>NW_004567108.1:53061203-53117297 GCF_000260355.1 Condylura cristata | reverse complement strand
ATTACCATCTCACATGAAAATTAACTCAAAATGGATTAGGGACGCTTGGATGTAACACCTGAAACTATGAAATGCATTGAAAAAAAAAAAAAAAACAAAGAAGGAAACCACTCCATGACCTTAGTGTGAGAAATGTCTTTGGGGATTCATCTCCTATGGCAAGAGAAGCACAAGAGAATATGAAGAAATGATATTACACAAATGAAAATGTTTCTGCACACTGAAAGAAATGGATAATGAAACAAAGAGATACCCTACTAAAAGGGAGAAAATATCTGCACATAAGACATCTGACAAAGAGTGGGTATCAAAAATATATAAAGAACTCACACAATTTAACAAAAGGAAAAGAATAAAAAAATACAAAAGCGCTCTATAGGCTCTTCCCCAAAGGACCCAGAACATTAATTCAAAAGGACACCTGCACCCCTATGTTTATTGAAGCACAATTTACAATGGGTAAGCTATGGACGCAACCCAGATGCCCAGAAATAGATGACTGAATCAAGAAGACGTGGTATATTTACACACTGGAATATTACTCAACAATAAAAAACTTATGCCCTTCACAGCAACATGGATGGAGCTGAAGGGATTATATTCAGAAAAATAAGACAGAAAGAAAAATAAAAATATTGAATCATCTAACTTATGGGAGGAATGTAGGTAAAACAAAAAAGGAATCAGAAAAAAAGTAACTATAATAAAGTAAAAATTAAAATCATCAGACATCTATAAATCAGAGACATTCTGTAGGGGAAGAGAGAAAAGGACCAGGACAGGGATGGGAATAGCATAAGGGACTATGGTGATGGTGCATGGGTAAATTGGTAATGGGAATTTCACAGGGAAACCATGTATTATACAAAATAAAGGTTGATATAATAAGTATATTAAAAGAATTTTTAAAAAGAAATATATTCAACGAATTTTAAAAAAGAAATATTTCTATCACTGAGACAGTATTGTAATGTGCTGTGCAGTGATCTGATAAAATGATAGGTTGCATAAAGATAAAAAAAACACACACACAATGAGATGTTGTCTCACACCTGTGAGACTGACCCATCAGAAAGTCCAGAAACAAGAAGTGTTGGTGAGGATGTAAAGAAAAAGAAATCTTTGTACATTGTTCAAGGAAATATAGACTGTTCCAGCACCCATGTAAAACAATATGGAGGTTTCTGAAAATAGGTCTACCATATGATCTGGCATTTCCACTCCTAGGTTTCTATACCAGGATTGCAAAAACATGATTTCAAAGAATATATGCATATAAGTGTTCATTGCAGTACTGTTTATAAAGTAGAGTTATAGAAGCAACCTAAGGACCAACAAGAGATAAGTGGATTACCAAGAAGTGGCATATATACATAATGGAATACCATTAAGTTATAAAAAATATGACCTCTTCCCACTTAGGACACATGGATGGAACTGGAGAGGATAATGCTAAGGAAAATAAGTCAGCAGGAGAAAGTCAAATATCAGCTGGGTTCGTTTCTATGTGGAATATAGAGAAACAAAACAAAGGGTCAGACAAAACTTTTGCCATCTGATTATAAAACTAAGGCAACCAGATTATTTGGGCAGTTGTGGCAGGCATATGTGAAAACAAACACTTGTAGACATTTGAATTTATAACCCCCAAACATTTACAACACTGTAAACCAACTTTACCTCAATGAACATAAATGGGAAAAAATGCCTAATCTAAAAATTGCCTTCAACTTCTTTAATACTTTTATTTTTCCTAAGAATGATGAATTTTATGATCACGTATACTACATACACTCTTAAAATTACCAGACCAAGATTATTATAGTCATTTCCATTTTTAATTTAATTCTAATTTTCATTTTGATAGATTGAAACCAACGTAATCAGTTTCAATCTTCTGAAACTGCACATTATACTCATTTTTTAATTTTAATGAGTTGAATAGAAATAAAATGTTATTTTAGTGAACTTTTGATATGATATTAGAGTCATAGAAAACCCTAACTTTACATTTTATTAGCTAAGCAGAAAACTTAATTATAAAGAGAGCAAGTCATATAAAATTTGTCCACGAGGTTACATTTATATAATGAAAGTATCTTGAGGGAGAAATATTGATTGTTAAAATCTAAGATTGAGCAAATATAGCATTGATGCATATTTTGCTTGTAATTGTGCTTACAATTATTTTCATCAATTTGTTGATTAATTTTTAGTATGATTGATTTCCAACAAACAGTGCAGTCACAAATTGCCCTGAGTAAATCTAATATATGCAGAAGCTTCCAGCCTTAATAAGGAAAAATTATTCTAATATAAAAAGAAAGACAACTGTTTTAAATTGTATGGGAAAAAAGCCATACATACACTATGCATCAAACACAATTTCTTAATGGCTAATGTTGAGCACAGAAGTTTTCTCCCATTTTATGTTTAAATATGAAGTTATTGTGACAAATAAGTCACATTCAAAATCAAATAGCTTAGAGCTACTTATATTGTTTCAAATCTAACAACAACTGGGGAACTTGGGCAAATCTCATTTACAGGACAATTCAGAGTATAACTCAGGGCTGTCAACCCAGCCCACACGCTATAGCATAAGATATTTAAGATATTTAACTCTACTCTTTCCATAGTTCTCAATTGCATTGATTAACTAAATTTATATAGCATCTCTTTTATTCTTCAGCGTTTATTAATAGTTAGAGAACTAGAATAGGATTTGACAAGTGGCTAGCTGATAAGATAATTGGAGTGATAATAGTATTCCCTCCTCACATCCCATTCTCAAATGAATCAAGTTTCAATCACTTTAACTTGGAGCCTGTTAAAATGAAAATCTACGGGTTCTTTATTAGTCACAGACACTGTGCATATACTACTTGGACACTACTAAAGGAGAAAAATCATATACGCAGCAGAACATAAGACTGGGATACTTTATAATGTTCCAAGGTCACATTTCAGATTTATAACTAATATTCGCCAACCAAAGGACAGCGTGAAGGTCTCACAGTGGGGCAAAATGCCATGAGGACAAGCTACATATTTCCCATTTTGTTGAAAGTAAAGCCAAGTACTTTAGTATAGAGAGAAACTATTAAATATTTGTACTAACTATTGGCTAATTTCTTTGTTTTAAAAGCTAAGCATTACAATAACACTATGAAGGTTTCTGGCCACTTAACTTTTGATTTATTGATAATTATATTTTTTTTCCTATCTGTCTATTTGACAAAAATGACTTTCCCACTGTTGTGCTCTTAGTGACCATTCAATTTTCAGGTTCCATTTGTTAACAAAGATTTTATGTATACAATCTTCTCTTGTTAATATATTTTCTTCCTGCCATACCATTAGTTCTAGATATGGCTACTGATCAGCTATTTCTCCTACTGGAAATATAAACCAGTTGATAATTGGTGGATATCAGATTGTAAGAGACAAAACTTTAAGTTCTTTAGGATTAAAAAAAAATAAAAGCTCCAAGCTCCATAGCTCCAGCTGCAAGTACTTGTCTATAGTAAATCCTTTCAGTAGTGGTGGCTTTCACTATATGGGCAAAGAATAGCCACCTCATTTGTAAGTAGTAATTTCCTAAATATTATTATTTCTTTTTTAGAAATAGGACATCTGATTCTCTGCTACTTCATTGAAAATACAAGGTAGTCATGAGTAAATCTCCTAAAGACTATTGAAGTGTTTATTAAAGACAAATGCAATCTGAATATATTCCAGTTGTAGTATAAACTTTAGGGATAGTAGTCTGTCAGATTTTGGCAACATTTCAGAGTAAAAGCTATATGCTCTATAAAATAATAGTAAATTGGGCCAGACATTTCAAATCAGTCTCGATGGAGGTAAAAACTGCTTTTTAAAGCCCCCAAGAAGCTTTTAATCTTTGCACAGTGAGGGTTGAGAACCACTACAACAGAATGATGAGAAAAAAAAAAATTCTTGTAAACAGTCCGTGATTTATAACTTGCTAATGTGAAACAGTGCAATGTTCCATTCCAGATTAGCAATATGGCAATTTGGCATTACATCTGCAGAGACACCTATCAGTTTTGCTTTGGTGACAAGTATGTATTTTTTCGTTTTTCATAAATCCAGAGGATCATTACATTTCTTGGGAAATAAGGTCAGGAAGTATAAAGCAGATCATAAAACGTGGCCTTGACCCTGTTAAATGCTCTATCACACATAAACTTAGAAAAAAAAATTACCTCACAGTTGGCAATTCTGTGTATAGGGGAAAACTCTGTGTATCATTTTTATAGAATTCATATATACTCTTGAAACTTGAAAAGAATTTAATGATCAAAATATCAAAGATTGGGGACAGAAAGAATTTAATGATCAAAATATCAAAGATATGTTGTACTTTAGTACAACATACAATTTAAGTTATGTTTAAATTAAAAAGATGGAAAGTGTCCCAGCAAATTAATTTGCCAATTAATGAAACAGACGTTTTGGGGAGGGTTTTTTGACTTGGAATTCAATTAGCAATTTGTTCTTGTAAATTGTCATTTTCAACTGTTGGCTTTATTTTCTTTTAGCATTCTGAAACGCTTCTCAAGCTGCCGTGTCCATTTGGATCATATTTTTTTCTTCTACTTGTCATTTCCTTCTTACCTAACAATTTATTTCACACCAAAATGGAAAAGTAATATTTGAAATTGACATTTTGGTGTATTGTAGTATAGAATACATTTGCAATACAAATTTTTTAATTAAACACTGATAACAATTACGTTATAGGAACTTCATTAGGGTCTAGGAATTCCAAAAAGCTAGGGACTTCAAAATTTTCCAATGTAGATAAATATAGGTATACTAAATAAAAAATAACACACACACACACATGCTCAGACACATGTATGCTTTCTGAGAAATGGGTAAGCAACATTTTCTGGGGAGTGGAAAGAAGTACCTGAAATTCTAAAGCATCTTACTTTTTATGTGAAAATCAATGAAAATTTTACCATGTGACTAAAATTAGTATGATATTTGGGAGAGCAGGTAATAAGATATAATTACTAGTAGAAATACCATCCAACATTATGGCAAAAGAATTTGAGCCAAGTAATCAAGTATGGATAGAATGGTGAACGTTTAGCAGCTGGAATGTTTTCCCCTTCCTTCTTTCTTTTCCCTTTCTTTCATTCCCTTCCTATATCCTTCACTCCCTCCCTCCTTCCTGTTTTACTTTGAAATATTTTATTTAATAAACATTCAGCATTTGTGATTTTTACAGTGTAAGGGAGACTACCAGTTTTTCCTTGAAGGGAAGTGATTTAGCATTTGCATGCCCTAATCAAGACCCCACATTTTAGGGCCTTCTGATGGCACAGGGGTTAAAGTCTCAGCCTTATCCAGTTATAACCAGCCACCACCAGCCACTGTGAGCTGGGTTCAATTCCTGGCCAGGATGCTGATCCATGTGGCACAGCAGACCTCTCCTGTCTCACCCGTCACTCCCTTCAGCAGTGTATTTCTGTAGACCAAACTACTCTGCTCCCCACACTGTCTCTGGTGAATTCTCCACCCACACCCACACTTCTGTCCTACACCCCAGTTCTTGTATGCACAAACAAAATAAAACTCTTTAAAAAAGATTTCACATTATAGAGACATTCAAAGAGAACAAAACACAATCGAGGAGTCAATAATTAGGTTGTGTTATTTTAGAAAAAGATGTATTTGATGAAATGAGGGGTGCTTAAGACATATGGTGGTTTAGTAAGATTGTGCAGACACTAACCTTGCATAAATAAGGATTACATATCACACAAATCTAGAGTTCATGGCTGACACTTTCCTGATTCAGGTAAAAAAGAGCCTAACTAAAGAATATTTTTACATCTATCTGAGTGAATATCTCATATAAGGGGCTTATCTGAGGATAAAGTAGACTTTTCCATACTTTCTTGAAGCAGGTTTTATTTACTGGAGTTCTACTTTAGTTTATTTTGTTTGCTTGCGGGTAAGTATTTGTGATGTCACAGCTACTGGCATCTTCTCATATCCCTTGTGAGAAGTCTCTAGATGAGGGTTAGATGCAGCCTACAATCAAAAGAGCATTGGCTGATTGTCTAATTTGGATTTAGGTCAACTCACAACACATCCCTTCATCCTTCCTACGTTTCCTTCATTGTTTCTTTCTTGCTTTCTTTTTCCAGTGTTAATTATTCATTTATCTTTTTATTTCCCTTGCATTGTACAAATCATTAAGTAAAAGTTCCACAATTTATAGCTTCACCCAGTATGCACAACACAGGGATCCCTTGCAGTGCCACAGAGTTCATCATAGTTAACAAAGTTGTGCCTCCTAATCATTTTGGTTTTCGGTGCTTGACTTAGAACCCCCATACTCTTCTCATTCTCCAACCCGAAGCTATGTAGTTTTCCATCATTTTGGTTGTGACTTCTACATGACATGTGAACACTGTCATGAAAATAGGAGCTAACATATACATCCTTTGGTTTGAGTATTTAGATTTGCCTTGTTACTAGTAAGTCAGAGAAGTCACTCCGGAAGTGAAGTTAATCTGAGTTGTCAAGATCAATCATTGAGTCAAGGCAGACAAGCTGCAGTAATCAGCAACCAAGGGGCCCGAAAAGTTGAAGGATCAGAGTCCAAGGGATCTAAACTGGGTAATACATGAGTTGACAATGGAGTCAAAGGTTTCAAGTCAAAGATTTTGCTTAATGACAGACTGGGCCTCACCCTGGGCTTAACACCAAGTACATGAATATGAGTCTCTATATAGGAAGTTCTCACATTATTTTCATCTACAACATGGTTGGTGGCTGACTTGAGCTATTACTGCAATTGGCAGAGACTACGTGTTCTTTGTTTTCCAACGAACTTCAAAGATATTCACATGTGCTTATAGTGTATATGTCAACATTCTTACCAAGGGTGTATTCGGTAATGCCAATTACTTTAGTATCTGTTCTTGGGGGAAAAAAACAAAACAAAACAAAACTGTCACTCTTTACTAATTGATCTCATCACTTGGGGGAACCTCATTAAATATAATCATGACCTTAAGCTCTTCTGAATTTGAATTAAGGAATATAGAAGGACTAAATTAAAAAGACATCAGATACCTCTTAAGAATGGATTTGGAAGCAGGATCAGCATAAGGATGAAGAAGGGCAGCTGACTATGAGTTACTGCTGGGAAGTTACGTGGAGATTATTGCCCGAGTATGATGAACAATGGGTAAGTAATCTGAATGATACCTCACCCTTACCTTCTTTATATTTTAAAGGTGAATTCAAACTAAGAACATTTGAGGATGATTCTTATCAGAGCAACATTAGGACTTAAGAGTAGACTTTAAAAGCCATTAGAAATATTGAATTTTTCATGGGATTTTGGAGAAGATAAACCAAAATAAAAGATAAAGTATAATAATTCATACGTAAGGTTTGTCGACCAATTTTACTAATCAAAAGTAGTTTTATTTTTTCATAGAATAAAAATGCTTTCTAATATAATTGCACTGACAGATACATTAGCCAGACTGAAATAAAGCCAATTAAATATGTTAAGATGACCTGCTTCTGTTTTACTTATCAACATGCTGAAATAGTTGAAATTTTCATCTGCATCTTTTATAATAGGGTTTGAAGATGAAATTTAATCAACAAGAATACCAAATACTTCTTGATTAAACTATAGAAGCAATTTCCATCTTCTACAACTTCAGCACTCCATTTGTACTATTGAGAACTGTTAAAAAGTCATTTCAGTGGTTACCTACAATCTTTTAGAATGTTTGAAATCTTTCAGAATGTCTACCCTGGTGGAGTCAAAGTCCAAGCCTGAGAGGTCAACTCAGCATATTTTGGTGAGACATGCCTGTAGGGTATCTGTATTATTAGAATAGAAGTGTCCCAAGGTCTGTATTAAGCAAGGCGGCATTTCCACTTTAAATAGCCAGGTAAGGCGTTTAACTAGATTAAATCATTATAGTGTGTCAGTTAGGATTTTTAGACTTAAATACTCTATTCAAATACAGATAGTTTAGTTATCTGACTGCTTCAAATCCTGAGTATTTTTATATAGAGAGTTAGTTCTCCTCTGCTGGATATGTCTCCTCTCATTTGTACTTTGGCTTCTTTTGATGAAATAACCAAATTGTATATGTGTAGTGTCAGATTTTTTTTTGTCTTTGAGGAGTTATATATATATATATATATATATATGTGAATTTTAAAACAGACTAAGGGAGGATAATTTGAACAAAGATTCCTTGCTTTTACTTTGGAATCCCTTTGTAAAACACTTTTTTTTTTTTTAAAGTCAGAGGAGATTTAACACTAGGGGGCACTGAGAACCTCTTTTAAATATTTCTGCCTCTTTCTGCTCAGACTGTATCCTGGTTATAATCCCTGCTTTCTGATTTTCTGATTTGTAATCTTTAAGGGATAGTATCCTCTATATTTGGTTAGTAGATTTGTCTGTGAAAGGACCAAAAATTGAATGGTACAACTGTATTTTCAGCACTGGACACAATGTACTGAGAGGGAAGATTCTGTAACTCTACACATAGACAGTTATTTTTCTGGAATTTCATTTTTGATTAAGAGACATGATACTTTCAATAAGATACTTCAGGCATGACCAAGAGGATCCACCAAAATGGCAAATAAATTGCTATTTTCTGTTATTTACACCCAAAACTCATTTATTTTGCTTATAACCTATCATTTTACAGGATTATTATATTCTTGAAATTCACAGTAATGGTGACATTTAAATTTGATTTAGGATTTTCTTTGTACCCTGACCAGTGTGAAGCACTGCAGTAAGACTTTAATTTCTACGATAGCCCTATGATGTTAAATCTATTATTTCCTCTTTGTAAATGAAATACTGGAAGATTAACTTACTCAAAATAAAGTAGATAGAAAGGATGACAGTCAGGTCTCTGGATTCCCAAGTTTCTTTAACTTTGATTTGTTATGAATTTAACATTTGATTCATATCTATAGTTTGCTCCAATTTTTAAATTTTTTTTATTTTTTTAAAATATTTAGTTATTTATTCATACAGAACTGGGGTACAGGCCAGAGATGCAGAGGGTGAGAGGATTCACCAGAGACAGAGAGGGGATTTGCTCCAATTTTAAATATCTACTTGTCTTTACATGTCAAACCATATGTCCTACTTTTGTTTCAGAAAATACAGTTGTTTGTGTAAAAGAAACCACTAAGCCAGAAAAAAGTCTAGAATGTGCAGTATATTTTATGAATGTATAATCTGAATCAAAATATCTACTCCAAAGAGCCCCGGTGTACATGAATAATGCTTGCTACATACAAATTTCTCTCTCTCTTGTCTAAATGACAGACATGCTGAGCACCTCTGATGAGTCAAACAATAGAAGGTATATAGTGCTTTAGAGGGCTACTTCCAGGTCTTCAATAGAAAGACAATTAGAAATATACATGCAAATGTGTATGTAAATATATGCAGATATATTCAAAACATGCAAACACATACATATATAGTTGACCAAATAGACATGAGTAATACATATTATGTTGTTGAAAAGACTGTTCTTTCCACATTAATTTTTTAGCACTCTTATGAACAATCAATTTACTATCAGCATAACAGTTTATTTTTGGTGTCTCAATTCTATTACATTGATCTATTGTCCAGCTTTACTCCAGTCCTACTCTGCCTTGATTGTTGTAACTTTATAGTAAAATTTAAATTTGTGAATTATGAAATCTCAAAGTTTTTTCTTCCTTTTCAAGAATGTCTTGGCTACTTTGTTCCTTGCATTTCTATGTAAATTTTTGGATTAGCTCATCACTTTCCACATAAAAGCAGCTGGGTTTTGATAAGAATTGTGCTGAATCTGTAACTTTAATTGGAGAGAATTATTATCTTAACAATACTAAGTTTTTCAATGTAGTTCATTAATTTATTTAGGCCTTTTTTTTAATGATTTTTTATAGTTTGGGGGTATGGGTCTCATCTTTGATTAACTTTAATATCCAGGTTAGTAATTACTAGTGTATATAGTATTACCAGTGTATATAAATACAGTGGAGTTTTGTATTATGATCTTACAGCTCACAAGTTTGCTGAATTTATTGATAAGATAATTTTTTTGTAGATTAGTTTTACAAGCTCCTGACATCTTCAAAGAAAGATATTTTCATATATCCCTTTCCAAATTAGTATGCCATGAATTTCCCCCTACTTCTGGATAGAACCTTTAACAAAATAATTATATTTTCTGATATACTATTTCATGTATTGTGACATGTATCTTTATTTTTTTCTGATTCTTGCTTGCTTTGTTCTATGAAATTCTTGATGGATTCTCAAGCAGCTCATAGAAGTCCCAAAGTTAACTTTGAATTGTCCCTTCAATCATGATGACAGCTTAGAAAAAAAAAAAAAAAGATGAAGAGCAGTAGAACCAACAAGAGTGAGTGAAGGAAAGAAAGTAAGATCGTAGGATGAGAAAAGAGACAGGACAGAGTGGGAGCAGCGGGGAATGATAGTAAGAAAATAGAAGCTAGAACAAGTATAATCATAAAGCAGGGGTGTAAATCTTAGAAACTTAGGAGCAAGGATGAAGTTGGCTGTAGCAAGTTTCTGTCTCCAGAAAAATAATTAGGGAAAACAAAGAAAGTGTTTTTACCTTTTGTATTATGACCTAGCATTTGTGGCAACATGGATGGAACTGGAAGACATTATGCTAAGCAAAATAAGTCAGAAGGAGAAAGAAATATCAGCTGGCATCACATATGTAGACTATAAAGAAAGAAAGGGTCAGATAAAATCACACTAACCCTTGGAAACTGCCCATGGAACTGAGAAATCCAGAGTGGGGAGATGCATTGGGGGGAGGGGGAGCAACAAAGTGGGGTAGGATCACCAGGACTATGGTAGAATATGGATGTTTTAGTGGTGGGTACACTAGAGTCTAACACCTTGAGGGGGGGTCCAATATTCCTCAAAATGCAAACAATGTAAATCAACATTAGCTCAATAATAAGAAGCTTTAAAGCTCTAACAGATATTTAGAAATAACTATGTAGTTTCAGTTACACTGCTAAATACTTTGCAAGCATATTTTATGTAATTTCCTTAGTACATGATAAAATAGGTCATATCCTCTGCCCGAACTTTTGAAGATTGAGAAACTAAATTTTAGAGTTTTGTAACATGCCCTAGGTAACACAGTCCCATGGTGCTAAAGAAGAAATTTAAGCTTGTGTCCACACAATCCCAAACCTCATGTCATTCAGAACATGTTTTGTCAGTGGTTCTTCAAAAGGGTACTGACACCCCTTGGATATTATTATGCAAATTGGTGGTAGCTTTTGATATTACAATGATAGGAAGCACTATTGACATTCAGGGCAGGAAATTATAGCACAGAGTCCCTGGTATTGGAGTACTACTGTAGTCAGATACACTCAACAGTCCCATTGTTGATAGTTCCAGTTGCAAGCATATGATAATTTATTATGTTTTCTAGGATAGTAAAATAGTCATCTCACTGCCCTAGTAAATACTTTAGACTTGAAAATAATAGAAATTTATTTCTTCACAGTGCCAGGGGCTAGCATACAAGGTCAAGGTGCCACCAGTGCAAGTTTTTGAGGACACCTTGTCTGGCATGCTAATACCCCACCAAACCTATCAGAATATGACCTCATCATTATGAGCTTAATTTCAATTACTTCCCCCAAACTATCTTCAAACACAGTCACATCGAGGGTTTAGGCTTCAATAAATGAATTGGGAATGGGGCACAATTCAGTCCTTAGCATGTTGTCATACTGAACATTTAGATAGTAAAACACAGACCTCTGCACTGTATTTAGGGACAATGAGTGCATGTATGCATGCACACACACTTGAGACAGAGTTTCCTATTGAGAGAGTAAGGAACAAACTTAGTAATAATTATTATAAAAAGCATGGGGTGATGACTATTTTTTCATGGGGTGATGACTGATTCCTAGCTTTTTATATCTATTATCATCTTTTCTCTCATAAATCTTAGCAAGATATGTATCATTACCTTTATTTTATAAATGCACAATTGAGAGCCATATAAGAGTTGGCTCTTAATCAAGAACACAAAACTTACATGTAATATCATTACCATCAACCTAGGTTTGTGTGGTCCTACAGCCTGGAAGGCCGAGACACAGACCTAGTGACGCAAGGAGACACCCATTACTTTCTGTGGAAGGGGTAACTGGTGGCTCAGCCAAAACTCTCATGGGTTCAAACTCTGTATATATTTAGATCTAAATAGCAGTTGTTATTTCATATAAATATTTAGTAAATTTTTCCTATGGGCTTAACTACTAAATATTTTATCTTTAAATTGTTTTCCAAATCCTCCTTATAGATCTGTACTATGGACTGGTAGCATACAAGAGGCAAATCAGACATAAATAGTACTTTGTAAATGTTCTTATAATTCTATGGCTTGGAGAAGTTAAATGTTTTGTCTAAGGTACAATGAGTGAGTCTGTTTCAGGATCACGGCCAGAACCCAAGAAGTTACTTAATACAAAATAGATATTGGATTAGATGGAATCTAAGCATCTGTCATCCATGATAAAATTATGTCCAGGTAATTAGTGAGAATGTCTTTTCTCACCTGTATCACCACTCAGTCAGCATTGATAAACAATTATTATATAGTCATTTTAAACCTATGATTCACAGTCCATCACAGCAATATAATTTAAAACTATTTATTGACTATTTTTCTCCTATAGGTCAATATTTCTTTGACAATTGTAATACTTAATACAAGATATTTCTTTGTGTCCCTCTTTTAAAAAATGTAGATTATCATTTTTCCTTCTCTCAAAATACAAGTATTTTAATTAAAATTTTCTGCCTTTGGCATTTAGACATCACACATTTTTTAATATAAAAATCTCTATTGCATTTATTATTATTTTCTGCTGTCTTTAAAACCTACAACTTTTGTCACTTGAGGCAAGTAACATTATGAAAAATGACTGTGAATGTGACTTGGTATTCAGTCCATCAAGAATAAGAGGATCATATTCAAACACATTTCTCTATATGAATATTTATGTGTAAATATTGCAGTAGGATTTCAAGGATTTTTAATGTGAATTTTGACTGAATGCCTATAAGAGTAATCTTTTGAGAAAGTTATTTTCTATTAAAGATATCTGTAAGATGAAGGAAGATACAGTATTCTTTCTACAATGGATCAACAGTGCAAATGATTTACATGTCAGTGGTTCATTCTTAATACTCCTAGATATCTTTTAATACAATCTTGGATGGTATTATTGCCTGGAGCCTTTTGAAAGCAGAGAGTAAAAAGTGCTTAAAAATACTAAAAAGGGAGAAAATTGTAATTGTGTAAAATAATAATGTATAAGATAACAGAAAAATATTGCCAAACGCATATGAGAAGAAAAGTCCAGTCAAATATAAATTCCAGATAGTTAAGAACAAAACATCTCATTATGAAGACTTTTATCTATTTTTAGAGAACAAAATGTAGGAGTGCTCACAAAAATATAAATAAAACAGCTAAAACATCATCTCTACATGATAAGATAATATTTAAGAGCCTATGATTTAGAAAGTGTTAATCAGAAATTGAAGTAGATGTAGTTATAAATTTCAATTTCTAAGTTCCTTCCTCCATTATTATTGAATATATTTAGAGGTCCACTTCTTTCTACTATTTTTTTTTTGTATGTGACATATAGCCAACTGTGATTCTGCAGGAGGCAATTAGAAATCAAAATCTTGGAAAAATTTCACCCTTGAATAAAGTTTAAACAGTAAAATGAATAAATTTATCAATTACATGCACATTTTAAAGAGAGAAAAAGATAAAAACTTTCTGCAGTCAAAAATGATGTCAGGCAGTTTGCCAAGTCAAGAAAGTAGGATGTCTCATTTAAATTTTTCCAAGTGATGAGAAAATAGGTGTCACTGTTAAAATGACCATTTTTCTTCACTGGCTTAATTGTGAAATATATTTCAATGTGTATTGTTAATTCTCAGGCTAAGGGAGACTAAATCATTTCTGGACAATGCTCTGGAGGCTTATATTTCACAGTGTGAAAACGAACATGCTATCTGTTGCATTCCATCCTCTAAATAAAAACCCAATTACCTACGCAACAAACACCACAGAGGGCACAGAATAACGTTATGAAATCAGTTATGCAATGTGCATTTAGCACAGAAGCCACTCTGCCCAAATAACCCAAGAGGGGGAAAGACGTTCCCACAAGACCAGGGGCACACAGAATCACTGCAAAGTCACCAAGAACTTTTCACCGCACAGCAAATTGGCCATCATTATTTTAATGAGCTGGGTGCAATTTTTAAAAGCATTTGCTTTTGTAGGCAGATTCATAAACTCTGTTCTAATAGGGTCATTTATTAGTTTGTTAAAAGATCATTTCTTATGACAAAATCCCAACAAATTTAACAGTGCAGCTTTAAGTAACAGGGTCTAAAATTGTCAGTTATTTTTTAATTTCACCAACATTTCCATTATGCCATTTTTTTCTCCACTAATCACTGTATCTTATGTTCAGATTATTAGAACTCTGACTCTAATAAGGTTTTTTAAAAAATCATTTTGTATTTTCTTTTCTTTAGTTATGCTCTAATCTTTGTGTATTACTTCACCTGACTGCTTCGCTTAAAATTCTTAGTATCTCTTATAAAAGAAAACATTATTTTCTCTTTTCCTTATGGAGTTTATTTTTCCTCTGTCATACTTGTTACCTTAGGGTTGTTGCAGTTGACTTCTCAGTGGAAATAAACTTCAGAGCAGTGACTTTGTTCACTGCTGTCCTCCCAAAATCTAGAATTGTTTCTGACATATTATGGGTACTCAACACATATTTGTCAAGGAATGAATGAAAAGATGAAAGCTGAACACACTGCATTCATTTCAACTCACTTTGGAAATGCTGGTCGTTTTTCTCACTTACCATTAACTTTAGTGCACTTCTGCCTCAGCAGTTGTCCTTATGATTATTCTCTAAAATCATTCAGTGTTGCCCTCATGGACCTTTACTTCACATACTCAGACTCTTAAATAACACCTTTGTGCTTCCTTTGGGCTTCAGTCTGTGTCAATTTCAATTTATCTCGACAATACCATTAGTCATCTTTTACAAGTATATACTGGACCATGCCACCACTCCGTTCTTCCCTCCCACACTCTCCAAAGAGCATCAGGCTTTAACTCTGACCAATGCTTGACATGGGGATGTGGGTAAGAATTTCCTATTATCTTTTTGGAAACGTGAAATATCAGCCATTAAAACACAAAGCATGAATATAACTGGCCTCAGTAGCACCATATTTAATTTTTATAAAGATAACATTTAATAAAGTGAAAGGATTAAAGCTGTACTAATACAGATACACAGGAATCACAGTTTTGCTCATAATTGCAGTAGATTCAGGATAATTTATGTGATAATCTGTATTATGGGTCATAATACAGGTATCACAATGAATGATGTAGCTATATATGTACTTAACTAAACCATTTATACATAGTTACCCAGAGGAAAATAATAAACTGCAAGTGTATGTCTTTAATATAATCTCATTTTGAATAGCAATATCAAAGAACAAAGCAGAGGCAGAGATGGAGAGAATGAGATAATATGCAATACAGGTAAATTTGAACTTCAAACATGACTTACTAATTAAAGTAATAAAAATATATACATTTGGTCAATATTTGTTGAGTTAAATATATAATCTCGTTCTATTGTGATACATGTGGTTTAGAAATACAGGGACTATACAAAGACATAAAAGTATATGAAATCTTTGTATTGATGAGACACAAGGTTGACGAGAACACAAGATTATGCAATAAAGTCAAATGATTAAATCCACGTTTCAAATGGATTTAGGAACAAATTTCCATTTGAGATTTACTGCTGATGGATCTTCCTAGTGAACTTGACTGCCTCTGAAAAGAATGTTAACTTCTACTTTGGGCTTGATTTCACATAATTATTATTTTATGTAGGACCAGATAATACTCTACTGGTCAAGGATAAAAATGTTACCAACTATCAAGTAATTAGAAGGTTGTTGATGTAAACCAAAGAACCATTTTTTTCATAGGAGTATAATTATTCTAGACATTAGATAGATACCATTAGATAAAGTATCTTAATAAACATTAACATGTTAATTACATGAAAAACATTTCAAGTTCACAGTGTAAATTATGTACACCATAATTTAAAAATTATAGTATTTGGTATAATTATGACTGTTATGATAGGTAACTCAATATATTGACTAATTGATCAGTTACCGCATGTTGATAGATTTCCCAGTCATCTATATCACTTGCTTTCTAGACACAGGCTTAAAAATTAGGTTGTAGATAGCCTCTTTTTTGATTTTGCACTGGTTATATATGTAGACCTGGTTAAAACAAAAGCAGTATGAAATGCTAGTTGTGTTTTACAAGGGGCTATTCTCTTCCATGCATTAATGGCTGACTTTAGAATAGTTTTTGATTTATTTAGAGCTGAGCAACTGAATTTTTAATCAGGTTGAATATATGACTTTTCATGTAACAGGAAGTATGGATAAAATAGAACACTGAAAAGTAGTCATCACTGTTAGCTTAGTTCAAAAAAAGATGGATAAACAATAAACCAAACATTTCCTGAAATACGAAAGAAGAGTAATAACAATCTTCCAAGCTTTTGATTGTCAATTTAGGTATTCTACTCTAAACTGGAGCTGGATGCTAAAGGAGAATAATATTAGCAGATTTTAAAGGATGAACAAAATGTTCCTGGCCCTGACTCAAATATTGTGTGCAACCTGCAAAATCGATCAGATCCTGACACTGGGAGGTGAATGGTCTGCCTTCAGTTCATTTATACCTATAAGATCTATGTTTTTCAAGTAATATTTTATAAAGAATGATATATAAAATATATACACACTAGTACTAGCACAACTAAGTAAGAAGCACATAAGCAAGGCTTTATCCAATACCTTTAATGACTTAAACCAGTGGTGTACATTTTGAGAAGAGTGAATGAAATGAATCTTGAGTATAGAGTGAGTATAGGCAAAGGGAAATAGGAAAATAGAAAGGGAATAGAACTGCAAAGGTTTTATGGTTAAAGAATAGAAATCCATATATAACAGATCACTGGAAACAACAGATATTTATTGATGTAGGAGAATCCTGAGTCTGTGGATGAGGACAGATAGAAACTAGTTGGACTCTGAATCTAATGATTTAATGTGCCAAAAGATTCTAGGAAGTAGTAAGAGTCTTCTTAAATGAAGACTGAAAATTAATACGTTTAATTAGAGCAATGGCTGTGAAAATGAAGAGAGGAATGCATTTGAAAATAAAGTAAAATTGTCACAACCTAGAGGATGCTTTAAAGAGTTTTTTTCTTGTAAAACAATGAATATGATTTGATAAACTAGAATTTAGTAAATGAAATTACTTAATCTAAAAAAGCTTTAAATTGATACTTAAAAATAACCGGGTTGACTTAATGTCCCTTTTAGTCTTTCTACCTCCCTTTTGAAATGCCTCTAGTTTTGAATGTCCGGAATTAAACTCTACCACTCCTTTCCCTGATGAAGTCATCCGTGAGCCTTTGATTTCCTATCTTCATTTTAAACAGTATACTACCTGCTTCTGTATTAAGTCTTCCAACATATCTTCACTTAATTACTGATGATTTGAAAGTACAGCTAAATGGCCCTTCGAATAATGAACTTAACCTCCTGCTGCCATATACCAATGGTCCTGTCCATGCACTGGTGCATGAGAACACAGAGACCATTTCTTCTCCAGAACATGTCTCTATCAATTATCCTCTTTTCTATCTTAACTGTAATTTTATTTCCTGCTGCTGGATAATTTGAAAAATGATACAAACTCTTATTTCTCAATCTTCAAAAACAAAAATAATAAATCCTCTAACCCCACTTTTCCTTCCAACTCCATAATTCATTCTGCTGCCCTAATTATGGGGAAATATTTGAGACAATTTTCCATTCTGAAGGCATACAAGTCTTACTTTTTCCTTAAACCCACATTGATTCCACTACTTAACCATCTTATGAAGACTATAATAGCCTTGCATTTACTATTTGTATTCATATTTACTACTTCCTTTTGTCTGCTATGCTCATCCCTACTTATTGTATGATGTGTTTCTTTTTTTCGATTGATTTATTGGTAATGCATATGAAAATTGGGTGTAGGCCAGAGATATGGTGAGTGAGAGGACTTGCCACAGAGTGAGGAGCAGAATAGGTAGTTTGACAAAAATATGCTGCTGAAGAGAGCAGCGGGTGGGTCACAAGAGGTCTACCGCACCATGTGGGTCAGCTCCTAGGTGGATTTGGAACTCGGCTATGCTGGTGATAGTGCCGAGACTTAACTCCCAGGCCAGCAAGGGCCTATCATGTGTTTCTTACCATATTTATATTTGGTTTACTGACATGGTCTCAAATTTTCCTTTATCACCATCTTTTCTTTTTAAGATTTATTTATTTATCCATACAGAACAAGCCAGAGGTACAAGGGAGGTGAGAGGATTCATCAGAGAGAGAAAGAGTGGGGAGCAGAACAGGCAGATCAACAAACTACACTGCTGAGGGGAGCAGTGGGCGAAACAGGAGAGGTCTGCTATGCCATGTGGATCCCCTCCGGGGTTGGGGATGGAACTCACACCGAAGCAGCTATGGCTAGCTTGCAGTGCTGCATCCTAACCCATTGTGCCACCAGACAGGGCCCTGATCACCATCTTTAAAATAAAAGTCCTTTGATTCTGCACTATATAAGCTTTCCTTCTTCAAATGTACATGTATCATCTAAAATACTATTTATTTTACTTGCTTATTACCAAGTAGATTATAAGTTGTTGTATAAGTTTCCTAAATTTCCTTAAACAATTTATACCAGCTGTGTGATTTAACACAACAGAAATGTATTATCTCAGATCTGGAGGACAGAAGTCTGAGACCACAGTGCTGGCTGGGCCAAGCTCTATAAAGGACACAGGAGAGAATCCCTGCTCACTTGTTCCAGCTTCTGCTGACTGAGTATACTTTGTTTAATGCCTGCAGAGCTCCAATCTCTGTCTGTCTTCACATGACCTTGTCTTTTCTCTGTATCTCCTCTTTTGTCTGCTATAAAGACTTATGTTGGTGCCCTAATGGGTCACCTGCTTTGCTCAGGTTAATTGCACCTGGATATCTTTACCTAATCATATCTACAAAGATCTTTTCTCCAAATAAGATCACATTTTACAGGTGTGGTTAGTGCATGAGCACAACTATTGGAGGGTGTGCTCCACTTGATGCCTGCGCTGGGACATGGCATCGTGGTGAATGATCACAGCTGAGTATGTGAGAGACATGAGCGACAACCAAATTCAAATATTTTTTTCCTATAAAAATCAAGACAGTAAATATTTCAGACCTTGTGGGCCATTGAGCCTTTTTCACAATGACTCAGTTCTGTTGTAGCTCAAAAACAGCCACAAGCAATACATGATTGAGTGAACATGGCTATGTTCCAATCAAACTTTATTTATGGTCACTGGAACTGGAAAACGAACATATTTCAAAATCCTCTCCATTTCCCACCCCCCCAAGCTATTTAAAAGCATAGAAACCTTTCTTAGTTTATGGGGTCTACAAAAACAGACCACAGATTTGGCCTATGGGCTATAGTTTGCTGAACCCTAATATAAACCATTGTTACTCAATATGTTTTCTTTCAAGTACAAGATGTTCAGAGTTTGTAGAGGTTTAATTAAAAAAATAAGATGGGGGGACTTTTTAGTTAAAATTTTGAGCATTTGATTTTTCGTAAGATTTAGAATTCATATTCCAGCAAAATATATTATGTTGTTATTGTTATTATATTATTGGTACTAATATTTATTTTTTGTTTCTCAGAGAATCACTGAAGAGTATGGTATTTTTGCTATAAATGCTGTGAAATGCTGCTCTCTATATATTAATTTGATATACTACATGCAGTTTAAGTTCAAAAGAAAATGGTGGAAAATTATAATAGATGGAGTACAAAAGGTAGAAAAAGTCATAGGTTTGTTATTCTAATTAAGCTAGTTCTCAGGCAATGCTCAGAAAGGTCAGTTCTCTGTGCTGGGTTTAAGATTATATCTGATAGAAATTATTAATTCTTTCTATAACCATGAAGTTAAAAGATAATTGTAAATAATCAAACTTATGCCATTAAATGAGTTAATATTGGTAAAGTACATTGAATAGTCTCTGGAACATAGGAAGTTGCTAATATAAGTGCTATGTCATTGCTATATAAGTGATTATTAAATAAATTAAAACATGCTGAAAGAAGATAGGTCAAAATAATTTTGAAATTTACATACATAGTAATATATTGCTGAATCCAAATTTATGTATATCAAACTGAATATGACTTTACTTTCACTTGAAATATTACATTATTGACATTTCCACCATATTTTATTATCTTCTTTGATTTAAAATATGTTCAAGGAGTCCTCTCAGATCTTACTCTCTTGTGAATAAACAACAGAACTTAAATATATACCTGTCAACTTTCATAACATTTTGCAATTGTTGCTTAGTGACAGAATACTTGGTTCATGTTTCATAATAATGTCTATTATTACTCATTTTTAATTTATTAAATGAATATGCAGATATATATATATATCATTGACATATATACAGATAGTAGGTATCTACATTTAAGATATATTTGCAAATATACTGATCATAGTTTCTTGTTAACCTATTTCTATATGTTCATTTATTTTTATACATTTTATTTTATATTTATTTTTTTCCCTGTTCTATAACTTAGGCATATAAATGATGAATATATTCTAAGTTTCCATCTATCTATTCACTTTGCCATATGTATATCAAATTAGTCCAAAAGAATAAACATTTCCCCCAGTTCTTAAGAATATGAACTAAATTTAACTATTTGTTAAACTATTATTACCCTAGTTGTAGTTTAAAAATATTAAAATATTAGTTTTTTTCTCAGTTCAAAAGAACTGCATTCGTGGGCCCTCCCTTGTGGCACAGTGGGTAAAGCACAGCACTAAGAAGCTAAAGCCACTTCAGCGTGAGTTCCATCCCAGCCCCGGATGTGACCCACATGGCACGGGCAGACCTCTACTGACCTGCCTGCTGCTCCCCTCAGCAGTGTACTATGTCAGTCAGCCTGTTCTGCTCTCCACTCTGTCTCTGGTGAATCCTCTCACGGCCCCTACAGCTCTGGTCTGTACCCCAGCTCTGTATGCATAAAATAAATATTTCCCTCTAAATCTTTTTTTTTTTAAAAACAGAACTATATTCTAAATAATTAAAGGTAAATGGATTATTATGAATTAGTTTTTTTAAATTCATAGCCAAATGTATAAAGAAAGTTAAATAATTTGATATTTAATAATAACATTTTTATAAAGTGAATTAAATTGAAATAATTTGATTGGTCTTTCTGTTACAGAGATATTTAACCTTTTTGGAGAAGCATATACATCACATTAATAGCATCTTTTGAAACATAATTCACTCCCAAAATACCAGCTGATTTACATGAGAGAATCTTGTATGTACGAATACAAAATCAGAATTGTTTTCTAAAGAAAAGGTCATTTTTCACACTTGACTTATAAAGGAACTCAGCTCTACTAAAGAAACCTGAGTATAAAAATTCTGATTAATTTACAGTTGAAAACAGAATAACTTTCATCCGTATCTTCAATGAATGAAACCTAATTCCATTCTTAACATGTGCTCCTAAGAGCCCATAACCCTCATGTGCCAGGCAATTATCTCTCCAGTGCCATCTGTAGGAAGATTCTCTACTTAATTAACACATTCCTAACTCTGAATTTTTGGTTTTTCAATTCTTTTTCTTTTTTTTTTTAAGATTTATTCATTTATGCATACAGAACCAGGGTATAGGCCAGAGGTACAGGGGGTGTGAAGAGTCACCAGACAGAAGGGGGAGCAGATCAAAGAAGTACACTGCTCACTGCTGAGGGGAGCAGTAGGTGAGTCAGGAGAGGTCTGCCGCTCCATCTGGATCACCTTGCACTGGGCCCTGGGATGGAACTTGCACTGAAGTGGCTATAGCCAGTTTGTAGTGCTGCGCCCTAACCTGTTGAGCCACCAAGGAGGGCCTCAATTATTTTTTTATTTTTTATTTTTTTTGCTAAATTTAATGAAACCATGTGAGCTTCCAACATTAAAATCTCTATTTGTAAATTGATGAAATTAACCTGTAAAAACCACCCTGCAATGTGGTTAGTTTAAGCAATTGTTTGAAAGTGGTTTGATTCATATCTATGATACTATTTTCTTAATATGCTTTGGATGGTATTTTCCAAGTTTTGTTATAAATGACTATGGGGTTTTGTTCTATCAAATGCTTATATGAAGAATAAAAATGTTCATTACACATCATAAAGGTTGGTAAATGATTTTCTTTAGTACTGATAAAACCTCTTAAAATTTTTTATTTTCTCTGAATGTTTCATTGCTATTTATTAGCATTTTACTCAGTTATTGACTTTCAGATGCTATTTTTATCATCAATGGTTAATGAATATACAAAAATAAGTTGTGTTAAAGATCAATAGCATACACACGACTTCAGCATGAAACAATGAGTGACGGAAATAATTTAAGGTATGAATAGTCAAGATATTGGGCTTTTTGTTCAAATTTTAGGAAAATAAGACAGCCATATGACTCAGCTTCAAGTGACTTGGCTTACAGATTATTAGTAAGAGAACAAATGGATGTAGAATGTGACTGACCTTTAATCTAGATATGACAATCTTTAGCATGAAAAAGAGCTTGTAAAAATTAATTATTAAATAATTTCTTGTGAATGAAGGATTATCATCTCATTTAGGTAGCATTTTTTGTATTGATGTAGCAACTTAGAGTACTTTCAGAGCTTCAAAACTGTCTCACAAGAAGTAACTGCTTAGGAAATAGAACAGGATGGTGACCTTCTTAATGCCCAGACAGTCTACATAACAGTTTTTAACATGGTTGAAACTTTTCAAACAGGAAAATCCTTACCTTTAACAGCCCAGGAGCTACTAATAGTGACCTTTTGTAGATAGTATTTCCCTAAAATATGATGCAACATATTCCCAATGTGTTATACAAGAAGAGTCCGCATGTCCACAATTCCAAGAATAGGACCTCTATTTTTATCTTGGAATACAATTAGGCAACAGAGTTAACTAGCAGAGGAAGTGAAATAAAGCTCTCTTTCGTGGCTGTAGCTTAGATGCCTGTGTTGCACATATGTGAGAGATGGTCTTACATGGACAGATTTCTGAGGTCCAGGCATTTAGAACAAATATTGGAGAAACAAATATCCATGGGAATTAAAGCATAACAGCTGGTCTAAATTAGAAAAATATCTAAACAACCCATTATAATTTGAGATTAATATTCAAATAATGGCCCTAAAACAAGTTCCAGCACACCTTAGATAGATGACAGATTTGGTTCCAGACCACAGTAGTAACCAAGTGTCACAATAAAGTGGGTCATATGAATTTTTGGTTTCCCAGTACATATAAAAGTTATGCTTATGCAATCTGTGGGCCATTTAATGTGCAACAGCAATATGTCTCAAAAAAGTACTTCTATTAATTAAAAAAATACATACTGCTAAAAAGTTCTAGCACTTGAACTTTCAATGTCTTGTAATCATTTTGGTGTTGGGAGGTGGTGAGGGGGTCTTACCTGGACATTGATGACTGCTGACTGTTCAGGGTGGTAGTTGCTGAAGCAATTTCTTAAAATGAGAGAACAGTGAAGGTGAATCATCAGTTGACTCTTCTGTCCTGAGAGATTCTTATGGAGTTGTTTTTTGTAACCATGTTCTCCATGGTAGAACTTTCAAAGTTTAAGTAAACCCTTCAAACACTGCTGCTCCTTTATCAACGAAGATTTTATATATTTTAATTTATTTGGTGCCATTTCAACAATGTCCACAGCATCTTCAGCAGTAGTAGATCCCATCTCAGGAAAACTCAGTCTTGCTCATAGATAAGAAGAGACTTCTTTGTTTTAAGTTTTATCATGAAATATCACAGCAGTCTAGTCACATCTTCTAACTCTCTATCTGTTTCTTCTTTAGGGGCATTGCTTCCTCCTCTGAAGTCTCTTTCTCTCCCATGCATGTGTTAGACTTTCGTTAACCAATCTGTATTATGACTCTCAGAATACTGAATACCGTAGGCACAAATTTCATGCATCACTTGTCTTTTTAACTTCAGAGCTCCTGTCCATTGTTGTTATTTTTTTTTCATCAGTTTTTCATAGGGATTGTGTCTGTTGATATTATTAAGTATTGAACTTGATCTTGATTCACTAGGCCTTTGATGGAGACCATGGCACCATTTTGTAGCATGTATGAAACTGCTTACATTTTCTATTGATGAAAACCAAAAATTGCTTTTGATTCAAGAAAGGACAACCTCAGTTTTCAGGATGGATTTTCAGCTGTACAAGACAAAAAATAATGGGAGAGGAATTTGACATTACATAATTTTTTTCTTTTAAGCTTTTTAAATACATTCGAGTGGCTTAGCAAGCTCTCATTCCGCCTACATGTGGTATAAATTGTGTAATTGTTTCTTCAGAAAATTTCAAGGTAAAATACCGGGAAATTAAGCCAAGATGGTTCAGTCAGTCTGCCTCCTGACTATTATCTATTTTGAGTCTACAGCTATAAGAATATAACTGGAAGAAAGTGTTTTGGAACCATAAAATACACAAAAAATAAATACATTTTCCTCAAAGTGCTAAGATGCACATTAATTCTCTAAAATGCTTTAAATATTTGAGGAGAAATAATAATTAAGAAATGGAATCTAACTTTACAAATAGCTTACCCAAGCATGAAAAAAAGAAAAATTTAAGTCGTGATTCTGATATTTTCTTTCAAAATCCTTATATAAAACATTAAACCTTGTAAAACAGTTCTTTGTAGAAATAATGCCCATTATAGAATAAATCCTGGGGCACTTTGTAAAGTGATAAATACTGCTAAATATTGTTCAATAATTTTACTTGGTATGAATTTTTTGACAGACCAAATAAGGTCCTTTTTAAGGAATAAAACCTATCAAGAAGAAAGTAAAATGATTTTGCTTTTAAATATATACTGCTCTTTTAAGGGAAAAACATTTTGCCATACAGGCTATTTATATATATATATATTTTTTTTTTCAGTAAAAGTAGCTTAGTTTCCTCCACCCAGGTTCATAATAAGCAAGGTCAATTCAACCTCTGGTACAATGATGTTCTCACTTTGACTCTGGCAACCTGCTGTCCTCTCAAGATGGGAACAAGAGGGAGAATGTAGCCATTAGTGAATTAAATTCCATTTTTCTCATTGAGGTACAGGAAGAAAATAATGACACAGGAAGAATTTGGTATTTTAGCTAAATCCTGGCTATTTCTTTGCTTATTATCATTCAATATTGTGTCTGATTATACTGAAGAAGTAAGCCTTATAACCAATGTAAATAGTGAATTCAACATTAATGTCATCTGAAACACTGAGTGATTTTCTATGAAAAGCAAAGAGCTTAGAACGAATTACCAGCTATAGCTACTGGAAGCTACAAGATGTTAGCACCACATCCAAGTCAACATTTAATTAAGCTAGCACTTCTCTGGGGCAGTATAGTTCAGTCATCATTACTGAGTTCTTCTAAATCTAATGATCATTTAATAAGAATAAAAATATAAGTCTTCAGAGTGTGATTAGAAGTTGAATATTCTTGTTGTATTAACAGTGTATTTTTGAAGCCACAAATAGTAAAGGGGAACTTTATAGTTAAATATAAAAAGATTTTGCTTTTAAATGATTTAAAGTGACCCTGTATTATGAGTTTTAACCATCATATTAGCAAAACTACATCAAGATGTTTGCTTTGATATATACATATATACATATTTTAGAAAAAAATTGAGGGGAAAGAGTTAAATGCTTCTCTTTTGCTTTCTTCTTTACTCTGAATGTTTCAAATGGCACTCATTTCTGCCCTTGTTCCTTAGCTTCTCTCTGGGAATCTGCTGTGGGGAGCCCTTACTCTGAAAGGTACTTGGAGTGCTACTACAACCCCATGATTCTAAGGATTTTTGCTTAGTATCTAATAGTTATGAGTTCTTTGTAATGCAGAGGAAATGAGCCTGTGTATACTGGAATCACATGCTAATCAGGCCCTTCATGGGGAATGCATAAAGATATCATGCACCCCTGTGCTCTAAGATTGGGGAACCTGCCATATAATTGAGCTGGTCGCTCTCTAATGGGCCACAGACATTCTGTACTAGCACATAACAGTATAGATCTAGAACATGTCACCCCAAATAACTATGTACCTCTTAAAAATTATAATTTGCCATGTCACTAATGTATCATTTTCTGTTAAAATACCTAATGTACGGCCCTCCCTGGTGGCACAGCGGGTTAAAGCACTGCAGTAAGAAGCTGAAACCACTTCCGCATGAGTTCGATTCCCGCTTGCCCCAGAGGTGACCACATGGTGTGGCAGACTTCTCCTGACCCGCCCGCTGCTCCCCTCAGCAGTGTTCTTCATCGATCTGCTTATTCTGCTCCCCGCTCTGTCTCTGGTGAAGTCTTTCGCCACCCCTGAGTCTCTGGCCTGTACCCCAGTTCTGTATGCACAAATAAATAAATCTTTAAAAAAAAATACCTAATATACACTAAAATATGAAATACAAATTAAATGATATTTAAAGTATTATTAAGTGTTAATTATTAATTGGAAATACAATTGTGATTAGAATTATTTTATGTTTTGAAAATTTCATTTACCACTTGTGGTAAGGTAACTGTAAGTCTCAATTCTATTCTGTTTGGTTGGTTGTTATTGCTGACATAGCTGTAAAACTTGTTTTTTGAAGATGAAAAGATCTGAAAGTCTACGCCCATTATCAGGATTTTTAAAGAATGCCTAGTTTTCAAATATAAACAGAATTTTTTTGAAATTAAATTCTAAGTTTTTAGCATTCTGCATGTCAAACATTTATTCTTTCAAAGTAATTGGAGAGTTAATGAAATTTTATATATTGAAGGATTCTTTAAAAACTCATGAAAATGTTCCATTTTTACATCTTTTAGAATATAGATTTGAACAATTTAGAAATAATTCACTTTTATCATTAAAACTAATTTTTAATTTGGTTATTAAAAATTACTTAAAATGGGCCCTTTCTGGTGGCGCTGCAGGTTAAGCACAGCACTAAGAAGCCACTTGAATGCTCATGAGTTCGATCCCGGCCCAGGAGAAGGGCAGCAGACCTCTCCTGATCCGCCCACTGCTCCCTTCAGCAGTGTATTTCATCAGTAGGCCCGTTCTGCTCCCCACTCTGTCTCTGGTGAATCCTCTCACTTCCCCTAGACCTCTTACCTGTGCCCCAGTTCTGTATGCATAAATAAATAAATCTTTAAAAAAAATTACTTCAAATATTTTTTAGATAGTCTTTCCATAACAAAAGGTTTATTTTGTTCATTCCTATTAAAATAACTACTTCTGAATGGAGATATATATTTCTTTATAATTCTTTTTACAAATTGAAAGTACATTCAAAAGCATCATATAATTTCTTTTTTTTTTTTTTTAAGATTTATTTATTCATACAGAACTGGGGTACAAGCCAGAGATGTGGAGGGTGAGAGGATTCACCAGAGACAGAGTAGGGAGCAGAACAGGCAGATCGAGGAAATACACTGCTGAGGGGAGCAGCGGGCAGGTCAGGAGAGGTCTGCTGCACCATGTGGTCACCTCCGGGGCAGGCAGGGATCAAACTCATGCGGAAGTGGCTTTAGCTTCTCAGTGCTGGGCTTTAACTTGCTGTGCCACCAGGGAGGGCCAAGCATCATATAATTTCTATAAAATTCTACAAAAGGCAAAGTATAGGTTATAGTATGAACCAGTCATTGCAAGGGCTTGGAATAAAAGGAAGAGTTTTGAGTTGGTGGAATTGTTTTGTGTATAATGTACCTGGGAGAAATGACCCATCATTTGTCAAAATCACAAGCAGTGAATTTAATTGGAAAAGCAACTGTGATGTAAGGAATTCCAGCACAGAAAACTGACTGTAACAAATGTTCCCACATGGATGATATTACCTTGCCAAAAAAAAAAAAAAAAATTGCTTATCAGAGTAGCTGTGGAAGCCAGTGTTTGGACTAGCTTCTTTATGGTTAATAACAAAAAAATAGTTATAGGCAAACACTGTAAACTGGTCAATCAATTCCCCACTGGGACATGTGTTAACGGTTCTGAAATTACTTACCTACTGATATTGAACAAATAAGCAAATAAAATAAATAATAGTAGCTTTCTTTCAGAAGTGAAAGTTTTACATTTTCAGAAAAAGAAGCTATAAATAATCAAGAGAAGATAAGCACAAATATTGTGGTACTGGACTAGAATCAGAGATAACAGTATGAACTCATGTTTACTGAATGTGTGTGTGTGTGTGTGTGTGTATATATATATATATATATATATAGAGAGAGAGAGAGAGAGAGAGAGAGAGACAGAATGATATATAGGCATGCATATGTATGATAGTACATTCAGGAATCATAAATCTGAGAACTTTATATCCTGGCTTGAAATTCTGGGGCTCCTGGGTTAGGTAATGGTATACAAATTCCCATGAATCCTGATTGTTGAGTCACAACCTGCCTGTCCTTTGCAGCTTAATGCCAATGAAATGTTGCATGCACTTAAGCTAGTATAAGTGGTTCTTTGACCTAGTATTGGTTCTAGTCCCTTTTTTCTATGTGCATAAACCTTGGAGTAGCATGCATGAGGCTTATTTATTTCAAGCCCCATCTTGAATAGGTGCTGGGCTCAGATGTTTGTTCACCTCTCTGCTCCCAATCTTGACAACACATCTTATTATAATGCTATGGAAGCAACCCAAATGCCCAAACATAGATGACTGGTATCCTGTAGAATATTACTCAACAATCAAAAAGGATAAACTCATACTCTTGTGCAGCAACATGGATGGAGCTGGAATGGATTGTGTTCAGAGAAATTAGCCAGAAAGAAAAAAGAAAAATATCTTATTGTCTCACTTATAGGAGGAATGCAGAAGAACCAAATAAGGGATCAGTGGAAAAGAAGTAACTATAAAAAAGTAAAAACCAAAATCATCAGAAAAACATAGATTAGAGACATTCAGGAAGAGAGGAGGAAGGTGAAGTGTCAGGACAGAAGTGGGAAGAGCACAAGAGAAGTTGGTGATGGTGCGCAGATGAATTAGTGGTGGGAACTTCATGAGGAAATCATATATTATACAACAATGAAGGATGATGGAATAAATATATTTTAAAAATAACAAAATGCTGAAACAATCAATGGAAATTCTGAAAGACTATTGTATCTTTTCCTCTAAGAAATTAAGAACCTGAGAATGTAATCTTATGTTTCAGAAACAAGTTTATTTAGATGCTTTATAAAGGTAAGAGAGGAACTGAGTGATGTCAGCTGCAGTGGACATAGAGAAATAGAGAGAGGAACTAATACATGATTTGTTTCATAATTAGCATTCATTTTTTTTTTTGAGATTCCAACTACCAAATACTGAAAATAAGATTTTTTTTTGTGATGCGAGGTGTTAGCAACAGATAAGAGGTTGATTAAGTCCCAGAGCCTTTGAAAACTTTTCTTGGCTTAAGTAGGAAATAGGAAGAGAAGATGAAATTATCTATATACTTATTGATGAAATTGGCACATATTAACCAGTTCTTTCTTGAATGGTTTATTTTTGATGAATAGCATCATGTGTTAAATTGAATTTGACTACTCGTGAATGACAGAGCTAAATTTATTTTAAGCTTGGAAGCTTTCTAATTGTCTGCGTAGCCATACAGTATAATTGATGCCATATGTTAAAAATAACTAACTTGCATGCATTAGTGTTTCTTCAGATAGCATAAAGCTACCCAAGTATAATAAAAATAAATTCTAGCAACTATATGTATGACAAGGAGGTGATAGCTATGTTTTCAGGCACAAATGATCTAATCCAAATGATGCAATATCTATATTAGTACTTGAAGTAATATAATTTGTATGACTTAGTCTTCATTCATGTGAAGTTCTTGGATTTTGACTATACCTCTTCTCTTGTTACCATCATGAGAAAAAGGAGCTTCACTGCTCTACAGGCTCCATCCTCTATACAGAACTCCTGGATAGAGCCCACCTTTCTTCTGAGCTGTTTTAAAACTATGACATCTATGGAAGAAGCTGGAAGAGACAGTAACAGATGTAGTAAGTCAGAAGGAAAAAGATAAATACCTGAGGATGCTACTTTCCTGTGGAAACCAAACACAGGTCAGATTAGCCAAACAAGGTGCTAACTAGAGGCTACCAGAGTGGGGGTGGGGTGCGAGCAGGGTGGGGAGGGAGTAAAATGGACTATGGTGGCGGACTGTATATGTCTCGCTGGTGGACGTGGTGTAGTAACAACACCTGAAAGGGAGGTCTTCCCCTCTAATCCACAATGTTGTAAACCAACTTGGTTTGACTTAACTAAAAAAGACAACAACACTGACTTGTTTTTGTATTATGGGAAAACAGGTGTTAAGTATCTTTGGATTTGCAGTCATACCAGGGCTCTGACCCTATCAGGTACTCACCAAGAATCTGTTGTGTAAGCAAACTAATAAATTTGTATCTCTTCATTAGTAAATGATACTAAAAAACAACACACTCCTCTAAACTAACAGAACTATGAAAATTTCTCCAGGGTTTTGAACTATTCTATATACTTAGCCTTCACCTTTAATATTAAATCTAGTGAAATAGGTAGAAAAGAGAACTCTGTTTAGATGAATATCAAATGTATTGAGTTTAGTAACATCGTTTGATGAATGAGTAGCAAGTCTGGGCCACCTCTTTATCTGGGCAATGAAAAATTTAATTTTACAAAAATATCATAAATTATATGTACAGACTATCCCTATTCATATTCTAATAATCAAGGGACACATACAACCTGGTTTCTTGTGACAGAATATCCAATGATGGAAACACTGCATACTTTTAGGAGATTTTGATTTCATTTCAGCAAAATTCCAAAGACTGCTGATTTGGTATTAAAAATGTATGGCAATAACATCCTTCCTATTTTTCATTTTTTGCAAAATAAGAGTCACTTTAGGAGAGATCAGCAAAACTGTTGAGTGTGTTTGTCACTTTCACTTAGGTGAATCAAGGCATGGTCCTCAGAGGCACACATGACACAGCAACACAGCACCAGCTCCATTGCCTGTACCTCCCTTTCATTCAAAAGCTTCTTGTATTTTAACCTGCACTCGCAGAAGGCAACCCACTGATTTATTGGTGAGTCATGGTGCATTCAAAGTAAGCAGGAATATGAGATGAGTGGAAAATAAGAAAACCCATGAAGCAAAAAGGAAATTGAACTGAAAATCTGCACTACAAACAGTAGAATATCAATTAAGCATACTTGGCTTTCAAATATGAAAGAAGCCAAGATATTTCTATAGAACTGGATCCTTTTATAGAAAATAGTGACCCAAAGTAAAATACACTAATGACCAATTTAAAGCCAGTCATCTCACCGATTCTGTAAGCTATTTAATGAGTCATCCCTTAGCATTTTTCATGGAAAAAGTTTTGACATTTATACAGACCACTAAGAGCAAAGGCCAACATTCACTCCTTCCCAAAGATCATTTCTCATTCTCTTTGTGTCAAGACCCACCAGATTAAAAGTTCATGTACCCTCCATTTGTATTATACAGGGTTTGGGTCCCACTAATTAGTTTCTTACAGCTAGACACCATTTATATTATAACTTTGAGTTGTGACAAATGAGCCCTTCCGACAAACAAATGAGTAGAGGACACGTAATGAGATGTTCCTAAGTTTTAAATTCTAGAGCACAAAATAAAAGCAGCCCAGTAGGTAGATAGGAAGAGGTATAACTTGGGTGTATTTGGAAAGAAAGATGTGAAAGTAATTCTCAGGAGTACAAAAGTAACCAAAAGCCTTGCAATAGACTTAAAAAAAATCCATTCCATAGATTATTTGTATGTCTACACATGGAGGAGCTGAAGAAAGAAAACATTTTCAGAATTCTGTTATTTTCAAAGCTCTGCTGTGCCAGCTGAGTGCTGGAAGCACAGGTTTCCTGTCTGGCCTACCTACAATGGGTGAGATCGGGTGAGAATGGGCTTGTTATCTTCTCCTTCAAGTAGATTTAGCTACTGTTTCCATTTTATACACTTAGTACAGTGATTCACTAAAGATTGAAGAGCAACTTAATAATAATAAATGATAATTTCACCTTTAGAATTATTAACAGTATTCAGTTCAATAGCAACTTCATAAAGTTGTAAAGCCCTGCTGCTTAAATGTGTGGGTCTGTCTGTGAAAATCTAATGAAAGTAAACAGCTGATAATCATTGATAATATGAATTTTGGACTGTTTTCTCATTTTTTTTCTATTTGTCACTCTATTTATTATGTAGACAATTAAAAAATGCCTCGCTGTAGTAGCTGCAGCAAAGCTATGAGTGGTAATCGTATAATTAGAATAATACTGTATCAGTAGCAGCAACAGTAGTCATGGCTGGAGTAGCAGTAATAGTAATACCTAGTAATAGCAGTAGCAACAGCAGTAGCCATAGCTACAGTAGCAGTGGAAGGAACAAGAGTTGTAGTAGTAGAATTTAAGAAACTCTTAAGGTAGTAATGATAGTAGCAATAGTAGCAATAGCCCATAGAATAGGAGCACTATCAGCAGCAGCAGTAAATTAGTAATTAGTAGTAGTTGCTCTTGTTATTTTAAGTAGCAATAGTTCATATAGTTCCTGGAGTGCCTGGAAGGCGAGTTGCCTCTGGATACTATACTAACGTACTAAGAACTTTCCATGCATTTGCTTATTTAATGCCCAATACATGTCTGACTTTTATTACTAGGAGGAAGTGTTAGGGGATTGAAATGCTTCAGGTTGAGAATGTCAACAGTACAGGTTTTATTCCACTTGCTCTAGTTAGGAATAAACTGGGAAATGACAAATGTTGGTCAAAAAACTCCCCCCCCCCTTTTTTTTTTAATAAAGATGGCCTAGGACAATGTTAGTTATATTGGTAAGTGGGTTTTCAAAAGTAATCACCAAAATTATAGTCTCACCTACCCCAGAGGAGTACATTACACTTATTCTGAAGACACATTACCTCCTGAATTATGCAAGCAGACTTTCTACTACTCACAAGTCAGGCTGGTGGTGTTATTTTTAATTCCTTGGAAGAGAGAGAATTTGGAACAGGCGAAGGTCAAGAGTGCAAAACAAATAAATGCACTTGAGAAGTGGGTTGAAATGTCCATGTCCTCCACAATTTTTATTTGTGTTTTAATGTTGCTACTTGCTTGCCTAACCTACCAGGCTTGACTATAAAATCAATGTTCATGATATGCTTAAAGCTCCCAAAAGTATGAGACTAATAATCTATCAGAGTCCTGTTCCTCTTCCAATCAGGTTCTTGCCCAAATGTATATCTCCAGGACTGACTTTGAGGCCAATGATGGATCATAGAGATTTTACACCCAGAGAATTTTGAGTCAATAAATTTGGGTCCTTTCTCAGACAATTAGGCAGTATACCACATAGTACATTAAAGAGGAACAAAAGCTGATTTAATTATATTGCATTATTATAATACTGTATGCCACTAGAGAGGCAGGATTGATATTAGATTTTCCATTAGCCCTTGAATCATAGTCTATTCCCATCCATCTTACCAGATATTTCTGGAACAATTCTCCCTATGAAAATTAAAGAAATATTAACCTGGTAATGAGAGGAGAACATTTCTTTTAAGAATAATAACAAACCAAACTTGAGTGGTTAAGCATGAACTGGGGAAGAGATAAAAAGGGTAAGAAACAGCTGAAACTATCTTCTAACACTAGCAAGTACGCTCTTATGAAGACTGAATAGAAACAGTGCCCAGTTCAGTTCCCCGGGGGGCATCAGTTCCAAATTCTAAAGAATTATCTCGAAAACTCAAGATCAATTTTGTCAGCAAAGTGTTAAAGGATTTGACTACTATCACATTTTAATCTGTTTCTCTGCTCTGAAAAGTATATTTTGATCCTTTTTCAAGACCATTTATGTGCCTTGCTTCCTTTAAGATGCACCAAGTAACATGTCATGCAAATCAGACTTAATTTAATCTCCACTTGGCTTCCTTAATTAAACTAAAGACAGAATGAATTCTCTTACATTGCCTAAAATACATCTTTCATAAATAGAGCATTTATAAAAGTGCTGAGTATGATATGAGTGATGAAGTCTATTCAAAATTGAAATCAGAAGACTCATTGACTCATATGAGGCAATATCTTCAATGTCTATTAATAACAAATTGTTCTTATGGGACAATCTTTTAATGGGCGTGATTTTCCCCAAAAAGAAATACAAAAATTTATTTTCTAAGTGTGGGTGGTAAATCCTCCTTTAACACCTACTCTTCTGATTCCTTCCTTCCTTCCTTATTCTAATGCATCATTGGTATTCCACCAAAAAGTCATTTCATATTTAGTAGTCAAGGAAAGAGATCCCAAAATATTAATTTTAAATTTATTTTTTTTCTTCTTTTGGGGAAGAATATGAAGCATCAAGATTATGATTTTTCCCTTACTCCAAAAACTTCTAAGAAAGACAAAAAACTTAATTTGTTAAACCAGCACTTACTAGTATTTCATTATGTGTCTGGAACAATGTGGAATGCTGAGAGTTATCTACATGCAAAGTTGTGTTTTCCAGGAGAGTAGGATGTAGTTGAATGTGTGATCTAAATTTATGATCTAAATTGCACTTCAGGCAAATAATTTCAGTAAAATGAAGAAAAAGTACGTGTAGCCAAAAAAAAAAAAAAAGAAAAAAAGAAAAAGAAAAAGGAAAGAAAGAAAGAAAGGAAAGAAAAAAAAAAGGATTTAAGAGTTAGGGAGTGTACTATTTAAGGACTGACAACGTAGAAGTTGAAGTATTCCAGTAGTTATTAATATGGGTCACGCACATCATACCTACGTCATTACAAAAAGCAGCAGAAGAAAAATCTTGAGTAAAAACACTGTGTTTATTTCTGGACACAATTTAAAATACTACTTGGACATCACTGCAGAGATTACAGTGAGTGGCTGTATGCTATGCTCAGTGAAAAGAACCAAACTGAAAAGACAGATTTGGGAAACACCTTTCTTGTGATATCTGATGCATAACTAATATGGTCACCACACCCACAGAGGGTATAACACCTAGAAAGAAATTAAGGCAAAATGTTGATCATAGAAATTGGTAAAATAGTAAGAAAGGTTCTACTTTTTCATTGTTTATACGATTATATGATTATATTGTTATGACTATTTTTTTCATGTTTGCAGAGGTATACTATCTCCCTATCAACATTGTGTAAAGAATTCAATCTTTAATCTATTCCAACCTTTGACATATAGGCTACAAATAATACTACACATACCCACTTTAGTGTTTAAAACAAATTAGATAAAGGTTTGTACTACTGTTCTGAGAGAAAATAAGATAAAAACAGCTAATGGTTGTGGAAATTTTGAGCTGCACATGGATGGTGTGCTGGGCTATATAACACCTCAGAAGTGGGAGCCTGTAATATGCTTTCCTCACCACTGCTCTAAAACCCCTCCTTTGTCTTATTCACGTTGCACTTGGAAGACATTTATTAACTATTATCAGCTGCGGAATGACTCAAACAGACGTCTATGATTCAATACGCCCTATACATTTGTAGCTTTGTCTCCTGTGCACAGAGTAAATTATTTTATCTACAAGGTCATAATGACTCACATTGTTAATTTTCAGTTTTTATCAACTTATAATCATAAAGGTAATTCTAAGTTCCCAATGAACAAATAAGTCAGTATTGGAGAAACCAAGGGATTGTAAATTTCAAGTGAATCAAACATTTATCTTTTATCAGAGAAAAAGAAAACTGCAATGCAATAGCAGATGTTTTCTTAGGAAACAAATACTCTAATTTCATACATAAAACATATTTACCTACCTAGAAGCATAGAATAGCCAAGGTTAGCTACCGACTTTAATGAATCCACCTTTTCTGGAGTGAAATCATATTCTGTGATACCATTAACACATTATTTCTTTCTTTCCAAATCAAATGCATATATCAAAATATTATTTGGCTCAGGGCACTGGTAAAATAATTTTGTAGAAGGCAATGCCTCAAAACTTTGGAGAATGAAGTCAGATGTTCAGTGTGTATGTGTGTGTATGTGTCCTTACTTGAGTGTACATACATCTAGTTTAGCTACTTTTAAATAGCCAAGATGGCTAAAATTCTTATTTGGAAAGAGAAAAAAAAATCATATTCTAGATTAGGAAATTGAGGCTTTTAATCTGCAATTACAAGTAAACTCCCTGTCCAGCATTCTGTTGCCTGGCCAGCATGAGACCCAGAGTTTGTTGAGACAAGGGGAAAGCCTACATTGATAACCACACCAAGCTTGCCTACTGACAAGATGAAAATTCAACTCAATTTACAGAGTTCAATGTTTTTTAGTTCATACGAATGAGATAAAAGCATGCTTATTTGATCAGAAGTCTCTAAGTCCCCATCCTGGTATTTTTGTGAGTGATGTTGTTTTACAAGGGGCATCAAGTTGGAACCATAAAAATCAATGAGCATGCTACATTCTAATTTTCAAAATTTATTATGCATAGTAAAAATTATTTCTTCTCCACAGACATTGAAATTAGGCATCTGGATTATTCAGTTTGACAATATTGACTGAAATTTGATTGAATAAGTTGAACATTGAAAGATTAAGTGTGATTATGAGAACAAAAGAGATTCAATCAATTATTGTAGTGATTCACAATAGAAATTTATTTCTTCAAGACATGAATTCTAAGTTTTAGGCTGGTATAAAATTTTCATCCTGTTATAGTACAATTGTCTTGATATCTATTAGTTGGAGAGAATTTGCTGGTTGATCAAACTAATCAGTTATATGTATTTGAAAGGAACTCAGAAGAATCAGAGTAGTTCAGAGAGTTTTCCTGTTACCTACTTATTTACTTGTTTGTTTGTTTGCTTGCTTTTCAGTCCTTCCCAAGATGGCATTTTGAACACCAATATATCTGGAATTAATATCAAAGTACACTTTGCTCTTTGATTCTGGTCATGCAAAATGTGGAAAATTTTCCTTAATGTCACTTAAGCAATCTTAATAATAAAATGCCCATCTAATAAATTTCTAGGTAGAGATGAAGGAAATACTTGATATAAATTTCACCAAGAGCTGAATATCCTATATATATAATTAATTTTACCAATTTCTATCAATAATTTGCATCTGTACTGAAAATCAGTTTGAGACAATTACATCACTGTTTCAAGGCATATAAATTACCATAGGTTGATTTTTTTGAAACTGGTTGAAAAAACTTTAGAAAGCCTGATTGTTTCAGTCATAAAGTCTTCACTTGTTAAAACAACAGCTGGATACCTGAATTTCTGGCAATAAGCCTTTTCACAAATATTTTAGTTTCTCATTGACACAATGGACTGCACTAAGCTCCTCTATAATAAATAATGTTCTCAAAAGTCTATTGTTCCTTAGTCAACAACAAAATTGTCAGCTCCTGACTTTATTTTGAGAACAGAATGTACTCTTTCCTTTCTCTGTCAACAGCATACTTTGGTATTTTGACAATGGGAAGAAAATAAACTGCATTATATTGTGACCAGTATCATTTCAAAAATTTTATTCTTTGGCATAATGTGTATTTTCCCTAGTATATAAAAATCTCTCCATGATGAAAGTGCATGGTTGGAATTGTTTTAGAATTATTAAGGCGATGCCTAAGAAATCAACAGTGGATTCCCAGTTAATAAAATACTTAGCAAAGGAATTCACTAGAGGAAGTAGACATAGCAAGAAAGGTTCAACAGTGAAATTCCCAGTATTAACCAATAATTACAGCACATTTTATTTGTGCAACTCAAACAAACCTTCCTTATTTGGAGCCTCATAGTCTTCTTTTGAGACTCTGAAAGGCTTATGAAAATATGGTTATATCTGAAAAATCCGTGGGTCCTCATTGACTCAAATAACTTGCATGGAAAATAAGATTTATATTGGAGCAAATAATAATTGTAGATAGAAGAATGCAAATTTCACATATTTTTTTAAAGATAATGTAGAATCTAACCGTCCCACTGCATCAGTGCCTAACTGCTCAGAGACATATTTCCACGAGGCACCTCAATCTAGTCCTATCCAATGAGATCTCACAAACTCATTTGCCCTTCATCATGACCTTCAAGTCCTCATAATTGAGGATTATTCTTTCTAGCTTTTCCCAGTCAACTGTTAGTCCTAGGAGACTTAATATCAGCTTCATCTGTTTTTAAATGTCTTTGCTGACCTGCTCAATGTACCCATGATGGTTCTCTGGATCACCACAGCTTCTCTTAATTCTTTTGAATGTCTTTCTTAATACTGTATTGTTCATTTATTTGCCATTCTTTCTGAACTATGTGCTCTCTGAAAGCCAAGATAGTATAATTTGTCTTTGCATATCTAGATTTTTGAAGGGGTGAATCTCTTCCATTTTGCCATTGCTCTTAGAATCATAGCTCATAAATCCTCAGTTATGCTATCTAGTTGTCTGATGTAATGAAATTATTCCACCATAAAATTTTGTATGTATTAAATAATAATATATTTATATCAGACCTGTTTACAAAATTTATAAGGAAGTGCTAATACTTGCCTATGGAAATATATATCATGAACTCAATACAAGTTAACCAAGTTAAATTGTATCAATCTCTTTTAACTGCTATTTATTTTATCATCTTTGGTTATCTGAAATATAAGTTGGACATTAAACTGTAAAGTAAAAATCTTAAGTTATCGTTTATCTTATATTAGACAGAAAGTAAAAGATAATGTAACCAAAATTTTGGAATTTTACATCACAATGTTATGTACCAAATGTATTGGAGATCAACCAAACAACATTTTAACCTCACTCTAGAAACATTTCAAATAAACACTGGTTTATTTGATTTTGATTTAGTTACTTTTCCAGATGGCTGTGCCAAAGTCTAGATAAGTGAATATCAGTTTCCCTATGGAGGGAGGAAATTAGTGAGTAAATCATGTATAAAGCATTCAAAAGGTTGGCACTTAAAGGCTGAAAATTAGTAAGGTGGTCTATTTAGTCTGACAGAGGAACATTAAAAAAAAAACAGACAAAAATTAAACAAAAACAAACTCTTAAACTAGGACAATAGAAACCAAAAAAGAAGGGGAGCAGAGGGTGTAGAGGGGACCAATGGTGGGTGGCTGATGGTGACTGGACACAGTTATGGTAGACATCATATGATGAACACAGTTGCTGAGGTTAGAAATTATACACCTATAACTTCCAGTTTTGTAAACTAGTGCTAGTGCTACCTCATTAAAGAGAGAGAATATAGCTCAAACACTGGCTTATTTGAAGAGGTCAATAAATATTCTGCTTGATTACTAAGAATTCTATAATAGATTTTGAAAGGAAAAATTGGAGTTAACAAATAATATTAACACAATTTGTATTAACAGTATACAAAATATTATAATACACAAATATCTTTATAACACACAAATGTTATTTATAGTAGGTGTGAAGCATATAAGAGAAGAATGACACTTTTTATGTATTTTTTCCCTAGCTGAGAACAATTTCTTTACTTGCCCATGCCAGTGGAGTTTTCCAGTCTTTTGAGGACACACCCCACAAGTAATCACAAGTAATCATATTTGTTATACATATAAAGTAAGGTTTTCATAATTATCCAACTAGTAAAATAGCTAACATATTAACCCTGCTATTTAAGAGCCAGATCTGTTAAATTTCTATATTATTAACACAAATATTGATTATTCCAAGACCACAGTTCCCTTTTGTGCCCTATGTAACATATGTACTACACATTTTGAGTATTTTTATATCATAGCATCTATATCTCTTCTAGCTGTACAATAACAAAGCCACAACTTGAAATAAATGGTGGGCCATTTCCACTCACCATTCCTTATTTATTGCTCCTCACACTTACTCTGAAAATTAACTAATATTTCCCCTTTAGTCCTAGTGATATATTTGAAGCCAGCTGACTTAGAGTGTCTAAACAGCTTCAGTATTTTGATACCATGCTCCTTTAAAACCCGGGAAGACAATGCTCTTCAATAGCAAATTTCCTCAATAAATTCCTATCTTTCATTTCAGAATAGGGAACATAATATCAATCGTAGCTGGAAGGGTCTCAATCCCTTCTCAATATGTAATTTAAATAGTATGGAGACATAAACAATGCTTTTAAAATGTCATTGCTTCCAATAAGTCTCCAGAAAGCAGAATAAAAGCCACACGTTTCCTAGTCAAGGTAAAGGAAATTGCTTTCTGGTCAGAAATCAGTTTAAAAAACAAACAAACAAACAAGCAAACAAACAAACGTAAGCTATTCTTTTAATATATATTTTTAAAAGATTTATTTATTTATGCATACAGAACTAGAGTACAGGCCAGAGGTGCAGGGGCCATGAGAGGTTTCACCAGAAACAGAGTAGGGAGCAGAATAGACAGACTGACAAAGTACACTGCTGAAGGGAGCAGCAGGTAGGCCAGGAGAGGTCTTCCACGCCATGTGGATCACCTCTGGGGCAGGGGATATCACTTGTACTCAAGGGGCTGCACTAGCTTCCAGTGCTGTGTCGTAACTCATTGCACTATCAGGGAGGGCCCCAAATTTAAGCTATTCTTTCAGAGAAAGAACAACTTCAAACATGGCAGCATAAAGCTAGTAGATAAGACACGTACTATAAAATAGTAATTTAGTGTCAGGCTATTCTAGGCAATGCATTGGAAGCACAGTTGCTCTGGTTGACATTCCCAATTCTTCTTTCAACAGATATTACCAACAGAGTCCACCACGGTGTGTGGATGGGGGATCCACCTATCCACATTCAGAGACCAGGGAAGCAGAAAACACTCTAACAAACAAACAGGAGGGAACTGTACAGTGAAGAAATCTGCTACCCCTCATGACTGCCTCTGCTGCCTGGTATTTTCTGTTGATTTAGAGTTGGACTACAAAGAGGATCAATTGTCATAAGGAGGGAATTCACAGGTTGGTATTTCATAACTAGAAATGTGATCTCTGCTTGAAAAGCTGTGAAATCCACAGAGCACAGCCAGTATGTGTTATCAATTCAAAGAAATCGTACAAGAAAAAAAAAATCTTCAGTTTTTTGTTCTGTTTTTCAATAAAATAGAAAGCAAGATGTCCGAAACTTTCACTTTTAATCGCTGCCTCCCTTCAAACTCATTCGTCATATTCAAATTCCTAAGAAAATTTCCAGGCCATCTTACCTGTCTTTAGATTCCTTAATCCCTGCCCTTTCTTCCTTCTTGGTGTTCTTAGTTTTCTCCTGTGAATAATTATTCTTGCTTCAAATACATAATATTTTACTAACATTATTATTTGTCTCCTTATACTTGTCAGGCATTAATATATGTCTTCAATCATTGCACAGATCAGGGTGGGAACTCTTTGGCTAACATTTAGCCACCCAATCTGGTTAGAAATGGTAAATGATAGGCCCTCCCTGGTGGCGCAACGGGTTAGGATGCAGTACTGCAGGCTGGCCACAGCTGCCTCAGTGTGAGTTCGATTCCTGGAGGTGACTGCATGGCGCGGCAGACCTCTCCTGACCCCACCACTTCTCCCTTCAGCAGTGTACTTCATCGATCTGACTGTTCTGCTCTCCACTTTGTCTCTCGTCAATCCTCTCACCACCCCTGTACCTCTGGCCTGTACCCCAGTTCTATCTGCATAAATAAGTAAATTAAAAAAAAAAGGTAAATGATAAATATAACCATATCTATCTGTCCATCTATCTATCCATCACCTATCTATCATCTACCTACCTAGGTACCATCTATCTAGCTGTTTATATATACACATATATATTACACACACATATATACAAATATATACCATTTATCTTACTATCTATAGCTATGTCTATCTATTGCTATTACATATATATATATATACACATATACATATATATATATGTACAATGTAAAGTATAATGTAACACATATGATATGGACAGAGCTGCTAAGCAGTGTATACATATAATACGTCATGTAATAACTCACAAGAACCCTTAGGAAGTAGTACTCTAATTAGCCCCACAGTTAAGAATGACAGAGACCCAGTGAATTTGGACTAAATTAACATATGGCTAATAGGCAACAGGACCTGAATTGAAACCAGGAAGTTCATGCCTTGAGTCTATGCTTTCCATCACCTTGTGGCCTGCTTTACTGAATAGCTTTGGGGTGCCCTGAACCACCAGGTAACGGGTGGCTCCATACAGGGAGTGGGAGCCATGACATGAGATGCAGGAGCCTGTTAGGAGGAGGTGAAGCAGGTTTCAGCCAGAAAATTGCTCTTATTTTTCTGTTGCTCAGATATCGCTATTATAAGTGTCATCATTAGTAATCGAAAGTCAGTTTGAAAATGTGAAGTGGTTGCTGGCCAGTGGGTGCCAGAAGAGTGATGGCTCTGGCCACCCTAGGGTGAGGTGAGTTAGCAGTCCACGTATAACATTCATCGCCACATCAACATTTATGAGAAAAGAGTAATGGCAAATCATTGTCATTACTAAAACACCTGCACCCATAGTGGTTCTCTTATGAATTAAACATGAATTGATTTTTATTTTCATTACTTATAACAGATTTTCCTTAAAAGATCAGGAAATCACGCAGACAAATGGAAAACAAACTGACAGTGTATTTTAATTTTCTCTTTTTTGCAGCAAGTATTTGTAATCTTCTGAGTCAAATATGTTCTTGGTATGTAGCAAATAGGGCCCTCTCTGGAGGCACAACAGGTTAAAGCATAGCAGTATGAAGCTACCGCAGCACGAGTTTGATCCCCGATCAGGGAGCTGACCCACATGGTGTGGGATTCCTCTCCTGACCCACCCATTGCTCCCCTCAGCAGTGTATTTCAGTACATCTACCTGTTCTGCTCCCCACTCTGTCTCTGGTGAATCCTCTCACTGCCCCTGCACCTTTGGCCTGTATCCCAGTTCTGTATGCATAAATAAATATTAAAAAACAAACAAAAAAACCCCACAAAAAACAGGGTCTCCCTGGTGGCACAGTGAGTTAAAGTGCAACACCATGAAAGTAGCTGCAGCCACTTCACTACAAGCTGGACCCCCAGCCCCGAGGTGACCCACACGACGCAGCAGACCTCTCCCAACCTGCCTGCTACTCCCCTCAGATACTTCTTCAATCTACCTGTCCTGTTCCCCATTCTCTGGTGAATCCTCACGGCCCCTGCACCTCTGGCCTGTACCCCAGTTCTGTATGTGTAAATAAATAAATCTTTAAAAAAAAAAAGATGGCAAACAATTTTTTTAAAAAGTAACAAATAGATTTCTAGATAAGCAAAATTAATTCTAAGTCATAAAACAACAACTTCATACTAGTTCTATATCATTTAATAAAAATATTTCTTAGCATGTATCATCAGGTATTGTCAATACAGTTATAAAGTTTAAAAAGTCCCTTTCCTGAGGCGGTGTAAGGGACTATGGGGATAGGTCACCTTTCCTTGAAGACAGCTGTCTCAAAAATCTGATTCAGGTTAGTTCCTCCTTTTTCTATATCCAGGATTTTGCTCTTACTAGACCTACCCCTTCAATTTAGTGGAGAATCTTCTGAGAAGGCTTACCAAGAAAGGCTTTATGGGAGATAGAAATCTTGAGCTGCTACATTATTTAATTCTGCCCTCATACTTGATTCATAGTTGGACCTTTCATGGAATTGTAAGTCATCTTCCTTCAAGATTGTGAAAGCATGTTTTCATTACCTTCTAGCTTCAGAGTTGGAGATGTCCAAAAACATTCTAAATCTTCATATTTTTGCATACAATATTTTTTTCATCTCTGAACAATTTTAAAACCCTATCATTGCCTAAGTGATTTAAAGCATTAAATCACGAGCATTAGGCCCTCTCTGGTGGCGCAACAGGTTAGGACGCAGCACTGCAAGCTGGCCATGCTCGCTTCAGTGCAAGTTCAACCCCAGCCCCAGACTAGCCACATGGCGCGGCAGACCTCTCCCGACCTGCCCACTGCTCCCCTCAGCAGTGTACTTCCTCGTTGATCACTTGATCACTTTGTCGATCTGCCTGTTCTGCTCCCCACTCTGTCTCTGGTGAATCTTCTCACTGCCCCTGCACCTCTGGCCTGTACCCCAGTTCTGTATGCATAAATAAAAATAAATCTTTAAAAAACAAAACAAAACAAAACATGAGCATTAAGCCAAGCTGTTTTTCATGACTTCACTGTCTGGAACTTTCATTCTGGGATGGCATGTCTTTCCAGTATGGGAAAATATCTTAAGTGAATTCACTAATGATTTCTTCTGTTTTCAATAATGTTAAAGAGAAGGCATGACATAACACATGTGTGTGAGGGGCACTTGCTACTTCAGTTGTGCTAAGGGTTAATTGAGGAATCTGTATTTCTTGTATTAACTTGCCAAATAAGTTTAAATCAAGGATAGTCATAGACTTTAATGAAGTATCTTGTAATTTTCAAGGTGTTTTTTTTTTTTTTTAAAGATAAAGTCCCTAGAATTTGTAGATTTTAACATGATGTCTAATTGGTGTTGGAGGTTTTAGGGTACTGATATACTGTCTGCCTCACCCTGATTTTTGACCAAGTTACAAGTGGACAGATAAAATGAATGTAATGTCTTACCTACTAGAAATTCTGATAAAACTGCATTAGAATTGGCATTTTCGCCTTCCTTTTTCCAAAATGAATTTAAACACTCTTTCCCTGAAGGTTGCAAATCTCCATGTTGGGGGACACTTTCTGCCTCAACAAATCTCAGTGGATTTGTCACATGAATACTAGAAGAGGAGGGAAGAAATTGCTCTGTGTGGGACAGTGATCATTGCAGAGACAGAAAAACAACAAAGCATCTTTATGCTTAGTCCATTTTAATTCTGCCTTTTGCCAGCGGGCTCTATGGGTTTCAGACATTCTTTAATTATACCAATCAGGTGAGGTATGCTTCCTCTCATGCAGAGGAAGAAGCTAAGGTCAGGGAGAGTGCTACAGTACTTACTTCAGCTTTTTTCCGAGTGTAAATGGATTATTTGCAAATAAAAGCCAAAATGATTACTTTGATTCTATCTAGAATGTGGAAATAATACAGGTGTACCCTAAGTCTATATGTGTGATTCTTAAAATTTAGTGTGTACATAAATACAACCAGGTAAATTTATGAAAATGCAAATGTATGAATTTCACCACAGAAATTATTATTCAGTGTGTTCTGAAGGCAGGAGGATGCTCTTTTCATAAGCTTTGAGAAACATTGACCATGTTAAGTATCTGCATACAAGTTTTCAAAATTAAACAGACAAAAAAAAAACCCTCAAAAATAGGAGTCCATGAATATTTGGTATATTTTCACCAGGATGTGTAAAATATGAACACAACCCAAACCTGTTTTGTTTCATGTTCAGTCATATTTGTCTTTCACAGATCCTCACCTTACTAATATGAGTTCCAAAATAACAGTTACAAATTTTCTTTATTATTACTTCTGTACTATACCAGGGTGCTAGGATTTTTCTCCACTCTGTAACCTACAATACACTCCTCTTCTATGTCATCACCTCCTTTTATCAGAATGCTGAACAATATTTTAGGTTTCGTCTCAAATGTCACTCACTTAGAGTTAGAGAGCTTTTCTTGTCATCAAGCTGGAGTTACCATCCTGTTATTTACTCTTAACAATCCCTATACATTTCCACCATTGTCATTTTCACAATTAGGTTACAGAGCTATTTGTCTGAATGTTTTATTAATGCCAGCCAGCCTCTACTATCAGACTGTAAACTCCAATAGAACATATTTTTATCAATTACTTGTCAGTCTCCCATTTAAAATAACCCCTAAGTATCTCAAATACTTAATAGAGTTCCTGTTTCACTATAGTAACTAATTCAATGAGCAAAATAGACAACGATGACAGTGATATTGATGAGAATATCAGAGCACATGGCAGTGGTTCTCATGTACTTATTGTAAGGCTTAAATCTGTATGTGCAAAATCACCATCCAGTAATTTCAATGGAATCAGAGTATGCCATGCAAAAGACTTCACTGTCTGGAATAAGCACAGAGCCATAAATATTTTCCTTTACAATCTTGCTTTACGTTCTCTCTTCATTCCCTTTCTTACCATTTGGCTTAATATTTTGGGAAAGCTCTATGCTGTTTTACATAGTGGGTGGGCCATTCTGCATTCCTACCAACAACATATGAGTTTCCTTTATCTCTACACCTACATTCACAGTATTTTCTGGACTTTTTGATTCGGGATGACATGACACTTCATTGTAGTTTTTGCTTAGCATTTCCCTTGATGATAAGTGATGATGAGCATTTTGTTCGTGTGCCTTTGGGCAACATGGGAGCCGCTCTGAAGTGTCTAGTTAGCCATTTTTTGACTGATTTCTTCATTTTCTTTTTGTTGAGTTGTATGAACTCTTTCTAGGTCTTCATATTACTCCCTTGTCAGATGTAGGATGTAGAAATATTTTTACCACACAGTAGTGTGTCTGAGTTCTTTTTATACTTCAGTCAAATCTGACTGGGACCCTGTGGGTCAGCACATGTAATGTGGGCCTGGATAACACTCAGAATGATCCATGTGAACCAACATGTTTCTACCACCATGTTTCTACCATAGCACCATTCTTTTTCTTTCTATACATGCCCTTTGCATAGTAAAGGCTAGAATCCTAGAAGTGACATTTCATTCACTGTCTTGCCATTGCCAGCTCAGGTTTTTAAGAGATTGCACGGTTTAGAAGTAGACATTGTAGGAAACATCACGATTCCTATGACAGTAGTTACATCAATAGTGTCAGCATTAAAATAATTCTACAATTGCAGTTCTGAGAAATATACTTATAGCTATTGTAGAGTGCAAAAGTTTGAGGATTACAAATTCTTTTTATTTCTTTTTAGCTCCAGGAACTCTGTAAACCCAGTTTTACTGTTGGAAAGTGGCTTATTTTTATTGGAATATTATTTTCTATCCCTTTTCTGCCTTGGAGTTTTCTGTTCTCAGCCACCAATCTATTTTGTCTCATCTTCACATTATCTGTTCAGATACATACTTTTGAGTTATACAAAAACAATGAACTTTTGAGTCAATTTTCTGGAGAAGTAACTTACCATTTCTACATTTTATATTCCTGACTTGTAACACAAAGGTGATAATGCATCTCCCCATCGTTGGGAATATTAAATGAAACTACGTAATCATGTTTCTCCCATTACAAATACAGAGGATGTGCTTCTAAAGTATCAGTTTCAGCTTCCCCTCTGTTGAATCCCAATATATACCACCCTCCCTTTCAAAATGGAGTATGTCTATTTATCTGTCCAATTTCTGAGAAGGCAGTCTGGGAACAACCATCCACAGAAACTTTTTTTTCTAAAAAGATTTTCAGCAGAGGCCCTCCCTGGTGGCGCAGCAGGTTAAAACACAGCACTGAGAAGCTAAAGCCACTTCCGCATGAGTTCGATTCCCGCCTGCCCCGGAGGTGACCACATGGCGTGGCAGACCTCTCCTGACCCGCCCGCTGCTCCCCTCAGCAGTGTACTTCGTCCATCTGCCTGTTCTGTTCCCCACTCCGTCTCTGGTGAAGCCTCTCACCACCCCTGAGCCTCTGGCCTGTACCCTAGTTCTGTATGAATAAATGGATAAACCTTTAAAAAAAAAAAAAAGATTTTCAGCAGAGATAGCAGATAACTTTCACATTATGAAAAGCCTCACTCTAGATGAGCATATAATTCAACAACTGTTCATCTGCAGTTAGCTGAAATATTATGATAGTGACCAATTATGAAAGTAAACTAGGAGGTAGAGTAGGCTGAACATGCAAAGAGTTAGGAAAGAAGAAAAAAATAAGATTAATGTTAGGAGCTGACACTGTTTACTCTGTGACAGACTCTAAGCCTTGCATTAAATGGACCATTGCAATCCCTCCATACCCCCGCCAACAACTATCTTTGTGAAAACTAGTACTACTGGATTTTATAAAGTGGGGAAAATGGTTGAGCTTGGATTTGGCCCTGCAAAACCATTAAAAGAAAAAGAGGCCAAAAGGTGGGAAACTGGATCCGATTAGAGAAGATCTGTCTTTAGCTGCTTTAGTTTAAAAAATGGAGCAAAGAGGAGAACTGCAAGAAAAGTATTACCAGTGTTTAATGAAATTCAGGTTGGTCCTTGGATCTCTTCAGTTCAGCCCACATATTAGATTAGATTTGTGTGTTCCCTCAAATTTCCTGAAAAATCATTTCTGGGAACTTTTCATGTTTATTTATGAAATGGCACATAACGGGATAGTTTCCTGTACTATTGATTTTCTACTTGCAACCCAGATCCATAAGGTGAGTTCATTTAAGCCAAAGAGTTACTCAATAGCTTTTAAGCATCTACTCTGGATGCAGATTGCTGGCTCAATATCTGCAACATATACTTGCCCTTGACCTTAGGCAAACTGCTTACTCTCCATGTGCCTCAGTTTATTCATCTATACATTTTAAATTAAAAAATATATATATATTTAAAAGTCTGCTGGTAAGATTGGAAGATTAAACCAGTTAATCTGTGTGCTATATTCACAACAATGCCTGAAACTGTAAATTCTTACAAAATGCTTGGGCAAATATTTTTAGTTAGCAAAGTGATATTCTAATAAATGTGTAAAATGTTTTCTACAATTTCCACTAATACATTCATAATGATAAAAACTGGCGGCAAGGTTAAGTAAAGTCAGAAGTGCATAATTTTTTTTCTATTAATTACATCCTGGGTAAGGAGAAATGTTACTTTCCCATGAGGACTATGTTTAATGCATTACTACTTAGGTTGTCATGTGGCTTGTGTTAATACAGAAGACTCATCCATCACTGCTGAGAGAAATGTCTTCAGAGTCAACTAGTAAGCCTTATCTCCCTCCTAGTCTAGCTTTCAGGCTTATATGCTCCCTTGTCTAGCCTTTCCCTTTCCTTTCATCTACCACTGTGAGACTAAAAAGGAGAGAAAGTAAGTAAAAATTTTAAATGGGAATAAATTGTGGGACATTCAGCTGCAGTTGGGAATAAACATCACCAGGTTTGTTTCCTCTGTGGGTCAAAGAAGTTTACTTTCTTATGTACAAAATTTTCACAGAAAAATTTCAAACCTCAGAATTTTCAAACTTCAAATATTTTAAAGAACTTCAAACTGGAAAATCGCTAAAGTTAGAATATCCAGTAAGCATACCAACTTCTCCTAGTTCTCTGGATCCATAAAAGTCACCCGTATTTCAAATCCCAATCCAACTCTAATTTGTAAAACATGCCCACTAACACTTGTAACAGAATCCAAACATATGCAGGGATATTAAATTCAAAAATCTTACTTCTGCTTACAACACGGTTACTCTTGCTCTTGAATACATCTAGCTTGATGACAGTGGAAGAGAAGCCTCTGAGTCTTGTTGCAATCAGAGCATACTTTAGATAATAAAGACACTGCAGATTTTAGAAACTGATTGGCATAACAGATTCTAGGGTTCTTGGAGTGAGGGTGGCTGTGGGATCTTTACTGGGCACAGAGCATTAAGCAATGGCACACCTATGACCAATTTCACATGCTGTTGTACAATTCAACATAGTGTTTCAGGCATAAGACATAGTTCGAAATGCCAGCAGTGGCCTGTCGATGGAGCATCGATAGAATGTCATTTAATTTGAATGCACAGCAGTCTTCTACCACTTGGGCTTTGAAGTATTGTTGCAACTACAGTTTGGCCTGCAGGGTGACATCTTTGTATGTTGGGGGGCATAAGAGGAACTACATATGATCACAGTACATGGATGAATAGAGTTCATAGTCTGTTTAATTATGGGACATTCAGGTGAAGCTGGGAATGTGAATGTGAATATGAATACTCCCTAATCCTTTATATATAAGTATATCATTACCAAATTAAATTTTGTATAGTTGGAAGAATCTAAAATTGATCCAAAGAAAGCTTAATAATCAGCCCCACAAATATGAAAAGTTAGAACTAGAAATTGTAACATTTTTTAATAAGGTAGTTGTTCCACTTCTCTCTGTCTCGGTCTCTTTCTTTCACACATTCACACACACACACAAACAAAAACACACACAAACAAACACACACCATTTCATAGGTGAGAAAACAAGTCAAAATGTGGTAGTTACCTTGTCCATCAGTGTCAGGTGACTAACTCAAAATTTCTACTCTCTGTTAAGAGATCTAGGATACCACCATAATAGTTGCTTCCAAAGGTTGTTTACATCTCTGTTTGCTGTTTGAACTTATTTTGCCAAGTATAATATTTGTTAATTTAAAGGTCTTTTAAATTGTTTCCCTCCCCCCCCCAAAATAACTACTAACTTGCAGAGTAGAAAATGTGTTAAATGTTAATAGGGTATACAGAGGGTGTCTTTTTGTGTTTTGGTATTTTTTGAAAATTGTTTCAAAGCTATTATTTTCCTATCTTTCAATAAATTGTAGTTTGTATTCACATCATAAAAGGGATGGCATATATGCATATGTAAATAATTCCTTTGTTTATGAATATTAATTTTTATTTTGGGCATTACATATAAAACATAAATATAAGTTATGTGGCTAATTAGATACAAACATTTAGTGTAAGATTGCTAAATTTTAGAACTTCAGAAAAGATTATAAATAGGACTATGAAAAGTGTCCAAAGATAACAATGACAAGAAAATGGAAGGAATATGGCAATGTTAGCGTCCTCTGTTAGGTTTAAAAATGAATGACATTCAGATCCTTCCACATGGACACTATTAATCATATACAGAGTTGGATTGGAGAATATTCTTTTCTTTGTAAGTCTTAAAAATAGGACAGTACCTCATCAGTGAGTAAAATATTTATGACTTGAACTTGTGAACACATCACAATTTAGCAATGCTATTTTGCATGAAAAATAGTAGTTCTTCAAAGGAAAGAACTACAGATATCATTTACATATTCTTGGCCAGGACTTTGGTAAAGAGCATTTTTCATTCTTATGATAATTTTCAATATGGGGATTGCTCATTTTAGAAAACTCAGCCTCCATTTATCACATATCTTTATCCTGTAAAATATTCTGTAAAGTAAGAGTACTTAATATACTGATGTTATGCTCTTCACACAGAAATTTAAAATTTAGCTTAATCCAACACTTTGATCAATAGCCTCTGAGGTCCTGTTTCAAATAAATAGTTCATAATTCTCTCCATAACTAGCTGGAAGTATTTATATAATCATGCCATCATTGTAAAATACATGTACTACAGAAAATTATAGCTTCCAGAATTTTCTTTCTAACTGCAGTATGCTGCAGAGTATAGTGAGGAATCAGGAGCAGAAGGTGTGCCTTTCCCTACCTCCCCCACCCCCCACTACCCCTCCCTGCTTCCTATGAAATTATACATCTTAAGAAAACCACTGCTGTGTGTGCCTCGGGTTTATGTCCTGCTGTGGGAGACGTGTGTGTGGTAGCAGAGTGGATTTGTGGGCGAGGTAGGAGAGAATTGACTTATGTACTATTTTTGTCGTTTCTGAAAGCCAATGTCTCTAAGAGTTAAGATAATATGTTTGAGTAGAAGTGACAGGGTCATGCATACCAGTAAGCTCTTTTAGAAGAGAAAATAGAGAAATATGAGGTTTGAGCTTTAGTGTGCCAAATATATATTACACTTATTGACATTCTGAACCATAGGACATTATTTAGAAAGAATCCATTTTTTTGGGGGGGGGCATGAAAAAAGCTTGTAACTAATGCCTGAAGAGTAATATGCAGCTCTTATTAGGAAAGGCTATAATCTAGTTGATTCTAGTAGGTATTGTTTATGTAATAACTTTTCCACAAATAACCAAGAAGAGACAGCAAATTCCACAAATATTTTGGTAGTTTTGCTGCACACCAAACATTTACCTGAGAATTATTATTATGGTCATAAGAGAAAACCACTATAAAAGTCAAAGGCTACTTAGATTTGACTGAGTATTCATTCATTCAAGCAATTATGCATCTAATTTTTATAAAGGCATCATTTGGATTGTGTAACAACAGAGATAATGGACAATTTAAATCATTTTCCTTTATGCCTCATCAAGTTCATTCCTCGTAGAATACTTTTTCTAACTAGATATCCTTTATTTTACAGTTCAATTATAGGTTTGAAAATCCTGCTGCTTTGAGTTACTTCCTCCAAGTCTGTATGAGTATATTTAGGAGAAAATATAGATTACACAACATGAGGAAAAGTAGAACTCTACACAAAAGATAACTGGAAAGTTCCTCTGATCCATTTTGTCTTTTTTTGCACCAAATGGCTGATCATAAAAAACATTGGGAAACAATTCGAGTGCCAGGGATTGTAGTCACCTTGCTTTCCTTTCTCAAATAATTTTCCTCCTCAGAGGCCACTTTACTTTTACTTTTATTCTTACTTTTTCTGGGACTCTGTTAAATATATATTTAACAAACATTGATTGAGTTTTTGCAGGCAAAGTACTCAGAGAACATTCCAGAAACTGAAAAGATATTATCTGTTTGCTTTTTTCAAGAGTTTAAAATTCAAGGAAGATAAAGACAAGTATTCTAATAACTAGTTTAAAGCAGTATCTGATCATAGACTTAAAAAGAGACACAAAAAATATACATGAGGGAGGGGAATGGAAGAAAAGATCACTTGTAATTAAAGAGAGTCAAATTAAAATTGCATGAAGAGAAGTATATTTAAATCAGACTAAACTACAGGTGGGGGATGGTGAGGGAAGAAGTTACAGATGGTGCAATGACTAAAACAGATGCAAAAGTCAGAGAGGAATGAGACGAGATTGAAATAAGATGTTTTCTGAACCACAAAGTGCATAAAGCAGAGTAGAAAATAGTTTGGTTTTATTTTAGTTTGGGCTTATAAATGAGTTGATTAGGCTCTAATCAAATAAATTATTGTGCACCTCACATGGGCCTATGTTAATTACCCACTGGATGTGGGTGCTGCAGGAAGGGATGTGACCTCCAACAGCAGAGACAGGGCCACAGGGGATGATGGGTAAAGGTTCCTGCTGACCATCTCCCCACATCCGGGCAGCTGTTCTCTACTGATGGGGACACTTAGGAGTGAACATACTGGTTGCTCACAGTCTTCTCTGCCTCTCACATCATCTTTGTTCATACTTATTACAAAAGTATCCCCCCAGCTTCCATCAGATCTTTCTGCCTGGGGCATCAGGGGAAGGGGAAGCTGCCTTAGACCCTACAGCCTGACTATGGGCCAAGTCAGATGGGCTCCTTCTACTACTACCTGTTCCAGATCATTCTTACTCTCCCTTAGTGCCTCTGCTGGTCTGGAAGTTTAGCAAGTAATATCACATAGGTCTTCACCCCGAGGGGCCAGAGCCTGATCTATGTGCCCTTCTTAAACCAAGGTTAAGAAGGTTACTTTTAAACTTGTCTATTTGCCACCTGCAATGAACACAGTAATATACAAAAATATTTGATTGCTACTAAATAGAATCTTTGGTTCAGTAATGCTGGGTGTCATGGAATAAGAACTAAATGATTCAGCAGTCATTTCAGTTACTGAACTTGAACTTATCTGCCCACTTACCTGAGTGTATACAAATTTCACTTGGCATTGGTTTGAGAATTACATGAGAATGAAAATTGTTTTTGTAAACAAACTGTACTATATTGTGCTCAAATTGAGTTGTTAAGCATTGAGACTTATACAATATTAGTGCCATAGAAAGCTATTCTGTGCATAAAAAGAAAAGGATCTGTGTTCTCACAGATATAAGGAATATGTCGGGGCCTCCCTGGTAGCACAAGGGGTTAAAGCACAGCACTATGAAGCTATTCACAACTACTGAGGCACAAATTTCATCCCCAGCCCTGGAGGTGACCTACATGACACAACAGACTTCTCCTCTCTTGCCCACTGCTCCCCTCAAGCAGTGTTCTGTTCTGCTCCCTACTCTGTCTCTGGTAAATCCTCTCAACCCCCACCCCCACCCCCACTTCTGGCCACTCTTGTAAGCAAAAATAAAATGTCTTTTTAAAAAATAAAGAATATGGTCTTATCACAAGTTTACATGATGCTGAATTTTCAAGAAGAGTACAAGGAACAGCTCATTATTCTGAACTTGATCCCTGAACATGTGAAATATAAAATTTTCTATGCTACATTTATGGAATTACTTTGATGAGCTATTTATAAAGTGGTGTTTAATTGCAATAAAGTTCTTAGAGTAGTGATGAAAATGGATGTCATATCAATAACATCATTATAACACAACTCATTTTAAGAATTTATTGGTGGTTTAGTATGAATTTTCTACTCTTTAGGAGAAGAATGATTAAAAACCCAGTATTTCTAGTTATAAACAATATACAGTTAAACATTTGCTTATGTATATGGATGCATATATAGACATTCATTTAACCTTGATCATTCCAGTAAATCAAAGTGGTTAGGTCACTGAGAAAAATTTCATTTCTGAAAATTCAGTAACAAGAAATGAGTCATGGTGTTGCCAAAATGGGTCCTGCTCCCCAGTGTGGCAGAAGCCAGAAAACATGCCAACAACTTCTGAGGACAGAACAAGTTTATAGCAAGGTTGACTGGCAGGAGAGTTGACACAGTGCTCTTGCATCAATCTTCTGAAGGTTGATGGGATCTTAGACAGCGTTTATGGGGTTGTAGAATACAGAACTTGCAAGCACAAAGAGCCTGATTGACTGCTCTTTTGCTAAGCTAGAGTGTGACTTGAACTTGATTCCAGAACTGCAACAGACTGAGCACCCCCTGCTTCTGATGATACTGGCTGTCTGGGCCTCAGTAAAGCACCCTCTGGTACCACCTTTCACCCTGTGGGCAATGAGCTATCATTCAAGGGCCATGAACAGTTGAGGGCCTTTACTCTGCAACACAACTTGCCAACTTATAAAAGATTGGGGTTTTTCCTTTTCTCACTGTTGCAAGACTTCCCTGCTACTTTTGCAAAATAAGCGGAATAGCAAATGGCCATATTGACTGCCTCAGCTCCAAGGGTTCCGGTTTTCACTTTTAAAGAAGTTACTGAGTTTATCAACTTGTGTGACATTATACTTGTTACATAACACAGAGGCTGAGCTTATTCTGAGTGTGTTCAGTTATTGTTGTTTTGTTTTGTTTTTCCTTCAGGGAGCTTAGGAATACTGAAGCACTTCTCAGACCTTTATGATTCGGCTGAAAATCAGCTTGTAAACTTAATTAAAATTTGCGAAGCATGAGTAAAGCCACATTGAACTCAGTAAAATTGCATTTCCTTCTCCCTGCATTCCTGACTTCACCTTCCTTCCCCTTTCTTGTTCCACTCCTTTCCTCAGGGATGAAGGGATGCGAGGATGGGAAAGTGACGCCTTTTTGTTCCATTGAAAGGAACACAGTCATCCACACAGTGCTTCTCTTCTGGGATTACTTGGCTCCTTTTCAAGAGGAAGAACCATTTTTTTTTTTAATTTAAGATCCTGTGAGGCCCTTCAATAACACTATACCATACCTAATTTGTGCCTCCTCCACCCCATTTGGGATTAAGATGATGTATTCAGAGCCCTCCCTGGTGGTGCAGTGGGTTAAAGCACAGCACTGAGAAGCTAAAGCCACTTCCGCATGAGTTCGATTCCCGCCTGCCCCGGAG
>NW_004567108.1:53049058-53061048 GCF_000260355.1 Condylura cristata | reverse complement strand
AAAAAAAAAAAAAGATAGATGATGTATTCATTTTTAAGGATTTTATTTTTAATGCTGTATCTCTCTTTAATCGGTCAGCATGTAATCATGGAAAAAAACTAATTTCAGAAACAGAAGGCACACTTTCTGGTACCCAGTGGGCCATTAAGTCATTATAACTTCATAAAAATGTCACTTAAGTTCCTTGAGTTTTGTTTCTTCATAAATAAAATGTGGGCATTAAGATAGAATGTTCCCTGTCAACTCTAAACTTGTATCTTCTCAGATTGTTCCTAACTTTTTCCTTAATCCTCAGTGTGCAATTTATTTGTCATTTAAGCATAGTTGTGTCAAGTGAATAATCACATTCCCTCATTTCACTCCCTCTTCTTTCTCTCAAGTCTTACTTCGGGTGCTCTTTTTAAAAAAGTCAAGGAAAATTAATTTTAAAGTCACTGGTATTTCTAAGAGACTAATCCTACAAAAAAATTTAAATTAGATTTTGAAATATTGGCCAAAGTAAACAACTTGGTCAAATTCCATGCAAACTTACTTCTACTTTCAGTGTTAAAGGACAAACGTTCTTCATATACATACAGTGTGTAAATATGTGCAGTGAATTGCAGTTTATTTACTTTTTCAGTTTTCTTCAGCTTTCTATAATCAGACATCTCAAAAATGAGGGAGACTTGAAAACTTTCACAAAATGTGCATTGTGAGTATTAACTCACATGTATATATACTCACATTTTATCTCTTTCCCTGAAGGAAGGTGCTTTATTTTAAGTGATGAGTGTTTACTGAAATATAAATAATACTATTTTATCAATGGAACTTATATGACCACTTTAAAATTCTTAAAATCATCTCATAGCGATGGGTTGGTCTGGGTAGTAACACTGAAATAGAGGGAAAGAAACAAAATATCACTGCTTATATATTTACAGGGTGTTTAGGGGTTTTTCAGTGGGATTTAATGATTTTGAAAGAATAATTATTTTATTTACTTGTGAAATAATAAAGAGAGCATAATTTTGAGAACAGGGACCAAGTAAAATCTTAAGCAAGATGGCAGGATACCTACACTTTCTAACTATATAAAATGTGTGAGCCATCATAGGATATTCTATATTTTACTCTCTGAGAAAATGTCTACTTATACCTTCTCAGTGCTGTCAAGAGCCTGGAATAAGAGAACGATATAAAGAATCCTGTGGAGAAAAACAAAAGAACTGTCCTGAAAGTCCATAGCTATAACTCTGTCATATTTTGAACCATAATGAATACAGTGGAGGCCTATTCTGGAGCCCTTAAACTTGCATGCACTCAAGGGGTTCTTCCATCTCCCACATAAAGACAAAAACCTATTCTCAGTGTGAAAGAATTTTCATGGAATTAGAACATGCATAGGAAGAGAAGAAATGGGAGAATAATAGATTCCCAATAAAATACCCAAACTTAACCATCCCCTCATGGGTAAATGTCCAACCAGACAGCTCTGGCCAAAGGCTGTGCCACTGAGGTCTGAATATTTGTCCCAAGTCCAAGATGCCCTCAGGCAGAGAACTAAAAGAAAGGGCCTGGAAAATCTGGGGTGAACGGTGCAAAATCAAAGAATAAATCAAGGCAACAGCTGCCTTGATTACCGTCTGCTGGGTATCTCACCACATCCCTGCCAAGGGCCTCCACATGTCTCCTTGGCATCATGTCGTTCCTTCCATGTCTCCCAGGTTTCTGACATTTTGACATGGCTCTACATCTTGTGTCTCCTCCACTGTTCTTTAAGTCTTTGCCAAGTCTACTCTACTTTCTCCTTAGCACTTAGCTCCACTATCTTCATGGGGAACAGGGAATCTCCCTTTTTCATGGATTTCGTTCTAACAATTCCTCTCTGTAACCACAGGAGGAGGGATGAAATAATGGTTTCCCTGTACCTCCTATCTATAGGGGTAAGATGACACATGTTATAAAGATTTAAATCTTCCCACAGGTCCAAGTCACCGTGTATGCATGGGTTCCCTTATACACAAGCTTCTTGACCATAAGGAGAACCTAAATGAACAAAGAATCATATATGGAAAACTCATGTTGCCCTGAGGGTATGTTTTTAATATTTTTTTCCAGGCTGAAATTCAACCAAAAGATCCCAGCACCGAGAACAAAGATGTCCCTGGAGCGTCCCTCTCCATTTTCAAGGATGCCCTGTAACTTACCCTGACTCCCTCCCATCACCTCACCCCCACCCTTCATGAGACCGTTTCATTGGAAAATGTTAGTTTCACTGTCTTTTTCTTGTCACGAAGTAATAAATACTTGTCCTTTGTGTACTCCATCTTGACAGTGTCTTTTGTTCAGCCCACATCCCCACCAAGGGAACAAACTCATTGAGTTCAATTAGACTATTTTTAGGGTAAGAGATTCAAGTAACTGTTGGCCCTTACACCTCTCCAAACACAAACAGCTCTGACTCAATTAGCTCACAAGATCAAGGAGTTGCTTTGAAGCTATAAAGTTTTTCTCTTTTATTAAAACTAAGTTTGCTAGAAATTAATCACCATTGATTAATGCTAAATGTTAGAATTTAACTAGTTGTCTTTTTTCCTTTGCTGATAAGAACAATTACATATTATTTCTGTGCATATAGTTTACCTATTTAAATCAAGGTAAATAATGTAGGTGTGTCAGGGCCAGTCACTCAGAGAAACCCAATATTCATTTCCAGGACTGGTCCTCAGTTTGGCTCATCATCACATCTTATTTATTTATTTTTTTGTGAATTTTGACTTTGTTTCATAGCAGTGTTTATTTCTGTCCACAAAGTTAGGAGGAATAGATCTTGTTTTTCAGATTTTTGGGTTGTCCCTCTTTTGGGGTATGCAAGGACATTAGGTCACTTTTTTTTTATGCCACCACCCCTTTACTGAGCTGTACATCTGTTCCTGAAACCATTTTAATTCATTTTAAATTTTATATTATATATATTTTATAATATATATATATTTTTACATTGTTCTTCATTTTCATACAATGTATGCTTTATCCAGTCATATACGGTCCCCAAGGATTTCCACCAATTCACCCCTGCACTTTTCCCACCCATTTTAATCCAGCTTCTTCCTCTCCCCCCCAAGAATGTCATTGTGATACATATATTGAGAAGGATAGCAATAATAATCATGAAAACAACTGAGAAACAGTAAACACTCTTGAGTGCTAGGGACTAAGCTGTTGTACATGGCTTATAGCTTTAATCCCCAAACAACTCACTGAAACATTGCTCATAGCCACATTCTTCAGGAAAGCAAATTGCCACTTAGAAACGGTAAGTACTTCATCCAAAGTCACAACAGAAAAAAATATGGGACTTGAACACAGGAATTCTAATTTCAGAGCCCCTGGTCGCAAATTTTCATATTCTTCTAGAAATGCCAATTAAGTAGCCTGTTTATATTTTATATTCAATTTATCAAAACACAATCAAAGCATGATATACATTTAATCCCTATCACTCAGGAAACCATTATTTTAAAAGCCCTCTGAATTAGCTTTTTCTCTTTCCCTTTTTCATCTAAATACCTTACCAAGTCCCAAATTTCCTGTAATATTTTGTGAACTGCCAAACTTTTTTTTTTATAACAGTTTATTTTTACATCATTTTGTACATTTTTTTTCCATCTCAATTGTAATCCCCATGGGTTTCCCATCACCAAGTCACCTGAGTGCCATCACTATAATCCCATGTACTTCCCTCCCCATCCCCCCGTTTTTGATCCCATTCCCCACTCCACCCCCACAAAATGTCTCTGGTATATGGTTGTTCATTATTTTTGTTATTTTCTCGCCTGGTCCATTATACTCCTGCTATGAGTGAAACCATCCGGTATTTTTCTTTCTCTTTCTGGCTTATCTCACTAAGCATGATCTTTTCCAGCTCCATCCAAGTTGCTGCAAAAGACATGTGTTTCTCTTTTTTGGTTGCTGAGTAATATTCCATTATATATATGTACCACCTTTTTTATCCAGTCATCTACTTTTGAGCATTTGGGCTGCTTCCATGTTTTTCCAATTGTAAATAAAGCAGCAATAAACATGGGGGTTCAGGTATCTTTTTCAATCAGTTTTTTGTGTCTTTTGGGTAGATACGTAGGAGTGGGATTGCTGGGTCATAGGGAAGCTCCATGTTTAGCAGTTTGAGGAACCTCCAAACAGTTTTCCATAGTGGTTGTACTAGTTTGCATTCCCACCAGCAGTGCAGGAGAGTTCCTTTTTCTCCACATCCTCTCCAACATTTGTTGTTGCTAGTTGTTTGAAGATGTACCATTCTCACTGGGGTGATAACCACCAAATTTTTTAATCTCACCTAGTGTCTGAATATGTCTGAATTACTGAATTACAGTTTAAGTATTATTGTTTTTCTCAATAGCCTATCTAAAATTAGCTGTAGGTTGAAGTCCTCAAATTCATGTCTTGAAGTCTTCAACTTTAGGGTCCCAGAATAGGACATTATTTGGATTTTACAGGGGTTTATAGGTAAAACTTAATCAGTAGGGTTTTACTTTAGCATGTTGGTGTCCTTACAAAGTTTGCCTACAGACATTCACAAAGGAAGGCTATGTGAACATAAAGGCAGGAATTGGGGTGCTGTACTAATAAAAAATGATAGCTCCAAAGACTGATAGCAATCTACCAGAAAGTAAGGGAAAAACACGGAATGGATTCTGCCTTAAATATTTCAACAGGAGCCAACCCCACTTATACCTTGATTTAGACTTTGAACTTTCTGAATTGTGTGATCATGAGTTTCTGTTGCTTAAGTCATCCTGTTCATAATATTCTGTCATGGAAGCCTTATAAAACCACTACACTGGTTTTCTAAGGTCCGTGTTATGGTCAGATCAAAGTCATGAAGCAGAAACACTGCAAGCTGCTCTTTGTCCAAACACACTGTCACTTCCTGGCCAGTTTTTTCCTCAGAGCTTGTTTCTCCCCAAACCCATGTTCTTTTAATCTGACAAAAAGCATGCCTATATTTAAAATGCCAATTTAGGGCCTGCCTGGTAACCTAGGGGTTAAATCTCAGTTCAGTCACCCCTACAGCCTGAGATCAATCCCTGGCAAGCAGCAGACCTTTCCTGTCTCTCCCACTGCTCCCTGCAGCAGTGCATTTCAGTGGATCCACCTATTCTGCTCCCACTCTGTCTCTGGTGAATCTGCTCACTCTCCCATCCCCCATACCTCAGGCCTGCACCCCATTTTATATATGCACATAATTAAAATAATAAAATAAAGAAAATGCCAGTTTAAATATTATTTATTTAATTTTTCTCACACCTTTACGAACTGCACTATGACAAAGATATTTTTGCCTTAATTTCCCTAGGGGAAATCCAGGGTGTGTAAAAGTGAAGAATTCAGGCAGAAAGCAGGCACTACTGGACATGTGGTGAAACAAAAGGTAAATGCCCTTTTTTGCTGATCAGATTCAATTTACTACCATCAAATGTTTATGGTTCATTATAAATAGAGCTAATTTAGCACAGGTAACTTCACATGTGGTAAAAGATTAAATGGAGGTTGATGAGGGAGACCAGGCATGAACAAATGGAGGAACTGCTAACACCTTGGGGCTTGAGGGCTAATGGAGTTGACAGCCCAGGAGCTGGCCTACTTGTTAAGTGTCAAAACCATGGTTAGGCAGGACCTGGCCACAGAAGAGGCCCAGAACCTTTTGAGGATCCCCCCATACCCCCACCTCAGAGTACAAAGGGAAAGAAATACTCCAAAGGTATCTGCTCATCCTGTCCTCCAACCTATTGCCAATGCCTCCCATTGGATGAGCTTAATGGTAAGGTGGAACATTGCCCCTCAGAAATACATGTTCTGATAGAGTGGAGCCAAGAAGGCTGGGGTTAGACTAGAGAGGGAATGGGTGACTGAAAGGCACAGATTTAATGGTCTTTTTCCATTTGACTTCAGTTTACCAGCCACCTGCTCGGTCCTGGTTTCCATGCTGTGACAGGACATCATCGTTCCACAGAGCTGAGCCCAGCACTGTCTGTGCTTTCTGTAAACCCTGAACTTAATCCGTACAGACAAGTATGACCCTGAAACTTGCTGGAGTTTTCACAACCAGTTTCTGGACGAATTAGCAACAAAGGATAAAGGAAAGACCCTTCATAATGGGATCACGCTGAGCCACCAGTCCCCTGCCTCAAAGTAAAGCTCAACAGAGTTCTGCTTCCCAGGGAGAGAGATCAGAGGCAGGGCCTGCAATTGTATGCCTGGCTGTGGATATCTGAGCAGATGGAAGCTAAGTACACAGAACAAGGCCGATGGGAAATGGTGACAGGGCAACGTAGCAGGGACTGGGGCTGAGCTGCAAAGAGCACACCCTAGAGTGACAAGAGGCAGCCGGGAGAGGGCTGAGTCAGCTCAGAAGCTTTTACAGGACACAAAGTCTCGGTTACTAGCACTTGTGAGCCTTGTGACTGGCCTTTAATTTTTAGAGCTGATTCAGTATGGAACTGAGGATAGATTTTCACGAAGTTTTCAACACTGAAATCTCAGTCAGCCCTAATGTGATTCTGTAACCAAAGACTTTAGATATGCTCACAATAGAGCTTAACTAGACTCACACTATAGCATGAACCACACAAAGACTACTAAACAGCTTAACCAGAACTGTACTGTAACTGTGAAATTTGAATAAAGTTGGGCCATCCTGTTCTTGCTTCCAGATTCTACCTAACATTGTGTCATATTAAAATGAAACGTCAGATCTTTAGAGTAATGAGTCTTCCTTGTTTCTCTTTAGGATACTGAAGGTAGAGGTTTTGTTTGTTCACTTCATTGAGATAACACTGGTTTGCGCAATTTTCCGTGTTTTAGGGGTTCAGGATATCCCCTGCAGGTGTTACCAGCACCACAGCATCCACAGGGCATCCCACAGTTCTTCGTGGGATGTAAGGTTTACAGTACATTTTTTGAACTTTCTAAATTTTTTTGGTTGTTTCTTTTGCCCTGTAAGTTCTACTTGTCTTTTCTACTATTTAAATTAATTTGTTCTTGCATTTGCTCTGGTTCTCTCTCTCTTCCTGATGTTTCTCTCAAGAATATTCTGTCCTCTGAACACCTAACCTCACTATTTGTAACCCCATATTACCATCCCAGAAAGCAAAAGAGTGAGTCCACAAAAAAGTGAGTCTCAACTTTGTTTGAAAGCAGAGGCGGGCATTCTTGCAAACATTTGTCCTTATGTTCCTGTTACACAGAAAAGAGAATATGCATAATGTGCAGAATATTCTCATATAAATTTTCAAGCCATCCTCATTAGAGGAAAATACCAAAAACATGATTGGCCTTAAGAACCTAAAGAAAATATGTCTGCATATTTCTGCTCTAAATCCCCTCTTGAGATGCTATTATAGATTTTATTTAGTCTTAGCAAATTGGTTTAGAAATGTAAGAAACCAACTGTCCTGTGGAACCTGTCTAGAAAGTCTAGATGCCACCAGAGGATCTAAGATAAAGAATAAGCTCTTTATAAGCTGGCTCTTTCTGGTGTTCTGTCTCTCACAGGTCAAATTTCACTCCCCTAGAGACTCTAAGCTGTAGTCTCTGGCTGTAGTACTGTTCTTCCAGGCAGCTAGTGGACAGACAAGAGAGTCTGTATGTCATGTTGGCTTAGATTTTAAAGATAAAGTTTCTGTGTCTCTCACTAGCAAAGACCATGTCAAAGTCCACTTTTCATTCCTGGAGCAGTTGAGATAGTCAGTGACCTTCAGAGATAAGAAGAGACATGGAGGTTACTGGATAGGGAGAGTTGGATCCACCAGGAAGCTGTTAGATAAGCTAGTTGAAAATGAAGGGACTCATAACAAAGGTGGAGTTTTCTAGATTCCACTCCCTTTTCCACTCTGCCAACATCTTAAAAACCTGGCATTACACCTGTCAATATACCATGAACCAGGCTATCTATGTGAACTAAATTCAAACTCAAGAATATTCTGTCCTCTGAACACCTAACCTCACTATTTGTAACCCCATATTACCGTCCCAGAAAGCAAAAGAGTGAGTCCACAAAAAAGTGAGTCTCAACTTTGTTTGAAAGCAGACTTACTGGAATTGCTCTCACAGATAGGCTGTTCCCTGGTTTCCAATCCTCATTCTGATTATCTAATAAATTCTTTGTCTAGTTACCTCTGAGACTTTAAGTTAACAAGCTTCACACTTTGACAAATATATGACCCACACCATAATTACATTTCTCCCACAGTCTACTCCTTTCCCCTCCCTCTTATAATCACCTTTATGTTATCAGAATCTAAGGGGTTTTATTTTGTTTATTTGATAAGCAAATATTTTAACTACACCAAGTATCATGTTGTGAAAACAGCTCAAGATTTGTTAAACCTTAGGGTTTGCCTTCCTTGCCTGGGAAAGCTGAGCTATCATCTGAATTAAAGTTCTGCATTTCAAATTACATTATGGAGTAGAATGAGACAGGGTGGTAATTGAGTTCCCATTGAAACTGCTAGAACAAAAGCTGTGATTCATGTCAACTAGCTTTAAAGAACATACTTTATTTGGAAATTCAATGATATCAAAAAGGCACAGTCAAGAAGGAGGGAAAAGATGCAGAAGCATTTCACAATACAAACCTTAAACACTAAACTATTGAATCTTCCAGGCAGGAAAGCCTGACTTTCACAATAGTCCTGCACTCTGATTCATCAAGTTACTCACCGCTCCCTAGAAGGAAACGCTACCATGGCAAGACAAACTTATTTGGTCTGTCACTTGCCTCTGCATGGAACTAAACCGCATTAGGTATTATTCCAAATGCCTTTTGATCTTTCTGTGACTCTTGAGAGTACAGACTTCTCTGTGAAAATTCTACCCCCTTTATATCTACAGCTTAGTGCATTTTAATTCCCTCCTATCTTTCTCAGCATTTCCCATATCCTCTGTCCTTTTTCTGATGTTCTCTAATGTTGGTTCAAATGTCTGAACTAATCTCTTTCCATATTAGGCTTTTAGACGTGACATTTACCAGGTCCTCCCCCAGTACAAAAAAGCCAGTACAAAAATACCAATGAGACAATGTATCTATGCTGTTTGGTCCCATACTGCTGGGATTCTATGTTTCTGCATCACATACAATATTGTGAGCCAGTACAACTTTAATAAAACAAAAGTTAAAGAGATTTAGATATAAAATACAGGAAATAGCTAGCAACAACCCCAAGCTTCTAGCTCTGGTGACCTCCATGGCTGTCAAACATTCTGACATCATAACCCATGTGATTTCAAAGGAAAAGTCACCTTGGCCTTCTCTGGGACAGCCACCCTGCTCAGAGGAATGAAAATAATGGTGCAAGGCCCAGCAGAATGTGGTAAAAGCTGGGACAGCTCCAGGATTCCCAGGAAGTGACTGGGCCCTCCTGAGTCCACTGAGAACCCACCTTGTCTTGTTCCTCAGGGAGGGTCAATTTTGTCTTCTAAATATATTATTCTTTCAACTAAGGGGAGCATGACTATTCATGGCACCACCTAAAATTAACCAGCCGAATGAAACCATGGCCAGGAATCATTTTGTAAACATAGGAGTTGTTTTTGTAAGGAACAGACTTGTCTGCAGAACTCAGACTTCCCAGGCGCTGCACAAAGTATAGGAGTTAACTCCCATTGTTCCTTTAAACCTGCCTCTCCCTCCTCAGGTTTTATAACCCCGCCTGCCAATTTCCACAGTCAACACTACTAGAAGAAACTGGGTGGGGAATGTCTTGACTGACCATCCAAGATTAAGGTCCAATATGCACTCCTGGACCCCTGAAATACTAACCAAGAAAAACCTTGTGATGTCAAACCCTCCAAATTCCTTCCCTCATCTCAGAAATACCAAATCACTCCAAAAGTGAACAAAGACCTATGAAGGGGCAGCAACAGTCACTGTGCCTGAGCAACAGGAAGTCCACTCCCACCCCAAGGTCTTTACCCCGTTTTCCATTTATCTCCTGAATCCCCCAACCCATGTGGCTTCAGGCCAGGCAGATTTAAGCCTTGTTTCCTATCTCTATGTTGTTCAACAAAATAACTTCTATCCCTGCCAAACTCTCCGGATGCAACAGATAGCAAGGAAACCTACTTGTGGAGAAAGAAATGAGAAAAGAGCAAAGCATGTTAGCTAAGTACTGGTCTACTTGTCTGTCCAATTTGGGTGATTTGAAATGCTGAAAAAAATTTTAACTCCACCTTTGGGCCCTGGCTGCCGAGGACAAAGGCTGCATTTGTGTAACCTCTTCCCACACATCCATGTACAGACTGTCATCAGTGCTTTGTAGCCAGGGATCAGCTGACAAATCCATCCTTAATTTCCTCATATCCATCAATTATTGAACATTCCAGTGATCATTAAATGATGGTTCCAATATATGGATGCTTCTAAAACTCACTATCTAGAAAGGAGACAGCCATTGCCAGAGACAAACACTGTGTCCCCAGCACCTCTTAGCTCGTAACTCCTATATGCACCTCTCTGCTGAGACTGATGCCAGTGAGTCAATAGCAATAATTGGAGCTAAAATGGAGCTAAAACACTTTTTTCCCCCCAGCTTCCTTTATAGTTGCATGTGGCCATGTGACTTAATTCCAATGAGTGGGATGTAAATATAAATGGTGTACATTTCTGTGTTAGATCCCCAGGTAACCTTCTGTGTCACCACCCAGAGGTTAAGCCCCAAGGTGTTATCCCTGATCCCCTGAAATTTTAATACTCAGAGAACATGAGAACCTCCCACGCTGATCTTCCTGGTGCAAGTATGATGCAGATGAACTCAGCGACTTTGGCAGCCTTGGCTTAAAATAACTTTGAGTTATCTTTCATTATTCTTTATAGGAAGCTGCCATTGGTGTGGCCTGCACTTTTTAAAAGTCTCATCATTAAGAAGTAAACTTCTATTGAAATAACTAGATGTATTTTGTATATCACCTACTGGAATTTTCATGGCACACTGAAGTCAAAATGTCTAAAACAGAATGAATCTATCATTGGATTAACCTTCCTCTCCTTTCCTGGTATCTGCCATTTCAGTAAAGGCATCACTATCTCACCAATTATTCAAGCCATAAACTTTGATGTACTTTGATGGACTGCATGCTTGCCTTCAAATAACAAATTGGAAATCAAGTTCCCTGGTATTACCTACAAAATGTCACCTAAAGTTATTCTTTGTCACAGTTCTGTTATCTCCTAGTTTGTACCATGTCACCAACCTGTGTTATTTCCTCAGCCTCCCACTGAGACTCCAGGATCTTGCCTCTAGATTAATCTACCTCTGAAGCTGTCATGGAAGTTGTAGCACAAACCTCATTATCCCTATACATAGAATATTAATAATTCCTTAGGGACTGTAAGACAGAAAGTTGAGTATTGCTTTAGTGTTGCTTCCAGGGTCATTTACATTCTGGAGTCACCAAAAATTATCATCCTCTTCTCTTGCCACTTGCTTGCAAACAACACCCACTCTAGCTTGAGGTCTAATGAGGCTCTCTGCTTTTCATGTGCAGAGAATTTTCCCAAGTCTGAGCAGGACCAACACCTCATGAGAGGAAGGACCATGTGACATAGACTCAATTTTTGACAATGTTTAAATTAAGACCTATTTAACTGAATGCTTTAGGAAAAAAGCCTGATTCTAGTAATCAGAATAGTAATTAAAAGAATTAATATTTCTTGACTGCAATAATACAAAGCATTTGACATGATGGCTCCTGATGTCTTCTCTGTAGTCCTCTCTATTCTAAACTTTGCAAAACTTTACAAAATGAAGCTGGTTTGCATCCAAGTGAGACAGTGTTTATAGCTTAAAAAAAACAGTAATCAGGGCCCTCCCTGCTGGTGTAACGGGTTAGGACACAGCACTGCAAGCTAGCTTCAGTGTGAGTTTGATCCCCTACCCCGGAGGTGACGCACATGGTACAGTAGACCTCTCTAGTCTCACCCGCTGCTC
>NW_004567108.1:53003439-53048601 GCF_000260355.1 Condylura cristata | reverse complement strand
TAGTGAGCAAAGGCAATACCCCTGGACATTGTGGTCAGGCTAGGCTCCCTTCCCTGCTCACTGGAACTTGCCTGCTATTCCTATTTCTTACCCAGTAGGATAACAAAATAAGTTTGTTCCAAAACCTTGTTTTCTAACTTGCTTATGGTTGCAGAAAACACCAAGGTATATTCTTAATATTTCTTATTTACTCCTTCAGTTCAGAAATATTTTTCCCCTACAATTTAATAAAAAGAGTCTTACTTTTATGAGGTCATGTGTCCCAGTTCCATCAGCTCACCAGGGAAATTTTTACCCAGCCATCACCCAGACAGTTGAGTTTAGGAGCACTCTTTATTGACAGATTTTAACTGGGGAGCCTACAGCATTTTCCCTCTGATACACTTTGGATCCCCTGGACTATTGTAACTAGTGTTTGTGGGACATTTGATATTTTATTCTTCAAGCCAACAATTCCTATGATATACATTTTCACACTACAATTTTTTTTCTGATATTATGTATTTTTTAAATCTAGCTATTCATAGATTTTGTTATACCCACTTTTGGAGTTGTTTTAAAAAATAGGATGAAATTAATTAAATCTTCTTGTTTCTCAAGATGTAGGCCAGGAGTTATATTTTTCATGTAGACTCTCATTCTGTCACTAAACTAAAAATCCTGCCCACAATTATTTTCTTTGAAAATAGCATATGGTTCTGTCATACAATGTCTTTTTTCTCTGCCAAGTGGATAATACTAGATCTCTTCATCTATATATTCCCCTAGCAAGCTCAAGTAATGAAACCCACACTTATACATGCCTTTCCACCTTCTTGTTCTCTCACTTTATTCTTTATCTGTAGAAGTTTCAATATAACATGATTTTTAAAGGGGCCTTCCTGGTGAGGCAAGGGGTTAAAGTGCAGCATTGGAAAGCTATCTGTAGCCACTGCACTATAAGTTTTATCCTAGGCTATGATGTGATCTACATGGCTCAGCAGACCTCTCCTGACCCGCCTGCTGCTCTCCTCAGCAGTTTATTTCCTCGATTTGCCTATTTTGCTCCCCACTCTGTCTCTGTTGAATCCTCTCCCTCCCTGCACTCTGGCCTCTACCCTGGTTATTGTATGCATAAATAAATAAATATTTTTTAAAAATTATTTTCTTCTTTAAGTTGAACTGTCTTCCCAAATGTTAAGTTCAGTTCCTGTACAACTTGATGCGAACATATTAACTATTTGCAAATTTCAAAGTGAGAATCACATGGTGGTGGCATGTGATATTTTTAAATATACATTTTAGAATTTCTGATCTGTTTATTTCAATTAAATGCAGTGTCAGTTTTCTTTGGTTTTTCACTCTTCTTTTTTTGTCTATAAAGCATTATATGTAGTCTTCTGTTGAAGTAGAAATGATCCATTTCAGACAAGTATAATCGTAGCTTTTACATACCTTTAAAAATACAAAAATGTTAAGAGATTTCCCAAAGATGCCACAATGATGGCCCTAAACACCAACCTTTCTCTTGTCTTTATAGTTTCAGTTTGGCACTTTTCAGATACCAGGGGCATTTAGAGGCACTGGGGAGAAACTGTAGTGACAGAATAACCGCAAGTCACTAATTGATATTCTTTCTTCCTTAATAGATGTTCCCAAAGAATCATTAGAATCACTATTTTAGCTCACACCAAAATGTAGTAATGGAGGAACTAACCTGAATTTACAAATGTTACTCTCTCTCTCTGAGACTGAGAAAGAAATCAGAAGTCTCAATAGACTATACCTGGCTCGATACCCTGTTGTGATTAAAGTCACTGAATATTTTTGTGTATGAATTTGATTAGCTTCACTACCCTAATACTGATTATCTGGTTGTTTACAAAAGTGAGTCTGGTTTCCAGCTGGTAATCTGGAAGTTAGTTGTGTTTACTGTAGCAAGACTCCAATGACTCTAAACATTTGGGGAATATTATAGATTATCTCTTTTGAAAAAAGCACATGAACAAATCCATTTCAATTTTCATGAAATTTCTATGAATCTCTCCCCAGCAAGACTGTTGACCCCATCTTAAAAACACAATTTTAGAAAAGTTTGAATCTGTAATTACTAGTTATCTCTACATTTCAAACTCTACTGGAACTAAGCATCTAGATCTTTAGCAAAAAAAAGAGTACTTCATGGTAATATATTTCCCATTTAGCACATGAAAGCAATAATTAGTATGAAGTTGATTAAAATAAAATGAGGAAGAAAATAGCTAAAGTAAAAATGTATAATTAAATAGTTTTGTGGCCTCTTGCCTTACTACTCACATCTGTGTATGATGCCTGGCCAAGTCCATCCTCGGATATCTCACCAACCAAGTGAAAACGACATATTTCCAAGTACACATTTAGCAGAAACAGAAAGCAAAACCACACAGCTAGAAGCTTATTCTCACTTTCCCTATGAAGACAGTAAGAATGACACTTTCATTTCTTAATTCATTCATCCAAAAAGAACTTATTAATTTCTTTGCAGTTAACATTGTAGGGGAATGTGAATAAAAGCAACAACGTTCATTGTACGCATGGAATTTACATCTATTTGAGATACCGACAATTTCCTTTTGGAAATTGAACATGAGGAATTTATCTGTTTACCTACTCGGCTCTGCCCTCATCAAGGTTATATTTTTTAATAGACCCATCATAGACATTACGGTAAAACTCCATTCAATTTTATAAGTCTACAAATCATCTCATGGTCTATAACCTGAAGAAGTATATTAAGAATCTGCTATGCTATTTTTTTAACCTTTGTATGGGGGCAAGGAGATTGACTAGGTCTTTAAAGCCTAGACAATTAAAAAGAAAACTACTTATGTCTTAGTGTGAAGATGTTAGTCATTATGTAAAATGATTAAATACCATATGGAACATCATAGTTACTGAGCTGATAGCTTGTTTACCATATTTGCTTTTTGCATGCGTTCATTCCTCCTGAGAAAGTAAAAAGCTCTTAATTGAGGTTAATATTAATATGTAGCCTACTTGGTAAACCCCTCTACCTTGAAAAGAAATCTGATGACCTCTAAATTGAAGAGGTTGAAGAATGAAAAATGGTGTGGGTGTTGAGAATAATTTTTCTGAAAACAGTACCAAAGGGCACAGAAATGTTTCTCTATTCTTCAGTTCTTTAATCTTGGTACACATCAAAATTCACGGCGAGGAATACAGCAGGTCTCTCTGGCTGACAGCAATGGCTGAACTACAGCACTGTTTTCTTTATCTGACCACCCCCTCACTATGATTCAAGATAAAAATTCTAAGGAAGCCCTTGGAAATTAGACTTTGCCTACTTGTGTGCATTTTTGACAGTTTAATATATATTTTAAATACATAAGTAAGTGAGAGCATAACCTAAAGTCATTTTAGATCATGGCCATATTAATACCTTGGAAGTTACTTTGAGTGAATAGACATTAGGTGTGAAACCATATATATTCTAAAGAGTCAATCTGATTTATGTTTTAGAGGAGGAAAACAAATACTAATGCAACATTACTGTGAAATGACATCACTCCTTCAAGAACTGATATTAAATTCATATGATACATAGAAACAAGTCAGCTATGGTGTAGCTATGAAAATGTAAGCTACACAATTTCCTTTTAACATTCATAAATATGAACCTACGTATTAGCCCACTCAAATATTGTTTGTATCTATTATGGTTATCATGATACTAAGTTTTTGGAAGCTGATTTTTAAAATTGTAAGGACCTCAAAATGGCGAAAGACTTACATATAATGTTAAACCTCTCCTTGGACAGCAGTTTGGAAGCTCTATGTACACATAGACTACAGATGACTTACTTCTAGTGCTAGGCAAGACATCTCATTTTACTATGTATCACCATACATTAGCATTAAAAATATAGCGAGAAATATCTGAAGGAACTGCCATACATTTTATCATATCCACCAGCATAAGGGACTTTAATCATTCCTTTAAATAATATGGTCAAAAATTGATTCATCATATGACATGCTTACCTACTGCCAGTAAGTTCACGCTAATTCCCAAGAACAAGGTTTAAAGTTCAAGACTGAACTGAGAACAGAATTTTCACGTTTTTTAAAGTCTCTTAATATATCAACTTAAAATAGAAAATATGGCATCTTTACATATTTGTATTAGATAATCATTTGATCAATAGCTGTTAGCCACCACAATGAATACTTTGGCCAAGCTGCTGACATAAAACAAGAATTGGAGGTAGGTACTTTGACTACTTTCTTGGTATCATCACTGGAGCAGTGACTGTTTGGTTGGGAATCCACAATTATAAAGTCCTTCAATTTGCCAACAGATGAGAATCCTCAGACACCATGGAAAATAAATCTCTTTAGTACCATTTTTATCAAGACATGAACATAAAAACAATATATAGTTAATTCAAATCTCTATTGATCCCCTCAGATTTCCATCACAAAATACCATAAACTGGGTAGCTGAAACAACAGAAATTTACTAACAGTACTTGATGCTTAAGGTCTGAGGCCAAGGTATCTGCAGGGCTGTGTCTGGTTACCTGTCCTGCTGGTTGGCAGATGGCCTCCCTCCTATGTCCTCTACTGGCCTTTCTTCTGCACACAGACTACTGCTGTCTTTGTCTCTTCTTATAACTACATCAGTCCTATGGGACCAGAGTCTACTGTTATGGACCATGTAACTTTAATTACCTCCTTAAAGGCCCTGTCTCCAAACACATTTTCCTATCGAGGCCTAAGATTAAATCTCTGAATTTTAAGGGGATACAATTCAAAGTAGTAAAATATCTTACAATCAAACTTGTTCAGTGATAGACTCAGTTCTAAGGATAATCTCATTTTTATGATAATAAAGTTAATGAGGCTACTTGAATTCACTTAATGGCTTTGACACCATTACTTTATACTGTATCTAAACTGATTCAAAATGGATGAAAGACTTGAACGCAGCAACTGAAACCATAAAATACCTAGAAGGAAACACAGGTGGCAGGTGCCTTGACATGAGCCTTAGGGTTATCTCTGTGAACAAAACTCCAACTGTGAGGGAAACAAATGCAAAAACAAATAAATGCGGCTACATCAAATTAAAAGTGTTTTGATGTAGTCCCACCTGTTTATCCTTTCCTTCACTGTCCTTGCTAAAGAGCTTCTGTACAGCAAAAGAGACATTGCAAAAATCAGAGACATTCCACTGATTTGGAGAAAATTTTTGCACACAATACTAATGAGAAAGGCCTGATCACAAAGGTATACAAAGAGCTGATGAAACTCAACAAGAATAAAGTGGACAACTCCATCAATATTTGAAAAAGAAATGAAGATGGCCAAGAGGCATATGAAAAAAATGTTCAACATCACTTGTTATAAAGGAAGTGAAAATAAAAACCACAATGAGATACAATCTCACACCAGTGAGAATGGCACATATTAAAACAACAAGCAGCAACAAATGTTGGCAAGGATGTGGAGAAAAAATGAATGCCCTACACTGCTGGTGGGAATGCAAACTGGTGCAACCACTATGGAAATCTGTTTGGAGGTTTCTCAAACTGCTAATAATGGAGCTTCCGTATGACCCAGCAATTCCACTTCTAAGTATATACCCAAAGGACACAAAAGCATTGATTCAAAAGGGCACCTGCACCCCTCTATTTGTGGCTTCTCTGTTTACAATAGGGAAGATGCGGAATCAACCTTAATGCCCAAACATAGATAACTGGATTAAAAAGATGTGGTACATATACACAATGGAATATTACTCAGCAATCAAAAAAATAAACTTAGCCTTTTGCAGCAACATGGATGGATCTGGAAGGGATCATGTTTAGTGAAATAATCCAGAAAGTAAAAGAAAAATGCCAGATGGTTTCACTCATAGCAGGAGTGTAAGGGATCAAGAAAAAAATAAAAAGCAACTGTAAAAACGTAAAAATGTTAAACTACAAACAACTATAAACCAGAAACATTCTATAAGGGTAGAGAGAGGACTACAATCAAAACTGAGGAGGGAAGAATACACAGGACTATGGTGGTAGCACATGAGTTAATTGATGGTAGGAAGTCCATGGGGATTACAACCTGGATGAAAAAAATGCACAAAATGAAGAATGATGTAAAATAAAAATAAATAAATAAATTTAAATTAAAAAAAATATTTTAAAGTGAAAGAATCCATCACAAAATATAAAAATGCAGGCTACTGATAGGGCAAAGACATTTGCAAATCCCGTTTCTGACAGGGAGTTAGTAACCAAAATAAATAAAGGACTACTGTAACAATGACAGTATTCTTTGATAAATGCTTTTACTTATGTGTCAGTGGGAACCTAGGTTCCTTTTCTTATGTTATGCCTCTGTGTGTCAAGATTTTCAGTACATATTGCCAATAAAAAACTGAAAGTTTATTAGATGTAAAAGTAAATGAATACTCTGAAGGCAAAGACAATTTCTACAACTCTAACTGTATTTTTTATCACAGACAAACAGGAACATGTGTGCCTAAAAAATGTCTTAGGCAACAAACTTAATTTGATCTATACTTTACTTGTGACCATTAAATCAGCAGTTAAACAATAGACAAGGAAATAAGTCACATTCATAGAAACAGAGAGAAGAATGGTGTCAGGAGCTTGGTAGAGGAGATGGTGAAAGAGCTGCAATATACTACCTGGTGACTACAGTGAACAATAGTGTATCACTATACTTGAAATTGCTTAAAGAATAGATCTTCAATGTTCTAACCGCACCCAAAGGAAACTGTGTGTAGTGATAGATAAATTAACCAACTTTACTGTGGTAATGATTTCACAGTATCAAATTATCCAGATACTTTAAATTTATACAATTTTGTCAATTATATATCAATAAAAGGGAACGAAAGAGCAACTTCTTTGAAAAGATTATTTCTGCATCCAATCTTATGAAAGGGATAGAGTTCTACCACAATGAAGTCAACTCCATATAAAATGCATGTGTTTCCAGTTATTACCTGGTTAACGGTTGCTTGGTGATTCCTTAAATTGCTGTTCTTGAACATGTTGCAATGTAACAGCAGTGCACTGATTTTCTGAATCACACAGGCATAAATCTATCCTAATTAACAAATAACCTTTTGGCAAAATCACTCAAAAGACTTCTCATTAGTAATCAGAGAAAATTCTTCAATTTTATTCAGAGCTATGTTTGCAATTCTACAAGTTTAATTGGATTCTTCAGGTTCACCTTACAAGAATTGTACTTTTTTCTAACAAATGCTTATACATCTCTAATATGTTGATAATCTCATTTTATCATTCTTAATTATTTAATTTGACAAGAACCTAGATACATAGTAATTACAATAAACCAGATATACATATTTAATCATTTTCACATGACTTAACAGTCATTGAGCTATCTATTCTTTATGCATCTACTGTGTTCAGAATTTAAAAAAACAATTTAATTAGATGACATGGTTATTCTTTTTATACTTATGAAACGGTTGATATATACAAGACTAAAACAGAAATATCACTAAGCACATAAACTTACAGATAGAAAAATTACTATTTCTTTCTTCCTAATTTAGGGAAAGGATAAATAAAGTAATTTTGGATGACTGTGACAGCATGCCAAACTCAAAGGTAGAATCTATAAGAGAATGTATTATTTACTCTTTATAAATAAATGTCCTGGGTGAAGTAAAATCTTAGTCTTCATCACAAATATCAATAGTGGATAAAGTTTGCTATTTATCAATTTTCTAGTATTGTTATGGATTGAGATATTAGTATAAAGATGCCATAAAAACATAACAAACCAATAAAGCTATAGTATAATATATAGATATTTTGATAATCCAGCAGTGTTCACATGCTATCTATAATATTTACTTTGGAGCCATTAAATATTATACCTTTATATAAGTGTTGAGCCTGATCTTCAGCTTTTTCTGTTTTCCAGATGCAGAAAATCAGAATCTTTTTTATTTATTTCCGAAGAGAATCACTGGCTTTCATCATCAACTTGACCTCCTTTAGCTTTAACTTGTTGTATTTCTATGATTTAATGGCCTTCATAAATAGACATCTAACTCCACAGCTTCTACAGTGACAATTTCTCAATTTCTGATATCTACCAAAACATTCCATCACATTCTATTTCAATGCCAATGAAAGTCTTAGTAATTTCATTACGTATTCCAACTCATACTAGTACTCCAAATACAGTCTTTACTGGTGATTGGCCAGAGGGTGATTCAATTCCAAAATGTGACTTTAGGTCTGCTTCACAGCTTCATGTGATCACATCCATCACCAACTCTCTTAGCGCTTTGGGTTTCTAAAATATTTCTATTTTGTTTTGACTTTTCCTCAGTCAATTGTCTCTGAGATGGAGATTTATATGGAGTAGGTTTATTAGTGTGTGCTCTTGAAGTCTAAACACTTAAGGAAATAAGATATTCAAGCTTAGGAAAGGAAAGCTAAACTTCCTTGAGGTTGAAATAGAGGCAATCAATACCTTGTAGCCATACCCTGGTGTGAGCCTTCGTGACACAAGCTATACAACTTTTGTTGACTGACAGATTCTGAACAGAAGGAAAATTTTTTGAAAAATCAAAAATTTCCACTGCTAGCTTATGTTACAACCTCACTTTTTGCATAATGATGATATCAAAACCATCAGCTTACAACTGGATTGCCTTAGCCTCATAAGATGGCTGCCTGGCCCAGGCAAGCAGGTTCTACCCCAGGGCATAAAATTCCTCTGTCTGCAGTGACAAAAGGCAATCCCCAGAGAGATAAGACCCCCAGGGCATAAAGACTGAGGGAAGCTTCCTCGGTCTTTTGAGTTCAAAAACAAACCTCAGCTAAGACTCCCAGGGCATAAGGAATCACTGGCAGTTTCCTAATGTTGTTTTAACAGGTGTTGCTTAATGTATGGCTGTATAAATTCCTCTTGAATTGGCCTTTTCTTAAACAATCATTAACCCTCTGTTAGCCATTAGCCTCTCTTTAGACAATCACTGATCACTCGGCTAACACAAAATTTATTCCTTCCCTAGATCCCTAACATCTCTTTGCTAACATAAAATTCATCCTTTGCCAAAACCCTGTATCCTTTGAGTTATAGTCAAACATCTGTATAGCTGAATGTTATCAAAAAACATGTATAATTTAGTATACCTTAAAATATCAAGAAAGAATGCATTGTTTTCCTTTTCCTTGAGAACTTTAATGGTGAATTCATATCTATATAACTCACCTTATGCATTATTGTAATTAACTACTTGCTTTAGAGTATAAAGACCTGCTGAGAACTGAACAGGAGACACTTCCACCCTAGACTGACTGCCGTGTCTCATCACACCCTCTTCCCTTCTCCTCCCCTTTGAGAATCTCCGCTCACCCATGCTGTTCACATCTTCAAGACACTTGCCTGTTGCTGCATGTTGAGGCTGGTCCCCAACACCTTCAAGCTAATAAGGGACTAGATCTTTGAACCACTACCAATCATTTGATGCTGCCTGCAACCCAGAAACAGGTCATAATTTGGGCAAGGCCATTCTATTTAGCCAACACAATACCTAAATGAGTCCTAAACTTTTTGCAGGGGACATTTCTAGCATTTGAGGAAATGGTGACTTGTCTTTAGAAGCACTCTGTGTCATAGATCCCCAACATAGAACAAGAGACAAATCCTATTAAGGATGATATTTTTAGCACCAGATAAATTATTTGAGATTTGGAAAGACACCATGCTTGGAAAACAAAATATCTTTCAGGACTGAAACTCTATAAGACTGCTGATATAACTGTATGTGCTTCTATGTTGTTAGGCCTACCAACGGCTTTGTCATTTCCCCCCCGCCCCATTAGATTCTGCTTTACCAGTTGGAAATAAAATATTATATGTGACTGAAACTACTTTAACAATCATATTTTAGCCACTGAATTTGTATTTTTGTGGTAATTTTCTTTGGCTCATTACATTTACTGTAATTTGCAAGTTAAAAGTAAATATCAGATATGTATGCAACCCAAGTTTTTAAAAACTCCAGATAAATTGACTCTAAGTAATTAATCATTAGTATGTTAAATTTGAAGGCATTAGTTTGCTAGCATTACCATAACAAAATACCACCACTAGGGTGACTAAAGCGACAGCATTTATTTTCTCACAGTTCTGGAGGCTGCAAGGCCAAGATTTAGGTGTTGGTGGGTGTTGCTCTGGTGCTTTCTCCTGGCTTATGGGCTATTTCTTCACATGGCCTTTCCTGGTCAGATGAATCCATGGCATGTCCTCTTTCTCTTAGGAGGATGCTAGTCATATTGATTCAAGAGCCTGCCTCTAACCTCATTTAACTTTAATGACCTCGCTGCAGTCCTCATCTTTAAACACTTCCACATTGGGTTAAGGCTTATAACAAATTTTGAGAGGACACACCGAGTGCACAACACAATCATAATAATCCAATCATTTTTCTTAAATTAGAAAGGCTTCTGAGCATATTAGTAATTTTCTCATCCACAAGTTTAAATTCTAGGCCTTTCATATAATGTAGTAAGAGAGAGCATTCTGTTTCCCTTGACTTTCCTTTCCCATCATGTGTTGTGTGTGTGTGTGGGCGTGCACACACACACACACACACACACCTACTTTACTTCCTTTATTAAATTAACTGGATATATTTCTAGGTCCAGGTTTATAAGTAACACTGAGGAAAAATAAGAAAGGAAAAAAGCAAAGATACAAATCAGGAATGAATTGGTCTAATTTTTTTTAAACATTTTATTTTCTATCTATATATTTTTAAATCATTCTTCATTTTGTACATTTTTTTCATCTTGGTGTAATCCCTCTAAGACTTCCAACCACCAATTCACCCACGTGCCATCCATCACCCTCATCCCGTTCACTCTCTCCCCCCACCTCATTTTTGATCCTATTCCCTCTCAGACTCTGTAAAATGTCTCTAGTTTATAGTTGTTTGCTGTTTTTCCTTTATTACAATTGCTTTTTTTTTTTCTGGTCCCTTACACTCCTGCTGTAAGTGAAACCATCCAGTATTTTCCTTTTTCTTTCTGGCTTATTTCATTAAGCATAATCCTTTCCACCTTCATTTATGTTGTCATAAGTGGCATGAATTGGTCTAATTCCATCCCCAAACTAAGGGAATGTGATGATTTTTTTCTTGAGTTCTTTGTCAACATTAATTCTCCATAAAGAAAATGATCATACCATTAGATAATAAGTACATATCATGATTTTGGGAACTAGAAAGATGAAAAAGCTATTTCTAAAGTTATTTGAAAAATCTGCATTCTCTTGTCTATGGAAAGAAAATACATTTTATAATACAATGTTAAATTATTACCAAGTTGGCTAATTACCTATAAAGCAACAAAACATTAATTTTGATACAGTCTTCTCTAATGGACTAAAAAGTACTACATACATTCTATCATTTTTCAATAAATTAGCTTGTAACTTTCTAGAATTAAATATCTAGACATACTCAATAGTATGTTAGTATGGTAAAGCAAATTACAATTCTTTAAAAAAGATAACTGAGCCAGTTAGACAATGCTATGGGATAGTATTAAATGCTTAAATAATCTTGGCCTTATTTATTAGTTTACCATGTTATTTAGCATGTTTACTTCTTATCACTCTGGTATCTTCCTTGTAATGTAACCGAAGTGAGGACAACATTATAAGAGGAAGAAAACAAAATGCTTTTGTCATGCCCTCGTCAATAAGCCAGATTCTTATTATTAGCACTGAAGAAGCTGTCATTATCTTGAAATTATAGTTGATTAATTTTGAAATAAATAGGTCAGATATTTTACATCGGTAGAACTGTCATGTTTAAATAATCTTCTTCCGCACAATATTAAAACTATGACAAATAATGTTGAATATATTACACTAGTCAATAATGTTGAAAGACACATTCAGATGTGTTTTACTACTTTTTAATGACTGGATTTATTTCTTTCAAATATTGAAAGCAAGTCTTTAGCAGGAAGAAGTCCCACTATCTACTGAGCACAACATATTTAAAAGCTTTAAGACACCAAACACCAAAATGGCAGTTCCCTTAGCTTGAATAAACCTTTCACAAATTTCTAACCTCTGGCCCTTGGCCTCCCTTTTAGACTGACCTTTATAGATTAAGATAACCTAATGCAGAAGTCTTCCCCTCCTTATAATGAAAACATTTTTTAAAATATGTTTATTTTAACTAATCAATTAATCAATTAGTTAATTAATTTCTTGCAATGTTTGCTTTCTTTTCTCAGGTGTAGTCCCCATAGACTTTCCACCACCACCAAAAGAGAAAAAAAAGAAGGCTCTTGCCAATTTCACAACCCAAATGAATGTCTTCTTCAAGGGCCTTGGAAACATTCTATCGAAATGGAATCATTGTGGAAGTCAGTGTCCCTACCTCCATCTCTGTATAAAAGTAGGAGACTTCCTTCATAGACACTGATTGGCAATCAGAGCTAGCCTAACCACAGGGAAAGATATTCACAAACTCAGGAAACAGTACATTCCATACATCCCATTGATCAAACATCTCCCTATAGTCTTTAGCACTTTTTTACCAGTGCCCTTTCAAGCCCTCCTGAAGTAGGGCTCTGGGTATATGGGCATGCAGATCCACACTACAAGGCCCAGGTATGCTTTCTCTCTTTTTTTCAGGAGAGTCTAAATTGAGTTCCTTCTTTCCTACAATAGAAAATTGTATAAAGTCTTCATTATCTGTTTAATATTGTGAAATGTTTGCTTTCATACCCTTTTCTATAAATGCCCCATGTAATGTAAATTGTACTATATTTTCTGTCTTTCTGATAAACAAAACTCAAATAAAACAGCAAATTAGTATTTTTCCTTACCAATTCATACAAAACAATATTACTTGATGAACATGGCGAACATTGGGATGCCCTTTTTTTTTTTTTTAAAGATTTATTTATTTATTCATATAGAACTGAGGTACAGGCCAGAGATGCGGAGGGTGAGAGGCTTCACCAGAGACAGAATGGGGAGCAGAACAGGTGGATCGACGAAGTACACTGCTGAGGGGAGCAGCGGGCGGGTCTGCCACGCCATGTGGTCACCTCCAGGGCAGGCAGGGATCGAACTCATGTGGAAGTGGCTTTAGATTCTCAGTGCGGTGCTTTAACCCGCTGCGCAACCAGGGAGGGCCCGGGATGCCTTTTTACTTAAGATAAATAACTTCTAAAGATAAGTGTTTGATATTCTAAGTTTAAATGAAGAGAGGGTTATACTCTATCTGAATCCACTGATTTGTTTAGTCAATCCTACAAAAACATAGAATTTGTTAAAAAAAATCAAATCTCCCATAATTTTAATTCAAATATAAGGTAAGATTTTAGCTTGGTCTATTTTTTTCAAAGTGCTTTGAAATAGCACTCATGCTAGATGATACAACAGACAACTGCAAGTGTATTAAATTTGCAATTTGTTGAATATTATAAATAATAAATCCTCACCCTTGAAAACTGGGAGAATGTGTGATTTTTATGATTTTCCAAAGTGTTTGGAAGCAAAGGTGAAATCTAAAGAAGTGTTGATGATTCAATTATTCATTCTTATGAAAAATTAATGGACTTTACAGTAGAACTGTATAAAAATGGAATTGCTAAATTCTGGTCCTCAAATTCCCTACTTCCAGCCACAAATAAAGATATTTTGTCTTGAGATCTTCTCCAGTTCATGGTTGGGCTGAGAAGTGGGGAAGGAGTATAAATTAAACTAAAAGAACCAAACCCATCTATCATCTAAGTGGCAGCTGTATTATTTAAAACAATTGATTCGGAAAAATTAAGCATTGGCCATTTCATTATATTAAAAAGGAGTCACTTAAAACAGCAGGGGTTCTTTAAATAGGATGTTCTCCTATTGTATTTAAAATGTGTTTACACATCACTAACTACTTAAAAGAGAAATAGAGATCTAGAAATTTAATGCCTAAGAATTAAGAACCACTTCTATGTAAATAACAGAGACATAGATGATATATTAGGATGTACACTGTGGCTTAGTATTAAAATGAGTAAATTCAGATAGTGTCCCTGACCCCAAGAAGGTTTTGGATCTGCTAATCGCTAGTCAATTAATACTTAGCCGTGTCAGTAAGGCAGAGCAAGAACTTTCTTGCTTGACAAGCAGTAGAAAAAGGGAAACTCAAGTTCCAAAACACTTTCCTGCCTGGGGTTGGATGGAAGAGGAGCTACTTTAACTTGAACAAAGGAGAGGCTTGGTTCCTCTTTGTTAGGGGCAGGGTTTTCTTCTAGAGGAGCTCAGGCACTTCTATTTTACATCCTTGCATTTGTTAGCTTGACTCTGCCTATTCAACCTTCTTTGGGCTGGTCCTACAATTTGACCTTTTAACAGCAGTGGCTCCTGCAAAAGAATTTACCAAGGAGGGTTTGGGGGTGTAGGGGGAGGTGAAACAGTAACTGGAAGAACACTTACTCAGTGTAATTTTTCAGATTTGATGGGTAACAGTATTTTATTTATACCCAACTTTACAGACCATGTTCCCAATACTCTGGCATCAGCAATGAATTTAGAGTTCTTCTGTTTTATAATAAGTGATTTTGTTACAGGTAACTTGAGGCCACCACTTACATAATCTTACTGATGCTTAAATTATTGTCACTAGCATATTAAATTTTAAGTAATTTAATGTTCTTTTCCCTCCTAACTCCTAAAAATAAAACAAAGGAAGACTTGACCTCTATTTCATTCAACCAGTCAACATAGAAATGTTGGATATGTACTATGTAAAAGGAGTGGAGTCCTCAGCAGTAAAAATAGCAGATAGAGGGCCCTCCCTGCTGGTGCAGCAGGTTAAAGCACAGCACTAAGCAGCTAAAGCCACTTTAGCATGAGTTCCATCCCTGCCTGCCCCAGAGGTGACCACTAGGGACGGCAGACCTCTCCTGACCCGCCCGCTGCTCCCCCCAGCAGTGTACTTCATTGATCTGCTTGTTCTGCTCCTCACTCTGTCTCTGGTGAAGCCTCTCGCCACCAGGGAGGGCCCCAAATCTACTGTTTTAAATAACACAGTTGCAATTAGATGATAGACTTCTACTGTTTTAAATAACACAGTTGCAATTAGATAACACAGTTGCAGTTAGATGGCTTTATGCCTTAAAAATCATAGAAATGCTTAATTTTTCTAAATCTACTATTTTAAATTACACAATTGCACTTAGATGATAGACTTCTATGGTTTTATGTCTTAAAAACCACAGAAATATATTGACTCAAATTACTGGAAGCCAGAATCTGAAGTCACGTTTTGATGGAATTATACCCCCTCTGAAGTCACTAGGAAAAAATCCTCCCTTGTCTTGCCTCTTCCAGACTGGGATAAGCAAGCATTCTTTGACCTGTGACTATATACTGCAATCTCTGTGTCTTCAGAGAAACTTCTGCTCTGTGTATTCTCCCCTAAAATCTTTTAAAAAGCACTTGTCTTTGTATGCAAAGCTTACACAGATAATTCAGGATGTTCTCATCACAATACCTTTAAACACCACATGCAAAGACCTTTTCTAAAAAAAAAAATGGATTCATTTGTAGGTTCTTGGGGCTAAGTCACAGGAATATCATTTTGGAGGACACTATTCAATGTTTCATAGTCATTTAACAAAGATTGTTTGAAGAAGTGACTGTGGCTTGAACTAACATCATGTGGGTGTCTAGGGGCTACCAAAAATATAACGTCAAACTTTTGTGGTTTTGTTCCTTGGTTCCAGGATAGCTACTATTGTTTAAAAGACTACCCAGTGTCCCAGATGCTGAGAAGTTCCACACTGAGCAGAGGTTTAGAATATGTTAACTCAATTGTCCACTGGTACAACTGGTAGTTTTACTAAACTTATGTCTTTCCCAAGATACAACTTGCTGCTTCTAAATCCCAGTAAAAGCAACAGACTCCCTTTCTCTTTTGAAATCTTACAGTGTTTGAGCCACTTAAACACATATGCCTGTTATCATGTATAATAATTTTGTAATACAGATTTGTTATACATGATTGTTGCATTGATTTTTTCCCCCTGATAGAGTTTCAGAGCCATTTACATATCTTGTATGTCCAGTTAGTGCACTTCAGCCCTCCATTAAAAAACAAAAACCAATATTTATAGAATACACATGGATTTCAGAATCTCAAAGTGTGGGGGGGAGAAATGAGAGATGAGGGTAACAGCATTTTGGCGATCATTCAGAACAAAATTTTTATGTAGTTACTGAAAAGGTACCTTTTATTGTTTTTCTAGGATTTGTAATGCCTATGATTATTTAGATTGACTTTTTGGAAGACATGTTTTAGATTATTACTTAAATGAATTTTCTTCCTCTAAACAGGTTCATGATGATGTTCGTCTACACTTAAAGTTGTCTTTAGTTTTTGAAGGGGAAGACTAAGAAAATATACTTTTATCATGACTTGAATTCTGACAAAACTTTGTGTCTGAGATACATTTTTTTTCATTTTCCTAATCCTAAAATTCTATATAATGACAATTCTTTATCCTTTGAGCCACAATTCAAACACATATAATTTAAACATCAATAATAGATATGAAAGCAATATCATGCATCTCCCTTTCATCACATAGTTGTTAAAGTAAGCTTGTTTCACTAAGGGATATTTTGTCTGTGGAATATCACTATTGTTCCCCTCAGTGCTGCAATGCCTCAGCACCTGCTATTGAGTTTAAACTGATATTGATAGCATTAAAAATGTCCATACTTTTAATTTGTTATAAGCACAGCGAAAAAAAATACAATTATGTTTTTAATATTGAGTTAGTGTTAGGAATAAACTAATCCCCAAACTTTTCTGATAAATGTATGTTATGTCTCATAAATAATCTTTCATGGCATTACTTATTTATTGTATTCCTCTGAATAGAACTGTTCTTTTAACTTTTCAAATAATGTGAGCTAAGAGAAAATAATGCTTTGCAATAACTTAATCAATTCAAATGTAACCAAGTAGGAAGACTAGAACAGCTCAAAGTTTTATTTTTAACTGGAAATATTTACCTTAAATGGTGTGTATATGCAGTGTGGTCATCTTTCTAGAATAAATGGTCTTTTATTGTGCAAACATGGCATTGTATTTAGATGACTTGTAAATAATGAAGTTGGTCAATACCAAGAGCAAGATGCATTTTACTTCTCCACAACAGAAAATTCAGTAGGACAGGGATTTTTTTTAAATGACATTCTAATTATCATTTTTGTATTTTTCAAGTAGATACCTAGAAATGGAATTGCTGGGTCATGTAGGCATAGTGTGGTAATAACACCTGAAGTAGGAGATCCTATGACAGATAATAATGTACACTAACATTATCTAAATAAAAAATAAACAAATGGTGTTCTAAGATTGTTTGGAGTTTATTTCTTAAATTAAGTTCATCTTGACCTAGAATATATAGTTTCCATAACAGTGTATTTAACAAAAGACTCTTCAGAATGCACAAAAATATTCAGGAACAACTAATTCTTGTTCCTCCTCCATATCCAGTATGTTCCTAGGGCAACTGATTCTAAAGGGTCTTCTGAAATACATTCCACAGAATTATTGACAATATTTATCCTTGTGTGTGATTAGGTTTTGTGTATGTGTTTGTGTGATAGACCTCATTTTGATGTACAGAGTTTTGAATTTAATGTTCCTTTGACTCTTCTGAAAAAATAAAATGCCAATTAAATTCTAAGAATTATAAAATGCTGTGCATGGTATTCTGTTTTATTTTCAGAACTGATTTATTCAAATTTGTGTACCAGTCTATTTCCATTAAAATCAACATGGACATGCTGGGCATAAGAGAAAAGGCACCATTAAGTCAAACAGACACAGGTCCTGTGTCTTTATAGGGCTTATTGATCATCCAAAACCAGCCATAGCAAGCAATAATGAGGACTGTAAAACCCTTGGCATTTGATTTTAGAGCTGGATAACAAAGAGTCATTTAAATGAAGAAAGAGAAAGCTTTCCAGTCAGAGGGAAGCCTATGTTCTGAGACTCCCAAGATGGGACAACATGATACAGATTAAGGAATAAAAAGAAGGCAAACAGGGGACCTCCCTGGTGGCGCCGTGCGTTAAAGCACAACACCAAGAAGCTAAAGCCACTTCAGCATGAGTTTGATCCCCACCATGCCCTTGAGGTGATCCACATAGTGTGGCAGACCTCTTTTGACCTGCCCACTGCTCTCCTCAGCAGTGTGCTTCCTAGATCTGCCTGTTCTGCTCCCCGCTCTGTCTCTGGTGAATCCTCTTACCGCCCCTGCACCTCTGGCCTGTACCCCAGTTCTGTATGAATGAATAAATAAATAACTCTTAAAAAAAAAAAAAGCCAAAAGGATAGGAAGCTTCCAAATTGAAACACAATTGCCTTCTTTCACAGTATAGATTGATATCTCATCCTTTACTTTCAACTCATTTCAAGTACAGATCCTGAGATTATTTTATCATAATCATTTTGGGAGTTCAATAACGCTTCTTTGTAGAATGTACAAGTTGGCCCTCCCTGATGTCTGACAGGGTTAGGATGCGGTACTGCAAGCTAGCGGCAGTTGCTTCAGTGCAAGTTCCATCCCCAGCCCTGTCCGAAGATGATCCACATGGCCGAGCAGACCTCTCCTGTCTGGCTGGCTGCACCACTCAGCAGTGTACTTCATCGACCTGCCTGTAATGCTCCCCACTCTGTCTCTGGTAAATCCTCTCATGTCCTACACCTCTACCCCACTTCTGTATGCATAAATAAGTAAATCTTAAAAAAAAAAAAAGAAAGAAAGTGAATGTTGTCACCAATTTACATTTACTTTAAATAAACTCTATGAGGGAGCCTAGTTTGCTTCATAACTTTTAAACCTTATTATTTCCTCAGTCTGAGATAGTCTTCTACCAAATATGTGGCTGTCTCCCCTCTTCATTCAATTTTCAGGTCAAAAGTCATCCAATGACAAATCTTAAGCTTTTCATCCCTGTTTTCTTTAAACTTTTTTTTTTTTTTTTAAGATTTATTTATTTGTGCATACAGAACTGGGGTACAGGCCAGAGGCTCAGGGGCGGCGACAGGCCTCACCAGAGACAGAGTGGGGAGCAGAACAGGCAGATCGACGAAGTACACTGCTGAGGGGAGCAGCGGGCGGGTCAGGAGAGGTCTGCCACGCCATGTGGCCACCTCCGGGGCAGGCGGGAATCGAACTCATGCGGAAGCGGCCTTAGATTCTCAGTGCTGGGCTTTAACCCGCTGCGCCACCAGGGAGGGCCTCTTTAAACTTTTTTTCTCTGCAGATGCTGAGAATATCTTGTTTGTTTACATGCCTTCTTTTTTACTATCTAATTGTACCCACTAGAAGATAAACTCTATAAAGTCAGGGAACGTGGTGACTACAAGAGTATTTGACCTACTTTGGGCATTAGTAAGTATTAAAAAGAAGAGAAAGAGAAGGAGGGTTTGAGGAGGAGGAGGAGGGAGGTCTTTCCATTGTTACCCTTTTTTATCCAGCCGCCATATGCCCTCTTATCTGCCTGCTTTTGTTTATTATAAATGTTCATTAAGCTTGCATGCCAACTTCATACACAATAGTTTCCTACCAAAATCAATACAAATATTTGACAAATTTCCTTCCTATAATACCTTTCTCTTAACTGACCTTAGTGCTTAGTTGACCACTAAATATGGCATAACTGATACTATATGACTTCCAAAACTAGGTTGTAAAAGGTGTAAGTTTCAGCCTGGCTCACCTCAATCACAATCTAGTCTCTACCCTGATGCCACAATGCACTGAGGAAACCCAAATCAGCCCTTTGGTGACTTTACATGGAGAGGTCTTGAGATTAAAGAGACAGAAATGTCCAGTTGATTCATAGCTTTTCCAGCTTCTCCTTATTCAGATCCAGGAAGCCTAATGACAGCCTTGTTAATGTCTGTAAAACTACCAAGCAAACTCTCTCCCCAAATTTCTGATCCATGGAAATATATAATAAAAATTTCATATATAAAATAACTTAATAAACTATAATAAAATAAAATAATTATTTTAAGTACTAATTTTGGGGGTATTTGTTAGAGAGAAAAACATAATGAAATGAAAACCTAAAATATGTGATACCAACCAAGGCTCTACACAGTGAGATGAAGCCAAATAGTCCTAGCAGAAGCCTGCATCATTGAAAAGTCTATTGGTAAGATTTTAAAAATACTTTCAAATTTGATCAACATACTTTCAGATGTTTCCATAGACAGAAAAAAACTATGCTAATAGCATTCTAACTAATTGTCTGAAATGTGATAGTTTGCCACAGGGCAAGACAAAGCAACTATCTACTAGAAGTGTCAGCAGGTACATTAAGAATAAAGATTGGGAAGGAATAACCATTAAATAGCTGAACATTAGAGCAGCAGTGAGTCTACTATATATCTGTTAAAATGAGTGATATCCTAAAATTTGGAATAACACATACTGGCAAGAATACAGAATAATAGAATTTCTCATTCCTGTTTGTTGAAAATGCAAAATGGAACTGTCACTTTGGAAGAGAGTTTTTGTACATCTGATTTTTGTAGTCCTAATACCGTTAAATGAAAAAATATTATTAACAAATAAAGTTGTGATCCCTCTACCTCAATGAAGCTGTTAAAAAATACAGAACTTGGGCCCTTCCTGGTGGTGCAGCAGGTTAAAGCACAGCACTAAGTAGCTAAAGTCACTTCAGCATGAGTTCGATCCCCACCCTGGAAGTGATCCACATGGCACAGCAGACCTCTCCTGACCTACCTGCTGCTCCCTTCTGCAGTATACTTCATTGATCTGCCTGTTCTGCTCCCCACTCTGTCTCTTGTGAAGCCTTTCACTGCCCCTGCACCTCTGGCCTGTACCCCAGTTTTGTATGCATAAGTAAAAAAATTTAATTTTTTTAAAATACAGAATTCTAGAAGTAATATAAATAACATTTTCAAACCAAAGAATGTCCAAGAATTTCTGAACACATATTTTGTATTTTAAATAAAACCTGTAATAATAAAATCAATTACTTTTGAAATACAAGATCATGCTGGATATTTCCAAAAAAACCCCACAACAATATTTGACCATGATTACTAGTAAATAATATTTCCACATCTTTATTCATGCATATTCATAAACATTGTATCATCCTGACCTGTGAGAATAAAATTTAAATGCAAATGTCATAACTTGGTGATTAAAGCATGCATAGTTCAGGTTCTTCAATTATCAAATAAGTGCATTCCATTTTCAGGGTAAGTGCTAAATATGGTATATCAAATTATCATTAGGCATTTAAAATGGTGACTCTGGGGATCACTTAATTAGTAAAGAAGCCTATAATCAATTCAAAGGAGTAAGTGGTAGATACCTGTCCTTTACCCAGGGAAAATAAATTGAAATACAGAGGTTGGTATACTACAGTTCAATTTTCACCCAGTTTTCTACCTGTTTTAACAGGATGGAAGAGACCAAATTACTTATCACATCACAATGATACAGATGGAATTTCATCTAATGAAGGATGAAGCCCTCTCAAAGATTTCTGAGCCACTGCAAAATGGCAGTGAGAATTCTAAGTAATTTGGTGCTATATCTTATGGTTCTCTAATAAAATATGTCTACTGGCAGTACTCCTAGGAATCTATTTTGTTCACTACTTTCTAAGGGAACTTTGTAATGGTTTAAATATTTAAATGTGTAAAAAAGTAGAACATGTTCTCAGTGAACTGCATGAAGGTTTGAGTCAGAAAGGTAGCTATGAGATAGGATCCACCTAAGCAATTATTTACCAAAAATCCTCTAGTGAAAGGTCCACTTTAAGGCAACCACTATGCATTTTTATGAACAAAGAAATCAACAAAGAAGATTATAAGTGACAAATAATCACATGAAAAGATGCTGCATATCATATGAGATCAGGAAAATGTAAAGTGTAACAACAATGTGGTCCCACTGCACATCTATTAGAACACTAACACCAAAGGCAGGCAGAAATATGGAGCAACAAGAACTTTCATTCCCAGGGTTGTGCTCCTTGTTATTTAATCAAATGAGCTGCAATCTTATTATTTGCTCAAAAACCTGGGTGAAGATATTCATAGAGCTTTATTCGTAGCTGCCAAAACCTGGAAGCCACCACAACATCCTTCAGAAGGTAGACAGATAAACTGTGGCAGACCAGACAATGGGATAGTCAGCATTGCAAAGAAATGAGCTGTAAACTCATGAAAAGACATAGAGGAAATTAAATTTATGGTACTAAGTACAAAAAAAGTCAATCTAACAAGGCTACATGCCAATTGATTTCAACTATAACACATTTTATAGCAGACAAAACTTAAGGAATCAGTGAAAATTCAGTAGTTGATGGGAAGGATGGATGATGAGGTAGAGGAGTGAAATACCCTATAAGATGCTATAAACACAGAACATGTGATCATATATTTTTCCAAACCTATAAATGTATAATATCAAGTAGGAAGCCTAATGTAAACCTTGAGCTTTGGCTGATTGTGATTATGTCCAAAGAAGTTTATCCTTGGTATAAAATGTACCTATCTGGTGAGGGTTGATGGTGATGGAGGAAGCTATGTAAAAATAAAGACAGCAAATACATGGGAAATTTCTGTATCTTCCCTTCAGTTCTGCTCTAAACTTAACACTGTTCTAAAATATAGTGTATTATAAGAAAAAGCCAGAAGCAAGCAACACTAATTCTTGCTGGTGTTATTTGGATTAATTGAACATTGCCGTGGATAAGCCATGAAGTCATGGCACACCCTCTATGATACAGCAGGAAGGAAATGCCACAACCCTCTCTCGTGTCAACAGGAGCCTATAATTATTTCAGTGCCATAAACACGCTCAACCTTGTAATGAAGCTATGAGTTCTTTCAGATTAGTGTTTTACAGGCATAAAGCTACTGAAATGAGAACCAACTATGTTGATATAGTCATAAAACTATTGTAAAAAATAACTTTATTAAAATACAAAACAGATGTAATACTACTATAATACATTGTATATTAATATAGAGATATTTAAATATATCTGCAAAAAGGTACTTTTATGACAGTGTGTAAGAGATCTCTGATGATACAAAATACAGACACTTCAAATACTATATTGCTTCTTTTTCCTGTCCTCCTACTTGGAAAAAGTAATAAATTAAGTTACAATGTACTTCTATTTTCTCTGTCCAGCAGGACCCTCACTTAGACAATATGTCCTCCATGTTCATCCTGCCTAGAATGGTCTTTAACATCACACAGCCAGACTCCCACTTCCCCTTCATTTTGCCAGCTTGCCTTCCAAGGAGATGCTTTCTTTGACCCCAAGGCCAAAGCAACAAATCACTGACTCTCTCTAAATCCTCTGCCAGACTCTTACTCTCCTTCCTCTCTGGATTAAGATTTGGTTCTTGCCTTTAACCTCTGTAGCTCCAGCTCCTAAAACTGGCACATCACAGCTGAAGGAGTAAATGGATAGTATGAGCCCATTTGTGCCCTAGGCTTAACCATGATCGTTCAAACCAGTTCATGCACAGTAGGGAGAAAGAAATCACCACTCTGGCATCATGTTCCTCAGGGAAAACACCCACCCTTTTGACACATGTATTCCTGTTCTTCCCTGCCTTTTACTTCAGCATAGTCCATGTACTAAATATAGGGACCCTGGAACCGATATATATCTTTATGTGCATTTTCTAGCTTTGACTTTTCCTTGTGGGCTTAAAAATATCACAGTAGGAAATATAAAACAATTCAAATTCTTTGACTCCATGATTTCTCTTTTATGACTCAAAATAATATTACCAGTTAAAGAAAAGTTTTTTTGTCCATCTATGATCTGATAGTGTGACTGATGTCAGGGAAAAAAATATATAAATGAGATTATGGAATGGTTAAATAAATAAGGAATATGCACATGGTTGAATACTGGGCAGCCATTAAAATGATTCATTGATTGAATTTTTAATGAATAATTTTCACATTATACTTTTATTTGAAACTGTATATAAAAATTTTATCAGAGAAAGACATTGTCTATATATCTGCCAATTGTCTATTTTTTCATGCATTCATTTATTAAGCAAACAAACTCTTCCAAATATCAAGCACATCTAAATGCAAAGCAATGACACCACTAATTATGTTTGGTTGGTGGAAATACAGATGCTTTTATCTTCTATTCCTTTTTAGAATAGTTTGAATTTCCTGAGTTTACACCACTTATAATGTGAAAATATATTTAATCAGAGGCAATACTGAGATGTTTATGGGTCACCACCCTTTCCCTGCTCCATTATTACTGTCATCTTCTGAGATGGTATTGCTGAGAAGAGATAATGGAAGTGTTGGTTTTACATATTAATTTACACTTGGGATTGTTTGGATGGAGCCCTAAGAAAGAATGCCAGCAGAGGGTGGCCTTGACAGCCAAAAGATTACATCAAAGCAGCTGCTTCACCATGCATATTAAATAGAAAATGTGCCCAAGAGATCCTAGGACAAATATAATTCATGCTTCTATATATCAAAGTTCCTGAAGAGGAATTACTACTTATGCTCTAAACCTTCAGCTCCTGAAATCATAAACATTTTTTCTCAATTATTTAATCAATCCATTTCAATGACAGAATTAAAACTTGTCAGACGTAAAGTTAAGCAATATTGAAATTCTGCCTTCTCCAGTCATATCTGTGCCTTCCCTTGAAATCGGAATTATACTATAAACACCAATAAAATCTAGATGCTTCTAGAGTTAATTCGCAGGGCATGTGATCATGTTGGTTACACCAACATGTCTATACTCAGGAGATTAATAACTACTCACTCAGCAAATATTTGAGGGCCTACTGGACACCCTCCAGTTAAGAGTATCTAACTGTTCAGTAAGTGTTTACCTTAATATCTGTGATTCTGCTCCTTCATCTGTAAAAGCACAGAATTGTTTTGAAGCCCAAATAACATGAGGTACGTAAAGTGTCTCAGTTGTACCTGGCACACGATGACTTTAATAAATGCAGCAATTATGTTTGTTCCTTGGGTACTAAATTCTGAGCAAAATATGGTCCATACCAGTTGGGTGCTGATAATCTATAAAAACTAATAATAAACTGATAGTGCAAGAATTATTTTCATCAGAGGAACTGTGTGGATCTGTTATCTAGGGTTCACAGAAGACTATATGGACTGATTACTGAGAGAGAATGGCTAAAAGAAGAAAAAGAAACTTGAGGAAGAAAACGAGTGGAAAAGAAGTTCCTTTTTGTAAAGGAAAAAATAATATTATCTATAAAAAAACTGTCAGAAATTAGGTTTTTCCTTCAAAGTGGTCCACATAGAAATAGCCCTTTGCGTGCATAGTACTACATTCATGGTTTGCTTTTTCAGTAAGAATTCCAACCTGTAATTTTTCTTTTCATTAATTAGCAATGTGCAAGAAATTCTTACCCACCATGGTGGCTAAAATTAGGAACTGAGGGATGGTTACAGAGGTACTCTGCATTAACACTAAAGATACAGTAAGTCAGCCAAAAAGCCAGGAAGCACCCATAACTCAGTCTGGGCACGGCCTGTGACTCTTAATAGCACTTTGCACAAAGAAACATAACACTGTTTTCCTGCTCTGGGCTCCCTGCCAGGCCATAGGGAGCATCTGCACATTTACGTGTGAGACTAAATCTAGAGGTTTCTCCCAGGGGCTGGGAAGTAATGGGTTGCCACCAGGGTCCTTGGGATCTTGGAAGCATCATTGCCCTGGTACCTTTGTATGGTTCAGATTATATACAAGCTTGGAAGTGTCCTAGAGAACTAACTCCATGAGTGTTTAAAAGCCAGGTTAAGTCGATGGTTAGTAATGGACTGAAAATACCCCTATCTGCTAGAGTCTGTTCGGGTCTCTCCTCACACCATCTCCGTATCTTCAGAGAAGACAGAAAAGTTATTTTTAAATTGGACCTTGAGATGAGAGGCATTCTGGCAGGCCTTACTGTTCCTTTAGCTGTGTCTTTTTGATGAGAAAATTGTCATCGCCTCTGAGCAAAATTTAAAATTATATCTCCAGTGAATGGGGATCATATTTAAATCTTTTTTTTTTATAACTTTTCCATGAAATTTCATTATTTGTCACCCCATGGCACATGCTGTCTTTATATTTTATTTTGGTCATCTAGGTTTTTCTCATAATTTCATTATTAAGCAACAAGAAGGAAAAAAATAATCAGTACCTTTCTCGTAACATCTCACAACATTCACATTAGTACCTGTGAAAGAATAATAGGATTGTTCCCACAGTGTATTTCTTCTTATCTTCCTGGGTTATTCTTTCAAGCTCTGATTAGAAAAACTTTTTGACTGTTTGCTAAACCCATGCATTCTTTTGTCATAGGACACATGATCATACCAGTCGCTTTATTTCTGTTGTGTACACCTCTATGTGTGCTTATGATGAAGATGAGAAAAAGGCATGCATGATGAAGCAAAGCCTGATTCTTCAGCTGTTACAATAAACTCTTTTAAGCAAGGTTATTTCTTATTTATTCAACCAGTATTACTGAAAATCTGTGAATTTGGGGGCATTATTTTAGGCACAGGTGTTACAGTCATAGACAAAAGCCAAGTCCCTGCTGTCATAGTGGTATCCGGAAGGGGACAATGAGGATAGAGAGTAGATGAATAACAAAATTAAGTAGAACAATGATACCGATGCTAAGAAGCAAATTAAAGCCAAGAGAGGAAGGAGGATGGAAGAGATCCTATTTTAGAATGACTGAGTTAAAAAGGTGACATTCTAAGGTAACCCAGACTGGCATACTCACTGGAGTGAGATCTTTATTCAGCTTTTACCATTTACTCCTGTGGAAGTAGTCAACACTTATTTCTGGATTAGTTTCATTTCTGTCTGTGCTTTTAGAGGATTCATTTGCGCAATAGATTCAACTGCGTTAGTCTTCACAGACAGTCATTCTTGAGAATTTCTAGCCTCTTCCACACACAACCTAAATTCATTTATTATCTCGGTCTCCTGAATCAAAGCTGTGAGAAGGGAACATGTCAAGATAGCAATGGAACAAGATAATCGGTGTAAAATGACAAAAAACAGGAAACCTTTCCCTGACTGAGTCCAAGTATTATCACAAAGGGAAAAAAAAAGAGTCTATTGCACATAGAAAAGGCAGCTAAAACTGTGAGTTCATCATCTATGAAAAATGACTCGTTAACCATGCCGAGAAAAGGATTCTGGTGAGTCACTGACAGAAATCATATTCAAGTGACAAATTAGCAGACTTGGGGGGGTGGATGCAATGAATTGAAGCAATGAGAGCTTTGAATGACGTACTTCTGGTTAGTGATTAGCTGGGAGAGGTTCTATTTACATAATATATTTATTTAAACTAGGAAAAAATAGTCTCTTCACAAAATTTCAAGTACCGATCTGCATTATAAAGTATTTTATTCAGGATATATTTCATTGTTGAACTAAAATTATTGTATTATTGACTATACAAGTATATTTTCATTCACTCGGTGATAATAGAAAACAATTGCAGTTTTTTTTATGATGAGCAGGAACAAAATAACTCTCACTCCATCAAAGTAGACCCCACTACATCTAGCCAGGTTGATAAAGGTAGTCATTTGCTGTAGATGTTCTCAGAATCTCCTGCATTTTTATTTATATTTCTGATTGCTTGAATATACCTTCTCATTTATTCTCAAATTCAATGAAGAAACAGTATCCAGAAATACTTAATTTGAAGATTCTCAACCAGACTAAATTACAATAAATAGTTTTTATTCAGCTGATTCCAGCCAAGTTTTTACATCTCTGGGATTGTTTGTAATTCTTTTTCCTTTCAACTTCTCTCAATTTTTCAGTTTCAGCTACAAATATCTATTGAGTCTATTCTTTTAAATCTTCCTATTAAACAACAATAAATTACTTCCATATAGTGATTCAAATCAATTTTCAATTCCTTCTGGTAGCTCAGGTTCAAACTCAATTCTACAATTAGTCCTTCTCCAACAGATCAGTACATCACTGAAATATTTGAAGAGGGTTATCTTTATGCACAAGTTTCTTCTCCTTTTCTTAAGGACTGGGATTTCTATTTCTGTTTACCCTGAATTTTACCAAATTACTCATATTCTTTATCATTATACTTAATCTCCTCTGAGTAAGTAATATTTATAAGAAATATGAGTAAGAAATATGTACATATAATACGTATTCACTTAAAGCTAGATGTAAGTTATATTTGCTTAGCAGAAAGAACCCATCTTGCTTAATCAGCTTTTGTCAGGCTTCTTGCTAAGACACTGCAACATTGAAACCTGTATCAGATGATCTGAGATATAAAGGGAAATAAAAGTGTAGACTTGGAGATCCTACACTGAAAAACTAAACTTACAGCATGATAATCAAGGAATTAGGCTGGAAAGTTGGAGAATGAGGGAATAAGAGGTATTCTGCCATCCAATGGGAGGAGCATCCCAACAGCATTCATTCTGGCAAAGCTGAGAGGCCGAGTAGAATGATTAGTTTTTTGGAAGAACAGAAGCTTCCAGCTAGTTTTACTGAATTCTATCTATTCAGTACATTCCTCCTTCTCTTTACCTGTCTCAGCATTTTTCACTTCCCAATCTCTATTCTAATCTCCGCCTCCAGCTTCTCCTCTAACGCTTTCCCTTATTGTGCATTATTCGCTGGAGAAGAAATGGAACAGGAAAGTGGGTCAGACCAGAAAATCAAGGGCAGAAGCCACTTGACTATGTGACAAGAAGCCAAGTTATCTGCATCGCACCAGAAAAGGCTCTGTGGATGTCATTCTTTAAAAAAAATATATATTTTTATTGATTTATGCATTCAAGAATGACCGTATAAGAATGTCTCACCAGAGACAGAGTGGAGAGCAGAACCCGTGGATCTACTGAACTACATTGCTGAGGGGTGGGACAGGAGAAGTCTGCTGCACCATGTACGCCAGCTCCCTGGTTGGGGATTGAACTCATCTGCAGTGGCTGCTGATAGCTAGCTAGTGTTGAGACTTAACCCCTTGCACAACCAGTGAGGCCCAGGATATTATTATTATTATTTAAAGAAATTAATGCTTCAAAGTTCTAAGACTTCAAATGATAAATATATTTAGGGGGCAAATTTAATTTTTAAAAGTTCACCTGTCCTATTAATATTTGAAAAGTTAATGACATAAATGATAGACTGATGATCACAGTTTCACATTCTGGATATTGACCTATTCCTCTTCTCATAAAGTAAAGGAAAAGGTATAAAAATGCATTTGTATAGAACACATGTTCCTTAGACCATCAGTCATAAATATATTGGGGTCACAGAACTCCCTCTCAATAAAAGCCAAATTTCTTTGGGTCATCACCATTCTGCTGAACTGCAAGCCATCAAGCTCCATCCAGAATATTGATCCTGCCACATGGAAGATAGGAAAGGAGGTGGGGGAGATACTAGCATGTGCCACTAAATAACTGTTTCAGATCTCCACAGAATACTAGATTTCCGACATTCCAAGGCTTTGTGTAGACATTGCATAAATGACCATGTGGGCAGGAGGTCACCCTATTGTCTGGGCATTATCTGCCCTGCCTGTCACTTGTATAATCTCTCTGGGAAGGAATAAGGTGAGAATGCCAGGAAAGCTCACTTCCTGCCTTGTTCCACAGGCTTCTAACTCCTATTTGCTGGCCACTCCAAGACTCTTCTCCCTATGTGGGTCATCACGTTCCTTAGGGCGATTCATCTGACATGTCACAAATGTGCCTATTGCCAGTCACAGAGTGAGATTCTTGTCTCCCTTGCCTGTCACTATGCAGGGGTCTGAGCCCCAGGACTATTATTCATTAATTCTGAAAAGAATTTTGGACTACAGCCTTAGATATGTTTTTAAAGGAATACAATGAGCAAATTCATCCCCATGATTTTTCTCAAAAAAATACTTAGTACATATTAAGTAATATGCTCTTAAAGCAGAGATAATTCATTAAGATAATTTTGAAGATTAGTATTCTGAATAGCAGTTAAGGCTAATTTGGAACTTTGAAATACATAGGAGATATTCTTAATTTTTATTTCACATGATTGGCTACTCCTTGAAGACATTGATTCAAACAATGCAGTGGAAACATATATAAAATGATCTCTACATTTATGTTTAGCTTCTGTATAAATCAGTCAGTGTGATAGGAAAAGAACTTCCTTTTTCCTTATACAGTATGTTCTTTTAGCATGTCTGTTTGTACTAATGATTTCCCTTCAGGCTTACAAATTGCTGATTTTCATATTTATGAAGGTCTCTACTATGGTTGCCATTTTCTAAAGAATGAGACTTTTCTTTTTCTAGCTATGTCTATGTCACATATTTAAGGTACAAGGTTCTACATTTTGCAAAACAATTAAAAACCAGCATGCCAATTGAAATCCATTTATGTGAGTTCCCTACATCGCAAAGTCATATAACATGTCAGAAAGAGAAAACAGAAAAGCTAAGAATATTGAGTCATAGTACAAGTAATTTTGGAAATGTTTTATAATTAAAGCAGTGACATCTCTTTCAATCTTTTTACCATAACGGCAAGAAAGGATTGTGTTTTAAGTTAAAATGTTAATTTCTTACCAAATTTTCTCTGTAACAAATGATTTTATCTCAAGTTTGCTTCAAGTTTTGGAAATAAAGATGAATTGTGAGTACATCTTTATCATTGTTTTCTCATCTTAACCACCCCTTTTTATCCAATGAATGATAACAATAAAATTACGGATTGTGGAGAGGACAAAAAGATTGTAAATTTTGCCCCAATGGGATAGAGTTCCACATTTAATATAAGCCTAATGATTGAAGCCAAAAAAAAAAAAAGAAGAAATTTTCTTTGTGGACCCCTAAAATGAACTGTGGAAAGGATCAATGTTAAGGTAAATGAAGCCCTTACCCACATTTTCCCAAATAAAATGCCTCTCTCAGTTTTCAGCATTAACTCATTCAGCAGTGAAGCCTTGGCTTATGGTCTCATGAAGAACTCTCTGTCTTTTATAAATACTGCAAGGATGTCTACCACCTCACCTTAAAATGTGAGAATCTCCATCACCTATTTTTTGTTGTTTTGGCTTTTTGACACTTCAGCTGAAACAGACATAAAAAGTTCCATTTTAACATCTTATTTTCTGTATTATAATGACGCACATGTAAAAAGCAGAAGGATTGCCTGCTGGCTGACATTCTGTATGTGTCTAGAACAGTTATTTTAAATTAATACATTTATTTTCAAAATTAAAGTGCATTAAATGTTAGCTGTGTCAGGTCTCTTGCTTGGGATTTGGTGTTTTGTTCTGTATTTTTCTCCCCCATGGGAAACACAGTGAAGCAGTTTCTGCTGGACATCAGTAACCAGGTATAGTTCAAAGATAGTTTCAGAAACACTGAGAGGAAGCTAATTAGAAAAGTGCTAATTACTAGTTGTAGCTTTTTAAAAGTACTGATCTGACTTGGCTATAGCCTACTTAATTTTTAAATAAGTGTAGATTAACAGGATAAAATAATATAGAAATAGCTTAGAAAGAATTTACAAAATAGCATAGAGAGAATTTGTGTCCTTTACACAGTTTTTCCACTAGTTCTATTTTACCTATCATACCATGTAACATGAAAACTTGGCATTGGATAAAGTGTACTTTGGAATGTGTGTAGATTCATGTAGCAAATAATATACATAGCTATTCTGTCCCCACAAAAACATAGCTTGTGCTCCATGATAGTTATACCTGCCTTTCCTTCCTCCATTCTTAAAACACTGGCACCCAACAATTTGTTCTGTACCTCTAATATGTCAAGAGTGTTTATAAATAGAATTATATAGTATGTGTTTTGAGAATTATTTTTCCACTCAGAAGAGGGTATTTGAGATTCCCCTAAATACTCATTTGCATTGATAATATGTTGCTCTTTGTTATTAAATACCATTCCAGAGTATTGTATAGTATAATTTAAATCTTCATTCATTCTAATTCATTTTGGTTTTTGCCTATTTGGGGGTTACTACAAATAAATTGCTATGAATCATCGTGTGCAGGTTTTTTGTACAGCTATTAAGTTTTCATTTTTTGATGCAAGTGTCCAAAAATGTAATTGTTGAGTCTTCTGATAATTATGTCTTTTACTACAGTAAATTATCATCTTACATGTCTATTAGCAATATATGAGGAGTCAGGTTTCTCTGTATCCCCTCAGGTATTTAATATGGTCACAATTTTTTGCTGTTGTGTTCTAATAAGTATGGAATTATTTTTATTATGTTCTTAATTGGAATTTCCTAGTGACTAGTGATGTTGAACATCTTTTCATGTACTTATTTACCATTTTTTATTTGGTAAAATGCTTCTAGTTACCTTTTGTTCAGTTGTAATTGGATTGAACACTTACTTACTGTTGAGTATTTGCAGTTTTTATATGTAGTCTAGATATGAGTCCTTGGTCAGAGATCTACTTTAAGTATTTATGACAAATCTGTATAACAGGACTTTTCACATAAAAATCTTTAAACATATTTGATGAAGTCCATTTTATCATCCTTATGATAAAATGTAAGGTCTTGAAATGTGACAATAATGGTCTTCCTCTCAACATATAATCCCATTTTTATCATGAGAAAATCTTCAGAAATTTTTAAATTGAGGATCAAATCATGAAGTGAATTAGCACTGATTTTTAATTTTGATTAGTACTGACCCAAAATGACAAGGTCAGCAAATAAAAGGAAAATCTGTAAAACTGTCACAGTCTAGATGATTCTGAGTAAACATGAGTAGAGATATATAGTATAACCACAAAGGATAGTCAGCTATCAAAAAAGATAAACCCTGGCCATTTTGACAATATAAATTATGCTAAACAAAACAAGGCAAAGCATCAGATAAAGCCACACTAATAACCCACAGAAATGTGAGAGTAGAACTGAGGCTATCAGTGGAAGAGGGGCAAGAAAAAGTGGGGAGAGCATAAAGTGGAACATCCACCATAGTGGATGATGGGTTTTTGGTGGGAGCGGTGGTCTGATAACACCTAAGGGGGAAGAAACTATACCTCTAAACAGAAATGACATTGTAGCCAATGTCATAAAACCAAAGAAACAAAATTGTAAATAATAAAAGTTTAAATATATGTATGTACACACATACACACTCACATAAAGAACTTTAGCTAATAATATATTGGTTTTGATTTGTTGTTTTCTATGACAAATATATTCTACCAATGTAATGTCAATAATAGAAAAAAAAATGGTTGTGAAGATATGAGAACTCTCTGTATAATCCTCACTCTATTCTACACACCTAAAGCTGTTCTAAAAAATAGAAAATTGACTGAGGTTTAAAGGTCAAGAAAAATACCCAATGCACACAGATAGGGAAGAAGGGAGCTGGTAATTGAATACAATGTTCTGGAAGGAGAACTCCTATAATATAAACAGAATTGAAGAGGATAAATTTAATGCAACTATGTTGTTCTGTGACTTTTACAGACATACAATTAGCTGAATTGTTAACAACAAATAATACTGCATGGCATAGGAAAGAGTGACTGATCTTTAAGACCATCAATGATATAAGCCCTTCAATGTGCCTCCAAAAAAGTTGTTTAATTAAAATAATTACATACACACACATAAGCCAATTTTCAAAAACATCAAAAGTGAGCTGAAAAGTGAGAAATGTTGGGCAGAAATTTTTTGGCAGTACGTTAACTCAATTTCTACCAGTGGAAATAGACAAAATGAATATATATGTTCCAATTTGAATAGGCAAACTTTCTTTTCATTTAAATTTTTCATAAAAATTACATATATTTAAAGTATACAACAGTAATTTGATACATTTATATGTGTGTATACACACCTCCCACAAACACATATAACAAAATGAATATTCTTTTTAAGGTAATTTTAACATATCCATTTCCTCCCAAAATCATCATGGTGGGTGTGTATTTTGAAAGCACCTGATAACTCTTGGTACTTGACATTGTCTAACTAATTGTAGGCATGATGCTACACAGTCGAGCTCTGGGCTTATTCATTTTGTAAAATTGTGACTTAATGCCCTTTGCCCAATATCTCCCATTTCTCCCATCCTCCTGCCCCTGATAATAATCATTCTGTTCCTGTTTCTATATGCCTTCCTTTGCTAGAGTCTACATGTAAGTCATATTGTACCACTTTTCTCTTTCTAACTCTGACTTATTTCACGTAGGATAATGCCTTCCAGGTTCATTCAAGCTTTTTAAAATGTCAAGGTTTCCTTCCTTTTTTTAAGATTGAATAATAACCCATCATCTTGTCAGTCTCTAACTACGTAAAGCAATTTGGTCAGTAACTCCAAAGTATTCACTATACCAGTATCAAATTATTCTGCATGGAGTTTTCATTTGTTTTGTACATTCTGATTCTAGGCAAAACACTATAGTGCTAAATTTCATCAATGGTCTTCCTCTCTGACACCAAATAAATTTATATTACTTATTCTTTCTCTTTTCTCTTTTTACCCTCTCCATACCTTCCATTCAAACACCTGTGTGTGCATCATGTATGTGTATGCACGCACACACACACACATCTGTTACACATTTTATTCTTATTAAAACCTTCTGGCAGCAAATGATAGCATTAGAAAGACTCCGATAAGCCAGTTAACACTAAGGTGTAAATAGTGGACAGGGCCTGAAATGTGTAAAATAGTCAAAAATATTTGCATTTTAATACAGGATTAGAGCATTTATCACCAAAGACTGAAGATCTCAGTGAAGAAAAGTTGCTAAGGGACAATTTCAGAGGTCAGCTCAGTTGGCCTCCCCTCTACTTCTGTTCAATTGAAGATATGCATGATGTAACAAAAGTATAACGGGTTCTAAAGTAAAATCAATAGCCCAGGCTTTCAAAAATTAGTAATCTGATAACAAAACTAAAAGAGCATTTTACTTGTCATTAAAACACACACACACACACACACATACAAAAACCTGAGGCTACAGGAGGCTGGCAAAAATAGTGAAGATAGATCAAATCAGCAAACAAAAGCACCATTTTTCAAACAATGTAATAATTGTAAAACAAATATCAAGTATAAATCATACTAAAACTGAAGTGTATACACAAAGATAGAACCAAGTGGGGATAAATCCCACTGGATGTAATAAACATGTGCATATATATTTTCAGTTTTCAGGTGTATATTTTATTGGCTAGAAAAATTATTTTTCTTGTCTTGCTTTACACTGAACTTATCTTCCCTTGAGTTGAACTTGTTTTCAAATAAAGAGCTTGAAACAAGAGCATATGACTTTAACTGAAGGGTCTGTGTTTATCTAGTCCCTAAGTATGCCTGAGATAAGATAGGGAACCCTGGTAGTAACAACCAAAGAGCACCAAGGCAGATTTAATTTAAAAAAAACTAATATCTCTTATCCTATTCTGCCCCTCTAGTCCCACCTTTCCTTCAGCAGATAGATAGATAGGTAGATAAGGAGATAGATAGGTTATAGGTAGATAGGTATGTAGGTAGATAGACAGGTAGACAGGCAGGCAGGCAGACAGACAGACAGACAGATAGACAGATGGATAGATAGATAAATTATTGTGACCTGCAATAAATCTTGCAGGAATTAAATAGAGTTATGCAGAGTGATGCTTTAGATTATACAGAATTTTAGACACTTTCCTAAAATTTTAGTAACTGAAATTTACTCAAGCAATGTCTTATAACTTGCAATAATGTAATAGTGATCTGCTTATTACCTTCTGGTAGGAGAAAGGCAATAGATTGCTGTCATAGTTCCTCCTCTATGCCAACTTAAAAGAAACATATGGAGGCAAAGACAGGTAGAGAGTCTTACATGAAATCTAATTTAATTTATAGTAAAGGAAATAGTAATAAACTCAGACATTTTTGCACTTCAACCAGTCATCTTTTTAAAATGCTTTAGGATCCAAATGCAGTTAATTGATAGGAGACTGTTGGCTTGTACAATTTTACTTTTAATATTGCGACTTGGGCTTCCTTCCAAGGATTCCATATTTTAAAAATATTCTGAAATATGACTAAGTATCAAGGAAAGTATATTTCACTAAATGTAATAATACCTCCAATAGTATCAAACAGGTGAGTTTAATACGCACTTCAGATTATTTTTTTAAAGATTTATTTATTTACACATACAGAACTGACGTACAGTCCAGAGGTGCAGGGGTAGTGAGAGGATTCACCAGAGACAGAGCGGGGAGCAGAACAGGCAGATCAATGAAGTACATGGCTGAGGGGAGCAGCGGGCAAGACAGGAGAGGTCTGCCGCGCCATGTTGGTCAGCTCCCTGGCTGGGGATCGAAATCACATTGAAGCTTCTATGGCCAGCTTGCAGTGCTGCATACTCACTGCACCACCAGGAAGGGCCCAAATTAAACTTATTTTAAACATAAAGCTAAAGTGAATCTATTCAGGGCTGTGTGATGTATGCCTGGCATTTAAAATCAATTTTAAATTAAAGTATTATTTAAACAATGATGATTTTTCATCACTCATCTCTCAGAATTCATGAACTAAATATTGAGATTATGACCCATGCCCTTCTTCTGATAACTTACTTTCTGTTCTGCCAGCATTCTGCATTTGGAACATTAGTCTCATGCATGTAAGTGCCACCTCCCTAAGCCAAGACTTCCATTAGGTCAAGATTAATGTAACTAATGAGCATTCTGTGCCTGTGCTTAATCCCTTCCCCACCTTCCAGATCATCTTTTGTGCTCCCCCTTCTTGATCTGTCATTATGACACAGTCACCTTTATAATGGACGTTGAGCCAAGTTTAGAAATTCAGCCACAGGCTCTATTCTCCTTACTCACCCTCACCCTGTCAGTCCCCAACCCCAGGATGACAATTATGCCTGTGACTTCTGATTACATTTGCAAATACACCTTTAAAAACTTATCATGAAGAGATACACCATTTATTTAAAAGTTGCAAGCACTGACCTTAATTTACCTGACTTCCTAGTAATTTGCACATTCTTCTTGTCATATTGTTGGACACAATAATAGAATAGATACTACTTCCTACCAAAATAAATCTTGACTAATTGGAAAGCTTACAGGATTAATTGCAAGGAGATTTGCAAAAAGACTTATCCTAGAAATGATCAAGGATTTGGTAACCTATATGATTTATTTTGTATTATAATCCATTATGGAATTAAAGCTTTATTTTGCCCATTTCTCTACTTAATACCTGTGAGCACAAACCCCACTTTAAAAGGAAGTAAAGAGAAGTGCAATACACTGGTGACATAATGATTTATCTGCTTTGACAGTTTAAGTCCTTTCTGAAAATGTATGGAGAATATATAAGCAAAGTAATACAAATTAGCTTGCAAACATAACATACCATGTGCTATATGCTACTTGTCTGTTCTTCAACATATTCCCTATCTGTTTTATTGTCAAATGTTAACCAAGAAATTAGGTCTGCTCTCTTCAAAATGGAGGTGATCAATAATCCTGTATTCTCTCAGGAACTGATTTCTGGATCTAGTTATTTCTCCTGATGAACTCAGATGCTGAGATGACAGAAAGGGATGTGACAACAGAAGAACAAAGTGCCTTTGTCAATCTTTACATATTTCTCTTCATTTGTCATTTGTTCTCCTCCACACTACAAAAACTCCTGACCTGAGCTTATCTGAAAGACTTAACTGGAGAATTAGTTCAGAAGAAAGTGGAGGAAATTCAGCAATTAGCATGCAAAGAATATTCTAGTAAGTGTCTATTCCTCCAGGCTCTCATTTTACTAACCATAATCCTTGCACTTCTCTTTTTTTTCCATTTAACTAAAATCCTGATGTAACTTACATTTCAACATATAGGCTCTTGTATAACCTGACAAATTCATAGTTAAATGTATAATGACTTCCTTTAAACTACAGCTCTTTGGGAGGTTCTATTGTACAATGTACTGACACATTGTAGGTAATTTATAAATTCATGTATTTGATGGGTTGATGTAACAATAGCAAGGTGCCACTGAGTTGGCAGAGTGGAAGATAAAATATGTCCTATTTTATCTTTCAGGTCCTAGTTGGGCTTTATGAAGTGGCCAGTAGAAGTCATGGTGAACACTCAAAAGAAGACAGAATGCTGTGGGTTTCTTACAGGTTCTCAACCAAAATAGCATATGGGGAGAGGAAAAAAAAGTGAGTGGTTGTGGAATACAAACCAACTTAACCTTGATTCTCTATGTTGTAAATGTTTCCCATGGTCATACTAATGATACTGTTCAAGTGTGCTTTAATTTTTAGAGTATAAAACAATGAGAAGAAGAACCACTGATTTCAAAAATTCCTTCAGCCAACCAAAGGTAAAAACACATTTCTACACCAAGAATGCTAAACTGGATCATTGGGAAACTGAAAGTGTATATTCAGGCTTCATCAAACTGTCTGTGAGGCCTTGGAGCATATTATCTTAATGCCATCCATTTGTAGATCACTTAAACTAACTGTTTAAAATCCCTATGGAAACTCAGCAGCCTTCTGTGAAACCAAGAGAATAATATTCCTTAACACTCTTTTCAGACACTAAGCCATTAGTAATTACTGTAAAACTAGAAGAACTTCTCTTCTATCAAAAAAATATCAGGAAATCATTTCAGTAGGTTATGTATATTTTCATTTGGTAAATAAGTGGCTTTAACCATTTAAGAAATTCCAACTGTATTTTATTCAAGAATTAATTATATTTCAATGAGGATTTTTATCTGTTCAATATGCATAATTTCACACTGCCTTGGTTTTCTCTGGGAATATTTCACCCTCTACTTCCTGTATGGATGTAAAATTATATTGCATCTAATATAAAATTGATGGCCTTGGCATTAACTATTTGTCATTAAAACATGTTTCTTACAGTCATGAACTTCTAGTAATATTCTGGACTCTTAGCATTGTCTTGTGAGATTTGTTAGACACAGCTCCAAATATTTGCTGTCAATCCAAGAGTGAGAACCTAAAAATATATTCTTTTTATATATTCCACCATGAAATATTAGACCACCCTCAGAAGCAGTTATATACTTTAACCTGCACTCCACTATTCCAATTAAGAGACATTTCTGTGAATTATCTAATTTTATCATTTAGTCTTCCCTTTCCTCCTATATTCCCTCAGTTGCTGGGAATAAATTAACATGAACATTGACTTTTCACAGAGACTACATTCAATATTAAGAGTTGCTAGATTGCAAATTAGTGCAGCCTTTGTGGAAAACACTATGGAGTTTTCTCTAAACATTAAAAATAGAACTGCCATATGATCCAGCAATTCCACTGTTGGGTATTTATTTATCAGAAAAAATTAAAAACACTTACTGAAAAAGATATAGAAAACTCCATGTTCACTGCAGCATTTTTTCATTATAGTCAAGATACGAAAACTTAGCATGCCTGTTGATATGGATGGATGGATGCATGGATGGATTAAGAAAATGTGGTATGAAGACATACACAATGGCGTATTAGTCAACAAAAGAAGGAAATCATGCACAAGGCACACCAGCATGAATGGACCTTGAGGACATTATGCTAAGTGGAAAAAGTCAGATAAAGACAAATAGCATATGATCTAATTTCTATGTGAAATAACAAATAAAAAAAAACTCAACCAACAACAAAAGTTGAACTTATAGATACATAGATTATTGATTGCCAGAAGCATATGGTAGGGGTGAGTGAAATTCATGAAGATGAGCAAGAGGTACAAACTTCCAGTTGTAAAATAAATAGTAAGAATGCAATAAATAGCTATAGTTAATAATACTATGTTGCATATTTGAAAGTTGCTAAGAGATCTTGAAAATTCTCATCACAAGAAAAAAATGGTCTCACTATGAATGATAGGTATTAATTATATTTTATTGTAGTAGTTATTTTGGGATGTATAGAAACATCAAAATTGGCCCTCCATGGCTGGTGGTGCAACGGGTTAGGATGCAGCACTGCAAGCTGGCCACAGCCATTTCAGTGCAAGTTCCATCCCAGTCCCAGAGATGACCATATGGTCAGCAGCAGACCTCTCCTGTCTCCCTGCTGCTCCCCTCAGCAATGTACCTCCTCGATCTGTCTATGCTGCTCCCCACTGTCTCTGGTGAATCCTCTCACCACCCCCAACACCTCTGGCTTGTATCCCAGTTCTGTATGCATGAAGAAATAAATCTTAAAAAAAACCCTTAGATTAATATAATGATATATGTAAATTATAACTCAATTAGAAAATACAGTTGTTCACTTTTATATCTGTCTCAAGAAGTCACTTTATAGTCAAAACCTTCATAGGTGTACAACTATGTTTTATCATAAGTAAATGACTTTTTAATTATAAAGATGATCTGTTTTGTTTGTTTTTGTTTTTGCAGCTATTCTGATTTTTGAGTCCTAGTGGTGGATTATTTGTGCATCCATTCTGCCTATCTAGGCTGTGACGAATGGTGGGAGACTGAGATGGGAACCCCTATGTGTTCTTTTGTCTTTACTCAAGGCTTTGCTTTTCCTTTTTGGCAAACTCCAAAATAAGAATATCCAAACTGAGGTATTGATCATCAGTATCACCTATAAAGCTTCAAAACAGATTTCTCAGCTTTTTCCATCTTATTCAGTGGATTTAAAATGATGCTTGAAATAATCTATTAAACATAATCCTGACCTGAGGACAGAAACTATTTTATATTTGTTCAGCATGGTATTTTCAGTCCTTGGCATAGTAGCTATTCAATAAATACATGAATTAGTAAATTAATCTGAAGTTGCAGTATTAGCCACAGAACAGTTAAGTATCTGTTATTTCCTAGTGAAAAAAAAATTGAGTTAAAAAAAGAAATATGACCCATTTCTTAATTGTGAGGAGCTATCTGCATTAAATGGTTAAGCAACATCAGTTATCTAAACACTGAGTAAAAGTGCAATATTTGCTTTAAGAATAAGATAAACAGAGGATAGGAAAGTGAAACTCATCATGGGCATGCCATTATTGAGTATTTACTACTTGTGAGAAATCATAAATGAGCAAGGCAGCTCCTGATTTCACAGAAATCTTTAGGTTAGTGTAAGGTAATCGTTCAAAGTAATTAGCAATGCTATGACATCACCAAGATTCGATAGGAACTCAGAGAAGAGACAGTGGGTGTGTCTGTGGTAGTGGGTAGTGGTGTTGATAGAGAAGTGATATGGAGGTGAGTCATATTAGTTTGAGAGGCAAAGGTCCTGTGTTTTAATATTGTTAGTAAATACGGAGTAGCTTGGCATATAAAACATCTTACCCTACTGTGATATTGGGACATCAGAAAAGGAATTACATGGTCATGCTATAATTCTTATATTTATAGGCCTAGAAATGTCAAGTGTAGGATGCTAATGTTCCAAAACTATAACACAAACCTAGGTTATTGCATAAAGAATATTTGAAATACAGTTTCAAATCAATTATAAATACGATCATTCTATTCTAATCTGTAAGATTGTGAACCCAATTCCTGGTTAATTGAGAAGGGTGACAGATTATTCTGTATTCATGGTGATCAATAATTATGAGGTGAGAATGTTTTACAAGACTTGATTGCTATAACTAAACAGACCTTTAAGAAGTTCAACTACTATTCATCTTTCTATTTGTGAAATAGTTAACATTACTTTCAGTTGTCGCTATGTCATATGTTTTAAGAATATTAATTCAAAATAATTTAACTTTATATTCTAAAAATATAAAATATCACTACTAAAAACTTCCCATTCATCCTAACATGCCATCCAGAGATGGTTTCCTGTGATCCAAGGAATAGTATAAATTTATCTTGACAAGTATAATGCTACGGAGATGGAGGAAACATCATGGTATCATCTTAGAATAAGAACTATTTCAAAAAGGGAGTCCATGGTGAAGATATCAATATTGTGAGCATGTGAGGGACTTCTTCATGTGATAGTAATAATGCATTATTTTATTTACAAATTTAGCATATTCATTATATTGATGTAGTTTATTTTCTAAAAGACAGCTCATTCTGTCTTGAATAAAAGCAGAATATTCCCTTAGAACATTTTAGGTATTTGGCTAGATAACAGAAAGAAATTAGTGTAAGATAAGAATGCTTAACCTGCACACAGGTTATCAAGGGAGACTTTTTAATCTATTTCCAAATATTTTTAAGAGGAAGATTGACTAGGGCAGAGGAAGTGAAACAGAGAGATAACACAGGTGACATAGGTTGAGTCACATTATGGGAGTCTTAAATACAGCTCAGAGAATTCACATCTGATTTTGTAGGTCAATGGAGAATGACTGAATGTTCCCAGTCAGGGCAATGGTATGACTGAAACTGGAGTTCAGTCATATTATTCATTAAAACATTTAAAATGTAATCTTTTCAGTATTTTATCTAATAAGCAATTACTATAACTTTTTGGAAACTGTTACAATTAAATATTTAAGAAGGTCGCTTACAACCCTTCAAATATAGCCTTCCTGACCATATTGATAATATGAAGTTTTCAAACAGCATCTCTGACATCTAATCCCATAGAGACCAATTAAAAATTGAACTTCTAAGATCATCAAAATGATCTTAGGACCTACTTTACAACTTTTTTCTACATAAATCAATCTTTCAACATAGTTTTTAAATTAGGATTTATTTTTCTTATAAGTAGAACTAGAATTATTCAGAACATAGGAAACCTATATTAACAAGGAAAGAAGTCTTTAAATGTGAAATATTTGGAGGCTAAAAGAAAGTAGCAATCATATTTAGTATTGATGTTTTGATCTGCTAATCAGCATTTGTAATAAGCATACTCTGTTTCCCCCCCCCAAAGTATAGGACATTTTTGTTCCCATAAAATACAGCACGCAGGAGCTAGAATTACAGAGGCCAGAGCAAGGAAGTGAAATTCACTTATGGTGGTAGAGTAAAGATGATCCCTCTAAAGTCCAACACCAGAATATATGAGTCTGCTGACAGAAGGGTTCTGTTTATGCATTCAAAGTTGATATACTGTGAAATAATCAGGAATATTACTTCATCTGCACAACTTTTTTTTAAACCAATATTTGATTTTAACAGGAAAACTTCAGTACAAAATTTGAAGCAAAAAATTATTGCTTTATTTCAAGTTAAAACTGGTATAAAACCTGTCTTTATTTAATCGTGGCAACTTTGAGTCTACGTGAAACATGATCCACAAAGCAGACAATTGTGGATTTTCTACAGAATTTAAGAATTCCATTAGAATTCCTTTGACTTAAAATAGTCAGGTGGAGTCATTTTGTGGCAGTGATCATGGTCTAGAACAATTACTATTCCTTCAGCAAATGGCAATTTCCTTGATCCCAATGCTTTATGGGAAGGAACTATGCTTAACGGCCGACTGTCTTAGAACCACTGATAGGAAGGTAAGGAGAGTGACTGATCTGATGGCCAACAGTGAGTGGTAAGAGATCAGCCTCTCCATCTGAAGTTTCAAAAGATGAATATAATCTAAGTACCCACGGCTTGATCAAACTGTATAGATATTTATCCACCCTGCGAAAGGAAAATTGGCAGACTAAGTACACTGAATTTTGTAGTATGTGACTTATAAACCTTGAGCACCTAGTCTCTTCTCAGGGAGAGGAGAAAGAATATTCACATAAATTCTAACAGATTTAACTGGATGGAATGCAAAAGAAAGTTCTCCCTATGTTTGGCACTAATATTTTGACCTTGGGAGTTCACGGACAGGTGACTCTGACATATCAACTTTTTAACTTTGTTAATCAGATCACTTTCTCTTATAAAGTATTGATTAGGCATTAATCAACTATAAGATATTTGACACATCAATTATTTTCTATATATAAATAATAATTTTTGTCACTGATAGTTCTGTTACATGGTTGTTGTTTACAAAAACATCCCAGGAATATCATCATTTAGTACTAAGGACAAAGAAATGGTAGAAAATATGTAGAGAAATATTAATCATGATGCTAAGTAAATGTTCTGATCTACTAAGAGATACAAATCCAATGTTTTCCTACAATATTTTCCTGTTTTGTATGAATTGAGGTAACATTGGTTTACAAAGTTATGTATGATTTAGAGTCATAGGATCTCACTCCATGGGTGTGTCTTGTTATACCAGACCTACCACCAAGATACCCACAGCCCCTCCTACCCCAGTCTACTGTGCTTCCCTCCAACTTTGATTTGCTTCCTCCTCCTACAGTGATATTAAAACATGAAGAGAAAAAAAAAATTACCAAATTGAAAAACCAGAAGGAAGGAATCAAATATGCTGAAGGGGTGGTGGATACTTGGCGCATCACAACATCCTTTGCCAGAAATGGAGTAGATTTGCTTTCAATTTACTAGAACAACATTATTTTAAGAGTTAAGTCCAATAAACATTATTGATGAAAACATTAGGTGCACACTGCCTTTGACTGACAGTATTGTTCTGTACTTTGCTTTCAACTATGTAATATGAAGTCATTTGTCGTACTCTTTGCCAGGAAACTGCCATAACCAAGAATATAAACTGGAGGCAGGCTTTTTGGGTTCAAGTGTTTTCAAAAACTCAACTTACTTTATTTTTCACTGTAAAATACTTGAAAGCCTTCTTTGTTATTTTTTAATGAAAAAGTTTATTGTTCATGTGAAAACAAATTTTCATTAGAAAATCAAATCTATTGATTTATACTTAAAACATTAATTTGAAAAATTGATCTCTGTTCAACCAAAGTAATTTAATATATTTTACCAAAAAACCCAATGTATGCTAAAATATATATTAAAGTTTGTTAGTCCTTGTATTGACTAGAAACTCAGTAAAAAGTAAGAGTCATTCTCCATTAAGTACTGGCTAACTGAAGGCTGACAGAGACCAGAAGGTTAACATAAAATGAAGCCAGTGCTCCTGGCTTGCCCATAACCTTGTAGGAAGAGGGTGGAAGAGAGTTCTCTCCTGCTTTTTTTTTTTTT
>NW_004567108.1:52992897-53001849 GCF_000260355.1 Condylura cristata | reverse complement strand
TTAGCTCCTAACTTGGTCTGACTGTTAATTCTGGTTCCTGTTTCCCTTTGTGTCTATATAATACTAAATAATTTCATTCAATATTTGGTTCAACACTCAGAAGTCTTTCTTCTCCATAGTCACACCAAGCAGACTTGATTCTCCATCACAATTACAAAATGCTATTATATTTCAATGCTAGAATTTATCACTAGCTGGTATTTGCTAGTGTACTGACTTCATTTTTGTGCCTAAAACAGTGCCTGACACACGTAGATTCCCCCAAGAAATGTTGTAGAATAACTATTGAATGCTTCTGTGATCGGTGGTACCATGACTATCTCTTGTATAGTGGTTTATCTAGAAAGATATTGTATAACATTTTCAAAACACTTTTATATCTATTAAATCTATTTGATCATAACTTATTAGTGCCGGAATAAGGACCTAATTCCAGGTTTCTTAACTAGTGTTCCTTCCTAATTACCAAGTAATTTTTCTTAAAATTAGCATCTGATTTTTATAAAATAATGCTGTGATTCTAATTTCTTCAAGAATGCCTTCATGAGACTGTGTGAATTGAAGCTCCTCTATCAATAGCAGAAAACAAACCAAAAGCTTTATTCAGTGTATTTGAAATAAGTGGTTTCTCCCATTTTAAAATACCTTCAAATAAATGTAGGTTTTTGGTTCATGTGGACAAACCCTGTTGATTTTTTTTTAAATTTCTTTCCAGCCATCATTGTCTTTTATCTCTACAGCTACAGAAGAGTTTCCCAATCATTTTTTTTATCTAGAACTTTCCAATAGCTCTGTATTTACCCTATACTCAAATTATACCTTACAACATTGCCAAAATCTTATTTTAACAGAAGTATTTTGTCACTACACTTTTTAACATCTTTCAGTAATTCTGCAATAGTCACAATAAATAAACTTCTCTACATGACATGTAATAACAATATATAATTTGACCTCCAATTTCCTTTTTTTTCTTTGATTAACAAATATATCCTCTTTACTAACATCTATGACTCAAACCCTTATGTTAATTACACCAACAAGCCTTTTCTGATACTTTGTAGATTTCGGTTCATTTTTTCCTCTGATGCCATAGAGTATGTGGTTACCACATAAGATATTATTATCTTACATATAGTTTTATTTCATTCACTAAGTGGTGGTGTATTTATGCTTTATTTTCACTTGCAGGGATAATATTTCAAGGTTAGAGGTCCCATAGCCTCAGTTTTTTTTGTTTTGTTTTGTTTTGTTTTGTTTTGTAAACAACCATCTTTTAGTTTAGATTTAGATGAAAAAATCCTGGTTTCATATTCTTTTAGTATTAGTGCACTTAGTTTCTTTATAAAAAAATAGAAGTGTTATTATCTCATAGATTTGAGGGAATGAAATGAATTAACAGATGAGAAGTGGTTAACATAGGACCTACAATCAAACCTGTTATTTTTCAGTGATGAGTAACATGAATAAAACATTAAGCCAAAGAGTCATTCCATACTATACAATTTGATTGAACTACAATTTTATGAAAGTTGTGAAATTAAGATTTGTATTTTAATGTTGAGTACAGAACAAGAGATTTTTTTAATTCCCTATATTGTGTTTCTTAATTAATTTTATTATTTTAAAATCTTCTCCATATCCTGTTTTCTTTTTAGTTACAATTTTACTTTACAATGTCTCTTGACACATTTTTACTGGCTTTTTTATGTCAAGTGAAGCATGTCTCACTTGACAGTGATTTATTATAGTGGATCAAAATGCTAACATTAAGGAAAAGATGTCTAAGAAAGTGATAAAACATTTTTGTTGTTTCCTGAATTTAACTTTTACCAAGAGTGAAGTGTTTTTTGTTTGTTTGCTTGTTTGCTTTTAATGTTAAGAGATACACAACTACAAGTTATTCTAAAGGAGAAAACAAATACATTTTATAAATTTTTCTTACAGTGATATTTAGCTTGCTTTTTTTCAAGTCAAGCAACACACTGTTTATTTTGGCAGGTTTATGATTTTTGTGACTTGAGTAATGGATTATACAGACTATAGACTAGAGAAGATATGTATTACTGCCCATTTACTTATAAACTCAATTTTCTTGGCTACTGTGTGAACTCAAGAAATGGAAGCTTTGTTTCTTTGAGATGAATTAATCTGAATTTGATAAACACCAAAATGAACTTGGGAATAAAAGTAAAGAGAATCTTTATCTGAGAGGTCTATATTTATCCTTCTTCTCAAATGAATGAAACTTTATGCTCTCTGTGAGATATCCAAACTTGATTAACATGCCCATCCTACACAACTAACTGAAATAGCTCTGTTTATAATTAGCTTCATCATTTTACTATATAAAATTCCAACACTTATAGATAATGTAGTGGTATGCTCAGATAAATCTTTGATCAACTCTCACTAGCTTGAGGACTTTATAGACATAGTTAAGAGATGTTAATATTAGTTCTGTATCTCTCTAGTGCTACCAAGAAAACTACTAACAGGAATTTATTCTTTATGAAAAATGTTCTATTTGTATTTTCCATTAGCAGAAGTTGTCTCCTTAAGAAACAAAGTCCCAATCTTCTTAAAAATAATACCTATACCTGGAATGGATATAGATTGTTTTCTAAAACATTTCCCAGCATTTGAGTGAATGGACTCCCAGTAAGTGACAATGGTCTGTGATTAGCATCACAGGCTGACAGAAAGGTGAAATGGTGAATGTGTTGTAGCTCATACATTTGAGGCTATTCAAATATACAAAACACCTCCATCTGGGTATCAGCTGTGTAATATGGATCTATGATGTGTACAGGCCAGCTACAAAGTGATTAAAAATAAATCTGCTAATTTTACAAACATTCAAAAATAGCAATTTAAGAAGATACTTAGTTGGATAGATCTGGTGAACTTCAATATACATAAGTAGCTTGGTTAATATACTGTAAAGCAGATTAAGTCAAAATATGTTTTCCAAATATTGTATGTATCAAATGACCTTGACACTGAAAGGAATGTACATAGAGTGCTTAGACAATGGCATATCACTTTTACAAATGGATTCTCTTCCATACATGTCTATTTCCCATTTACAATGATGCACTCAGATTGTCTTACAGGGTTATAGCAAGCATGAAAAATCCTTTGGCAGCAAACTGCCACCAACCCTGACTTTCTCTTTGTGCCCTTTATTGGGAAATGTTGATCAGGGTCCTCTCTGCTTTGAATGAGCCAAGAAATTAGCTCATGGCCTTTTCTGATAATAAGTACACTAGGAAAAACTAATCTGACATATGGAAATGAAAGCCTCATTACTCCCTTAAAGTTCCCTGGGGTGTATCTTTATAATTTACTCAGTGAGAAAGCTTGAAATTGAAATTCTGAAAAGATCACTCTTTTAATTACCCCCAAGACTAGCCAAGTCTGGTTTCTAGAGCCATTATCATCCTAGACAATTGTACTTAATCTCATGTTAAATCAATGGTTGTTACTTATATTTAATGGAGGATTTGAAGAAATAACATAAGAATAAAATTATGTGTAAATGGTACATAGAAGAATATTAATATAGAAATAATATTTTAAACACACCCTGAAAAACTCCATCTACTTTGCTTCAAACACAAATTGCAATTTTAAACTCTTCATTTGGAGAAAACAATTTCCATGAAGAATCTGAAGGAGCGTAGTGCTAACTGACTGCTATCATTACGTAACTTGATAATTTTCACATTGGTTAATAACACATAATGATGGTGGTAATCAGGGCCACAGATGGATACTTATACACATCAGGAAACACAAACGAGTTTAATTTAACTCTATAGGGAATAAATACCAGGGGAACCCATTTTCCCCGGAGAGAGGGAAGTCAGTAAATAATTTCTGTTTGTGATAACTGAAGTGTTCTTATTATCAAGTATGACTGTAATGATTGATTTCTTAAATATTTAATCACTATATGTGATACAGAGAAATGTAGCTACTTTATATTTTCACTTTGAAACTCATATAGGACATTCATTTCAGAGTGAACTGTAGAACAGAAGTGAAACAGTGGAGACAACCGCAGCCCACAAAAAACCACGAAGGAAGGCAATCTCCAATCCCCATATTGCCATTGTAGTTTGAACGATTTCTGAGGAAAAATTGAAGTAAGCTTTTAATTATTTGACTGAGGAAAGTAGCAAGAGAGAAGATATAGAGATAATGATTTGTATGATGAAGCAACTTGTAAGATTCAGACTCTCTCACAAGTCTTTCAATATGGAAAACAGCCATCCCATAAGACAACTATTTACATAATGTGAAATGTATGCAGCTGAATATTAATTATAGTGTGTATTCATGTTTTAGTCAGAAAAAAGCACCAGTGGCGAAATAATATCTGAGGTGATTGTATTATTTTTCTGTTATTCTCTTTCCCTACCCATGAAACCTGTGGCCCCTTTCAGCTGAAACCCTGACACATTCTGAAAACGTCACCCATCAGGATTTGGTCCATAATATTCCTTCTATAGAAGCTTACCTCTGTTCTCATCTGCTAATTTCACTTCTACCTATTCTGATGTTTCACAAACCTTATAAACCCTACCACAGTTTCTCAGCTCTTGACACTCATTTCTTAGAACTAACTTCATGAAAGCAAGTCAGGAGATGAAGAATAAATAAAAATCCAAAAGAACTAAATAAATACATACATACCTGTAGACATTCATACATGCATAAATTAATAAAAAATTAAAGTATCAAAGATAATAAAGCCTTAAGGTTATCATTATAAGGCTGAAGTTTGCTCACAATTGAAAAAGCAAACATCAGTCTCTTCACATAATTATATATCTGTGAGTACTATCATACATCTTCAGAAATCATTATGTAGAAGACAGAGTGTTGTTTTAGAAGGGACTTAGTGCTTTTTAGAAAGGTTCAAGGATTCATAAATGTAGGTATTACTTCTAGACAGGAAGGCTTGTTTTTGTAGGTTTGTTTATGCTCATCCCAGCATACTAGGATTTTTGTGGGTTTGTTTTCATGATGAGATTTTATGTGCCTAACAAAATGAGGCAGAAGACAACTCAATTTTTCTTATTCACTTGCTGGTGCTTTTATTATTTAATAGCTACCTGGTATTTAGTCATGATGATCAGTGACGTTATTGATATTTTGGGTGTTGTTGGTTATTACTCAGATAGGTGCTCTTGAGATGATACTATGGTGCTTTTAAAAGTCACTCAAAGAATTATTGACTATATTCTGAACTCTGAACTGACTGGTGTGTGCTAATGGGATGCCAAATTGATGAAGGTTATTAATCAGTAGTTGGGCATCAACTAATGGGGACAATAATGGAATATGCATTAGTGCCAGAGAGGTAGAAAGGATGAATCACATAGTGTAAGTCTACTCTCTAAAAAGGCAATTATGCTCTGAGGAGCTGATCAAAGCTGCCAGAAGCACTTTTATATTTGGTTTTTACCTCCTGTCTCTGCTATGGTGACCCTAACTCACATGGTGGGGCTCCACACCCTTCTCCAAACATAGTGCCCACAACTGCTTATTCTAATGTTGCTAAGAACATCTCAGGACTGATTGGACCAGATAAGACATCTATGATTTGAATTGTGGTTTTGGCGATTAAAAGCAACATCGCTAAGGCAAAACAGTTTCCTAGAAAAGTGATTCAAAAATATCATGAAGGTTTCAGGGACATGAGTGAGTAGAAATATGAAGCTGAGATAAAGTAAAAAATTATTTAGAGGTAGGTGGAGAAATCTAAACAAGGTCTGTTGATGGAGGCAGAGCATCAGAACAAAGACCTTTGAAGCATGTTGCATTTTGATGTATGACTTTGAGAGCGGTAGAATCTGGAAGTGAGAGCAGTCCTATGATATGTTCACTTCCCTGAGTCCCTTATCTACCAAATCAAACTCCACCTTCCCTATCAGCCTAAAGACACTTTCATAAACCATCATCTACTTTCATGTAACAAGATCAAACTTCTGCATTGGATCTAGTCCAGACTACCCATAAACAGTCAGTATGCCTGTCCACTGAACAGCTAGTCACTCATTCAGTTAGAATGTAGTGACTCACTCAATAATGACGAATCTACTGAATGCCCAGAACTAGGCTAAAAGTTTTAGTGTTTGTCCTTAAAGTGCAGAAGGTAGAAAAGTAAACAAATAAATGTAATGGTAATGTGTGGGATGTCAAAAGCTCTTATGGGAACCTAGAGGATGGATGAGTAGTCCCATTTAGGAGTGAAGTAAGCACACCTGGAGGAATCTAAACTGATCCTAAAATGATATAGAGGCATCACCCTATTGAATAAGTGAAGTCTACTTAGACAAATAATTCATTCTGTTTTCTTACGGCACCTTATTTTACTATATACTATGGACCAAACATATTGTTTGACACTAAGAGTTGCTACACTAAGCAGGGGCAATTTAAAAAACAAGATGACCAATTACTTTCTCCTCATATATTCTCTTATACTACATATCAATCGCCTCTCATTTTCTTTTACCACAAATAAAGAATTCATGAGTCCTGAAGAGAATTAAGCATTTTCCCTAACATTAGATTTTTGCAATAAAGATACATAAATAAAGTTTAGATCCACATACTCTCATGTGCAACTATCAAAGTAAAAGTTCTGAATATTTTTTTTTCTATTTAGAGAGAAACGACTTAAATTGATGTTCAAAATCTTTACCTGATTTGTTGCAAATGTCCATATATTTCACTTCGGGAATATTAATAAATATTAATATATTTGATTATGGGTTATTGTCCATGCTAATGTGAATTAATAACATATTTAACACCTCTTTAAGGTCAACTTGTAAATGTCAGAATGTGACTAGTTAATGTAAGAAATGCAATGGGACAGCTGAATTAACCCTTCCAAATTGTGTAGAGGACTCACTGTTTTTAATTTCCACTACACACATTGTTCCCCCCACCCCAAGACATAGATCTAAAAGGACACATTATGTACAGCAAAAGAAAATCCTGGTAGATAATGGTAAAGGTAAGATTTAGAGTGAGTATATGTTAGAAATAACCACTAGCTGTGGGTAATGAGATCAAGCTCAAAAATCTATCAGAATTTCTATAAGTAACATTCTCAGTAAGAATGGGGAAAAATGCTTATTCTATGCCAGAACGACACCATTGCCTAGCTCTTGTATATTGTGTCTTAAGATGAGTTTCTTTCATAGTAATTAAAACTAAGACTAGTTCTTTAAATGTAACCACAAATTAATAAAGATCATTTGATTGGAGTACAAAAGCCTGAATAAAGTTCTGATTCTGCAAATCTAGCTATTCAATGTAGTCATTACCTCTCCTATTCTGAGTCTTTATTTTATTTATCAAATTACTCCATTCATCATCATAAAAAATCTACCATATAATAAAATTGTGGTATATGAAGTCCAGAGCTTTTTTACCTTCAACATCATTTTATTTTTCCTAAAATTTAATTTTTTAGGAATGCATATTTTAAAATGTAAAGATTTGTACAGTGAGCCATGATGTCCTTATTATCTAGATTTTTCAGTCAATAGTTTACTGTATTTGCTTGAAAAGATATATATCCACCTGTCTACTATACATCCATCATCCCATCTTAACTTTTTTATCATCTTATTTAATAAGTCAGTGAGTCTGAAGTCCACACAGATTGTCTTTAAACAAAATAAACAATCTTTACATTGCTGCATTGGCCCGTTAAGTAATCACCTCCTTATTTACATGCCATATAAGAAGAGTCATGGGAGCTATAAACCATTGCCCCTTCTTCCAAGAGAATCAAGAATTGAGACTAGGAAATAATGGCGTGCAAAAATCAACCCATCCAAAACATCATTAATTAATGGGGTGGGGGAAGCACAGCAGAGAGAGATTACACACACACACACACACACACACACACATATTTGAGCAAAATACCTTAATTGATATAATAACTTACTAGTACTTTATCATGTTCTTTAGATTTATGAACATAGTGTCTTAGTTCAAGATATTACAAGAAAGTGTCATAAACTGAGAGACTATATATAAAGACTAGAAATCGATTTCTCACCATCCTATAGGTTGGGAAGTAGAGCAGCAGTGTGCCAGGGGTGGGGTAGGGATGCTCTGAGGGTTCTCCTCTGGGTTAGAGATGGCCAAATTCTAGCTGTACAGCTACATGGGAAGAGTCAGAGAATTTTCTGTGGTGTCTTCTATATGGTACTAATTCTATTAATGAGGGCTCCACCTTCATGTCATAATCATCTCTCAGGCTCCCTACCTCTTCTATATGGTACTAATTCTATTAATGAAGGCTCCACCTTCATGTCATAATCATCTCTCAGGCTCCCTACCTCCTAACTACATCACACTGGAGATTGGGGTTACAACACAGGGATTTCAGGAGAACATAAACATTCTCTGCAAAATACAAATTGCCCCAAAAGGCATTCTCCAGGATATAAAATCTAATTTTACAGTCACAATTCATACATTCTCCCTGTCCACCACCTGCTCATAATTTGTCTTATATCCATATTTAGCTCTTCAGAGGTTTCTGTAAATAGCTTTATAAGATAACATAACTAATCAATACCCATTTGGGGTAGACTCATTAGCATTTCTACACTTGACAAAACAAATGTGAAAAGGCTAAGTAGAGACGTAGTCAAGGGCACCTCACTTGCTATTAAAAGAGAGCATTTTATATTTGATTTGTTCTACTATGGTGCTTCTATAATCTGATTTCTAATGATATAACCATCTAACTGGGGGAAAGCCAAAATTCAAATTTTAATAAAACATCCTCTATGTATCATCCATGATACCCGGAAGAAATCTTAGCCAATTAAAGAAACAGACAAAAAACTCAACGTTATAACATTGATCTGAAGGAATTTAAACAGAGCATTCAAAAGTTTGAGGCAC
>NW_004567108.1:52919517-52991937 GCF_000260355.1 Condylura cristata | reverse complement strand
TCATAGCCAATCAAACACATCCATTTCCAGATACTGAAAAGGCAGGAATGACATAAAAGAATGGAGATTAATTCCTAGGGATGGTTGTGATGACTCTTGCTAACAGTTGCTAAGGATGTAGGGTCAGTGGTTGACTGAGTTATTCAGTGTTCAGAGCTGCCAAAATTGCCAACAAGGTACTGTTTCATGGGAGGAAGAGTAACATCTCCATTACACTAGTTTTTGGTGTGTTTGGCCAAAAAATCCTTTTTAGCTTTCATGCCTCTTCATTTTCTGGATCTGTTTCTTTTTCTTCTTTCTTGATATTGTGAGAAGCTAATGTGTTTTTAATAAACCCATGTTCATAATTGATGTACATCAACCTGACTAAATTTTCATTAGTTAGTTATATTAGTAATTTTGATTGCTATATGATTGATACAGCAAATGGAATAAGTGCTAGTTTTAGATACAGATCTTTAGGAATATGATGGTTATATTCATTTTTAGTAACAAATTACTACTAATGTAGCAGCTAAAAACAATACCCATTTATTAGCTTACAATTCTAAAAGTCAGAAGTTCCTAGGAAAGAGTTTTATGAAGCAGAAATCAAGTGTTGGCAGGACTGTATTCCTTCCTGGAGCTTTTGGGAATAAATTTGTATATTCATGTATATTCAGATGATGGGCTGAACACAATTCCTTAAACTTGTATGACTGAAGGCCCCTGGCTGTCCACTGGAGAGGGGTCTTTACTCAGCAAGTACTTCCTACAAGCCTACTCTTTCTTCACATGCTGACCCCCTTTCTGCAACAATCATGCTTTACATCACTCAAATATCTGTCTTTTACTTGAGCTGGAGAAAATCTTCTCTTTTTAAGGCATCTTAGATTCTAAACTCATTTCTATAACCTAGGTTAATTTCCCTGTTTTAAGGTCTATAGCCCTAATTACACCTGGACATCTCTTTTGTTATATGACATTCACTGTACACAGGAATTAATGCATTTGTGATGTGGGGTCCAATTTTAGCACAGTGTGATTCCTAAATTTACCACCTAGTTCAATGAGGGCTAAAGATCATAAAAACAGAAGCACTAGAGGCATGGGGTCAGTGGGGACATGCTAATTACAGTATCACCCATGATCACTTGGAATGTGATGTCCAGTGTGGACAAGAAACTTTATACAACCAAGAAACACATGCCTGAAAGAACGAACGCCACAAAAGGTCAAGCTCTAGGGTAAACTGGTCTCTTTCCATTGCTCTGTAGAGTTTAATGAAATAGACAATCTGGTCAGGATGGTTTAATAATTACCAAATATATCTAAACAACTATGGGGCAACCATAGGAAAGAAACCCTATTTTCTGAACAGCAGAAAATCAGGCTCGTGATCACTCAGAAATGAAAAACAGATAATGTGAGTTTGCCTTAACTTACCATTTGAAGACTTGCCAGGTTATGATCCAAGCAGAATCAGTAGACTTCAGTCCTGGAGACAAGAGTGAATCCCTGGACCACACAGGTCAGAATACTGGAGAGGAGAGGAGGTAGCTGCACACAGAAACAGCTCTGGACAACTTCTTCAAGAACTCTGTGGAGTAGAGATCAGCATATGCAGATGAGGAAATTGTTTCAGGCTGGGGAAAGACACAGCTGATGGGACTACAGAGAGCTGGAGACTCTCACAGGGCAGAAAGAAATGGTAGTGGGTAGAAAGGTAGCAAAAGCACCAGGAGTGGTTAATAAGTGGTTAATTATAAAACTTTAACTTCCACAAAGGTAATCAACCGGTTAAAGTAAAAACAGTGGCACTTTATGGGAAATATAAAATTTAGCAGTTTATTTGCTAGTTAAGTGTTTACAGAATAAAAACACAAAAGATTGAAGTGGAGAAATGGAAACATACAATTCCAAGTGTCTCTTCCTAGATGTGAAGTGTTCTCATATAATATAAATGTGAGAGTGACCAGAAAAATACATATCATATAAAGGCTTAAGTAAGACAACAAAGAGTTAGAGCTAGTATAACAATAGGCAAGACAAAAGACAACCAGGAAGACTCAATTAATTTAAAAGAAAGCAAGAAAAGGAGGGAGAAAAAAATAACAATTAAAACTACATGAGATCATAAATCTCAATCCATTTCCTTTTACTCCTTGTAACATTTTGTGAGTCCCTTGGAGAGTTCTAAACATTTATTTAAATTCTTTTTGCCTAGCAATTCAAAGGATTCAGAGAGGGTGGGTTCAATGCAAATTTCTACAACAATTCCACTGCTTACTATTTATAGTTTCTTAAAAGCCTTTCTTGTCATGAGGTAATGGTGCAGTGAAGCAAAAATCCCTTCCTTGATATCCCGAATCTCCTTCTGTCACTAGTTACTTTCAATGCTCCCAACCCCGTAAAGGAGAACTTTGGGTTCTATTTCCAAGTCCTATTTTCATGTCAAATCTCCCCTATTCTTTTCCTTGGCCATATCATATCTTATTCCATCTGCTTCGCTGGAATATAAGCAAATAAGTATAGAACCAATTACAGACACACAAATTAGCAGCATACCAAGTACTTATTACCAGTGCTTGTTTTATCAGTCTTGTCTTTTGTTATTCCCCAGAAACATAGCACCCATGGGAGTATTGCAAATTGCTAAATTTTGCATGAATGAGTGAATTGGAGACATTATAGATTATATATTTCCAAAGTTGTGGTCTATTTTTTCATATCCTATGAATTTGTGATTCTTACTCCCTGTTGACAGAAAGAAAGAAAGATGAGTATGGTGTTTAAATATTGCTATTCATGGAGCAGCCTGTGATCCTAGATAATTGTATGATTTCCTATTTGCAAAAAAAAAAAAAAAAGAAAAGAAAAGCCTGTGCATATTATCAATGTAATGATTTTATTGAGAGAATTTTATACCAGTGGGAAAGTAGCAAACTGAAAGTAGGAGCCAGGTGAAGATGGAGAAGAGGCAGAAAATATGTAGAACAAAGCCTAAAACTTTGCCTTATTTGGAAAAGCCTTGCTGGATATTTGAGATTGACTATTTTTAGGTTTTTATTTCTTAATCTTTGGACATCTACAGGTTTAAGTTTTGGAGTTGCTAAGGTATTAGAACCGCCTCAGTGTATGGGCCTCTTTGTTTCATTAGTTGACCACTATAATCACTTTAAGAAGTAATTGAAAGGGTTAAAGATGATTTTTTTTAAGATTTATTTATGTATTTATACAGAACTGGGGTACAGGCTAGAGATGCAGAGGGTGAGAGGATTCACCAGAGACAGAGTGGGGAGCAGAACAGGCAGATCGACGAAGTACACTGCTGAGGGGATCAGCGGGCGGGTCAGGAGAGGTCTGCCATGCCATGTGGATCTCCTCCTGGGCAGGCGGGGATCGAACTCATGCGGAAGTGGCTTTAGCTTCTTAGTGCAGTGCTTTAACCCGCTGCGCCACCAGGGAGGGCCCAAAGATGATTTTTTTTTTTTAATGTCAGTGGCAACAGTAGATAAAAAGAACAATCTGCATATTTGTTTTACAAATATTGCCTTTTCATACTTTTCACCAGACTGATCACAAGGAGAAAAAAATATTATCTCCATTTTCATGGATCATCTGAGACAAAAATGGCAATAGCTAGCTTCATTGACTTTACAGTTCACTGAACATTTCAGGTTTCTTTTAATTTCCGAATTTTCCATGTATGTTTCAGTTGTTCCATTAATGTACTGCCTTCTAGATTCCAACTCAGCTCAGTGGGGTTTACTGATTTACTGCTATTTTAACACTTGCTGTTACAATATTTCAATTTTCCTCAATCACTTCATGTTGGACTTGTATTCAACATATGTCTTATGCTATTTTGCCTCATTATAGACTCACAAAGTAGTCTATAATGGGAGATACATTCAGTTATAAACATAAATCTATTAGTTAAAGGTAATAAGAAGTCAAGGAAATAACTTATTTGAAAAGAAAAATAAGACTAAAGTCTTTTCAACATGGAAGACAGAAAAATGAGAGTCCACAAAATGAGAGCCATTAGAGAGTTGGAATCCAAGCAGGAAACATGTCACTAGCAGGGAGCATCAGCAGTGGGCTAGTCACTCTAAGGGCACTGAGTGCTAGAAGGGAGAAATTGGAGACCCAGGAACCAAAAGAGGAGAAGTTAAAGGGTGTAACAAAATACTTTGATGTGACTTCTGATATTTTGCCTGAATATCGAAATAAAGAATGCTTAGCATTTCAAATGGTGGGTTATGTCAACAGGGAAAGACTGCCAGACAGGACTTGAGATCATGATTGGAGAGACCAATAGAACTTCTATCTGCTTAAGCTGTTCAGGGTAGTAAGAACATTCACCAGATACAGAGTGGGGAGCAAAACAGGCAGATTGACTGCAATACACTGCTGAGGGGAGCAGTGGGCCAGACAAGAGTGGTCTGATGCACCATGTGGATCACCTCCTTGGCTGGGGATCAAACTCATGCCACAGTGGCTGTGCATAGCTTCAGAGTGCTGAGACTTCAGCTCTTGCACCAAAGGGAGGCAGAGAAGTAGATCATTATTAATAAGGGATTCTTATTACAGCATTAAGGGATCAGCCTGGAAATGTTAACAGAATGTTTTACTAGTTTTACTCTAGAGCCTAAAAACATTTGAGGAAAATGAAAATGCATAATTCTAATGAGTACCTGGAAGCTATCTCCATTTTTTTCTACCCTTAAATTATTCTTAAAATATTGTTTGCAACCCTCCTGCTAGATTCTGAATATTTCTGTTACTAGTGTAGTCTTGGGGGCTATACCTAGATACTACCAAATCACTGACCTAAAGCAAAAGGATAAAAACATTTCTAAGTTAAGGTAGTGTTTGATTTAATAAGAACACATGTTCTCAGTACACTCAAAGACCTCTAACTGTTGAAACACTGATGCTACACTTGATTTACTCTATTTTTAGTTTCGTGAATGAGCAAAACATCATATTCTAGTTCTAATTACACTAGCAGGTGTGCACCACATAATCAACGTGACTGAGCAGCCATCGTGATTTCATGCAGGCAGAGTGAAAATAACTAAAGTTAAAACATGGCATCTGCTATCGTGGGAGGTGGGACTACAGAAAACAGTAATCAATCACAGTAGCATTTGTGTGGGGAAGACCTGCTTATGTTTGTCATTAGTTTTATTTCAAGATGATGGTTTATGCACAGAAGGTAGGGGCCTATGTTGAGATGTAACTATAATGTAAAGATTGAGATCCTAAGGGAGACTCTCTGAGTGTGTGAGGAATAAAGAATATTCATATAATGGATTTAATTTTTTAATTCTTCCCCCTTGAACTAATGGGATTAAGTCTACATTTTAGATATTGAAAGACAAATATATCGCCATCATTTGTCCAAGTCTCCAAAAAAGACAGACCCAATAATAATGTCTTTAGAATACAACATGTTTTTTTTTTTTTTGTTTTGTTTTAATTATCAACAAACATTAATCAAGCATTTATGTGGTAGGAACTGGGGACTCTAATGAATAAAGGAGAAAATCTTGGAAATGTTGTAGAGGTGTAACTTCAGTGGATAAACGGTATTCATTCCTGGTTGGTCAAGCTTCATAGTGTGATCAGAAAACCATATGCTAATGTTAGCACTTCCCTTTTTCTAGAAATAGACTTCTGTTAATTCCTAAGTTGTCAATTCATTAATAATTATATCATTTTTTTTTTCCTACTGAGCTATAGTCAAGTGAAACTTCTGGTTCTCAAAGTTCAAAAATCACAGGATTGTTGGAAGATAGGGCAGGTTAGTCTAATGTGAGAACTAGACTTTACATCAAAGGCAATAAAATTATTGAGAAATTGACTAGTTTAAGAAAATAAAGGTGAATCTATGTCTTACAGGACAGTGTCAATGACAAAGGACTCATATATAAGTAAAATTGAAGGCTGAGAATTCAGGAGCATGATGTAGGGTCTGTGCTTTTTTTCCTTTCTTTCTTTCTTTCTTTTTAAAGATTTATTTATTTGTGCATACAGAACTGGGGTACAGGCCAGAGGCTCAGGGGCATCGAGAGGCTTCACCAGAGACAGAGTGGGAAGCAGAACAGACAGATCTACGCAGTACACTGCTGAGGGGAGCAGCGGGCGGGTCAGGAGAGGTCTGCCAAGCCATGTGGTCACCTCCGGGATAGGCGGGAATCGAACTCATGTGGAAGTGGCTTTAGCACCAGAGAGGGCCTGTGCTTTTTTTTTCTTTTAAGATTTATTTATATATGCATATGGAACTGGGGTACAGGCCAGAGCTGCAGGGGCAGTAAGGATTCACCAGAGACAGAGTGGGGAGCAAAACATGCAGTTTGATGAAGTATACTGCTGAGGGGAACAGCTGCGTCTACAGCACCATGTGGATCACCTGCAGGGTTGGGAATTGAACTCACTCTAGATTGACCTTACTCTTTGGCTTCTCCAAACCTACAATAAGTAGCTAACTTTTGATGGGGAAAATTATATAAATATGTCAGATGTTTTCAATGAAATATTTGAAAACTGTGGGCAGACTCAAACATGACCAAAAAACTTTGGGTCTTTCTGTATGTGGCTTCCTTTCCTGCATTGCAGAATTTTTATCTTCTCTCCATAACCAGTCTTTGGCCTTTACCCTCATTTGGGGATGACCATCTTTGTCATTGCGAAAATTGAAGTCATCAATGACATCATGACAATCATAGTCATCATCAATTACATTAGTAAGCAGCAGCAGCAGCAATAACAACAGCAACTGCACTTACTGTTTTCATTATCCATTACAATGGAAAATCCAAGTACCAAAAATCAAGTTCTCTATCAGAACTTATAATTTCATCTCCTTTCATTTTTTTTTTTTTTTAAGATTTGTGCATACAAGAGCAGCAGTGAAGAACAGAAGTGCAGGGGAATGAGAAAATTCACCAGAGATAGAGTGGGGAGCAGAACAGGTTGGCTGAAATACACTGCTGTCAGGAGCAGCTTCGAGACAGAGGTCTGCCACAGCGTGTGGGTCAGCTCCTTGACAGAGGATTGAACTCGGGCTACGGTGGCTGAGGAGAGTGTCATAGTGCTAAGGCTTAACCAGCAAAGTCCTCCTTTCACTTTTTAAAAAACGTATTATCCTTGGCACTCCCTGGTGGTGCAGCGGGTTAAAGCACAGCACTAAGAAGCTAAAGCCACTTCTGCATGAGTTCGATTCCCGCCTGCCACCTGCCTCAGAGGTGACCACATGGCGCGGCAGACCTCTCCTGACCCGCCCGCTGCTCCCCTCAGCAGTGTACTTCGTCAATCTGCCTGTTCTGCTCCCCACTCTGTCTCTGGTGAAGCCTCTCGCCACCCCTGAGCCTCTGGCCTGTACCCCAGTTCTGTATGTACAAATAAATAAATCTTTAAAAAAAAAAAAGTATTATCCTTTTAGTGATCCATTTATTGTTATTCTCCTGCACTATCCATCTTTCCTCATTTGATCCTAATTCTATGCATCTTTCTGTCTACTTACCTATGCAGTTAAATATTATAAAGCATTCCATAATGTCTAAGAACACAGTTTGCATTGTTCATTTGACAATTTTCCTAAGATAGTGGGTAAAAGCAAAGCTTGTAAGTTTAAAAAGTAAATGCACCCTAAAGGTAAATTCAGCCATCCCACTGAGAACAAGAAAACTTAAATTTCAACATGAGGGATAATTTCTGCATTGCAATTTTATTTAATAATACTTAGTGGTAATGTTATTAAAACCTCTAACATAATTCTCTGAAGAATATTAAAGGAAGCTGTGACAAGATATTTAAGATATAATCTCATATGTAAACCAAACTTAAGTCAATAATAAGTTTTAAGTCAATGAAAATTTTAAACATAATTAAGAAATTAAAGCTAAATTCATTAAAAGTAAAATAACTACTATATTTTAAATCTATTTCAGTCAATAAAGTTAATGCCAGAAAAAAGCTTAAAATATTTTATATATTATAGATATAATTTCCTATATTCTAACATATATGTACTTCTAGAATACATTTACTTATTATATTCTAAAATATAAAATCTATCATATATTATAGTGTATCTATAGATATTCTAATATTTATTACACATTAGACTTTTGTCTCTCAAGCATATTTGTATTCTTCCAAAGGAAAAAAAAAAAAAAAACTCCAAGCTTAACTACCTCTTTCAAAGCTAATGTTTTTTACATAACTTATGAAAGTATAACATTTATCTACTATTACTCTGAGTTGTGAATATAAGAAATAGCAAATTCTTCTTAAAGTATGCTTATAGAGGTGATCTGTTAGGAGTTTGACATAGTTTTAGATACCTACATATAGAATGTACCCCAAATCATCTTTGGTTCTGTCCCTTTTCACATGTTATTTAAAATTTACATTTGAGGTGCCCTACCTGGTGGCACAGCACTACAAGCCAGTAGCAGCCATTTCAATGCTGGTTCCATCCCTGGCCCCGGAGGTGACCCACATGGCTCAGCACACCTCTCCTGACCTGCCCACAGCTCCCCTCAGCAGTGTACTTCATCAGTCATCCTGTCCTGCTCCCTACTCTATCTCTGGTGAATTCTCACAGTCACTGCACCTCTGGCCTGTACCCCAGTTCTGTATGAATAAATACATCAATCTTAAAAAAAAAAAAAATACATTTGAGCTGTAGGAGCAGCAGCAAGCCAACAAAGGGTATATCTGGATGGAGACCAGGCTATAGTCATAAGCCCTTTGCCAGAAGTTAGCTGGTTAGTTTAGCAGAGTTACACTTTTATCCCAAGAAATTGATACTTCAGCTTGTTAGGACTAAGTTAGAAAGACTTTCAGTATCTTTTTTCTTCTCATAGAAGGCTTAATTATAGAGGTACCAGGCTATCTTCTTTACTCTAACCTACAGTTTCATTTAAAGTAGGCCCCAAACAGTTATCCATTGATTGAATGATTTATTTTATATGTAAGTTACTTGATCAGTAATTCACTTGTTACTTGTGTCTTTATGAATGACTAAAGAGTGGGAATAAGGGTTCTTTCAATTGGCAGTGATAGGAACACAACTGATATTTGTTTGCAGCAAACAGGAATTAATTGACTTACAAACAAGCACGTTGAAGTGACCCTGGCTTTAGGGCAAACTTTTAATCACAGTTGGATGGACTGTCAAAGGAGTGTTTTCACTCTTCCTCTTTCTTGTTATCATTTCCTGTATTTAGCCTTTACTCTTTTGCTTTTCTAGACACCCTTCTTGCCATAGGAAGCATGAGTTTAGAAGATTCTGTAGGCATATACTTGTAAATTGACAACCCAAGAGAAAGAGAGTATCTTTCAGTACTATTTGAAAATGTTCTAAGAAAGAACTTACATTGACCTAGGTTGACCTACTCCTGGGATCAGTTACTACAATGAAGAAAAAGAACTCTTAAGTTTATGGTGCACCACAACAGGAACTCACCCTTAGCTCACTATGGGCCAACAATGTATTAAGGTCAACCCAGACTGATGAGACAAAACAGACTCTTACTGATGGGAAGTTATGGGTTAGAACTTAGAAGTGGTGGGGGGTCAAGTGAAAGGTACAGAGAGTGGGATCAATGCAGTCTGCCAGGGAGGCACAACGTGCAATCTGAGTAATGCATCACATGTTCATATTATGAAATATAGGTCAATGTCTGAAGAAATATTATAGTTAAGCATAGTCTATGGGAATATTGCTTCTGCTTCATATTTACATGTTTCTTGCATCAATTCCATTCTGTGCATGGTTTAATAAACACAACATGTGATTTCTTGTCCTAACATATTCTTTGCCTAATTACCCATAGTGCTAATGTTCCTTACACCTCTGCATAGATGGGACCTCTACACCATTAAACCCACGTTGATTAGTTGTTCATGTAAAATTTTCCTGCTATAGGGAATTGTCCAAGACTATTCCAAGGTAAGGAATTCTTTCTGCTCAGAACTTTCAGTAGTGGTTCTTAATTTTGTCATACATTGGAATTTTGTGTAAAATCAAAGAAAAAGAAAAAGAAAAAGAAAAGAAGCTTAGTGTCCACTTGACATTCCAGACCACCTAAACCAGAAATTCTATGAGACAGGAATCTTACAGTTAGTCTCCCTGGTGATTCAATGCATAGCTGAAGTATAATTCTGGAATTATTTCCAATAAATTTATTCATATGTTAATTTCAGAGTAGGATTACAGTGATTCCATCCATTTTAAGCTTTTTGAGGACAAAGACATAGTATATTGCCTCATAACTAGTTGGCAGTCAACATAGAGTGCCTGATAAAATAGAATTAGGAGAATCCTTTTTTTTTAGTGGTTTTTTTTTTTTTGCAATTTGGTTATTGTTTGTTTTTATTTATTTTCTTTGAGGTAACATTGATTTTCAACACTGAATATGACCTAGAGGCATAGATCCCACGCCCTTCAGGTTTATGTCACTGCACACACCTACACCAAGATACCTGTAGTCCTCCACATCTTTTTTTGAAGATTTTTATTTTTATTTATTTATACATAGAAGCACTGTGGTATAGGCCAGAGGTGCGGGGGGTGAGATGATTCGCCAGAGACAGAGTGGGGAGCAGAACAGGCAGCTCTACAGAAACACACTGCTGGGGGTGAAACAGGAGAGGTCTCCTCTGGCCTGGCAGTAGCTGTGGATACCTTTATAGTGCTGAGACTTTACCCCCTGCACCGTTAGGGATGCCTAGACCTCCACATTTTTAATAAAATTCAAAGTAGCCGTATAAGTTTTTTTTTTTAATTTTTTAAAAGATTTATTTATTTATTCATACAGAACTGGGGTACAGGCCAGATTTGTGGAGGGTGAGAGGATTCACCAGGAACAGAGCGGGGAGCAGAACAGGCAGATCGACAAGTACACTGCTGAGGGGAGCAGCGAGCGGATCAGGAGAGCTCTGCCAAGCTATGTGGTCACCTCCAGGGCAGGTGGGGATCCAACTCATGCGGAAGTGGCTTTAGCTTCTTTGTGCAGTGCTTTAACCCGCTGCGCCACCAGGGAGGGCCTCCGTATAAGTTTTTAATAAGCATCTTTTAAAAATTCTATTTTCTTATTTTTAGAAATGTTCTACATAGTTAATTTTCAGAAATTTTGTAAAGTGAATAAAATTCCAAATATTAAACTGATTTATATTTATTATGTTAATTTGAAAATATTTTATATAGATAAATTTGTTTTTGTCTTCCTGTAATTACATTAGAAAAAAATCTTTTATTTTATTTTATATTTCTCTGTAATAATCCCACTTCTGGACTAGAATAGTGTTAGTTTATAGATATATTTATTGGTGTACTTTTAAAATCATCTTATTATAAAAAGCCATAACTTGGGTATTAAATATATACTTATACCTTAATAACAGCCTTACAGAATTAAAATTTAATTGTGGCAAATGTACTTGGATTACTTACAGAAATGTGAGTTACACTTGTCTTCAGACATTAAAAACAAAATTCATTTAAGACAGAAATCACTTTGAAAATATAAATTTATCTTAACAGTAATGGTCAATGAAGAAATCATTGACTTAAATTGCTAAGTTGTTTCATGCAATGATACTAGAGTAAAATATATCAAAGTTATTCAAGCTGAACATTTTTCTATTCCTCCCACATATGCAGATAAAAAAATACTATCAAGTACATTTGCATACATATATACAATCTGCAATCCTTCAGGTCTAAAAGAACAAAAAATTTCTTTTATCTCCTTGGAACATATTTAGCTAAAGAAAAGAGATATTTCCTGGTTATTGTGGGTATTCATTTCTTCCATAGGTAAAGGGTAAATGGTAGTAAAACAGTAAAGAGGAAGCCAAAACATAAGACCTAGTGTTGTGGTATTATCTGAAGTTGGTGTTGTGGATACACACATCTTTGACCTACACATTAACAAAACATTAATTTATTATTGCAAACTACTGTACTGTTTCTACCTCTCTTAAGTTAAAAAGGAAACAAACAAGAAAATCAACAAGTATACCTAATAAATCCAGTTAGTCCCTAAAAGAAAAAAAAAATCTTTATTCATGAAAGCCTTAGAATTCAAGTAGTACTTTAACATATATTAAAACCTGATTCAACCCCTTCATATTTCATAAAAGAGAAGTGATGATCATCTTTTATCCAAACTCAGGAAGAAAAGAGCAAAATGGCACAGTATATTTGCAATACATGTTCACCTGCTGTTTCTTCATCTCCTTTGATTTTTCATATGTTTGACCAATTGGGGTCCAATGTGAAGAAAGTGGAAATATTGGTGGAGAACCATGTCAGGAAAAATGTCAGGAAAATCAGATGTTTTATAAACAACTGTTCTTTTTATTATATGAAAAGGAGAAAAGAAATATATAAATTATGAATTTGTAGCATTACCTCTCCTTTCTCCTCTTAAGAGTTCTTGTTCACCCAGGTGTTTGGATGCAAACTAGAGATAATGGGTGATGGGGGAGGAAACAAAAGGTTTTACTTTGCAAAGGCTTCTCCTCATAGCAGTTGCCTTAAGCAAAGAAAGGAGATTAAAAAAAATATTAATAGGGTGGAACTAGTAATACTAGTTGAAGGAAAGTAAGGGTGTGATTTTCAGATCATGGTTTGAACATTTAGGTAAAGATTAAAGTATAAAGCACAGGAATAACAGGAAGTTTGAGATAAAAATATCAAATTCAGTTTTGAACACGTTTGGATAATTATGACATTACACATGGTAAATGCAGGTGGCTGAGTATGTCCGCAGTTGAGGAGAGAATCATCTTGAGCTGGACATGGGAATCATCAGTACAATAACTAACAAATGTGAAGTGTATGTGGGAACAATTACTGTTGTAATCATTCACACTCAGTGGTCAAATCATTAGCCATTTAATATCAGTACATCATCAGGAAAGTACATCTTCATTATCATCATCTCCATTTTATAGGAAATGTAGGGTTGAACTTACTAGAAATGACCAGGTAAGTCTTTTAGTACACTAAATGAGATTCTGGCTCCAGAGCCTATGCTCTATTCTATGTTGTTTCACATACAAGGGGGAGATTAAATCATACAGGAATTTTTGAAGCATGAGGGGAAAAAAGCCGGTCTAAGACAGTATGAGGAGAACAAAAATATCAAAGAAATGTAATTTAATGGCTTTATGTACAATGCCTACTTCCTTATATTTAGCAGTGTTCACTCTGTGCTCATCATTGTGAACCATATAACTCATATTCCACACAGCTTGTGATATAGTTGGACTTTTAAATTCATCTATAAAAACATACAATCCAGTGCATGGAGGAGATGGTGTCAGGGAAGTTTCCCTGTTTTGATCTTGGGAGAATAGTATAAAGTAGTTCAGGTGGGCACTGACTCAGAGGCTCCTGTGATTTGGGGTGAAACTAGAGCACTTTGTGGACATCAGTGACCAATGCTGGAAACACATTGGTGCAACAGAAGAGAAGATGAGGAAATTTAACTCTACATAACAAAAAGTTTGTTGTGTCAGGCAACACCACACTGATAAAGACACAATAGTCGTGGAGCAGACTACATAATGCAAGATACTGCTGAAGAGCAAGATCCTGTCCTTTTTATTGATAACCAGTCATACAGCACTAGTCATATGAAGAAGTAGAAAAAGAGAGGGAGAAGTAGAAGAAGCAGGGGAAGGGTGGAACTGTATTTCTCATCTTCTGATAGCTTGGTATCGTAGATCAAGCCCTGATTCCCCAGTCAGGATTTCAATTTTATCAATAAGGCATTCCATTGATCAGCTTCTGGGGTCCTTTGTTACACATCAATCAATGGTTCCCTGGTGTTCCTGGTCATACCTTATCACTTAGAGTTCAGCAGTAAGTTTATGCATCCATCATCAGCCCCCCCTGGCTTTCCTGATAATACCTCATGATACACACCCTTCCCAGGATGATCTAGCTTTATACTCTTAACTGATGTGAAAGGTACCTCATAGGGCTGGGTTCCTATGACCATGATGTTCTGACCCTGCTTTAGGAATACAGAACTGTACGTAATAAAATGGAGGGTGGATAAGCTGCCTAGGTTTAGCAGACCCACAAAAGTGGTTCCAGGACAGAGAATACACTTGAAACACATGCTTTCATGGTAGGACAGTCCCAGGGAATGCAGGGCTTCTTAGTGTGGACCTAATCTTGGGGAGATACATGTAAAAGTACTTGTGTTAGTGTGAAGAACAGGGTCCCTATGACTAAAGCAAAGTACAGGAAAGTGCTTCTCCCTTACCTCGCACCTTAGGGCTGAAATTAATAAAATGAAGCTGTGAGTGAAATCCCCTGAAGACATCACCACAAAAAAATTGTACTGAAAACTTGTCCATAGACTGCAGTGATATGGGTCTGAAACACAGAGAAGAGGACTTTCTATGGTACCACCAGCATAAGGACCCACACTGCCACACCACACACCATAGTCTTTAGTGTGGACCCCCTCTACCCCTCTCCCACCCCTAAAGAGACAGATACAGGTTAGTTCTCCCTGACATACAGCACCATCTACTGGAATAGAGGAAGCTTTGCACCCTTAGAATGAACACAATAATTTAGAAAGTCCATGATAGGATAGATGGAAACATACAATAAATGGCACCTTGAGTCCTCAGGGGAACACTTCACCACAGAGTGATAACAAAAGTCAGAAACCAACCATACAGACATAGGTCATCTTTTCTTTTTTTGTTCAGATACAGAATTCAAAATAACCATGATAAAGAAATTCAAAGAAATGGAAGAAAACAGAAAAAGGTTACAGTTACATAAGAAAATGCAGAGAAATGAATTACTATACTGAGAAATAAGTAATGGACACAAGATCTAAACTGAAGTTTTAAATAATAAAACAATGGGGATATAGAATATAAAAAAAAATCAATAGAGGAAATTAAAAACAAACTATGGAGAAAACTAAGGAAGTGGAATTTGCCAAATGGAAGCTATAATCTAACTTCAAATATAACTATGCACAATGAATCCAGGTGGATGAAAAAGAGAAAAAAGGAAAAACAATGAGTAACTACTTTGAGAATTATCTGACTCCATGAAGAAAGGGTTTGTAAGAATAATGGGCATTTCAGAAGGTGAGGAGATAGAAGATAGAAAACTTATTTAAAGAAATAATAGAGGAAAACTTTCCAAACTTGAAGAAGGAATCAAATACACAAGTCAATAAAGCTAAGAAAACACTTTCTTACTTAAATGTAATGAGAACAATGCAAAGACACATAGTAGTAAAACTTCCAAGAACACAAAACAAAGAATAAATTTGAAACTGGCTAGGGGAAGAAGCAGATAACCTATAAAAGAACTGCAATCAGGCTTATACTAACTTCTTTGAGGAAATACTACAGGAAAGGAGAGAGTGAAATGACATGATCAAAATACATACAGATGAAGATATTCTGCAAGACTCTTATTTAGCTGTGAAGGGCTACTCAGACACACAGTAGCTGAAGGAGTCTGCAAACACTTGACCTACCCTCCAAGAAATGCTAAAAGATCTTATCTCTAAATCAAGAACATCAACAGAGAAATGGACAAGGAAATAGAAATTTCAAATTAAGGACAAAATGGCAGTAGCAGATTTTCATATAATTAACTACCCAAAATGTAATGGGCTGAAATCATGTAACAAATGGCTAGAGTAGTGGTTGATTGGGTCAGAAAACATAATAGAACATTCTGCTATCTGTAGGAAATGCACTTGAGCTCCAAATATACAAATAGGCCAAGAGTAAAGATTTGGAAAGCAATTCTACAAGCAAATGGGATTCAAAGGAATGCAGTGACAGCCATACTTACATCAGATAAACTAGATTTCCAGCTAAATTAAGTAACAAGATGGACACTATATAATGATTATGGGAACAGTATATCAGGAACTCCTAACACTCATCAATACATACTCATTAAACAGGAGTAACTGGGCCCTCCCTGGTGGTGCAATGGGTTAAAGTGCAGCATTGTGAAGTTGTCCACAGCTTTAGCACATGATAAACCCCCAACAGGGAGGTGACCCACATGGCACAACAGACTTCTCCTGTTCCCCTCAGCAGTATACTTCATCAATCTGCCTGTTCTGCTCCCCACTCTGTCTTTGGTGGATCCTCTTACCACTCCTGCATCTCTGGCCTGTACCCCAGTTCTGTATACATAAATAAATAAAATCTTAAACACACACACACACAAACACAGGAACATCCAAATATATAAGAAAAAACAGACATGGGGAACTACATAGCGTGGCTGGAGAATTAAACAGCTCAGTCTATTGAACAAGAATATCAACCACACAGAAAACAAACAGGACACAATAACTTAAACTAAGAATTAGACAACATAGGTTTAATACACATATATAGGACATTGTTCTCTCAAAAACTGAATATATATATTTTTTTCTCAAGTACACATGGGATATTCCCCATTATTGACTACATATTGGTTCACAAGACAAATATCAACAAATTCACGAAAACTAGAGTCATACCAAGCATTTTTTTTTTCTGATCACAATGGTATCAAACTAGAAAGCAGCCATAAAAAATATCAGGAAAAATCTCTAATACATGAAGACATACACACCATTAATGAATTAAATAATATCTTGGAGTTAATGTTAATGAGGTCAGAACTTATAGGACATTCAAAGGCAGTACTAAGAAGGAATTATATAGCAATATAAGTCCACATTTAAAAATAGCTCAAGTAAATAACCTTACCTTTCACTTTAAGGAACAAACAAAGGCAAAAATCCATAGGTAAAGGAAAATGATAAAAATAGGAGCAGAAATAAATTAAGTAGAATGCAAAAAGGTAATCCAAAAGATTAATGAGTCCAAAAGCTAGTTTGTTGACAAAATAACTATTCTAATATTATATAAATTAAAAATAAAAGATTAGTTAAAAAGAGAAAGTTCCTTTATATATATGTTATATTCTAGCCTCTAATATTTCATTCATCTTACACAGTGATATTCTTTTTAAAGAGTAATCATGTTAGTTTTCTAGTCAAATATTATCAATGAGTTTTGACAATCTGTTAAGGTTGAAAGTTTTCAGGGTTATAATTCAATTTCCTTATCCTAATACTTCCAATATAAAAACTCTTCCCTCCAATCAATAACACTGGAAGAATTAAGGAATTAATTATTTCACACTAAGTATTTAGTGATACCAGATCTATTATTCCTGGGAAGAAATCCGAAAGATTATAAAAGAATGGAATAATATTGAAAGGTTAGATAGGTGATTCAAAGATGAGTTCACTTGTATTATTTCTACACTAAACTATTAATTGTGGGTTTTGCTTATACTTGAAGGCAGAAATTGCCAGAGAAGTCTGAGGTATGTTTTTAATATTGACTCCAGTGTTAATAGTTGGTCAGAGTTTAATAGCACCAACTATGTTAAGAGCTTCAAAAGTTTTCACTTTCAGGTCATTTTCAATATCTGTAAATTCTGGGGTAATTTAAAGTGCTAAATTTAAAGAAAAATATAAGACAAAAGATCACATTTGTTATGATTGGTAGTTAATCAACTTATCTTTCTTAAAACTAGTATGTCCTTTTCCTTGCTACATCATTATTACTATGCAATAACAATTTTTAAAAGATTTATTTATTTATGTATACAGAACTGGGATACAGGCCAGAGGTGCAGGGGTAGTGAGAGGATTCACCAGAGACAGAGTGGAGTGAAAAACAGGCAGATTGATGAAATACACTGCTGAGGGGAGCAGCGCTTGAGACAGGAAAGATCTGCATAGTCACGTGGGTCGCTTCTGGGGCAGGATCGAACTCACACTGAAGTGGCTGTGGTTAGCAGGCAGCGCTGCTTCCTAACCCATTTCACCACCAGGGAGAGCCCACAATAACAAAATTTAATCTTTAAAAGTAAAAGTAAATTTGTCCTTCTGTCCAAAGAGAGATCCATTCCCCCTCAAATGTGTTAAATCTTTATATCAATTTTAGAATAAACAGTGCATGAAATGAACAGTTTTAGTCAGCTATTGATGGACTAATTTTCTGATTAATAGATGCTGCTGATTTGAAACTCCTGGAAGCTTCAATTTTCATATTTCACAGTTCTTTGATTATTTTAGTTCTATACTTTTATCACCTGTCTACAGATCTCTAACAACAATGTTCACCACAGTAATGCTAAAATACTCTGACATGAGGTGGGTGGTTTCTTTGCAACATTTTTTTTTAATAAGTCACAAAATAATAGTAAGAAGAGTTTAGATCTCAGTTCCTGCTGTGAATAAAGCTTTAAGAACTGAGTCCAGATGATCTTCTGTAAAGCCAGCAGCCCAAAGATGTTACGATTTTGTAACTGCAGTAGGAGATTTTAAAGTATCATTTCAAAAAAAAAGATCCTGTATCTCCTCTTTAAGATCTTGCTGTCTAGCAATAAGCCAGAACTTAAAGGGAAGGTCATATTCTTAGGGGCTGAAAGTTTGCTTCCCACTAGAGAAGTCAGAGAAGTTCAACCACACTTAGATACCTACAGAGCTTTAGTTACACAGTTGCTTTTTCCCATAACTTCAGATACACAATGGACACTATAAGTAGGCTTGTAATTCAAAATCTAAAGTACTTGGAGTATGCTATCTTTCAGAAACCTGTCTCATCCTAAATTATAATAGACAGACTTTATATGTGTGATCATCTGTGTGTGTGTGCACATGCGCACATGTTCATGTGTTATTCACCATAAGCTGTACCACGGCATGCTTCCTACTGCGCTCCATTAAAGAGACAGGGTTAATTACAATAATGCTTATCATCACATGTGTCATATGTAGTGACCTATCTGGAGCTTACTTCTTATCTGACAGATTTTAAGACAAATTCTATTGTTAAAAGGCACATGTTAATAAGCAGATTCATGCCCCCATTTCTGTATCCCACCTCATGGAAAATCTCACTGGTACAGGGAGCTAGTGGAGATATTGCCTTCTTTTTATTTTAGCATTTCAGGACGGACAGCTCAGGAGTGACCTTAACAACTGCCATCAAGAAAACAGGATGCTTGTCAGATGTTCACAGAAGTCACCTGGAAATATCAGCTGCCAAACACTTGTAGGTCTTTGGCCTGAGCTATGTAATGAATACAAATCTGAAATTCCATGAACAATCAAGATGGTAAGCAGGGCATCCGTGGTGCCACAAGGGGTTTAGTCTCAGAACTATGAAGCTATGGCTATCATTGCTACAACACAAGTTCTATCCCTGGGCAAGGATGGCATCCAACATGGTGTCAAAGACCTCTCCTGTCTCGCACAATGCTCCCCTCAGCAGTGTATTTCAGTTGATACTTCTGTCCTGCCCCCTGCCGCTCTGGCCTACACCCCAGCTTTTGTATGCATAAATAAATAAATCTTTGAAAAAAGAATAGCAAGCATAAGCTTCCACTAAGAGAGGTGGAAGTGAGTTCATATTGCAGGCAGTTTAGCATGACTTAGGAATCGTTGCTTTTTATACCCACGACAGAGATGTCTCCATCAACAGGGTGGTACCATGTTCCCCTGCCAACTATCAGAGGAGATGGGTAGCCAGGTGAAGCTATACGGTAAAGTAGGCAGGTGAGAGGCACAGGGAGAAAGGGTGACTGATGGCTTTGAACTTGTACCAGGGATTTGGGGATTTGGAGGAAACACATGGAAAAGAGACAAGTAGAGACTCTGGAATGAGATGTGAAGATAAGAGACATGTGGGGGGGCTGACAGTGTTCGCTGTTCCCTTAATTTGTTCTTTGATTTTGCTCCTTTGGTCTCAGCATTAACCCTTTCTTATGGTTTCTGCCATAAGGTGTCTTACACTTAAAAGCTTTTAAGTCTTAGCAGCCCTGCTTTGGGCCAACACTGCATGGCTGGGCATTTACCCACAAGATGGGTAATTTCTGGTGTTTCATTAGGAAAAAATTACTAGGAACTTTTTCTTTCCTCTCTCTCTCTATGCTCACTATTTCATTCAATTCTATCACACTAAGAGTATCTTTTATCTTCATGTGCACAGATGGCTATAATCCTTTAGAAAATTCAAGCCTGGGGGTGCCAGGGTACCCCTCAGCCACACACTAGCATACTTAGAATGTTTGATGTGGGCCAAGTGTTGGGATAAATATTTTTGCAAAACTTAAATCACTTAATTCTCCTAACTTCTCCATGAAACAGAAAACATTTCAACTCTCTATTTTCCAATTACAGACATTGAAATATAACAAGATTATATAACTACCACTTGTATATATCAGTGGTAGAGCACGTTTTATAGCCAGGTTGCCTACATACTGCAGATATAATGATATAGCAGATGAACAGAAGCTCATTTATGAAACTTGACCAAATTTGTTAATTTTTACAATGTCAATGTGTTATTGTTAGCATTTAAAAAATGTTACAGAAACAATAGACAAGCTGTACATGGGATTAAGGAATGTTGCTGATAAGGGCACCAACATTTATTCATAGCAAATAATGACCCCCAACACCTACTATGAATTAATTTCCTTTTGTTTTTAATTTTAAAATGTGCCAGGAGGCACGATTGGAAAGTAATATACACTAGAATAATTTAGGGCCGGTCTAAGATAAATTTTTTAAATAGGTGGTTTATCATCAGCTTCAGGGTCTTAAGAAGATTTTCAAAATTCTAGACAGAAATCTGTTTGGTAGTCCCCTAACCTTTACACTAAGAGACTGCACAAGTTCTAGATGGTATTTATGGCTCAAAACAATATCTCTAAAATGAATGTTACCCATAAAAATACTTGCCTGAGAAAACTCAACCTGACAAAAAGTTTACTGTTTCTGCTGAAAATCTGATTACTGGCTCCGACCTTCCTTTTCTTAGTTACTTAAAAAAAAATTGCAATTATATATCTGTTCTCTTCCCTTAGAGATGTCAATCTACTATCCAGAAATACCTCTGCTGGGACTCAGGATCCATGTCTTTGAAATGCAAACACTTTTTTTTGTTTGTTTGTTTGCATTTCTCACAGTTCCTGTGATGTCCAACGGTGGGCATCTTGCTCCAATTTGCAAAATTACCCCCAGCATTGAAGATACAGAATAATCTGTTTCTACCGATAAGCAGCTGTCAACTTAGCTATTTGTTAACCAACCCTCCTTTACACCCTGAGTACCCTTCTTTAGCACAACCCAGAATTTTAAATGTTTCTGCTCCTTTCTGTTATTTTCCAGTGTAGCTGAGTAGAGTTTATACCGTCTCTTTCCCCTGCCAGAGCAGTGTGAATCCAATCTGTCTGTCCACCTTTCACAAGTGCACAACTGTGTTTCTTTCTAGTCTCCCTGCTCGGTTGATGTTCTCTTTCTTCTTTCCCGGGCAAGATCACCTATTCTGATATCCAGCATTGACTGGTCATACATAGAAATGTCCCCATGATGGAAGTTACCTAAAATGCCCTTAAAAATGTATTTATGGGGCCCTCCCTGGTGGCACAGCGGATTAAAGCACTGTACTAAGAAGCTTAAACCACTTCCACATGAGTTCGATCCCCGCTTGCCCCGGAGGAGATCCACATGGTGAGGCAGAACTCTCCTGACCCGCCTGCTGCTCCCCTCAGCAGTGCACTTTATAGATCTGCCTGTTCTGCTCCCACTTTGTCTTTGGTGAATCCTCTCACCCTCTGCATCTCTGGCCTGTACCCCAGTTCTGTATGAATAAATAAATAAATCTTTTTTAAAAAAATGTATTTATGGGGCCCTCCCTGGTGGCACAGCGGATTAAAGCACTGTACTAAGAAGCTTAAACCACTTCCACATGAGTTCGATCCCCGCTTGCCCCGGAGGAGATCCACATGGTGAGGCAGAACTCTCCTGACCCGCCTGCTGCTCCCCTCAGCAGTGTACTTCATCAATCTTCCTGTTCTTCTCCCCACTCTGTCTCTGGTGACGCTTCTCACCACCCCTGCACATATGGTTTGTACTCCAGTTCTGTATACATAAATAAATAAATCTTTTTAAAAAATGTATTTACTTTTCCTAGAACTTTACTTGTCCTTGGATTTTTCAAATATTCAGTCACATATGAATTGTGTAGGAATCTTGTTAAATGCAGACTCTGGATAAGATAAGGGGGAAGATTGTGCACTTCTTCCAAGTTCTCATGTGCTACTGATGCTGCAGGCTCAGGAACTTACTAATAGTAGCAAGGAACATGAAAATACTGGCTGAGAGAGCTGAGAGACTCCTTTTGGTCATTGTTTAATAATTAGCACACCAAAATACCAGATCATGCTACTCAAAATACCAAGTGCTCCCCAGTCCCTTTTTTTCATATTCCCTTCTTTCCTCTCTGCATCCTTTCCTTCTGAAGCATCATTCATTATCTGAGTTACTACGTTTTTATTATTTATTCATAATTCTTCATTTATTCCATATCATTGATTTTCTATCCTTTTCAAAGAGATATATACTTCAGGAGAGCAGAAATCTGTGCCCTTCTTTTCAGTTATATTTACATTGTCTAGAACACTCTAAGGTTGAACTCCATGAATTAATAAACCCTTTAAATTATAGGTAGAAGTAGTAGCTTAAGTTGTAACTTTAGGTGGCAGGTGTAACAGGGAAACGGACACAAGTAAAATAAACATGGAGTAATTAGATGGCAGGAATTCCAGGTAATTTAGAGGGTATATTATGGATAAAAGGACTTAACATACTTTCAGGTGTTACCATCCAGTTGACTCCCTTAGCTGCTCAAAGACTCAGCTACTAACAGGAAGTCTGTAATCAAGTAATCAAGTAACTATTACAATACAACACCCATATTCCTCCCACTTTTCTAGTCATTTTGAATAAGTATATTCTGCATGCCAAATTTTATAAATCTGATAGGGAAACAGAGTCAAATTTGCTCTTTTTATTGAGGGATGGTATTTCCTGAAGGGTACTAAGGTAAGGGTTCCTTGGGCTGGTCAATCATGTGTGTGACATGGTCAACCACGTTGGGCGCCAAGCTGTCTCAGGGCAAGCCCAAAAGGAAATGGGATGGCCTGGGCATGAATTCTCACCCATGCACCTTAAAACTAGAACAAGATTACAGGGCAGACACACAGGAAAATGTGAATAAATGAACATGGGGGCTGTGGTGATGATACAGGGAGTAAACATTGTTTTAAAGTGAACAACAATGTAAATAGACATATAAATTAATATATTTTTATAAGGTTTATTTATAGGGCAATGGGAAGATGGGGGAGGGGGAAGAAGGAGTGGGAGAGATGATTGGTAACACGTCCTACCAGTCATGCTGTCTGTGCTTGGAACTGCGGTGCATGCTGAGGTCAGCAAAACCAAGAGAGCGCAGGCCCACCTGTGTTCCGTTTTATTCCGAGCATGGCTGCTTAACTCCATCCCTAGTTCCCAGCAATCCCCTCTTCAGGGAGTCATGAAGGGAGTGTGGTCCTTGGCCGCTGGTATCTCTTTGGCCTGGAGATGGGGGTGCAGGTGCAGTCCATAAGCCATCAGTGGGTGGGGTTTATTCAGGACATACTGGTCTCCTAACAACTCCATAATAAACCAAATTATACACCACATAATCTAAAAGTAATCTTCATCAACTATACAATAGTGTATTTGTGTGTATGAGCTATGTCATTGTCATCTCCCACTTTTCAGGAACTGCACTTGGGTTGTTTTTCAGATGTATATTGGTGTTATTAAAAGTTCATTCATTTGTGATCCAAGTTCCTGAAGTTCCTGCTCAGTCTAAACCATTTCCTGGTAAGATGGGAATGTTAAATCACTGCATTGTTTCTGTATAAAGGATTAATTTAGGATAGTTTAAGAACCAGTATGTGCTACATCTTTGTTTTTCACTGGTAGTCAATCTTTCTGTTCCTACTGTCTTTCCAATATAATACAAATACATAAAACCACTTTTCAAAATTTTCAAAACCATGAGTCTCCTTACACAAGTCCTTAAGGCTGTAAAATGCTTTATACTCCTGGGACTATAGCACCTTTATAAGTGGCATGTTTTTTGTTTTTTTTTTTTCAAGAAACTTGGCTGGTTTTCATCATGAAAGAAATGTGTTTCTAAGAAGTATATTATGCTGAGATAATAGGCAGGGATTACATTAGATGCATTATCACAGATACATAAAATATCTGAATATATTCAATATAAACTAATTCCTTTGGTAGATATGACTATTGAAGTAGCTTTAAAATGTCTGCAAGAAAGTTTACCTTTTATTTTTACAAAATATATTTTATAACTTAAAAGAAAAAGGTATTTTCCAAGACTAATTAGGGCCAGACACTTTCCTTTTCAGGAGTCTTTAACATTCATGATAATATGTTTGAGCACTTTTCTGACAGAATTTCAAGAAAGTTCTTTGAAGTTAAGATCTCCACAGGAAGCATTCCTTATGCAACTAGTTATTCAGATTTAGGAAGAAGTTAGTAATTTTTAATCAGGTAATTTTAAAATAAATTATTGTCAAGGGGTCCTCTCTGGTGGTGCTGAGGGTTAAAGCACACCACTGTAAGGGAGGCACTTCAGAACCAGGGTAATCCCTGCAGGGTGGAGGTGGGGGAGAACCCACATGGACTCAGCAGACCTCTCCTGTCTCACCCCCTGCTCCTCTCAGCAGTGTGCTTCTTTAAATTACCTGTTCTGCTCCCCACTCTGGTGAATCCTCTCACTGTCCCTGCACCTCTGGCCTGCACCCCAGTTCTGTATGCATAAATAAATAAATCTTTAAAAAGGATTATATTCAAAAGCAAATTATTGTCAAACTTTTCTTACAAAATAGTTCAAATTAGAAGGGAACTTTAAATTAGCTTACTCAAGGATAAACTAAAGCTTTGACATGTTTGTAATAGATTTATGTAAGAAATTATTTTAACAAGTTAAAATTTCAAAACTTACCAACATTTCTAGCTTGGAACAATTATCTGAAGGAGAATAGAATAGGTCACCCCAAATATGCCTCTGATTATTTTAAAGACACAGCAGATACAAGGAATCTCTGAAAACCCAGTAGAAGTTACCCTTCATATGGTGAATTTATATTATCAAAGAAAATCTTTGTAAGAATCTACTCTCTGTACAGCTGTACCAAGAGAGGATGCCAAACTAAAATTATCAAAAGAGAAGACAAGGACTTGGTTCTGCATAACAATCTATTGTTACTTTAGGAAGTTTTTCCTGGTACTTCCACAGAATCCACCCTCTCAACCCCAACAACTTATTTTATTTTTACCTGGAGAAGATATATATTTAGGGTGATGTGTCGTTCCATCTCAGAGAGTAGTTATTTGTCAGATTATGTCCCCTGTATATAGGAGATATATATGTTATTAAGTTTTTTTGTTTTCTTTTTAGTCTGACTTTTATTGCAGTGGTGTCTCAATCAAGAACCTAAAAGGGGGCCTCCCTGGTGGTGCAACAAGTTAAGTCTCAGCCCTATCAAGCAATCCATAGCTACTGTAATCAGTTCGACTCCCTGCCAAGGAGCTGACCCACATGGCACAGCAGACCTTTCCTGTCTGGCCTGTTGCTCCCCACAGCAGTGTATTTTAGTAGATTTGCCTGTTCATCTCCCCACTCTGTCTCTGGTGAAACTTCGCACCCTCACCCCCCATATCTCTAGACTACACCCCATTGCACCCCAGCTCTTGTATGTATAAATAAAAAAGACTTTAAAAAAAAGAAACTAGAAGAGTAGAAGTAAAATTATTTTTCTTTCTCTTTGCAACAAAATCAGTTCATACATTTCTTCTGCTTGTATGGCTCACATAGAGGCTAATCGTAAACTAATTTGAGACAGACAAAACTTTCATTATAGGTACCAGTTTAAGAAGATATCATCTGAGAGTTTCAAAAATTAAAAAAAAAAATTAAAAAATCAGTACCATTTATTCATAGAAACAATGGCATAGATACAGTTATTACTTATCCTTTTTAAAGAACTCTGCATATAGTATATAGCAATAGATTTGGTCATTTTGATCATTATTCTGTGAAAGTAAAGATAACTTAGGTTGCATATAAAGCTATAAAATTATAATGAAATAAGATTTTTTTAATGAAATATCATAGCTCTTTAGAGTTTTAGAGTTCTATTTTTATAAGTCATACATATCTAAAGAGTTTTGGAACAAATTTAGAAGGTCTTCAGAGACAATTTATCTGACATACATTAAAATAATCACATTTTTGTGTTTACTCAGTTATGATAAACTAGATCATCTATTGTCTATTTAAAAAAATAGAGTTCAGGGCCCTCCCTGGTGGCACAGCAGGTTAAAGCACAGCACTGAGAATCTTAAGCCACTTCTGCATGAGTTCGATTCCCGCCTGCCCCGGAGGTGACCACATGGTGTGGCAGACCTCTCCTGACCCGCCCGCTGCTCCCCTCAGCAGTGCACTTCATTGATCTGCCTGTTCTGCTCCCCACTCTGTCTCTGATGAAGCCTCTCACCGCCCCCTGAGCCTCTGGCCTGTACCCTAGTTCTGTATGCACAAATAAATAAATCTTAAAAACAAAATAGAGTTCAAATGAAATTTAGCTAACTTCCAAAATGGGATTTACTTTTACCAAGTAGAGATCAATCATCTCAAGTAGCCACTGATCCTGAGAGGAGTTCTGAATTTCAGGGTCAAACATTTTGACACATCCTAGAGTCTTGAGATATGCCTTTTATCTCTTGAGTTGAGCACTGGAAGACAAGTACTGGGAAGAGACAAATAATCACTTGGACCTTTCTGTAAGTTTGTTTACAGGCCAACACAGTCAATATATTTTGATCCTTGATATGGAAAAGAAATGATATGTCATGCATAAGCTTTTTATGTGTTAAATGCTATTAATATTTTCCAAATAACATACTTAATTAAATTAGATATCAGAATATCATACTTGGACCAATTCAGAACAGCACATTTTCAATAGCATTAGAATATGTAACACTGGCAACAGATCATAGAGAAGAGACAGGCACAAACACTTATTTTTAAATGATTAGAGACTGAGGCCTTGAACAAATATGTACCAAGAAAGTAATGAAAGCACATTTGGTTAACTTTTTTGCACCTTTCAAATGTCTTTGAGTTACTTTCTTTTTTTCTTTTAAACTACACTTCCCTTTTCCTCAAGCATTTCCCCCATAAATTTGAGAAAAATAAAAACTATTTCAGGGAAAAAAATTCCTCTGTAAATCTGAATTTTCTCCCTGGGAACTTAATCAAGCTGGCAATTTTATTTACTATAATGCAGTTCAGGGCAGGGTGCCCTGAAATACACCACTTTTGCAAAATTATTATTATTATTTTGGAATTAAATTTACTTAAGAAATAACTGAATAAAGGACATACTAATTCTTCTTGGTCTCCCTCAAATCAGGAAATAAATCTCCCATCTGAAAGGAATACCCCTGAATCAGGTGGTACAGAGACATCTTTATCACCAGGTACCAGGAATGTAAGGCCAAGGAGATCATAAACAAACTTAGCTATATATTTTTTCTAACTTACTAAGACTTTGAGCATTCTTCACAGACAGATTCCTTGCAAACAGGTATAAAATCAGCATGCTTTGGATATATATATATATATTTGGTCCTCCTATATTTATAGGGGCTTGTATATGTACAATTTAAATTTGTTTTTCTCCTGTTAATCTGTACTTTTTACAGGAGGTGTCTGAGACAAGAACCTAGAAAGTTACAGGGAAAAATAGTTTTCTCAATATAAATACTCGGATGAGTTCAATAAACAGATCTTTACCTCTAATCAAATGTTATCATTGAAACAATTACAACTTACAAAGTAAAGAGATGTTTCCCTTTGCGAGTAAATGATTCTTCAGTAGAAATAAAACAGGCCCAAGAAAAATCCATCTTTGTCAAATTTCAGACTATAATAGTTCCCATAAGATTTGAAGAATTCATTTCATTTTTGGCTAAAGTTATTCTTTATTCCTTCCCCTTCACAGAGGTATTAATTCTTATGTTCTCAAAGTCTTCCCCAGCACCTATACCACTTACCTTATGCAAAGGAACTACATTTTTATGTTTCATTTTTAGTCATCCTATTTAGGACCTTCCTTAGGTTCCAGCATCTCTGCCAGGCAATGTTGGATTGTGAGTAGACCTCACTTTTTGCTCTGTCACACATTATTAGTCCTGTCACATTAGCAAGACATATTTCACTATATACCCTACCCATTGGTAATCCTGGTTCCAGAAATCTAGGACAATAAGATCTTTATTTCAAATGAAGATTTAAAATGATTAAATCTTTAGCTCAATAATTAAACACTTTGGAAGTTTAAAATTTATATATCCCATTCAATTTCTGTTCTTCAGTTGGTGATATGGCTCAGCCACACTGAACTACCAGTGTAACCTGTCAACTGTGTTCTGCTGAAAATCCATCCATAGTTTGGAAAAATCACATTTCCTTATAAGTAAAAGTTAACCCTTTCTCCAGAATTTAATATATTACTCCTCTATATATCTGGAGGGTTGGAAATAAAGAACCTATGTGTAGTTTTTTTCAGTGTCACTTTTAAGTCACTTCTTCAGGGCATTCTTGGTACAAATCTCAGCAAGGCTCCTGTCATAGAAACTTCTTAAGTTCCAGTTGACTCATCAAAATCTTAATAAGAAGCAGGACTGGGAGTAGGTTAGGGCAACTGAGGCAGGATTGGATCATATCTAAAACTCTGACACTTGGTTTCATTAATTTTGACTTTTTAATCATTGCATTAAATATTTTTGTGTTGTTTTTAGGATCACTCTCTCTCTTGCTCTTTCTCTTTATGCAGCGAATACCTCAAATTTATCATGCCCCTTGTCCTGATATTGCTTATGGAGACAAATTCCTTTTCTGATTGTTTGGTGGCTGAGACAGAATATGCTTGAATTTAGGGAAAGGGAGCAATGATTTCATGAAGTAGCCCAAACTGAAAATTATAAAATCATTATGTTATTCTAAACAATTATAATAAAATTATATTTTTCTGGCAACACATTTGTTAATAAATTGTGAAAATTCTCCTATGTAGAGAAACTCATGTTTTTGTTGGAGCACAAACACAATCTCTGGGTTCTTCCAGACTGAAAAATAATTAAACAAGCATCAGACAGATTGATGAGAAAAAAATCCCCAAGCAAGTTTAATAATAACATGTGTACACCTGTGTACATGGCAGAGATCCAGCATGACTGAGTACCCAGTCCAGGTGGCTTCAGGTACCACCTTAAATAGCTTAGCTAAGGCAGAAAGTCTTCGCAGGGGAGAAAGTGAGTATCAGTGACAAAGGTCACCAGGAACACACAGTAGACAATGCTATGCCAGTAAATTCAACCTTCCCCATTGAAAAGATACCAGGAGATTAAATCCTCATAGTTCAAGCCCTTAGAAGTATTTTTTACAGGTAAAAATAAAAACTTTTTTTTTTTAAACAATCTCCATCCAGTCTTCAGAACTCTTCTTATGATGTCAACATTTTCCCCCAAAGGACTAATTTTTCCTTCCCTACATGTTTCATACCCTAAAGACAGGAAGGAAAAGGTGAAGTGAAAAAATGCCCAGAGAAAGCAAAAGTGTGGACATTGGCCAAAACCTTCAAAATGGGAGGAGGAGAAATATGAGTGCTCTGGTCAGGTTGACTCCTATATCTGATGAATTTAAGCAAGATCGTTTATATTTTCTTTGTCCCCCTTTAAAAGCATCAGTTTTCTTCACAATTTACTACATAGATGACCGATTTACAAAACAAATGAAAAAAAAATGCCATTTGTTGAAAATGAAATTTGCTTAAGAACACTATTCTTTTGATCGCCATGCCTGCCCCACAGCAAGCATACCCCCAATACATTCAAAGTCTGTTCTAGGCTCTTTTTTCTGGCCAAATGATATATGAAATAATATTTTATAGAAATAAAAATTCAGATAGCCAGTCACACTGTTTCAATTTTTGAGCATTCTTTTCAGGACCCAAAATGGCTATTAATGACATGACCATTGCCCTGTGATGGCCAAATCCTTTCCTTTGCTGTGGCATAATTTTTCAGAGTAGGAGCATGTAATAAAATGTTGCTAAGTATAGTGCTAGAAACAGAATAACCACACTAAGTTTTATGGTACTTGTGCTAGAAGGATAGAGGTATGAGGGAGAGAAGTCTTCTTCAAGCTGCTTAATGTTTTAAATGATGAAACTAATGTCTCTAGGAGCAAAGTGGAAAAACAAACATAAGCAGGTTACACAGACTTTTAAAATATTATGAAAAGTATTGAGATCACTTGTTCTTTGTAGTAAACATATTCAGAATTTACAGAAATACATTTAAAATTCAAAACACATGGTACTGTACAAATCACCCAAGGTCTTTGGGAAGTTTCTAATAATTTGACTGTACTGTTGTAGTTTGAGGTGCTTTGCTGTTGTGATGCTCACTTAACTTTGTAAATGGCAAACATCTTTTTAAAGCACAACAGCAGCAATCTGGGATAAGGGAAATGTTCATTTATGGAGTGGTTATGGAGACCTGGAGCAACAGGCTATTTATTTAATAGACAGAATCTATTGATACTCTGCAGTTTTGGAGAATGCTTCATTCATTGTAATAAGCTCAGTCTCAGGATTTAAGTTCTGATTGAAACTCTACTTGTATAGGGAGTGTCTATCTGTCCAAAGCCTTTATAAGGCCCAAGGCTATCATAAATAGGCCTGCATAAGTAAGTCATAGGGCAGTTATTTCTCATCCTCATATACAGGAATAGCACAGAAATGGTTATTTTGAAATTGTACAATACCTATATGCTAGGGGAGTATAGAGGAAAGAATTAAAAAGAATTCGAACTATGTAGAAGAGGTGAGACACAGGAGTAGTTAGAAAATCACATGCTACTTAGATTCCACTCTTTCTACAGTCATGGAATGTGGATAATTAATTTTGTAATGATGCTTAATAGCATAAGCCCTCTTGTAAATGTTGTAAAGAGGCAGATCTGTAGTCAGATAACATAAAATGTTTGATTAATGTATATTGATAAAATAAAATATTCATAATTTTAGTTTATTTCTGAGTTTATTAATAATCTTTATATATATATATTTATATATGTATGGCTTTGAGCAAAGACAAAAGAAATACTCTAACTCATCCCTGATCATACAGTTGTTGCAAGAATCAACTATTCTTCAATTTTCCCAGCCGCAGAAAGACCAATCTTCTCAATAATACATCTCTTTCTGTACAGATTAAAACTCCATACTTACGGGCTTACCTATGTACAGAGAAAAGAGGTCACTTTTCAACTAGCAATGGACCTTTATATTACAGGAATGTGAGCCATTTTTTCTTAAACTAAGTATATATTTTCATACATATATATGTATATAATTTACCCTGTACCATTTTATTAGTTTAACATATAAACCTTAGTATTTCATCCATCCAATTACAAAGTGAATAAAAATTTTATGGTTGCACTGAAAGACCATGCGATTCAATTTTGCTTATATTTTCCAATAGTGCTCAAAATAAAAAAAAACAAAATTTTATATATATAAAAATATTTCACTACCAAACCCATTAGTCCTATCAAATGTAAACCTTTAATAATTTAAAGGACCAATACATGATATTAATAAATTGAAGTTAATTCTCAACATTTTAATAAAATAAAGGAGTTTTGTACTGATATGTAAATGGTCTTGCAGCTTTCCCATAGGTTTTAGGTAGAGTGAACAATCCCTTTCTTACACCATTCCTGACATGCCATCATATGTCACCAGCATGTTAATGATAACATTACATTGACTAGCATTGTTGATTACTTCCACACAAGTTGGGATCTGCTAGGAAATAAACATGACAACTCATTTTGGTATTATAGGTATTATATCCATAAAAGGCATAACAGGCAGCATGGATCCATTTTAGAGTTTTTGCTTTTGTTTTTGTTTTCTGTCCTCAAGTCTATCTGGAGGCCCTGCCCCATTTAATGTGTGATCTTTGTAAGTTCTTCTGAAATGTATCATCAAAGATACCGAAGACCTCCACTTTAGGTGGTTCTCTTAACGTGGGCTATTTACACAAGTCGTTAATAGGAATCTTCCACTTGTATTCCAGTCATCCACCACATTTGTGGGATGCATTAGGCACAAATGATTACTAAGGGACTTCTTTGAGAAGAAGCAGATGCTCACAGATCATGGAAAGAGTTAAGGAAACAGACGAACAAACAAACAATGCTAAGACATTCACTTTAACTCCTGCTTTCTGTTATCATGTCCATACTTTTTCAGCACATTTAAATAACAAACCTTCTATCTAAGGGCTATGTTAGTTACCACATGCCTTAAGATTTACTAACCATTAAATTACAATATACGTACAGCAAAGTGTGTTCCAAACAGACATGATGCTATAGCACATTTTATTTTTTTAATGCAACACCACAGTAAACTACTAACTACAGTGAAGACACAGAACACACTGGTAACTCTAAATCAAGCTGTGATTTACAAATCATTACTTAAATAATGATAAGAGTAATAATATTAAAAGAAAGTGAAAACCTCACTTCTAGACTTAAGTCAGAGATCCAAGTCAGCCTTATAGGAATTTTAATATAGGCAATTAATGAATGGTTATACTTTTCTAGAAATAAGAAATACTGTAAGCTTTCCCCTACAATGACTGATTTGAAACTACTTTTTTTTTTTTTTTCAAAAAGCATGCAGGGACTATTTTCAGATGCTTGATTATGGCAAGAAGGAAGAAAAGTAATGATTTTTGGTGTAAAACAAGCAATCTGTAGAATCGAGCATACAATTTTGCATAAAACACTGCAGGTTAAATTAATATTGTAGGTTTCAAGCCATCGCATTACAGTTGAATAACTGTCACAATTAGGTTTTGTAAAATTTAAAACTCTAAGTTTTGAAGTGAAGCAATAAAACTAAATCCTTAAATGATGACTTTTACCTTCATACAGCATAGAATAGCTATTTTTATTGGGGTTGAAAAGTTATTTACAACTAACATTGATTGAGTCTTGGTGAAAGTCCAATAACACATGAAGACAAATATCTCCTCGACTTTCTGAAAGATCAATGAACATGTTTGAGGTTAGAAATATTCGTAACAGTGGCAATGCTCATCTCTTATGGTGGCCAAGCATACAGTGGGTTTTTTAACCTAATTCGAAATCGAAAGCACCAGGATATAATTTAGATCTATAAAATGGGATTTGATCTTTAATCCTCCATAATTAATGACTAAAAATTTAGATGCAGAGACACAGCTAATGAAAGTAGCTTTGATTGGTGCTATTCAGTAGCTCACTTGAGTTGCCTTTTTTTTTTTAAATCAGTTTGTATCCATGGAATCCAAGAACTCTTCATAAAATAGAGAAATACATATATCAAAGGAATTAAGTAAAAGTAGGTTAAAAATAAATAATCTTACAACAACATTTTAAATCTTTTAATGATTTAAAGAAAGGAAGACATATAACACTGAATGCTAAACAGGTCTTTTGATCTTCTCTTGGGAATTTAGATATATATTTAATAGTATATGTATAATATATATATATATGTATATATATTTTACATTTTGCATGTAAGCCAGAGCTGTCTAAAATATCTCTTCATAGTAGGCTATAGGGATCTATCAGGAGATAGAATAAAATAAGATCTGAGAATATTCTCAGTTTATTAGAGTATCTCTTTCTGCTTTGATAATCAGCAGGGATCATAAATTTGAAGCAAATCGTGGCTTTTCTGCCTCTGGGTCTGTGTTTAAGACTGAGGAAGACTCCCTCTGAAGAGCTGCTGCTGGTGGAGGGGGCGCTGGAGGGACTCCTCGGTTGGGGGGAATGGCTCCCGATGACATCTGTCGGAACAGGGTGACTCTTGGGGGGACAGTGCCCCTGCCCGCGGCCTGAAGGCCCGTGCCGTGGACGGCTGTCACGGGTTGAGGGATGGAGGCCAGGGACTCGCCCACAGTGGGATGAGGTCTGGAAATCAGGGTGGAAACCTCATGAGGCAGCGAGGGCTGTGAGGCCGAGAGGGGTCTGACTTCTCGGGTCAGGCTGGCGTTGTGAAGTGCCTGCGTGCTCTTGTGGACTTCGTTCTTCGGTGTGGAGCTGCTGGGTGTCTGTGGCTGTTGGGGCTGCTGTTGAGGCTGTGGAGGCTGGGGCTGCTGTAACTGCTGCTGCTGCTGCTGCTGCTGTAGGAGAGACAGCTGGGAAGCCGTAGGGGAGGCATAGTGGAAAGTTCGAGAGGCCAGCGGGCTCTGTACAGGAGGGCTGCAGACTGCGGTGGTATAGGAGCAGGTTGGGAGGATGGCTGACGGTTGGGGGGTCTGTGTGCTGGGACTGGGGGAGTGCAGGTTGCTGTGAGACAGACTGGTGGCTGTGTACACGGGTGGAGATTGTGTCCTCATGCGAGAGGTTGGAGTAGTAGCTGAAGATGTAGAGTTCAGGGCTGTCATTTGCGAATAATTGATTGGAGCAATTGCCTGCACCATCTCCCTGTCGTGTTTCACAATCTGCTTCAGGATTTCATTCTCTTGATTGTTGAAAACACCAGTGTTCAGATCCTTCTGGAATTTTTGCAGAAGAATAGAGTTTTTCTTTCCTGTCAGCAAAAGAAGAGAGACACTTAGAAAGCCTACACATCACTGATGAAGTGAGAATGGCTTCTGAAAACAAGCATTGGTGGTTCTTCCCAGAGGCTTAAACACTAGGTACTCAGTTCTACACATGAACTGAACCCACACTCCTGCTGACTCCTGTGTCTCTGTGAATCTTCCTTTCTATTAAAGTTGAAGATCTGCAATCCGGCAAAAAGCTGTCTGACCAAAGATGTGGAGATGCCTGACATAAAGGCTACCTTAAATAACGGAGGGAAGAAAAGACATTTGGGTAAGAATATGCCTAATGCCAAGATTTAAGTTAAAAGCTACTTTTGAAGAAATGACAATGGGAGCACTGTGATATGACAGGCATGCTACACAAGACCTTGGATGTACATATTTTTATTTTAGATTTATTTACTCAGTTTTATTTCTCTTCAATTTTTTGAGGTCAGTGTGTTCGTAATCTGATTTCACCAAAAAGGCGAGTAGGACATGGCAAGTACTATTTATTTTTAAAGGTTTACTTATTGATGCATACAGAATTGGGGTGCAGGCCAGAGGCACAGGGGCAGTGAGAGGATCACCAGACACAGAGTGGGGAGCAGAACTGGCAGGTTGGTAAAATACAGTGCTGAGGGGAGTAGTGGACAAGGGGATAGGTCTGCCACAATATGTGGGTCACTTCCCTGGCTAGAGACCAAAGTTGTGCTGCAGTGGCTATGGCCAGCTTCGTAGTGCTGTGCTTCAACTTGTTGTAACACCATGCTATGTATTTTTCCTCATCTCTGGGAGTTTAAAAAAAATACCGATGGAGAAATGCAAAACCACAATGGAGATATCACTTCACACTTGTCAGAAATGCTACTAGCAAAAAGGCCAAGAAATGACAGATGTTGGGAAAGGTGTGGAGAAGGGAACCCTGTGCATTGCTAAGGGGAATATAGGTTGGTGCAGCCACTATGGAAAACAGTATAAGGTGCCTTGAGAAATTAAAAATAGAACTATCATATGATTGAGAAAGCCTACTTCTGGGCATACTGCCAAAGGAAATGAAATCAGACACTTGCCGAGAGAGCTGCAACTTCATGTTCATTATAACATTGTCCACAGTAGCCACAACATGGAAATGACCTGAGTGTTCATTCCTATATATATGTATATGTATGTATACATATACATATATACATATATAATCTACATATATACATGTGTGCATGTATGTTATGTATATGAACACACACACATCTCTCATATAGATGCATTTATATTTGCCACTCTGTGTTTGTAATACTATGGAATAACTTTTGTGACAACATGAATGTGCCTTGAAGGTATTATGTTGAGCAAAAGATGCTGGACCAAAAAACAAAACAAACATTGAATGTTTTCACTTACATGTGAAATCTAGAGAAGTCAACCTCAAAGAAATGGAGAGTACAATAGTAGTTACTGTAGGGCGAGGGGAGTGCTGAGATACACTTATATCTGCGTTCCAGTTATAAGAACACCTAGTCCCGGGGCTCTAATGTGCAGCATGGTGATGAGACTTAACAATGCTGTGTCCTATACTTGAAAGATAAGAGAGGGACTTAAATGTTATTACTGCAAAATGAAAGTAATTATTGAGGGGAGAAAGGTGTTAAACAACTTAATCTTGGTTATCATCTTGCAATATAAAAGCAATCATTATATTGTATGCTTCAAACTTACAGCACTATGTCAATAATAGATCCATAAAGCTGGGCAAATGTATCTAAGTCCATTTACTATTTAAATCAGAATAACCAGAACTAGGATCCAGATTTTAGTACTTTAGAAGAACATTTACCCCATGGATTCCTAGGTGCAGCCAGATTGAGAACTACTTCATTATTTTTCCTCTTTTGAAAGGTTATTTTGAAAATCAAAGGCAATAGTGTGTGACAGGCTCTCAGTTCACTTTAGAATCTCTCCTTCTCTCTCTCTTCTAGGGAGTGGCCTGCAGTCAGTGGGCATTCTCTGGCAGAAAACAAGACTCAATAGCAGATTGATAAAAGAAGGTAAAATCAGGGATTTCTATTTCATTTTTTATAAAATAACAGTAATTATTGTATGATTTATGGTGAATATGGTAACTGAAAAAAATAATTAGTTTTGCTCTACCTCTAAATAAAGTATCACATCTAAAGATCTAAGTCAGAAGCAGTATTTTTGAAATGGAAGTATGTTTGATTTACTCAACTGCTGGGAAGAGCCAGCTTTTTAAATGACTGCCAAAATAAACAATTGTACTAATTTCCAAAGAACAAAAAATTCTACTAGGTAATAATTCCCTTAACTGTGGTTTAGGAAATTCCCTTAGGTGGTTTACATTTACATACAAGGCCACACAACTGAGAAGGAAAATGTTTCTTTGTGATTATGCAAATGATCATTATTTCTTAATCTAAGTATCCATAAGCTGTGGAAGACACAATTTTAATGCACTGAGACATTTTTAATAATCAAAAGATGAAAATGCATGGTATATACAAATAATCCTATATTATAGATTATATACCATTCAATCAAATTTTATTATAAGAGTATAAAAAATTAGATAAGAAGAATTTTGTATCAGATTAATGAAAATTCTCTATTGATATCCCCTTATTTTAATGCTTTCTCTAAAGATATTTCGCTGGCTTATGAAAACCTATTGGGACAGAAGTCAGCCTCTAGCTCTACTGTGAATACTCACATACTGCACAGAGGGAAGTCATTTCTCGAGTTGAGAAAGAATGCTTTCTGGACACTATAAGCACTGTCTCTCTGGACACTGTGTCCTGTCAAACCCCTAAGGATTCAATATTAATTTCGAATATGTTTCTTAGTCTAATGTCCAAATAGCACTTCCGTTTCTCCTAATGTAAATTCACAGGTTTATACAGTTAATTGGCCCATAAATAGAGTGGGAAAGATTTGAAGAATCTTGTAGTAAAAGCTGACATACACACAATTATAAGTCCTGCCCTTTTGTAAGAATGAAGCAGCTGAAGTACAGTATTAGTTATTTCCCAGTGAACCCAACCTCATCTCCTTTTGTTCTTTTCTTGCATCATCTGCCTCTAACCCTTGCCATCAAAAGTCATTGTGTACTAACTAGTGAATGTTACAGTGAGTTAGATCATATCTCTGGAGCAGTTAGAGTAATAAAATCAGTGTTGTAATGAGTATGGGAGAACATATCTATGTTCTTAGCCGAATAGGAGCATCAAAAGTCATAGAGTTTCTACAGGGATGTGGTATCTAATTTGAGATTTGAATGTTGAGCAGAGTTTAGCAGTTTAAGGGGGGAAGACAGAATAAGGTGGAGGAAGAGACTACAGGTATGAAAAATGAACATATAGCACCCTGGAACTTCAGAATGTTCCAACATATTTAGGGAGATTAAGAGCAAGTAATCATATCTAACTTTACTATGGCAATTATGCAAATCTTCAAGATAGTATGGCTAATGAACACTAATTTTTGTATTTTTATTTGAGAGCAGATGTTCTGACAAATTGGTTTACAAAGTAAAGCATCTATAGGGCACTTCTATCAAGATTTTTTTCTTGCTTAAGTCTGCATTATAAATATTTCAGGAAGTTGCTACGGAGATAATTAAAATGAACAAGTTTTTAATTTTCAATATAAGGATAAAATGTAAATGTGATTCTTCAAAAATAAAATTCTAACAAAAATTGTATGTAGAGCCATACTATCGTATCTTAATTTTATGTTAATACCATCTAGAATTTTTACCATCACTTTTTACCTGAAGATTCAAGTTGGTTAGGCATCGTTGGAGATATCAGATTGCTTAGCTAGTAAAAATAGAGATGAATAAGTGAACTTGCATATTTAGAAGAGAAAATTATGAGTTTCACATCTTTCTAAAAATATGAGTGAAGCTAACTGTTTTTTCCATGCTAATAAACACCTATAAATTAACATTTAGAATTTAAGACTAAAAAAGTGATTAAGACCTACCTATACATATTAAAATGAAATTGTGCATAAAGTAGATAGAAAACTAAAGCGAGTACCTATCCGATCTAGTCGATCAATGGCAACCGTCTCAAAGGCTCGTCTCATCATTGGATACTCCTCCAGGACCTCATTGAAGTTATCCACAGAAAGCGAATACAGGCGACAATATGTATCAGCTCTAACACTGGCAGTGCGGCGTCCCTTAGTCAACAGGCAAATCTCTATACATTAAAAAAAAAAAAAAAAAAGAAAAAAGACAGATGTGTTTGTTAAAAGGCTACTAAAGTTCCCACAAAAAAAAAAAAAAAAAAAAAAAAAAGGTTACAGTTTGGGGCTCTCCCTGGTGGCCAAAGGGTTAAAGCACCTCATTATGGTGCTTTCAGGAGCCAATACCCTGCAAGTTCGATTCAGGCCAGGGAAATAACCCACATGGCACAGCAGACCTCTCCTGACCTGCCCACTACTGCCCTCAGCAGCATATTTCAGTAGATCTGCCTGTTCTGCTCCCCACTCTGTCACTCCTGAATCTTTTCACCTACCACACCTCTGGTCTGTATCCCAGTTCTGCAAGCATAAATAAATAAATCTTTTTTTAAAAAAAAGTTTACATTCTGATTAACCACTGATTAGCAGTATTTTCTCTCACAAGGAAATCATTTCTAACAATTAAAAATTAGTCTTAAATTAGAATTTATGGCCAAAAAAGTGATTTAGTCCTATATATTAAAGAGAAAGTGTGCACAAAGAAGATAGAAAATTAAGCGAGTACCTATCTGATCTAGTCAATTAATGGTGCCATCTCAAAGGCTCTTCTCATCACTGTATATTCCAAGGTTACAGTTTGATCAATCACTGATTAGCAGTATTTTCTATCTCATGATGAAATTCCTTCTAACAATTAAAAATATCCAATTGCCAATATTAAAATTTAAAATAATATTTTTTAAAAAATAATTGACACTGTTGGTTCACATGCAAGATTGCAACCGATTCATTTACCCTCTGACCCCCAACCTAATCTTCCTGAAACAGAAAAAACAAAAAAGCAAATAAATTTGCAATGCAATTGGAAGCAGGAAGATTTTATGAATTTCAGAAGGCAAAAAATAGACATTATACAGACAGAAAACAGAATGAGCCTGATCTTGGATTTAGAACAGCAAAGGCATTAAGCAAACTGGAGCAGAGCTTTTCACTGATGCATTGCAATGGTGACTTATATAGTTCATATAATCTCAGTAAGGGCAGCATAAGAATTGTATACCAAATGCACAGAGGGACTTTCTGTTTCGGCAACTTCAAAAGAGACATTTTTGTTGAAATTAAGATTCCTAACATACGGTAAGCAAACATTTTCAAATTTGGACTTCTTTATTTTCTAGGTAAACAAATTTATACATGATAATTTTCCATAATTTATTAAATCCCTGTAGACTCTGATTTTAAGAAATAGAATTTAAACATTTAACTTCAAAATAAATAACTTGAAAAAGAGAATGGCAAAGGCGTTTCTAAATTACATGTCTTCCTAACAGGAGGAAATATAGCAACATAATTTTAGAAAGGGGTCTAAATCCACATTATCCGTGAATTTATATAAAGGAGTTCAGTTCCTGTTGATAAATATCATCAGGAAATTACACGTACTTGATGATACATAGTATTTGATGTTTACATACATGTTGGAAATGATAAAATTTTTGAATGATGTATATGTTATTAATAAGGTTCGTCATAATTATGAATTTACTTAAAACCACCTGGTAAGAATATAGTGGAATTTGGGCACTACATGAGAAATAAAGAAGGGCAGTTGTATCAGTGAGTGTCAACAGGAAGGATTTTAGAAAATGCTGCCCAGACCACCAGTTATGTTGGTGGTGTTCATGTTGGTAAGCATATTAACATACAAATTTAATACCATTGTGGATTGGATATGTTTGTGTGCATGTCACACACATGTATACACTTGGTATGTGTAAGAAGGTGAATCTACATTGGACAATATTTAAGCAAAAACATATCATCCGACCATGGAGTTTGCCATCCACTCTAAATAAAGTAATAAAAAGTATTTTCAATATTACCCCCCAATTAAATTCCTGTCTCATTTAAAGCATTGATGTACATTATATAACTTACAATTACCACCTATGGCAAACAAAATCATGAGGAATGTTTTACTGCAAAGTGTTGCTTTTATGTTTGTACAGTACAAGTTGTCACGTACAATAGTTATAAACCTCATGGAAAATAAGCCCATAATATGTAATAGAGCTTTAAATGGTATTGTCTTCAAGTATTTCACTTGCAAGTCTAACCTAACTATGGAAATAGTCTGTGATTAGAACAATACTGGAATATGTTGTGCATTTATTTATACATTTGAAAATCTGGGAATCCATAAATATTTAAAAGTAACATGACTACTGAATGAAGTGTGTAGAAGTTAGTAAAAGTGAAGCTTTTAAAGTATCTGATAATAAAGGAAATTGTCACAAATGTTTAAGAAAAGCAGAATATGAGTATAATTATAGTGTGATAAAAATGATAACATATAAATCAGTGACAATTAAATCTACTAATATGCCCATTTCTGGATAGAAAAGGTTCCTTTATGTAATTGTACTGTTTACATTTTTCTTTTCTCAACATTCTTTTATAGAAATTATTATTATATTTATGGATAAATTTTAAACACTGTATTTAAAAACTTATTATCTATGTCTTCAAATTAGAAGAGAGAAACATGATATGAAGGAATATAAACAAACTATTAATAGTGATTACTCTCATAGGAGATTTTCTCACCTTTACCTTTTATTCTTTGTACTCTATCTTATTTTAGAACATAACATTTTAAATTTCTAAGTGCCTGCCATATTCTTATGCTTGCAGCTTTCTCTTTTTATACAGTGCTCTTTTCTTGGGGATGTGATAGCCACATGGATTAAGCACCCTGGTTTAGGATGATGGAGATATGCTACAACACACACACAAATGTTCGCTGCATTGCATGGATATAAGTGAAAGGAGCAATACACAAGAACCCACATGTCATATGACTCCCTTTATATGAATTATCCAGAAAAAAGAAATGTATAGATATAGGTAGCATATTAGTGATTGCTCGGGATGGGGTCATGGAACAGGTATTAAAGTTAAATGAGCAACTGGAATCTTACAGGGATGATGGAAATATGCTGAAATCTAATTTATACTGATGGTTTCATAATTTGGTAAATTTACTAAAAAAAAAGCCCTTTGACTTTATACTTTAAATGTACCCTTTAAAATAGATTGTTATAAAATTTATAGAAAAAAATAGCTTTGGTTGTACATTTTATCTTTATTATATTTTAATTTCCCTTGTCGCCTGTATCCTTTCTCTATACTCTGTAGTCATTTTGTGATGTGTCTGGTCATTCCTTGGCATGTTGAATGCTTCTTTCAGGTAATCTATTGACATCAGTTCTCATGATGTGGCAGGATTTGTTGATTTGGTATTTCTCTTTAGAGTGATACATGGTATTGTCCCGGTATTTCTGCAAATGGCAGACTGGGGAAGCCTTTATCCTAGTGTCATTAACTCTCTCTCTTAAATGTCTTAGATTTCTGCTTGTTCAATTGATTTGGGGAAGCAATTTATTCTCCTTGGAAGAATAAATGGCTCGCTACAGGCTGTTTTGCGATATGGAATGAGGGACAGTCCTTGGTAGTATACACAGACCTTAGCCCATTGCCTGTATTCTTCCCTTTTCCTTGACCTTTTTCTGACTGACTCTATGAGGGGTCTTCTGTGGTTCCAAACAAAATTCAGAATGTTCAATTTCTTTGAAGAAGTTAATAGGAGTTCTGAAAGGGAATTAAACCTTTATATTCTTGTGGGTATTATGGCCCTGTTTAAAACATGTTTATCCAATCCATAAGCATGATGGATTCCGCTTCTATGTATTTTCTATTTCTCTTAATACCACCTTCTTGTTTGTTTTTCTTGATCTTTTACCTCCATTGTTAATTTTTTCCCCAGGTAATTAGTTATTTAATGGTAAATATGATTGTACTTGATGTCTTCCTCTTCTAATTTGTCTTTTTTTCCCTAATAGACATGCCACAGATTTTTAAAAACAATAATGTTATTTTTATATCATTTTGTGTCTTTTTCCATCACAGTTGGAATCCCCATGGGCTTCCCATCACCAAATTACCCGTGTGCCATCACCATAGTACAGTGCATTTCCCTCCTCCCCCCACACTGGTTTTGATCCCATTCCCCCCTCATAAAATGTCTCTGGTATATAGTTGTTCATTATTATTATTATTTTCTCCCCTGGTCCTTTATATTCCTGCTGTGAGTGAGTGAAACCATCGGTATTTTTCCTTTTCTTTCTGGCTTATTTCACTAAATATGATCTTTTCCAGCTCCATCCATGTTACTGCAAAAGGCAAGACATGCCACAGATTTTTATATGCTGATTTTGTAGTCTGTTGCTTTATTGTGATTTATTATTTCAAACAATTTTCTTTCAGGTTTTCTATGTATATTGTCCAGTTGTTTATAAGTACTGTTACTTCTTTTTCAATTTGGAATCCTTTTATATTTTTTCTCTCGCCTAGTAATTCTAGGTAGGGCCTTCAATTCTATGTTGAGTGTGATGAAAGTGGACATCCTCTTTACTTACCTTAGAGGAAAAGCTGAAAAGTTTTGAGTGTGATGCTCACACTAGGTTTGTCATTATGGTTTTACTACATTGAGGTATGGTCCTCTGTCCAAAATTTTTAAAGATTTTATAATAAATGAATGATATTTTGTCCATGGATGTTGAAATCTTGTCAAATATTTTCTCTGTATTTACTGATATGATGATATGATTTTTATCTTTATTTTTATTGATTTGGTGAGTTACAGTCCTTGATTTGTGGATGTTAAAACATCCTTGCATCCCCAAAATAACTTCTACTTATTTAGGATATGTGACACTTTTAATGTATTATCAAATTTGGTTTGCTAAGATTTTCTTCTCTTTTATCTGTGTACAACTGATACACACACATATGTATACACATATACATACACACATGTTTTTAACATGATTGTTTAATTTTGTTGCATATTTAGGTGTTCCCATTGAGGTGTTTAGTTTTTGCTCCTTAGCCTATTTCCCATTCCCTTCTCTTAGGATAACTGTGTCATTAAATTCCATTGTGACTCCTTCAACTACCTAATGTCTGCATAAAGTCAGTTTTGCATATTGCTCTTTATATATCGATAACTATTACATAGTTTTGTTTCTTGTATTTGGCAAGTTAATGTACTTGATCGACAATCTTAGTTATTCTAATAATATCTATTGGGTAGATAGAAAAGAATCACTGCTAGCCCCATGTTAGCTCATGTGATATACAGGAGATTAAATGGGATCTGTTTTGTTAATGGAAGAAAAATCACATAAAAATATCAAAGCTAAGAAGGGTAAGATCACAGCATTTCTATCTTTAAAAACCTATCAGACCATTCCAATTCTTTACTTTTGATTTTAAATCTACTAACACTCAACTCTTTAAAAGTTAATCAAATACTTTGAATAATAAATGCCTCTTAAAAGCAGTTAGCTTTAAAATATTCATCAAATGATTCTGAGTTTTAGGTGCCTCAAGTGTTTTTTGTAATAATATCTTGACAGATCTGTTTTCCTATGTGGTCTGATATACTGTCACTAAATTTTTTTTTTTTAAAAGATTTATTTATTTGTTCATACAGAACTGGGGTACAGGCCAGAGGCTCAGGGGTGGCGAGAGGCTTCACCAGAGACAGAGTGGGGAGCAGAACAGGCAGATCTATGAAGTACACTGCTGAGGGGAGCAGCGGGCGGGTCAGGAGAGGTCTGCCACGCCATGTGGTCACCTCTGGGGCAGGCGGGGATCGAACTCATGAGGAAGTGGCTTTAGCTTCTCAGTGCTGTGCATTTACCCGCTGTGCCACCAGGGAGGGCCACTGTCACTAAATTTAAAAAAAAAAAGTGAATAAAAGTAATAGTCTAAATAGAAAATACACTTACTAGATATTTATGAGGCACATAGACTACAACAAGGAAAGTAATTTGTCTCCAAATTTTCCCTCAGTTCTCTCTCATGTAAAAAGTGTATGAATAATAAAACAGATTTACATATGTATTTTATTAGTTTCTGTAATGCAGAAATTAAGGTTAAATGATTCAGACTGGATTCTTTAAGTGCAATAATTTTAGCAGATTAGGATTCAGAATATCTGGTGTGGAGTCTGAGATTTTATTTGTAAAAGTTGTTAGGTGATGCCAAAGATACATTTTTGTTAATGAGTTCATATGGCCATCAGATTTACATCTAAAGTAAGGTTCACTGTCTAGGATAAATTGGGAAAAGGAGGCAAAAGAGAAATGACCATGGAGTAATTGCATGAGATCAAGTCAGTGAATAATTTCTTTCTCAGCATCTTGAGGAAAACTATGACTATGCAAAGCAAAAGACATTGAACATGTATCAGAGCTCCTAAATAATTAGAAATGTAAGCACAAAGTATGGAAAGAGTAATTTGGTGAATAATTCCAAAGCTAAATTGTCAGCTGCTAAGACTTTACATTTGTAAAACGCTCAAAATCTAAATAACAGATGTTTCACAATAGTGTAGTTCTGTAGCCCTTAAGTGGAATGAAGGATATTACATTCCAAAAGAAGAGTAGGGACTGCATTGAGTAGGTTAGGGTGGAGCAAAGGGGTTCGGTGTGGGGGCAGGGGGAGGGAGGAAGGGGAGAGAAAATAATTTACAAAATAATATTATTAGGACAGGTTCAGAGAAAAGTTTGGAAAGATAATTTTTATGAAATTTCAAGAACAGTAGCCTATTTGATGATAAAGACTACTCCTCTGTGAACATAAACATGGGTATTCATCTATAATGCTATTGCAAATCTAAGGGAGGAATTTATGTGTAAAATATGGTCTTAGGAAATTATATGTAATACAAAGGGGAATCCTTGTTATTGAAATATCTCCTATGTGTGGAAAAGAAACTCCTCTTTCTCTAGAAGGTAAATTTGCTTTTTTTTTTTCAAATCACCTGTTTCATGACAAAAGAATATTAATCTGTAGTTGTTTGTAAAACTAGTGCTTAAAGTAACAATTTGTAAGAAAGCTTTGATAATAATTTTGGCAAGAGGGTGGGAGGGATCTGACAAAATGAACCTATAGCACTAAGAACAGAAGTCATCCATTCCAAGAATTATTGTAAATTCAAACGTTTAAATATTTAGCACGTGGAAGATGATGAGTCTTCCGATTTTGAACCTAGATGCAAAGCAATGAAACAGCCACTAGAGGGTATCTGTCCTAGAAGTGGAATGGAGCTTAAAAAAAAAAAAATGCAAAACTTTTGCATTCAAAGAAAATCTCATTTCATGAAACTTTCTGATAGTAATCCTATAAGTTCTATCTAAAAAGTTTAGAAGTATTATTTTTGTGTGCAAAAATTAGTAAGATATAATTGGTTATCTGTTAAAATTGATTCAAATATAACCAATTATAACCTGGTCAGTAGCGTGTAGGATGCCTGGCTGAGAAGTGTTTCCAATGCAGAGGCTTTCTGTTGGGTTGTAACTAAGTTACCTAATTTTACTCTTATGAGGACATTGAAAGTAAAGAATGTATAACAAGAAAAGTCGGAGTACCTGAGTTATAACAATGCTAAATCCTTAAAGTGGTTCTTGAGCTTTTAAAAACCACTGCTGTTTACTAAGGAACATTTTAGCTTTTCCACAAAGTTAGCCTCTGACTTTCTTGCAGTTTTGCTGTGCTCTTTTTCCTGTGCTCCCCCACATCAACTAATCAGAACTTGACTCTGAGCTTTTCAGACAAAAATGCCTGACTCACACACTGGCTCATACCAGTCAATTTCCGCTCTTTTCTGTTCGTTCCTTTCTTGAGAGAGATTACAAAAGGTCTTCAAATTCAGTATATGATTAGCTCCAGAGAGGCCTTCAAATGATTAGTTGTTGCATATTTAAACCAAGATGTAAGTAAACCAAGATATCAGTAGAGAGGTCAGCTGGAAATCTCAGATCTATCAGTCAAAATCTTTCAGAAGAGTAAAACATTTCTACTACCTATCCTTTCATTGAGAAAAAGGCACACTCACAATTAATTGTAACAAAGTTAAATATTTGTCATTCTTTTCTCACTCCAAGAAATATCATTATATATGTTAACAAATGATCAAAATCAAGAAATTAACTGCAATCATTAAAATGACACTGACCTTGTAAATTAAAATGTATAACTTAAGTATGTATACATGACAAAGGAAACGCCCCTCAGTAATTCATTAATTTAGTAGCACATATTAACTTATAGAGGCAAAACACACATCCTATAAATGAATGATAATGGAAGTAAAATATACATTACAAAAAATGTTTACTTTTATAATTTTATTCTGAAAGAGTTAAATTGGAGAGACTAATTTTGAAATAGGAGGTTCTATCATCAGGAACTCTACATTAAAATAAAATGTAATTTCTAAAACTACTCTGTGTATTAAGAATAATATTCATATTTGTAAAGGATAGCAAACATAAATAAAAAGGAAAATATACAATAAAAACTATATGTGGTCTACAAGTCCTAAAATATCTATATTCTCACTCATTGCAGAAAGTATTCACTTACCCTGGATAAATTACATTATTTCCCTTACAAATTTTTTGTGATAGCACATCTTATCCAGATAACAAAATCTAGAAGGCATAGAAATCAATGGACTGAAGATGTATAGTACATAAATGTTTTAGCCTGTGACTTTATGAGAAGTATAGAAGTGGCACAAATTCACTAACAGTGTATTCAAACCAACCAACTTTTTTTTTTTTTTTTTATTTCTTCCTGACCTACTTGGTCAGTATGATAAATAGACACCAAGAAATTCCCACACCAGAGACAATCTGGCTTTAATTCTGTAGAAAAGGTGCCTTCTCAATTTTTTTTATAACCTTAATTGATATATTATTTCATTCTTTTCAAACTATATCTAATAGAAATTTCATTTGGGCAGATAATCAACAGTTCTTCCCCCTCAGGTTTTGGAGACATTTTGGAGGGAAACACATCTAAGAAGAAAAAACATACCAAAATGACTCATTTTTCTAGTTTTTTGATTATTAATATTTTTTTAGTGTGGGGTATCTTAATATATAGTAAAATCAGAATAGCATATATTAATATGAAATATAATATAATAAATTTGTGGAAGAATGTAATATAACAGTAAAATAAACACCTCCGTTCATTGTCCAGCTTAAACAATTTATCAACACATAGCTAACTTTGTTTCACTGATATGCCATATATTTCTCTTCTTTATAATTTGAAGTATACTGCAGATATATTAATTCAAGTAAAATTACAATATATATTACTAAAAAATAAACCTTCCTGAAATAAAAATTACTACAATAGCATTATCACACAAATTTATTAGCAAATATCCAGTTAGTATTCAAATTTAAAAGCAGGAAAAGGTTAATAAAAGGGCACTTTCCAGAAATCCAAAGAGAAATGTTCCCTGGAATCTAAAACATTTAAAATAATTAAAAACAAGTTTTTAAAGATGAGAAAGATGTAATCCATTATAATACAATCCATGGACAAGAAAGTATACTCATGAATTTAAAAAATGACTGTAACCTAATTTAAAGTAATGTCAATTGAATACAAAAAGGAATTTTGCTGTTGCTGAATAACAGTGAAATAACTAAACTGTCTTAGAATGTTGATTTGTCACATAATTTTTGCATCATTTTTAGCAGAAATCCATAAATAGAAAGAAGGATGACAGTTGAAATTTCAGGGGAAATTTCAATGAGGTGAAATAACAATGAAGGAAGAGTTGAAAGTTTCTTTGAGTAAAAGTAAACAAAAACATAAGAAATAGTTCATCATGTTCGCTGACTCATATAATTTACAGGACTTGTTTTCCAATACATAAAACCTAATGAGACTCTCTGGATCAGAGTTTCTCAAACTCAATCCTATTTACATTCAGGGTTGGCTAATTCGCTGGTGTTGGATGCTGTGCTGATGATGACACATTCATGGTTTCATACTTCCATATACACTGCTCTAAAATTTCAAGGTTGTACACACGTGATTGCTTTGCATCTTCGTACAACTTCTGCATCATCTTTGCAACTGAGCTTAAAATTGTTTTATATACTAAAGCATCTGTAATTAAACTCTTTGGGACATTTGCTTTAATTACGCAATCTTTTTTTGGATAATCTTGGAACACTGTAAAATGAATGTTAATCACTTGGTTAATGAGCGAACACTAAACACATTAGACATGTGTATTGAAAGTACCATGTATTTCCCTTCCCTTTTAAGTATTAGGTAACTCCTGTTGGCTTATTGATTTTAATTAAATAAGATTAAAAAGTAAGATCTGCTAAAGAATCTATAACATTTAGATGTAGAGAAAAAGATGAGAAAAAGGAAAATGAAATTGTATCAGTGTTAATAGAAACCAATGTGCAAATTGTGACAGAGTTGAAGCTGGGACTTGTTAATTTATATAGAATATGTATATATATTACATCTTTCTTTATTTTGTACATTTTTTTCATCTCAGCTGTAATCTTGTGAACTTCCCACCACCACTTCACCCATGGTGCCATCACAATGGTGCCATCACCATTGTTCTGTGTGCTCTTTCCACCCTACTTTTGACCCTGTTCCCCTCTCTTCCCCCATAGAATATCTCTGGTTTATAGTTGTTAGTTGATGTTTGTTTTTATTTTATTACAATTACTTTTTTTTCCTGGTCTTTTACATTCCTGCTATGAGTGAAACCGTCCAGTTTTCTTTCTGTCTTATTTCACTAAGCATAATCCCTTCCAGTTCCATCAATGTTGCTGTAAATGGCATGCATTTACCTTTTTTGATTGCTGAGTAATATTGCTGTACTATTTACAATAGGGAAGATATGGAATTAATCCAAATGCCCCAAAATAGATGACTGGGTTAACTTGGGACTTTTTGATAATGTGTGCAGACAGAAAGCATTTGAAGGTAGATAAACACAAAATATACACATTCTTTCTGATTTGTTATATATTTATATATATTCTTAAGGAATGTTAAAAGACCGATATGAAGTTGTTTCTTTAGTATTATGATCTATGATTAAATTACATAGTTTTTTCACTGATATAAAAGTAGCATTTTTTTTTTTGGATAGGCATTAATGAATGATATATGACCAATGTGAGTCACTAACACTATAACATGTCACTGAAAAAGTATTTGCAATATTATCATCCAGCTACAGAAATATGTATGTAAATTTGTTAGGTATTGATTAAAGATTTTTTTAAGAACAATACTTAGCAAACATCTACAGCTACTTTGCAGTACATTGGCAATATTATTCTAATTGCAATTCTCTTGTAAATTAAATGGACTTTAAAATTTACTTTCCCAATAGTGATGCAAAAGAAAGCAACTGCTCATGTTAATGGATCATTTTATAAGCAATCCTCAAAAAATGATGCAACAAAACCCCTTGAGGAATATTTATTCAAATTAGGTTTAGTGTGTGAATTTAATAGGAAGAAATTTCAGGTGCATGATAATCTTTCTGTAGTTCACTGAACAGCAAGATGCAGTAGGCAAGATTTCATAGGCAAAGTAAAGACAAAAATTCTTTCCAAAACTTGAACTAATATCTTACGAAAAGTCACAAAAGGTGGTTCTGCCCATGGAATAAATGATAATTTTTTAAGTCTGGCTTTCATAATTTGGTGCCATTTATATATTCTAACCAGTAGTCCATCAACCCCAACCCCCTCAAATGTCTTAATGTCTACTGTGCATTATAAGCATCTGTTTATTAATTTATTTTCTTGCTAATTGTCTCTTTCAACTAGAAAGTCCGTGGCATGAGGGTAGGATACTGCCTCTGATCTTTATCACAATATTACCTATGATTGTAACTAACACTTTGTAGTTACCTACAAATGAATGATGAATGAACAAATTAAAATTGGTTAGTATACAGTTTGATATTATGGACAGATGACATTAAAAATAATTAAACCTACATAGGGCTAATACATCTTTTCCAAAGGTAGACACAATTAAAAACAATAAAAAAAATCGACATTTGTGCACAAAATAAAGGATTGAAGGGTTAAATTCTTGTATTATATCATTATTGACCAGTAAAAAAATCACACAAAGACCTATATCAGCTTGACCACTGAAATTTAGGAAGGGTGCTATAAGAATTGTCTTTCCCTCATGAAGCACAGAGATGACATGAATTAGCATTAGCTGTTATTTTTATTGTGAGCCCAGATATTACTCCTGAGCTTTGAACTACTGAATCAGTTTAACATTAAAATATCATAATATATATGTATTAAGCAGTGCTGGGCAGACAGCTTTAGGTTGAGAGGTTTTTGTTCTACTTATTTTCATGCCAAAATCTTTCTTGTGAAATGACTTTCCCTAAGGTCTTGTTCATCTTCTGGGCTCTCTTTGTTTTCCTACATAAAGGTTTAATGGTGGTGTATATCTTTCCAACACTCCAAATGAATCGTCCTTACCTCCACTGAAGCAATAGAGGTATTTTATCAAGAGTGTTTGTGTAACACTGACAATTAGAGTATTAGCTGGCATAAAGGGATATGGGCCTCTCTTCTCTCTCGCTGATGTAAAATTTATGTAACTTCAGAATACAAGAATTTGGAATGTTGTAAATTTCTACTACAGACTTGATCTTTTTGAGAACACAAGCTTCTAGTAATAACCAGAGTAGTTACAGGCAAACTGTAGTTTTGTGAATGTGGAGCTGCCTGAAATTTGTGAGTAGACTGGACACTGAATAACACCCTTAATAAGAGAAACATCACAAGTGCCTTTTGCTTTTCCTATTACTAGTTCAAATTGTGTTTTATGGGAAGTAGGTTGTTCAATAGTAGGTGGACTATTTCAGCTAGGTTTCTTTATCTGAACCACATAAGACAGAAAATCATTTCAGTGACTTTTCTGAATTCTCACAAAGATGATATGCAATTAGGACAATTCTAAATGCGTTTGTGTTACTTTGATTCATCACCTGTATGCTTAAGACAATAACTCTCGTCAAGCTCAAAGGGCTGGGATGTTATGGACAAAATTGGGAGAGGATTCAATAAGTCATAGACCATTGTAATAGGATCAGAGTAGCCCCTTCCAATTTTGTGATAATTGTTCATGTTTATGAGGCTGGTGGATCATTTTTTGTTCTCATGCTAGTGGCAGTTTTCAAATAGGAAATTAATTTTCCTAATTTATTGTGAACCAGAGTCATGTTAATCTTCATTACATTATTGCAATGGCTCACACTGCAGGCTACTGATCTTCCCGGACATTTACAAGCTGTCTGCTCCATGAGCACTTATTCATCAGTTCAACAAATAGACATTCACATCCGTATATATTAATGAACTGCAAATGTGCAGATGTTGGTCATATACTGTTTCTCTGAAGCATAGAATTCTTACATTCTTAAAATTGCAATCTAGTAATCACATTATCCAAGTCATTTATTGTTTCTTCTCTCTAGTACACTTGCAAACCTGTTTTATCTTACCCACTAGCATGTTAAATGATATCATATTTCTTCAGTTATCTAAAACAAAAACATGGTGTCAATTTTAAGACTTCCTTCTTTACTCTCCCTGAGTGCTAGATGTAAGTTCCATTGATTGCTTGCATTAGTATCTTGTTAAATCCTTTGCTGAGGATTAGTTCAAATCCTCACAACTTCTTGTCTATATTACTTTAAGGCCCCCTACTTGTCTATTTGCTTGAACAAGTAGCTCAGTGTATGAAAATACATATATGCAACTGCAAATTTGGTCATTTCATTTCTCATTGGAAATACCTTTAATTCTCACCCCTTACCTATAGGATAGATTCTCATTTCTTGCACAGACACTGGCTTACTCATCTCCAGCTACTGCCTGCCTCCCAATCCACATTCCACACATCCTGAATACTGTACATGCATTTTCTCAAGCCACCATGCTTTCTCATTCGTCTACTTTTACACTTGCTTCTTCTTCCATCTGGAATGCTCATTCCACAAACATTCCCTCAATACACTTAACTCCTACTCAGCTTTTAGGATTCAAGATAGGTCTTTCTTCAGAGAGGAACTTTTTGACAGATTTTTCCATTTCAAGATGTGATTTTATCTTATGTTCTTCATGCATTGCATTGTGATGATTGGCATGTCTATCTGATTTTTTCCATGCTATGTCTCTTGAATTCATACTGATTACAGGACATGATGTCTGCCATTTAAAGAATGGTTTCAAAAGTTTTGGTTATCAGAAGGGAAGGGAATAAGGTTGTGGGTATATAGGTAAAAGGCATCAGTTGTATGGTGAAGGATAGAATTAGATTTCTTTGTAAACTTAAATGTGGCATATATAGATGTTGATTTATAATGATACAACCTGAAACATGTTATATTGCAATGTCATTTCACTAAAAATAAATAATAAAGTAAGGTCTCAATAAAGATTTCAAATAAGTGAATTTGGTCAAAGCATAAACTATAGATAGTTGACTCTAATATAGCTATCATACAATCGACATTTAATTTTAATTATTAGTTTATAATAGGTTGAAAATAATATCATTGGATCAATTAGGGGTATTTATAAGGGATGAGGAAGAAAATAGTGAGAAATGGATAGTTGTGAATATGCATTAATATGTCAGTGTGTGGATAATTATTTTGACACAAATTATTTAGGATCCATAAAAGCATGGGCGAGGAATGGAGTTAGAAAATTTGAAAGATTCAGTCCACAGGCAATCACAGATCAGTTATTTGTAATACATTCACTAAAAAAGATAGAAAGAGGTTGAGAACTATCAGAAATGGATACATGAACTTACTTGGAGGTTCAATGCAGGCTTGCTGGAGGAGAAATTTGCAGTATTTCAAGTAACCACTAAGTAGAAACGTAAAGGGAAGGAGTAAAAAGTTTTTGTAATGGGTGAAACCATACTTTCCTGTCAGCTTTGTCCATGAAAATTTACCTAAGGAACTAACTGGATGATATTTGTTAGCATCCTTCCAGACCTTGGAAGAATGGGAAGACACTGAAAGAGTGGGTCAGTCATCCCAGCTCACCTCCTCATGGGATATGTTTTTTTTTTTTTTCTTAAAGATTTATTTATTTGTTCATACAGAACTGGGGTACAGGCCAGAGGCTCAGGGGTGGCAAGAAGCTTCACCAGAGACAGAGTGGGGAACAGAACAGGCAGATCTACAAAGTACACTGCTGAGGGGAGCAGCGGGCGGGTCAGGAGAGGTCTGCCACGCCATGTGGTCACCTCCAGGGCAGGCGGGAATCGAACTCATGTGGAAGTGGCTTTAGCTTCTCAGTGCTGTGCTTTAACCCGCTGCGCCACCAGGGAGGGCCGGGATATGTTTTTTAAGTAAATATGTATATGTATGTGAATATGCTGATAGAGGCATGGATCATTATAGTGAAAGAATCATTTAAACAAGTATGATATTTTGCAGACATATACAAATGCAATCTCTTAGGTGTATACACACATAATCATTTTGTTTTTTGCAACTGCCCTTCTAAGAGAGTAGTATTATCCTTATCCAGTATTATCCAGACTACTGGGCTCAGTTGAAAGAATTCAATAAATCTATTGAAGGCTAAGCAAGCAGTTGGTAATGGGCCAGTATTTGATTCTCAGTCTGCATGCAGCATCCTGTTCCACCACGCCACCTTGACAAATGTTATATTGGGCTGATTAAAACAGCACTCCCAAACAAAAGGAACATATTAATATACTGTTACGTCTTTTCTTTACCAATTTTTTTACAAAAAAAAAATCTCAGAGGTAAAAGACTGCATTTATATAAATTGCTATCAAGATGAAAATTAAAAGGAACTGAAACAAAAATATATTCAGTTGATAGCTAAGTAGGAGCAAAGTGATTCAAAGCATAGCTCCAAAGAGACTTAGCATCTGTGCACTGAAACGCTTGTTTTAACAAGTCCAACTGTGTTTCCTAACTATGCCAATCCTTTCCCTTGGCTAATGCAGGATCCAGTTTATAGAATATATCAAACTGCAGCCTTCTTGCTGAGAGGAACTGAATACTGCTTTAATTTCCCAGCCGGGAGCTGGTATTTCATCATGAACCAGGCACATTAAATTGTTGTGTAAATGGAAAGACCACAATGTAGGCCATATGGCGGGTTCTCTTTGCAGAAGAGGGAGACCTTCAAAAAGTCTGTGAACCATTTGATGTCACAGTCATTAGTTTGGAGATATAAGCAAGAGAAGATTTCTTTACTCTTCTGAGTATTTTCTCCTCCTTCCTATGCCCCACAAAGGTGATGCATCCATTTAAAGTTGTAACAAAGAATCTAGGACAACCTTAAGTCTATTACATTCTAAGTGGGCTTTCCAGAAGCTTCTCTTCCATAACAGAGGGGGAAATGCTATTTTAAAATTAAAATTTCAAGTGCACAATTAGGGTCCAGCTTACTTTGAAAGAAGCTGGACAGATTTCAGACTAAAAGAAATGGGTTCCCTGAGGTGAAAGGGTAGATCTTTGACAGAATTTTCGCTAAAACAGGTCACACATTTCGTCTAACTGGCCACCTCTACCCCAAATTTGACTTGGTATGCTACTGCTTGGTATACAACTTGGCATATAAGTTATGTCATTTAACCCAGTCAAGAAACATATGTTGTGGTTTGAGACATTTGTTTGCAGGTACAAGTTCCTTACTCTCATGAGCCTCACTTTTCAGAGGATATGGAAAACCTTAAGTATGGAAAATAAACAAGGTACAAGAATAGAATATGATAATCATAGGAATATTGGTGGCTCTGTCATTTTGATATGTAATCTAGTCATTTTTTTTTAAATTTGTTTTACTTCAGGGTTTTCCTTGTCCTCAGTTAAGAATATATATAAGTTTCTGGAGCTCTGATCTCCATTGCAAGTTTCTCACTGATATGCTCATACATAGTCTTTCCATACTGCTGATAAAGCAAATACTTGTCCAAATCCCTGCAGTTATGGCAATGCCAGTAGAGTTAATGATGGATCTTTTTTGAGAAGGCAAATCCACTACTGGAGCCCATTGGCAGAGTCAAAACCTGGGTGAGGGTCACTTCTTTCACAGAATAACCTTTTCCCTTTTCTGTGCATTTGCACCCCCTCCCTCTCTCTGGCTATTCCCAAGGTCTCAGGCACTTGGTTCAGGCACAAGTGTGTCAGTGAATGCAGGAAATGCAAAGAATTGAACTTTAAATCCAAGAAATCTTTGAAAATATCCATTGGGTTGAAAATGAAATTTCACCTCCCCTGGTACCATTTGCTTTTCTCATTTTCACTCTTCTTATGTCATTATAAACTTCTCACACTGAAGCTGGTGGGAATTATGTTTATTCTTAGGTATTCCTAAGCTCCTATAGGCTTATTTTAAAATCACATTTTGTTTCGTCATTTTTATTAGCTCTTTTCAGATTTTAGTTATTAAATATCTGTATTTTGGCTTCTGTTTTATTTCCATGGTCCCTAAGAAAAATCTCAAGATTGTTATTTGAAAATGTAGCCAAGACCAATTATCACAAGTTTCTCTCTCTCTCTCTCTCTCTCTCTCTCTCTCTCTTTTTTCATAGATTCAGTGAAGAAGGGGCTTGGCTTAAATATGTTCCAATTAATGGTGGCAGAGAAACTGGATTTTGTGACTTTTTCTAAACAATGCATATCTTCCAGCAAGGTACAAGTTTAATCGCAGACAAAAATATGGTAATTAGGACAGGTGAGTGAATCAGACATGTCCCATAAATCAGAAATGACCTAGGATCTGTTCAGCAGTACTCTATGATTCCCTTACACATCAGATATATTAGATACCACTGATTTCTAGTTTTCTCTGATAAATTCTTTTTATTCCTTTGAGGAGACAAACAAAAGGTGAATATAAGTTTCAAACAAATACAGTTAAGGAAACTTACAACAACAAAGGTTTTGGATAACTGCAAACTTTTATTGAATGACATTTAGTTTTTAAGGTGAAGAGTTATGACTAAGTTTTTTAATGTCCTTTCTTAATCTCTTAAATTAGAATCCATTGAAAAAGCTCAACATGTAAAATGATACTTTCAGAATGTATTTGTTCAAGTTTAGCTGTGTTTTCTAATTTAACTTGCTTAAAATTCTCTATATGAGATTATTTGCTTGGAGCACAAGCATTCTGTATTCCTATAATGCATATTATTCTTTACTGCATTATCTTCTTGTCCTTCCTAATTGATTTTACTGAATAACAAAAATATTCCATGAGCTTAATAAGTAGTTAATCTCCATCTATATAACACAATATCTTGGTAAAACTGTATATGCACAATGCAAGAAGTGACCTGGATTTTATGTGTAATATAACCCAAGATGTCAAATCAAAAAATTCAGACTCAAGAATGATCAACTGAAATAGTGCAAATCCCTTATTTATTCTGTACTATGCAACTATAGCTAGACTACCTTGGTACTAATAAGGCACTAAAGCCAAAAGCCAAGTCAAACCAAGAACAAGATTCTCAGAAACTAGGAATCAATCCTTCCCTAGATTACTCTCTTTACATCAGATTGGAAAAAAGGAAGCTATGTAAAAGGCAAGATATAAGATTATCCTTTTTCACTGGAAAATTGATAACAAAAATTTACCTATTTATGTAGACTCCTTAAATAGAAAACCTATCAGAAAGTACAAGTACAGACACTTATTTTGTAACCTCTCTTTCCCAACTATTATATAATAACAATAGATAGAAAATATCCATATAAAATGTTATTTGTACTTAAATAGTGTATCAATATTTCTAGTCTCTAGTTGAGGAAGAAAACACTGATAGTCTCTATAGTTATAAATACCATCAACATCAAGAAAATAGGAACTTTACTGTGCTCATTGTAAATCCTTAGCATCATATAAACAAATACTAACTGAATTTATAAATCACTATTGTACTATAAAATAAATTCAATTAAGATATCTAAAGTTATGTATTTAAAGAGTATGTATGTTTTCATTTTAACTAACACTCTTACTCATGATCAGTATGATTGTATAACTGTAAATGGCTGATAGTTGACCTGTAGCTTCAAAAATAATCACACATCTTTGGAACCCCCTATACCATTCTTTGGAGCAAATATATCTCAGTAAAAAGACTCAGAGTCTGCTATTAAAATATTAATTTGTTGTTGCTAGGGATGGATCCCTTGGGACATACAAATAAACTTTTTGAAACATTCTAGTATTTAAAACTTTCTAAGGATATTTTCTATATCCTATGAAACAAGTGATGACATGTAATTTAAAGTGACATATTTTTCTACTGCATTATCTTTTTGCTGAGCTATTCTGATCTGTAATTTTACTTTTCCCCTCTAAGTAATTCATCTATGGTGAACTGTCTCTATGGATAAAAGGACAAACCATTCTTAATTGGCGCATGCTTCCATTGGTAAATTTAAAAAAATTAGTAATAAATTGGAAGGGATTTGTTTGTGTCTTGGTTCATAATCCAATCTAAGAGGAAAGAAACTATGTTGCCAAAAGTGGTATATAAAGTAACATCATTGATAACAACTTGCAGAAAAAGCACCCTTACTTCCTCTCGCTACAAAGGACACTGGTCCAAATTTATAGTCTCACTCACTAATGTCTGTGACCCATACATCTCTCAGGCCTCTCTCTGATTTTCTAAGCAGATGAGATAATGCATTAGATCCCTTAACTCTAAATTTTACCAAAATAAAATTATTTTGAATAATTTAGTATTTTTGTAAAACATGTATTTTGTAAAACATTCTATTTCCCTTATTTGTGAATTAATATCAAAACAGTGTAGGTGATATATTTTTATGGTTATAGTAATCTAATATGGCATCATATGATAGATGCAAAATTACTTAGTGCACTGCCTGACACATGAAGCATTTATTGTTTGAAGAATCTGGACTTCGAATTCCAATAGTAGTCTTGCATGAGTGTGTGTATGCAGTTACAGTCACACATGTGTATATAAGGAAGATATTAACATTTTCATAGCTAACAACTTTAAATTTCAAAAGGCTTTCAAGATTATTTACTCTACCAGTCTCTGCCCTCCTCTCACACACATGATTTATATCGCTATTGAATTAAGACTAACACTGACTTAGAAGAATATACAAATTGGCAATCAGATTTTCCATCACTGCTTTACTCAACATGAACATTGAATCAATAGTGCCTCAGAAATGTATTATGTGTGTATTTGTTGTTTGTACATTACCAGCCTTTTGTTACTCCTTAGCAGCAAAGCACAGACATTGTGCCAGGCACCGTTCTAAGCACTTTAGATATGGTACATCAGTTAGTCCTTTAAGCAAGTCCAGTGAGACAGGCATTATTATTATCTTGATTTTACAGTTTTGGATAGGGATTTGGAGGAGATCATTGACTTTCTCAAAGCCAAGTTGCATAGCTAGTTGTAGTACCTACACTCTTATTCAGTATCTTCCTGCCACATTTCAAAGTTTCACAATCAGCCTCTGACATTTTCTTTCTTTCTTTTTTTTTTTCACTGTCTATGATATATTTATAGCTAATTTTGTCCACAACAACCCAACATTAAATGCCACTGGTCTCCATTTTTTCATATAGGTCTCTAAGATACTTTCCTAGGAAATATCTTTAGAGTTAATACCACAAACAATATACAGTCACCCTTCATATAGTATGTGAATGCTACTTTGGGCAAGGTGAAACTGTATATGTTTGAATAGCTATTGAAATAAGCAAACTGGAAAATATGAGGCACACTCAAACCCCCAATTCAACAGAATTAGAGCAGGGAGGTTCTACATAAGGTCTGTCTTAACAATCTCATTTAACAGATGATTATCCCAAACACTACAGATGGTATGTTAACATTCTCCTAGATGTTAAACAGTAGCCTGAGGACATGCATTTGAGTCCTAGCAACAGAAATGTGACTAGGATCATGCCCTGTGGATCTGGAGCACACTGTCACATTATGCTGTCCCCCAGTCCTTTTAATGTTTGTAACTAAAAATGGAATTTGAAATATTATGAGGGAATAAATCAAATAATAAAATGTTTTAGCTCCTCAGCTATAGCTGTTTAAATGGCACGTGGTGCAAAGTTTGGTAGGGTAGATTACAGATATAGTCCTATAATCTTAGTGATGTGAACCTTCACACTTGAAGGGAGGATCTAAATTTAAGAATAAATAAAACCTGGGTACAAAATAAATAGAGCAAGTGGAAGGCCAGATAGAGAAAGAGCAAGAGAGGTAGAGTTGAAATAAGGACACAGTGAGAAGCCAACCATCTGTCTACCAGCCATGATGCACGTAAAGTAACCACGGGACTCCACTGCCTTCCAAATGAACCTGTTCACAGTGGACTCCTCAGATTGCAAGCAGTGTGTATTGGAGTATTTATCATGTAGAGCTTAACTTTGTTTTCAACTCAAATTCCACAATGATAATTATATAGCAGGTTTCACAGCCATATCTATACATTCTTCTTAGCATAAAAATGTGACTTTGACCACTACACATGTTAATTGTTAATGCCTCAAAATACAGCACTTACTATTATTTACACAGAGAGATGGTCTTTAACTCATCTCACACCCAGGTGATATCATAGAATATAAGAGGTGAGCAGAGAGATAGTAAAAATAAACACTTAGAGAACTAAATACCTAGGAAAAAGCTTAACAGAGGTGTTAACAATAAAAAATATAAGACATTATTAAAAGGAATGAAATACAAAAAATGGAAAGATATTACCTGCTCACGGATTAGAACTTAACAATGTCAACAATGACCAATTTATGCAAAACAACATACATATTCAATGCAATCTTATCAGTGTTCCAAAGCAGTCAAGAAAGAAATAGGATAAATTTATGATTACTGAAATTCATAACATTTCACAAATGACCCAGAATAACTCACTATGACCCTGACGAAAAAAAAAAAAAAAAAAAAAAGGAAGATAGCCTCCCTGGTGGCACAAGAGGTTAAGGCTCAGCACTATCAAGCTATCTGCAGCCACTGAAGCACCAGTTTGATCACTGGAAAACAACATGGAAAACCAAACCTCTCCTGTTTCATCTGCTGCTGCATTTCAGACTACCTGCCTGTTCTTTGTCTATGGTAAATCTTCTTACTCCCACACTCTGGCCTGCACCCCAGCTCTTGAATGGGTAAATAAATAAAATAAATCTTAAAAAAGAAGAAGAAGAAGAATGGTGGTAGCACAATCCCAGACATGAAATTATAATAACAAACTACAGTATTCAAAGCAATATAGCTCTGGAACAAAAACAGATACATTGACACATGGGATAGACTTGAGAGTCCAGAAATAAACCTTCACATTCATGGACAGTTAAACTATGATGACGGAGCCAAGAATATACACTGGACAGAGGAAAGACTCTTCTAAAACTAGAGCTGGGGAACTTGGAAAGCCACATAGAAAACAATGAGATTAGTTCATGTCCTCATTCCTTACACAAAAAATATTTACTCAAAATGGTTTAAATACATGAGTAGACCTATAACTATTAAATACATTGAAAAAATAGGGAAAATCTCCATGATATTGGCTTCAGAGATATCTTTGTGGACTCTTCTCCAAGAGAAACAAAAGTAAATATAGGCAAGTAAGACTATATCAAATGAAAAAGCTTCTGCACCGTAAAAGAAGCTATCAGTAAAACAAAATAATACACAACACTGAATGGGAGAAAATATTTGCATGCCATACATATGAAAAAGAAAATATATAATGAAGTACAACTAACAAAATGAAAAATAATCCAGTTACAAAATGGACATGAAAGAAACTTTCCAAAAAGTTAGAAACTCCCAAAAAGACATACAGATGGCCAACAGGCACATGAAAATATATTCATCATGACTCATTGTCAGGAAAATGCACAAGAAGACCCCAAAGGGCTATCATTTCATACCTGTGAGAATAACCCAAACCAAAAAGACCAGGAATACCAAATGCTGGTGAGGATGTAGAGAAAAGGAACTTTTGTACAACAATTGATGGGAACAGAGACTGGTCCAATCCCTACTGGTCAATGATATGTCAGTTTCTCAAAATGTTAAAAATAGATCTACTGTATGATCTAACAATTCCATTCCTTGATATTTCCCCAATCAATATAAAAACAGTGATTCAAAAGAATGTATGCTCATTATAATTCTATTTGTAGTAGCAAAGTCATAGCAGCAATTTAAGTATGCAAAAACAAAGGAATGGCTCAGAAAGATGTGCAATGCATACACAATGGAATACTACTAAACTATCAGAAATGAATAAATAAACTTGCCATCTGCAATAACTTGGATGGAACTGGCAGGAGAAGTGACAAGCAAAATAAATCAAAAGAGAAAAATAACAACCATATGATTTCACTTACATGTAGTATATAGAAAAATAACACAATGGTCAGATAAAAGTGTTTAATAACAAACCATTGGAATTTCACTGTGTAATTGAGGCTACTGGATATAAGGGGCGGGACACGGTGATGAAGGAGCACAAGGGACTATGGTGGAGAACTCACCACACACTGTTGGGGGGTGGGTGTGCTATGGCAACTTGTGTCTGAGGATGTTGATCCCATGCCACTGAATTGTAGAGGATTTGTAAACTAATATTACCTCAAAAATAAAACTAGAACGCCAGCTCTTTACAGAGATGTACTGTCCTTGCACACTTTGAGTGAGCCTACTCAGACACAGTTCTCTCATTTTCCCTCCTAGACTCCACAAATGCTATGGCAGATGACAATGGTCCTTAAAGAAAGCATCACAACAAAATAATAGTTTGTACAACCTGTATACAGAGAACTCAAAGTACTTTACTAATGTTAGTTCATTCATCACACTCAGTTGTGAGGGAGGATGAACAGATTTCCCAAAGTAGGGCAAGAAGATCTTAGCAATGTTGGATTGAAGTTGTGGTAAGCCAAATGTGAGGTTGGAGAGCAAAAAACAAGAGCAGTGAAATAATTAACTTCAAAGGAATTTTGCTACATATCCATTACTAAATAAGTTTTTACCAAAAGACTAAGTCCAATGATTTATTTCACATTTATAACTCTGTTAAGAATTTATAGGAGAGGGCCTTCCTGATGGTGCAAGAGGTTAAGTTGTAGCATGATGAAGCTATTCAAAGCCACTGCAGCAATAGTTCTATACCCAGTCAGGGTGGTGACCCACAGGGCACAGCAGACCTCTCCTGTCTCATCCACTGCTCCCTTCAGCAGTGTATTTCAGTTGATCTGCCTGTTCTGCTCCCTTATTACCTCCTGTACCTCTAGCTTGTACCCCAGTTCTTCTATGCATAAATAAATAAATATTTTTTTAATAAGAACTTATAGGAGAAAATAAAGAAGAGCAGATATTACAGTTTTATGTGAAAATTTAAAAACAAATAGGTCGTTTACTAGATGTGAGTTTGATAACTGACTTAATATAAAATATTAAAGATGGCTTCAATAAAATTTAATACTACAAAAATTTAATTCATAAAAATGACACATCAGGGACTGTGATAAGGATGAGGACACAAATCAAAAAGAATATCCTCTGTAAGTCTAGGAGTATTTTAGCTGCATAAGCTTCCATACATCTTTTCTATAAACAATTCAAGTGAATCACAAAGAAAAGTTAGAGATGGAGAGACAATTAGGAAAACAGTGTAAATAACAATTTAAAAAAATCTCAAAGGTACAGAAAATGTAGTATAACTATTGAAATACAGATAAGAATATCTACCAGAATCCTTGGTGATGTTATAATAATAGTGTCACACAGAATCATCATTTCTATAGCATGTTTATATTAAGAACATTGACTGCAATAATCTATTATCTCACTTAATATTCATTCATATTAAAATTCTCATAAAATTATTTATTTCAATGGTCACATTCTAGACTTCATTATCATCAATAACTTAACCAATTCCAAAACCTTTATTCACACCATCACTTGGATTTCCAGTCAGTGGATTCTATATGTATTGTATATTCTACTTTTAACAGTTTTTTACTTCACAGAACCTCTGATATCATGTCCTATAACTTCTTCAATGTCTTTTCACATGGAACACAAGGGACATGATTTAGAGGAGCATCTGAATAAGAAGATTATCTGAGAAACAGGTGAAAGCACACTAGTATAGGAAGCCTCCTTTTCTAGGATCTTGGAAGAAAGGGATGGTGTGGGAAATGTGAGCTTGAAATTAATTAAGGGGTTCGCAAATAGCTAATGCAGATTTTCTCTAAGCACAAACCTTGAAGAACGTATCAATCAGGGAGATGGTTTTCTCTTATACTGCTCTTATCAGAGATCTATATCCTATATGTGGCCTGTCTTTTAGTTGTAAACACTTCCAAAGATAGTCTCTTGTGAACAACCTCAGGAACTCAAGAGGACTCAGAATTATAACAAGGACCTTTTAACTTTCTTCTTCCACTTTTATTTTTTGCCTCTCCCTCCTTTTCTGCTTTAGGAAAGGGAGAAAGATGACTTCAGATTGTTTTAATGTTCATCTTGATTTTTATACATTTTTCAGACATTCGCATTTAATTCTTTATTATGTCAAGATGCATCTATACTTGACTATAAAATCACAGAATTGTGAGGTAAGGATACCAATGGGGATTAATATCTCTCATCCAATGACTTAGCAAATCTTCAACTGCAGTTGTATATTATCTGGTACTTATAGGTGTTAGGAGATGGAAAACAAATCTGTTGGAGTTGTCTTATCATTACTGAAACAGTCAATTATCCTGGGAGCAATGAGTGAAGGAAAAAAAAAAAAACACTTGATTATTTTTTTCCTTCTGCTGTCTCCTTCTCCTCATAAATAAAATAACAAAGTTGTAAATTTATGATAAACAGATTCCTCAGAACTTTTATAAAATCAGCATGAACTTTTAGAAATATTTAATGTACTAGAGGTGGTGAAAACTAAGTAAATTACAGATCAACAGATGCTTCAGTCTTCTTAAAATAATGAATAGTCCCCATGGTAGGGGTTGCCTGTGGTTTTCCACATCTGTGGCTTTAAATTTAAAAATACTAGATTGTTAGTTATCTGACTAGATACATTTTTGGCATACTAATTTTAAAAATGCACATTAGTGATATGAAATACCTGTAGTCTTCTTGAGGTTGGAAAATGTTAGGCTAGATTAAGCAGCATTTAATACCAAGTATTTTATAATGACCACAACCATAGGAGTATTTTCCTCCCGACAGGCTTGTTTTGCATTACTATACTATACCATAAGAAAAAATTTCTGGTAAAGAAACCTAAGTGACTGACACAATTGAACACTTTGATGTGGAAAGACAAATTAAGGGGATGAGTAGATAGAGAAGTTAACAGTGAAACCTACTGATTAGAAAAGCAAGCTTTTCTTTAAAATGGCAAACTTCTGAAATCGATATATTATTTGTAATTTTAATGAGGTATACTAATGTTATTTTACCTTTTTCAGTTTATAATATGTTAATGATGTGATTGCCTTTAATAGGAGGGTCACACAGAACAGATGAAAAAAAAATTAAATAGCTTTAACAAATGATCATCTAAAAGGGCCACAGATAGCACAGGAGAAATCAATATTGTACAAAATGAAAACGATGGAGAATACACACACATACACAAAGCTATGGCTTTGCTAATATTTAAAATTTACATCCTAGAGAAGCCATTATGTTCTCTCTTTTTTTTTTTTAAGATTTTTTATTTATGCATACAGAACTGGCTACAAGCAGTGAGAGGATTCACCAGAGACAGAGTGGGGAGCAGAACAGGCAGATTGATGAGGCACACTGCTGAGGGGTGCAGGGGTGAGATAGGAGAAGTCTGCCATGCTGTGTGGGTCACCTCCCTGGTGGGGGATTGAACTCATGCTGAAGCAGCTGCGGCTAGCTTCCTAGTGCTGTGCTTCAACCCACTGTGCCACTACGGAGGGCCCATTATGCCCTCTTTTAGGAGGAACAGAGGATAAATACAGACTTTAGATTTGACTTCATTGTTAAGGTTGAAAGCTTATTTTTGTCCTTTTTCAAGTACACGATCTTGGTGAAATTGTTTAATTTCTCCAAGAAATTTAAAATCTAAAATTAGAAGTACAAACTACTCCTCAGGAGGAATTAAGAGCTCCAGAAACCCCTTGATCTACAAGCAAGACCCTTACTTCTGCAGGAACCAAACTTATAGCCTCATCATTCATCTGACCTAAGTTATGGGATCAGACTCAGGGACTTCATCTTCACCATCAGTCTTGCTCCTTGAGCTAACATTTCATCTTCTGCCTTTAGACTGGGATTTGAATCATCACTCCTCCTCCCTCAGTTCACAGGCTTTTTGAGTAAGGGTGAATTAACAGCACCAGCTTTCCTAGGTCTTCAGTTTGTATATGGCAGATAGGACCTGGCAGTCTCCATATTTGAAAAGACAAATTTCCATTAAAAAAACTCCATTTGGGTAGATGCATAACATTCTGTATCTCTGGAGATTTCTGACTAACTGGCTACTCAACTAGCAACCATCATTCCCAAGATACCTAGAGGGACCTAGTAACTAAGCCCTTGGCCATAGATGTAGAAAGCAACAATGCTGTCAATTGTGGGTACACATCCAAGCAGAACCTGCTCACTTTCTCTGTCCCCCTCTTCTCCCATGGCCATGTTAAATTGTAGTGGGGAGGATCTGTTTCTTTTGTATAAGAACAAAGTCTAGAAGATAGCAGACCAATAAAATATATAGAAGTAAATACATACAAATTGGACATATGACACTGAAGTGCAAAAACTCACTTTTTGACACCTTTGTCAGTGTTCAAATATTAGCCCATATTCAAACCAACACATCAACATTCTGACATCTCTAAACTTGTAATAAACATATCTTAAGCAACTTAGATTTCATCTTAGCTACATTTTTATTTTCCCACTGACCTCCAAAGTAGGAGCCATCTGTCAGCTTCATTTCTTTGCTGGATTTTGTGATGACACCAGCAACGCCATGTTGAATAAAATACATTTTTTTACCCACAGCTCCTTCTCGTATGATATAGTCTCCAGGTTGAAACACCTCAAATCTCAACTTGCTCAGCATGGCAGTCACAAAATTAGGATCTGCATTAGCAAACAGAGGCATTGTGGCCACTAGCTTCCGGCAGTTGAAGTTGACTATCTCCTAAAGGTGACAAGAATAAACAAATATTAAGAGTGAAATTAATCATTTCAGGAAGCAAATATTGCTGAAATTCAATGTGTGTGTGTGTATATATATATATATATATATATATATATAGCTAATTTATACTATACATATAGTATAACATTGGAATTTATATTTATAACCAAAAAACCTATGGATTCTAATAATGCATATTTCTTCAAAAGCAGAGATTATGTTTTAGTTTTATGTCAAGGTTTTCTATTCCCAGTGCCCGGTGTAATATAGGCATATCATAAGCATTCAAAAATATTAACAAAATACATACCAGTGTCATCTTTTTAGTAGTTTCATTATTATTTAAATAAAATCAGAACTAAAATATCCAAGAGCTTTCATCTTTTACCTTTTTTTTCATGAAGAAAAAAATCTGTCTTACTTCCTATTAGTTATGACATTATTGCTTCTGTGCTCTATTGTATTAATGAATCTTCCTTACACTTACTGACTGTAAATTTTTAACAAGGATTCAGTGGCCAAAGGCTTGTTGATGTTCTTTTCTCAACGCCATTCACATTAAAATAAAGACAATGGACAATGTTGAGAAAGGTGACATGAATAAGCTAATGTTATCATAATTTATCATGATAAATTCAATCTGTACAATAAACAAGAGAATTTGTCTTTCTAAAGCTTTTTGGATTTCCACTGGAAGTCTTGAACTGGAGAAAGACATTTTCCTTTTCTTGAATTGTGTTGTTGTTGTTTTTTAAATTGTTATTATTATTATTTCTGGATCAGGTCAATTCTAAATTAGAAAAATCTACATGTTTGACTCCAATCTGCAGATTCTGGTTCAGGTTAGACATGGTGCTATCTTTTCTGAACCATAGTAGGGATATGGGGCAAACTGTTTTTAAATTTGCAAGTTAGCATACAAACAATGGGAATGTGAATTTTGCCATTTCATACAAATTTTTTTTGGAGCTGAAATTGTAATTTTGCTTAAGACATAGAAACTGAAGTAATCTCTCCTACTAGGATGGAATAGGACTAAAAGACCTGGATGCAATAATAGAATCTGTGGTCTGAAATCACTGCCTTGAAGAAACAAGTGAAATATGACAGCATTATTCACACACGTTGTTCACTGGGTGGAAAGCATTTTTAAAAGTATAACACAGGTATAGTAAAGTGCAAAAATTTTAAGTGTACACAATCTTTCGAGTTTTTCAAAGTATGTGATCTTTATAATGACCCAGATCTACAGATAAGAACATTTTTCAGAGGTTTCCTCTTATACTTTCACTTCTCAGACATTTCAGCTTCTCTGACTTCTATCACTCTAAGTAGTTTTACTTCTTGGAATTAATAAAAACGGAATCCTACTGTTCTTTGGTCGTGATTCTTTTGCTCCTTATTATGTCAGTGTGATTCATCCATGTTATTGCAGGTGACAGTTTTTTCTCTTTTATTTTTATTTCAGGCTGCACTTCACTTCATGCCTTCATGCCAATGTTTATTCATGTTACTTTTCATGCCTTGTGGGTTGTTTCCAGTATTAGGCTAATGAAAGGAATCTGAGGTGAATATTCTTTAGGTGGCTTACACACTGATTTCTAGAGAATTTACCTAATGTTGGAATTGTGAGTAACAGGGTAGGCATATATTTAACCTTACTTATACAGCCTGCATTTTTCTAATTGTATTACTTTGCTTGCATGCCAGCAATATACGCAATATGTAAGTCTCATTTATCCTCCATTCTTGGCTAAATTTGATTTTAACACTCTTTTAACCACTAGTCAGTATGTAGATATATCTTATTTAATTAAAAAAATCTTTGTCATTGTGCTTTTAATTTAAATTTCCCCAATGACTAATATGTTGTTATGCATATTTTCAGAGGCTTAACAGTCCTGTTTGGTGTTTAGTCAATAATTTTTCTTCTTTTTCTGTTGTAAGAATACTTTTTACAATCTTGACATGAGTTCTTTGTTGGGATAGTAATCACAAATATATTCTCTCCATTTGTACTTGTCTTTGTACTCTGTATAGTAACTTATATTGTTATTGTTTGTTAGTAATTTATTTCCCAGTTTGTTTAATTTTATGACAATTAAGAACACAAGATATGGTATAGTTAGGAAATACTTATTAACCATATATCTGTGCTTTGGATAGTATATAATCTTGGGCCTTATAAAGGTTAAGCGATATCCAGTTTGGCTGGATATAAAACATTAATGGAATAGAAACCAGTATTACTTAGTCATAAAAAAGGAAATCCTGCCATTTGTGACAAGACAGATGGAACTTGATTGGCATGCTGTTAAGTAAAATAAATCAGACAAAAACAAATACTGTATGATCTCATTTATATGTGGCGTTGAAAAACACAAACTACAGAAATAGAGAACAGATTGATAACTGGCAGAAGTAGTGTATGTGTGGAAGGCAAATAGGTGAATGTGGTCAAAAAGTACAAACTCCAGTTAAAAGATAAAAACATCAGGGAATATAATGTCCAACATGATGACTAAAGTTAACAATACTACATTTCTTATTGAAACTTACTAAGAATAGATATAAACTTTGAGATAAAGGGCATTAAATAAGGATAACTGGAACAAAGGTATCAAGCCATTATGTTGTATATTTTAAATAAAATATATGTCAGTTGTATCTCAATAAATCTGAAAAAATATAATAGTGATATTTAAGGCTTTCACTAGCACTATAATACTTCATTGATAAGGATGACTGAATAAAGGTCCATTTCTGAAATACTTAGTTTTCATCCATTCTACATTATTTTATTCTACAAAATACATTTCTCAAAAGTTTTAAGCATTCTAGCTATAAATATAATTACTGTCGTTACACAAATGAATCATAGTCATCTTAAGACAGAGCTGCTGCTATATTGCTAAATTCTTACATCAACCATACCCTACATTTTTAGACTGCAGAACACATAGCAATCTCCTTCTAAGAACTTACATCACATATGTAGACAATCACATGACATTCAAAATAGTCAAATCTACATCAGGTGATACTTCATTATCTCAGCATCCTCTGAAAATATGCTGTTGATGTTGTTCTGATTTTTTTTCATTCAAATAATTGAATCAAAACCAAGTAATTTGATATGTTCAGAAATTTCTTTAAATCAGGGATAATTTTAATAATAAACATAATAAAACTGGAAAAATATTTATTGAGTTCTTGCTAGGTGCCAGGCATTGATTTGATGGTTTTACAATTTTAACTTACTTTATCTTCACAATAATATTATGTTATGTGTCTTATTACTATCCATTTAATAGATGACATTAAGTAATTCAGTAAGTAATTTGCAAGAGAAAGAACTATGGTTTTGGGGGTTTTGATGGATTCTGAAAAGCCACCTAACTGAACAAACCCTTAATCTCCACAACTCTAAAAATTTTGATGCTAGCTTAAAATTTGTTCTTTTGAATTTAACAAATTTTGAGAACCTCACATGTATAGTTGTTGAACATGAGGTAGCAGCTCACATGATGAATGTACACTTGACCGCTTTATTTCCTCCCAGCAATTGTTTTTGAAATTCTGCACTGGAATACTTTTACATGTGATATTCTCATTCTAGTTTGTTCATTTTTAAAATTCCAAATGTATTTAATATCTCACTGTATCACATACTAAGCCAACTGACTGGCTTTCTAAATCAACAGGCTTTGAGATCTTTGGACATTAAGTAATTCAGTAAGGCAAGGGTGTGCATGAACACAGAAGAAGACCAGCATTTCTTCCTGATACATTGTTCATAGAGGAGAATGTCACGATGTGCCTTTTACTTCCCCCATTTAAAAAAGTTGTCAATGGTTTGCCTTTTTCTTTTTTAACATAACTATGTAATTTTGGGAGTACCTCCTCATGACTCCATAGGGAACATGTCTCACTTACCCTCCACCAAAGCTCCTGAGTCACAACCCTGTCATCAACTTTCCCTTATTATTATCTCCTTTTAAGAAAAGTATTCAGCCACTGGCTTCTTCATTGATATCTCTGGTTCTCCTGTATTCTACCCAAAGGAACATTGCGATTTAACTTGACTACAAGTTCAAAATAAAAAAAATAGAATAACAGAGGAAGAGAACAAGATTTATTAATCACCCATTTTGAGAAGGTACTTCATGTTATGCCTCTTTTTCTCCTAGAGAAAAACAACCAAGGCATAAACTTGAATTTGGCTTTTATTTCCCCATATTTTGCCTAAACTTACCTCCTTGTATTTTGCAATTGTTAATGAAAAAAATCACTTTTAGTATAATTTCTAAATCTAAAACTACCCACTTGAGACCATTATCTATTTTTTTCCTTAAAATGTATCCCTCAGATTATTTCTATACTTTAGACCAATTTGAATGCCACATTTTATGGAGTGTAAATATTCTCAGAAAAAAACTGCTAAATGGAAAATAATAATGTGGGATTATTTAAAAATACCTAATTCTAATTAATTGTATACATAGTGCTGATCTTGTATTATATGATTCAACTGCTATGAAAATATAGGTGCTTTTGCTTTAACATGTCATCAAAAGAATTTTGAAAATCAGAAAAATATTTCTTATATGCAAAACTAATATAAATTTAATTTCATTTATCAACACTCATTTCCATGTCAGATAAATAAGACTTGTTTCCTCTGCTCCTCAAATAAGTGTAAAAAGTAAATATAAAAGAAGATAAATGAGATTTTGAAGTATAACTAGATGATTTGGAATGATACTGAAAACAAGCATCATGTACGACATGAACAATCTCCTCTAATAGCTCCATGGTGCTGCCACAAATGGGGAGGGTAATAATAGGGTATTGTGCCTGGATTTAAGTAAAAATCCACTAATAAAAAAAAAGTACTGAAAACCTGAGCCTAAAAGATTACTAATGAAAACTGTTTTTTGTTTGTTTGTTTGTTTGTTTTGTGATAGAAAGTATTAGGGGTTATAGGTTCATTCCTCTACAGATGTATATTTTCACATTATGTCCACCACCAAAGCCCCAGTAAGCCTTCAACCTGCTCCTGGTCCCCTCAGTCCCTCAGTTTTGCAGTCAGATATCAAAGGTTTGTTATCACTTTGGTTGTGTACAGTGCTTTGTTTTGTTTCTCTACATTCCACATATAAATTAAATTACCTGATATGTGTCTTTCTCCTTCTGACTTATTTTGCTTAATGAAGGTTTGAATGGGCTTTGGATGGTGGCTGTGAAATTGTTGAAGTCATATGTAAACAAGTGTATAGTGAATGTGTTTTTATTTGAGATAGATAAAAGCTTTCACTAGATTAGCAAAAGAAC
>NW_004567108.1:52917729-52918862 GCF_000260355.1 Condylura cristata | reverse complement strand
AGACCTCTCCTGACCCGCCCGCTGCTCCCCTCAGCAGTATACTTCGTCAATCTGCCTGTTCTGCTACCCACTTTGTCTCTGGTGAAGCCTCTCGCCACCCCTGAGCCTCTGACCTGTACCCCACTTCTGTATGTGCAAATAAATAAATCTTTAAAAAAAAAAACTAGATTCTGAGAACTTAATAGAAAACAGTATCAGCAATGATGTTTTTAATATTGATGATGTGAAATAATAAGATGCTGGATATATTTAGTTAACAAGATTACTATACTTCATTTTACATGTTTCTTTTTTATAGTTTTTTAATGTAACTACCAGAAAATTTAAAATTACATGTGTAATTTATACATGATTTCCATTGGACAGAGAGCACAGCAGTAGACCAAATATGATGCCATAAGTAAGGGAATTTAAAAACAGCATGCTTTACTAATTTTTTTTTTTTAATCCCTGTGTTATAAATGTGCTACTAATGAAGAATTCAGGAAAGCTAAAATATAATTCATCTTTTTCTATAGTTGTTTAAATTTTGAAGAGAGGAGTGAAACAGAACATGAAACTTCACAGACAAATAAAACACTGTTTAGTTTGACCCTTGGAAAGATAATATTTAGATCCCAAGACTGCCAAGAAGAGTAAGTCAAATATCTGGAAATGGCTAGCTAAAATAAATGTCAGGAGACTTCAATAAAAGCTCTAAGAATGTCATCTACAAAGTTTACCACTATGACCACAACATGAAGTCTGTGTAACAAGACACAAAATTAAAACATCCACATCAACTCCTGAGCAGTTCGTGTGCTAGGAGAGTATTCTTCTGAAATGACTGACAAAGTGTCCAGGACAGGGCATAGTGCATGAGAGGTGCTTGTGGAGGTGGACTTTGGGTTTGATGGAGAACTACTCTTGAGAAATAACAGGCTCTGTGGCACCTTGCCTTCATCACAGCTCTCAAGATTAGTGCCAAGAAAGGAGAAACGACTTCCATGACCTGCCATTAGAGAAGTGTGGCCACCCAGTGAGCTTATAAATAACTGTATCTATCTAACATACAGTTAACTATATTCCAACTCATATCGAGAATATATGAAGTTAAAATTTCAAGGGGATATTGGCCCTCCCTGGTGGCACAG
>NW_004567108.1:52914837-52915681 GCF_000260355.1 Condylura cristata | reverse complement strand
GAGAGGTCTCCCACGCCATGTGGGTCACCTCCTGGGCAGGGATTGAATTCATGCTGAAGTGGCTTTAGCTTCTCAGTGCTGTGCTCTAACCTGCTGTGCCACAAGAGAGGGCCCATAAAATACTATTATTAACCATTATAAATAACATTAATAGTATTAAACAGTGACTGTTAAGAACAATGAGTGACAGAAACCATCCATACTACAAAATTGCAAAGAAAACACGGATTTCACGGCAATTTAGCTAGAGAATAGAGCATCAAATAAAAACAACCACAACAGCAACAACAAAAGCAAGAGTTCGGCTCAGAACTGTCAAGGTCAGGGTGGGAATACATGATGAAAAGAAAAAACTGACAAGCTATTCTTAGGGGATATTCAATAAAATACCCGTTTGGTTAAAGAAGATATAATATTTAAGATGTCTTCAACATGTATTCAAGCAATGACTATATATTAGGTACTTGTTTTGATTTCTTAAACTCAAATAATGGATTTCTTTTAATTTCTGCATCCTGACTAGCAAGGATTTATGTAAGCTATTTCTCAAGGTGGAGTACTGTTTGTATTTTTTTTTTAAGATTTTTTATTTATTCATACAGAACTGGGGTACAGGCCAGAGATGCGGAGGGTGAGAGCATTCACCAGGGACAGAGTGGGGACTAGAATAGGCAGATCGAAGAAGTACACTGCTGAGGGGAGCAGCAGGCGGGTCAGGAGAGGTCTGCCGCGCCATGTGGTCACCGCCGCCGGGGCAGGCGGGGATCCAACTCATGTGGAAGCGGCTTAAGCTTCTCAGTGCAGTGCTTTAACCCGCTGCGCCACCAGGGAGGGCCAATGTTTG
>NW_004567108.1:52911816-52914737 GCF_000260355.1 Condylura cristata | reverse complement strand
TTGTCTCTACTAGTAAGAGCTAGCAGTTTGAGACCAGAAAGCACAGTTTAACTTCCCATAGTGCCTGCATTAATGTCTTGTATAGATTAAGAAATCAATAAATGTTTCTTGTCAAGAAGCTAGTGATGCAAGGTGAAAGCTCTAGATCAAAATAAAGATGACTCACTTTTTTCATCTGCTAATATGACCACAATCAATCACTTATCATAATCTTTCAGCCTTTTGTGAGTGTGCCTGCTATACCACTGTCAGATGATTTATAAGATCCCTGTATAAATTGACAGTACAATGATTCTAGTCCTTGTTAGTTAATCTTAACCAAACATATTTTTGAAGATACTGAAAAATTGAGAAATATGGATTTTTAAGATAGTGATTTAGAATGCATTAAATAAATAAGCATGCAAATCATGCTTTCTTCCATAGCAGTCTATTTGACAAAAAAGGTCAGAAGGACAATATTATACTCTCAGCCTGATTCATGTTCTGTGAAAATGAAATATACTGACGTTCTATATTCTACTGGGACACATGATCTGTACCTATTTTCAGCCCAGGGCCCTTCACACTCCATTGTTTAAAAATAGAACAGTTCTGAACTTTGGAGAAAGGCTCAGAAGGGCATTAACCTCTTTCTTCACTGTTAAGTTTGCCATTTTGTTGAATCAAATCAGTATAAATCTGATCATGTTAAAAATAGACCTTCTTACTTTATACACATTTCAGCAGGATCTCATAAGTTAAAAGGTATAGTTCACTGAAATTTTCTAATTAGTTTTTAGTTTATAAAATACTGCTTGATTTTACTAAAGTATTCATTCATCTCATGATGCTAACATTTCAATGCTGAGATATTGTCTCCAGAAAACTGGTTCTCACATGCAGGAAGAACTTGTTAGCAGATTGTTTAAATAAATTATAAAAGAAATAGAACATGTGAAGTCAATGTCCTTTCTGTGTGTGGCCTAAGTCTCCCAACTGACCCTCTCATAGAACTTACATGCAGTTATAATAGGTTATTTAAATTTCTGCTTCTCACAAGCTATATGAGTCATGGGGACTAGGACAATATCTTCATATCCAATAAATCACAATAATAGAGAGAATGTAATTTTATTGTGTACTTGCTATGTGCCAGGTATTTTAATTTTTTAATACTTTTGCTGAGCTAATCCTTATAGTAAGTACACAAAGGTTGTTATTATTATCATGATTCATATTTAAAGGTAAGTAAGAAATACATACAAGTTACAAAATAACCTCCAGTTATACATACAGTAAGGTAAGGGGTTGGATCTACAGGAGGTTGATGGAATTAGGGCAAGCAGGCAATCATGATGCCACTTAGTGCCTCACTATTGGTTTTCATTCATTATTTGTTATATAATTAAAACAACTGTAAATATGTTAATAGATATGCTAAAATCACACACACACACACACACACACACAAAGTATCTTAAAGGAGATTTAAACTATTCAAGACAATGAACATTTTAATACTTCTTAATAGTCAAGAGGAAACAGAGCTTATTATAAGTAGATGGAAGGAGAAGAAGAAGGGGACTATCTAGGGAGATGGAGTAATCTAGGGGAAATTTCTAGAGACTGCAGAAGTCCAGCACTGCCAATTCAGTATTTTGACTAGACACAGCCACAGTGCAGCTAGGGTATGAAGATTATAGATTATAGATAATGAATACATCACTGATTTCTGAGTACTGATTTCTGAGTACTATCTGAAGGATTTTTCTCAGAAAATTGTAGTTGTTCCTTTACTTTCTGGTCCAAGTATTTTAGCTCATAGAAAAGTGAAGATAATTTTTTAAGACTGCTTTATAATCACTTCCATTCCAATTTTATTTTGAGGCATCAAATCACATTTAAACTTTGCAATGTAAAAGAACATGAAGATTGAAATTAATTTGTTCTTTGCATAGTCTCAATGTTTTGTCTTTAAATTAAATTAGGTAAAATATTTAGACTTTTCTTTGTTAGCTTTTGAGATCTTTTTAACTTTTTCTATATATTCTCAGTTACTATCTTTGGCACTGACCACATATAATTTTCTCACATTGATACATGTCAAAGTATAGTATTCACTTTAAGATATCTCAAAATCTAATTATATTATTCTTTCTATTAAGTTTTCCTAGCACAACAATTATTATGAAAATATTACAGAGTACTTACTTTAGATAGATGTTTACCAAATGTATAATTTAAAACACTCAGAGAGAGTAAGAGCTATACTGGGTTATTCATTTCTATAAAATAGACTTACTTTCCCTAATTTACAGTTATAAATAAACATTGTAGGTATATAAATTCTATATATGGCTGTCCATGAGAAAATATTTTTAAATGTCAAACATAAGGAAATTTCAGAGGCATTAAATTTTATTTCCTTCCATTCAGATCTACTAATATTTTAGTTTCAGATGATCAAATGTTTTTGTTAAATTATTGCTCTGCACCCATTTCAGGAGCTCAGATCTTTTCAGTTCTCAACTTATATGCTTATCCATATCTACACATCTGTGCAAAATAGTGCTAAGTGATTTACTTGATGCAACATCAAAACTAAATCATATCAACACCTGATACCCTGTTCCATTTAAAAAAAGGTTTTTGTTGTCTAAGTTATTTTTTTCTTTTTTGGTCCAAAAGAAAAGCTGAAATAGGAGCTAGGTATTAGATACATAAGCACCTGTTTTTGTTAGCCTTGTTTTCTTTACCTGGAATGTTGCCTGCATACTCTTTCATTTCAAATTGTGTAAGTGCATTGAGATTCAGTTAAAACTCTTTCCTCGTAGGGCCTTCCAAGTCTATCACAGATAAAAACATCCCCTTCTCAACAATTTTAGTACATACTGTAGCTTTTATCTGGCAATTAACCACATGTGACTTCCTATTTTATT
>NW_004567108.1:52909883-52911716 GCF_000260355.1 Condylura cristata | reverse complement strand
AGGAAATCAATAACATTTGCTTCATGCATCACAGGCAATATATTACAAAGATATGGCACAGCAATAAAAGGGGAAAATTTATGTTTCTATGTTTTCCATGAATATTATTAGGTTACAGAGATTGGGGAGAGCATTTATACACATTTTATAATGGCATGCTAATAAAAGATTTTCCCCTTCCTGCCACGCTAACTGTACACTAAATCATGAATATATAAAACTGAATACAAACAACCATATGCAAAATGGTAACTTGTGTCTTAACAATACATGTATCATTACAAAGTCATAGTGGTATCCAAAGATGCCAGCTTCCTTTTTTATATATTAGAAGTATTATTGTCTGCCACAGAATCAAAAGTGATACTCAGAAATTTCTATGACCATAGTACTTTATAGGTTTTGGTTAATACTGTTTGATAAAAAACAGTATTTTTTCTTCATTCTAAAAATCAGTGGTACTTGAGATAACCTCTCCATTTTGAAATCCTTATCTAGTTTGCATTTGTTATCATCCAAGAGTCACTACTCAGTATACATTATGTAGTGGCTGGAGATATTAGAAAACAAGAAAGTTCATGCTTTCTTGAACTTTGAATTCACATAGCAGAAAAGATAAGCAACAAATAAATACTGAGGAATAACAAGACAATAGAGTAATAGGTACACAACAAAAGGCCTGATGTGATGAAGAATGCATCTGAGGTAATGTTTGTGTTGAGACTTGAAGAACAAAGGTGAATCAGGTGTTTGTTCAAGTCATTTCAACAATTTATCTCCAACAGATGAAAAGATAAATCACCTAATGTCTGCCTCAGAAATGGAAATAGAAGAACCCTTTTGATAATATAAAGCTTTTGAAATATCTACTAGCAGAATTAATTTGCATATGCATGATATAAGATTTTCATTAGAGCTTTCAAAGGTCAAACGAAGGAAATTCTGCTATTTTATATTCTTCATATTTAAAAGTATTCAAACATATTGAAAGGAAAAGCTGGGACATAAAGCTGGGACATAATATGGACTTAAATGATGACAGCTATAATAATTTTCATATTCTTTAACACTGATCTTGTTTCTCTTTATCTTTAATACATCTTTTGCATAAGCTTTTTATTATAAAAATTTGTTTTATCCTTCACTTTTATTCATTCTTGTATAGCAGACATGTGTTAGCATACATCACTTGTCTTAAGTATACTTAGAATCCCAAATTAAGTACAATAGTTTCATAAAAGTTAACCTTCTGAAAATGAAGCATTTTCAGCTAAAAGTCATGATACAAAGTAAAATTGATGTTGAATCACAACTGGATATATGCTTAGTGATTGTATGCATTGGATATTTTTAGAGAATGCATAGCCTTATATTTTTATTTTTTTGTAACAAATACATACCAGATAAATGAAGCTTTACTTTATGAGTATCTAATACTAATACTCAGATGCTGATATTAATTATCAGTTACTAAATGACATCTATGTGTCTGGCACTTTCTAGACACTAGATGACCACTAGTAACAGAAACAGTCTTTGCATAAATTTTCAACTCATCTTGTAAGGGGATGCTGCTTTTGAAAATTGGAATAATATATTTTACTACTTTTGAAAACGTTATCTACCACTATGATTTTAATATAGTAGATTCATAATACTCTAATTTCGTAGGAACAAAATATATTTCTCATTGTTCTTATTGAACTTTTCTTTAATAAACATGTCTGGCTTTTATAAATTCAAGTTTTATTTGAAAATTGACTTTTTTATTTTTATTTTTATTTTTTTTTAGATTTCTTTATTCGTACAGAACTGGGGTACAGGCCAGAGATG
>NW_004567108.1:52904924-52909774 GCF_000260355.1 Condylura cristata | reverse complement strand
GGTCACCTCCGGGGCAGGCGGGGATCGAACTCATGTGGAAGTGGCTTAAGCTTCTTTGTGCTGTGCTTTAACCCGCTGCGCCACCAGGGAGGGCCTGAAAATTGACTTTTGTCAACTCTTTGCCATGTCTTTCCTTCTTTTCCTGTTTTATTCATCCTTCTTCTCTCATTGTAAAGTCTTTACTCAGGATATCATTAAATTTAGACATTTTGTGATTCTGATTCCAGAAGAACAAAACGGAGTTCACTGTTTTCTCCTTTATAAAGTGTTAAGTGTCTACCTTCTACTACTAGTGTCTTTAATTTCAGTAAGTCACCACAATTCTGACTTTGCTTTTCATTCACAATTACAATTGCAAAAAAAAAAAAGCTCATTAAACATTTGCTGAAATTCTACTATATACTGATCACTAGAAATACAAATATGTTAAGACTCTAGCTCTCAAAATATCCACAACCTTGAGAGAGATATGTAAGTGACAAATGACATTTATCACAAGTGATAAATGACAAATATAGTATTAGAGTGGTTAGGGTAATTTATAAAGATGGTCATGCCTGGTAAGTATGTTTAAGAAAAAGGAGAAGGTAAGCTGAAAGATCTGAAGATAGAGAAGGCAGCATGAAGAAAGGCAAAGAGGTGATCAAAAGTATTTTTGCTCCTCAGGAAGTTATCAATAACTCCCTACTGAAATAAGACTAAAAAAGTAGAAATGGAGGCAACTCATGTACAATTTCATGTGTCAAGGTGGAGTACTGTTTGTATTTTTTTTTTAAGATTTATTTATTCATACAGAACTGGGTACAGGCCAGAGATGTGGAGGGTGAGAGGATTCACCAGGGACAGAGTGGGGAACAGAACAGGCAGATCGAAGAAGTACACTGCTGAGGGGAGCAGCGGGCGGGTCAGGAGAGGTCTGCCACGCCATGTGGTCACCTCCGGGGCAGGTGGGAATCGAACTCATGCACAAGTGGCTTTAGCTTCTCAGTGCAGTGCTTTAATCCGCTGCACCACCAGGGAGGGCCATTATGATTCATTTTTAAACTAACATTTTCTTTCAGCTCTCTAATTTTTTTTTAAAATGGCATTTTATGCCAGAATGCTAGAGTGCTTACTTTCGCCTGCCTCTTTAAAATAAAGCTGTGGCTTTATTTATAAATAATGGAATGATTTTTTCATTTCAATGAAATGAATGAGAGTCAATGAGTGATCTTCCCATATTTTAATTTGATCTACATTTTAGTGATGGAAATTTGGTTCTAAAAAAATTCTCTAACCCAACACAAGGCTAAAACAAAACATATTGATAGATTTTTTTTAAGATATCTTTTTTTTAGTACAAAATATAAAAAAAAATCTATGGTAGTGCACTGTAGGTAATTTGGTGGTTGGTGACAGACAGTGGTGATACTGTGGCAGGTGTGGCAGGTGATTGTCCTGTAGCTCCAAAATACCAATAACATTATTACCTCAGTGATAAATAATGTTACCGCTATTAAAAAAAAACTTAAAAAGTTAATAAAAATACAAAAAACTCCACGCTCCCTGATTTAAAAAATATATAAATTTAAAATTGATTGAGGACTTAATAAGGAAATAAGCTAACCAAAAACAGATTTTTCCTCCTTTTAATGTTCAAACTCATCATCTATCTTAATGCTTGCCCCAAAAACGTAAATAACTTTTAGTGGATGTGGAAATTTAGTAACAATTTACATATTATAAGATATTAGATGAAATGAAAATACTTAAAGAATTACCTAATAGATGTAACATATACTGGAAATTTCAAGAAAATAGAAAATGTAAATGAAATTTACATTTGTTCTAAGGAACAAAGTTCAAAATTTTCTCTACTTTAAGATAAGCAGAATGTGTAAGTAGTCCCAAAAGTTATGGAGTCAGTGCACTTGGAGTCAGAGAAAAGTTATGAGATCTAGTCTAGAAAAATCAAAGAAGGTATAAATAAAGACGCATTATTTGAAGTAGACTTTGCCAACAGATGAGAGACATTTCTGGAAAACATATGATGCAAGGGTGAGAAATTATAATTGATTTTTGCAAAACAGCAAGTTATACTGTTGGCTGCAGGCCAATTTGGAGCATGAAGAACAATGGGAAAAAGAAAAACTGGAAATTTAGAGGTTTTCCGAGCACAGAATGACTGGAATAGGAGCCTAGGATGCTTTCTTTGATTTAAAATATAATGTAAAGACTAAAAGTTTCGGAGACAGATATGGCCATCTTATAAACATAAAAAGATTACTTTGGCAGTGATGTTTTATTATTTTTTTAAAGATTTATTTATTTATGCATACAAGGTGAGGGTGGGTGAGAGGATTACCAGAGACAGAGTGGGCGGCTATCAGAACAGGCAGATCTACTGAAATACACGGCTGAGTGTATACACAGCAGTGAGCTGTGTATGAAATTCCTTATGATTCATTTTTAAACTAACACTTTCTGTCAGCACTCTCTATTTTTTTAAATGGCAGTGTGTATACACTGCTGAGTGTACACACTGAGGATGAGGCAGGAGATGTCTGCTGTGCTATGTGGGTCAGCTCCCTGGGCTGGGATCAAATTCATGTCAGAGTGGCTAGTGAGAGCTTGATAGTGCAGACTTAACCTTGTGCAACTAGGGATGACCCCCGGCAGTGATGATTTAAATGGTAGTAAGAGAAGGCAGAATTTAGCAAACCTAAGGGGCAGTACATAAAGTCTCTGAGAAGCATGAAGTGAGGGTGATAGTACTAGGAAACACACAAGGGCACAGGGTGGAAAAAAAATTCAACACAGTAGAGAAAGATTCAAAAGGGACCAAAAAATTCAAAAGGGACCAGAGCTTCACATTTCAAATGACCTGAGAGACTAACTAAAACATTCACAGTCTTACCAAATATAAATGATTTAGCGATGGAAGGCAATGAATATGTAGATATATTCATTATATATAGGGTCAGGAGAGATCTGGTAAATTTTAAGAAAATGGTGCTATGGGAACAACTTGGAATTCAAATTTTACTAAAGTGTGAGGTGAAATAAATAAAAGAAAAAATTCAGAAGGACAGAAGGAAAAACTAATAGCTCAGTAATCATTCGATTTTAAAGAAGCCCAAAAATGAGATCCTGTACATGTGATTTGTTAAAGGTTTAAAAAGTACCATCAATGGTCAAAGATGAAGGGCTTGATGGTTAATGAGACATTGATAATTAAAAAAAAATGGTGAAGAAATAGAGATCAGATACTGTGAAATGATTATATGGTAATCATTTGAGAAGGTTTCATATAAATATAGGAGAAAAAGCAAAACATTGTAAGAAATATGAACAATTAAGAGGATATTGTTTAGGTCTAGGGGTGACCTGAATATTCTCGTAGGCAGAGAGAAGGCTTCCAGGTAGAGATGGAAAGAAGATACGAGGCAAGTAAGTGGTTATTGATGTTGAAAAATATTTTTAATGGAATAATATGACATCAGTTGCTCCCAGTTATAAGATCTGACTGAGATCAGAATACAGGAGATGACCAGAGAAAATGAAGATTGTTAGAGAGCAGAAGTAAAAGAGAAATAAATCAGTAAGCATGAGGTCAGAGAATGTACGATTGCTAAAACATGGGCAGGGAAGCCATTACAAGGAAGTTTGATAATTTGAAGTAAAAAATAAAACCATTTTGAAAATCATAGTTATAAGAACCTTTCTGTAATATTTTTTTCAAAGCAATGCAAAGCCTATGTGGAAGGACATAGGGAAATATAAGGATAGAAATGGTGTGTTCATATTTAGTGCTGATTTTTCCTTTATAGATGCATAACTGGCTTAGGATCTGCATTAGGATTTCCCATGAAAAAAGAAAATAAACAATACTGGTGCACCATGGAGATGAAGAACTATAAACCTTACCTCTCTCAGAGGATCATTGAGTTCACTGAGAATATTTTCCTCATCAAAGATTTTGCCTTGGTATCTGTGTTCATAATAATCATGAATCTTCTGGCGCATATCGGCGGGTAATTTATGGAACGACATGTATTGTTCCACTTGCTTATACTGTAAAAAAAGAAAATTAGGAATCATTGTTAGACTGGGTGAGAAATCATCATATTACTTTGATGTGCTCTATTCAATCACATTTGAAAACTCAGTAAACAAAAAGGCATTCTTGAAGGGCAGGAATTAATATTCCAGATTATAATGTATTTAATCTGAGTCACATATTATATGGGGAATTAATTAAGGTAAACATGTTCTATGAAGGTATGATATATTGTGGAGAGGGGTGAGCTCAGAGTAGACTTAAGGTGTAGCTCAAAAAAATAAAAAAAAAGCTAGTGAGCAGGCATGAAAAAATGTGCTATTGTTTTTTATTGGTTAAAGTATAAAATAAAATTGAAGTTGTTTTTTGCCTTTTCATTTGGTGGAAGCATATCTTAAATTTTAATAGTACTAAAGCAATTATCTTAAACCTTACCGTAAAGATCAGACCTAAATTAATTTGAAACTAGAGGCAGAGAGTTTGGTAACTATTCACAACTGATAGATGCTCAAGTTACAGAGATACCTTGTAAAGAGAAAATGGAAGCCTGCGATTTAGAATTTAGAAGAATATCCGAGTAAGACAAAATTCACATAATCTTTATAATTGAAAGTTGACTTAGACATTTAAATTCATTTAACCAAGTCATTCTTAAATTTGAGTGCTTATAAGTTGGGGTGGGTTTGCCTTTTGGGAATGCAGATTTCCAGCTTCAATGGAAAAGTTCTATCTTTATTTGGCAGAAGGAAGAAAGAAAGAAAGAAAGAAAGAAAGAAAGAAAGAAAGAAAGAAAGAAAGAAAGAAAGAAAGA
>NW_004567108.1:52893814-52904619 GCF_000260355.1 Condylura cristata | reverse complement strand
AGGACTTAGGGTCTGAAACATTACTGTAGAGTGCCAAGATATCTGAACTTTGGCACTGATAATTTGCAGCTGACCTGCCTGGTTTGACTGGTCTGGCTTGACAGCTTAGGGAGACACTGAAAGTTTAATCAGTGAGCTCTTCTTCACCCAAGCTCCTGGTATGAGTCAAAGCATACAGGCTAGAGGTATAGCTTGTTCCAGATACCCAAAAACTGAGTCTACAGGGAGCCTGTGCTGGGGAAAGACACCCAGAAGCACTAAAACAACTTCAGGCAACAGAACTGCCAGTTTGGACACATATTTTAATTTTAGCTCTGATAAAACACAGGATTCAACTTTCTTTGGGACAGTAGGTGTCAAGTAATATCTACTTGTTTTCTCAACAGACAGCTTGCTCAAATACTGCTTGGGGTGGTAATGTTAAACCTAACCAGCATATTGAATTCTAGATTTCACTGTTCATTGCTATGTCTCCCATGTGTATTGGAAACAGTATTAAATATAGTATTTTTTCATTTTTGAAAAACTAATGTCTACATACAAACATTTACACAGTAATCAGCTCTGTATCTGTATCTGGAATTGGGAAGTTAATCTTTGACTAGCTAGTTACAAGTGTTACATGTAAAGTTATTGTATTTTTCTAAAAAGTCAGGGCTGTTTGAATTTAGTTATTTTTCCTTATACTAGTTATTCAGTCCCTTAAAACTACAGTTTACTAACCTACAGTAGGAGGGTGTTAAACCAGCTATTTTAGAGACAGTGAAGCATATTTGAGTTAAAGTAGGGACAAGAAAAGATACTCAAAAAAAGAAAAGATACTCAATTTTTGACAAGTTGAATTTAAGATGCCTATGGCACATCCTCATACTTATGTGTATGTAGGTCGACATTCAGGAGAAAATAGACACATAGTGACTAAGGGGTCACCATGGGAGGCTATGTCAAATAAGTAGAAAACAAGACAAAAAGTGGAAATTAGAACTTGCAAGTGGAATAAAGTGTTTAAAATTGCTTGTCTTCATAGACCAATAATCAACCATCAATTGTCTTGCTGTTTCTCTAAATTTTAAGTTAGTCATCATTAGATTTATGATTAAGCTATCTTATTTATTTACCAAAAACATTTTTAGTATTCTCATTTGTATACTGTAACCATGTTTTCTACTTGATATTACACTGAAAATAAATTAATCTAGTTTTATATATAAAATGCTAAATTTTACGTTAATGAGCTTATCAAGTATTATTTCTAAATTATGCATAGGAGGATTCAAGCACTTTCAAGAACTCTGTAATGAACACAGAATAATCTTCAAGTCATTGTTACTAATGAAAAAATTTTAATTTAGCAAAAATGGACTCCTAGATTTTTAGTGAATTTTTTGAACCAACATATTAATGAAAGAATAATATAATAATAAATTACCCTAACTTACCTAAATCGGCTTCCAATAAATTAAATGGGAAAAAATGCAAATTGTACAGGAAATGCAGATATCTGTAAAGTTACATGTGGATTTTTTTATGATAGTAAATATCTAGTTGGAACAGAAAACTATCAAATTTAAAACCTACCAGAAGTTATTAAAATCCTTACAGAAAATATCAGGCAAAAATTATGTCTCCATCCAGAATGATCTCCTCCAGTATAAATAACACTTACTTGTCCTCTTGTTTATGGAAGCTTACACTATCCATTCAGATTACTTTCAAAAAATTTCAAAATAAAATCAACATTCAAATAATAATTTAGATGTTATATATACTACACCTTCCTTCCTTCCTTTCTCTCTCTACTTCTCTACCTCCCTCTTTCCTTCTCCTTACTTTCCTTCCCTCAAGCTTACTTTTTTTTTCTTATATTTTAGTTTGTAAATAGCCAGATTTCAAACAGTTATCACAAAGTCAGCATGATGTTTAGCTAAGCAAGTAAGTGAAAGAAATAATGACAATAAGAACAGGGTGTGTTTAGCCAATTAGAAGAAAATATATATTTACAAAGTAAATCATACAGAACACCATTTAGAAAGTTTGCTTTTTAGTAATTATAGGAATAGATGACTTAGAAATTCAAACATTCATTATCATTATAATAAAGTTACAATGTGTGCTTAGGTATTTTAAAAATCCTTTTGAGTGATTTCCTACTCTAAATGACTCTGATTTTTGTTACTGAAGCATTATTATTTTATTGGTGTGTGTGTGTGTGTGTGTGCACAAAAGATTACAACAAGAGTACAGATTGCCATGCCCTGGTAATCCAGTCACTCAGTTTTATCTCTTCAGCTTTCTCCATACATTGGTTCCAGTTAAACAGTTTTTAATTCTCCATTAAAATAAATCTCCAGCTAGAATAATGATAATTATTATTATGTTTATAACAATAAGAACAGTAATCGTAGATTACTGTAATATGTAACTCTTGGATATTACAAATTTTCAAGGTACTCAATGAAGCAATTTACTTAATCCTCATAACAACCTCATGAGATTACTACCATTGGTATCACTTTTCAGATAATGAAACTGAAGCACAGAGGCATTAAATAACTTACATAAAATCACGCAGTTAATTAGTGTTGAAGCCAGGATTAGAACCTAAACAATCTGGATCTATACCTGCTCTTTTTCATTACATATTATAGTTTTCAAAAAAATTCCTCTAAACTGAGCACAAGTAACCCTCTATCTAGCACTCTCTTTTTTTCCTTCCCTTTCTCACTCAATTTCAATAAGTGGCTTACTTACACACATTATCTCACTGTCTACTTCTCCTTAAAACTTCAAACATTAAATGATAGCTTCCATTTTTCCGGTCATTCTAGTAATACTCAATTTCCATACTTATTTAGGTACAAAGACTTTATTTTGTATATGAACAACATTGGCCACCAGTAGTATACCCCATTGAGGTTGTCTATTGGAACCTCTCTATCCTTGCAAGTTGGCTCAATTATACCTATGGTAGCCATTCTATCTCAGGGTTTCTATTAGAGCTTCCTCGGAAGCTTAGAAAACTTTTTCAGTTCAAACTAGAGTTGAATGGGAGTATGGAAATAAAGAGAGGTTTAGGTGACAATTTCCAAAGCAATTCTCAACAAAGGAATGAGTTAATCCTATCTAGCTTAATGCCATAGTCTGTCATTCTTCAGAGAGACAATACTAAGGTGCATTTTGTACAGTTCCCCAGAGGGTTTGATTAAAATGATATCAATGTCACTTGATTAAATTTAAAACAACTGAATAAAACACACTTCATTGGCTTTCCCTTTCTCCCAGTCTTACCGTTCCTACTTCCCCATTTGACTTCTTGGAATTATTCCCTACTAAGTTACCTACATTCAATCCTCTTCTGAGGCTCTTGAGAGAGCCCAGTGTAAGACATTATTATTACTGATGCCTCCCTCCCAAAAATATCTCATACGTTGTCTCTTCTAAGATGATCCAAAATTTATAATGAGGCTACATTCTGATAAATTCAGAAACTGAATTTATATAGTATAGTAGGTAAAAGTTCATTTAATAAATCTAACCTACTAAACAGCATAATTTACCTACCCTAACTTCAACATACTCAGAACACTGACATTAGCCTGCAGTTGGGCAATAACTTGTGCTTTATCTCAAAAGTAATTGCTTTTCTATTCTTATCAGAAGCAGGAGACAAAGATTGGCATGTTGTAGACATGCTGAGATACAAAAACATACAAACAATATTTAAAATACTGGCAACACAGAAGACTAGAAAATCAGTTGTTTACTCTCATGTTGATGTATCTGACCAGAAGTTGTGGCTCAATGAGGCTGGCCAGCATCATGAGGGAGTATTTTATTGCATAACACAAACCAAGAAAAGATTTAAAAAATGCAAGTACAACAATGTGAAATATACTTAGACACTATATATATTTTTTCAAAAATATATATTTTTCAAAAAATATACATTTTTTAAAATCCAAGTACAGTTTCTACTGAATGCATATTGCTTTCACAACTTAATAAAGTTTAAAAATTATAAGTGGAGCTCTCAAAAGTTAAGGATAGTCTATAGGTACTCTTCTGGTTTTCTCTTTCCCCTCTGGTTGCTCTTTACAGTCTTATTTGTTGACATATCTTTATATGGTGGTGTTTCTAAGACTGTACACAAGTCTTTTTTTATTGCCTTTCACCTCTAAATTTCCTTGAGTCATCCTTCCTACTTGAATGACTTCAGTTACTATTAATATACCACCATTCACATCAGTGGCTCCAACTGTGAACGAACTTCTGATTTCCAGACTTATATGTCTGTCTTCCCTTAAGCATTCACTTTTAAAAGATGTCTCAAGAGTACATCAAATACAGCAAAGCTAAAACTGAAATCATCACCCTTACTGTCAACCTTCTGTTTCCAAGAGTTGCTGTAGTTATAAATCTGCCTCAGAGAGCCAATATCTCTGTTTCCAAAATGTTTTAACCTCTTTTTCCAAACACTAGGGGAGAAGTTTATTTTTAATGTCACTTTCTTTGAGCATTTTCCTCTGATACCTGGACAAAACCTAATGTACATTCAAATAACATGGGGATCTTGTTAACATGTAGATTCACATTCAGAATGTATGAGTTAGAACTCATATCTGACATTTCTAACAATGTCTTAAATTAATTTTTATGTTGTTAGAAATTCACAGTAGTAAGGCCATTTATGCACCATGGAACCAAGCTGATACTCTAGTTCTTTTCCAACAGTCACAATTGTTTAATAATTTTTCTCTATTGTCTGGTTGACATCAGGTCCGTTAAAGTGAGGATTATTTTGTACTAGACCATATGCATCTTGAGGTATTTTCTTATCATTGTATCTCTATTCTCTGATACAATGACTTCCATGTAATAGGTGTTCAATACTTGATTAATTGATAGGCTACATGTTCTAAAATATTCTTTCAGTGTTTTCAGTATTCGGAATTACATTGAGAGACAGATTTGAGGGCCTTTTTTTGTAGTAATAGCAAAAATGATAATTCTCTTTGATAAATCAAATATATGTATTTTGATATATATATATATATATATATATATATATATATATATATGCATGCCATTTAAACTCTTGCTCTCACCTTAAAATCTGCATGGCAGGAAATAAAACTTATTAATTGTCATAAAATGCATAACCTTCTGTTTTTTCAGTGAGAATAATATACTTTATTTGAAAGAGAGGAAGGATTCATAATTTAGTTCACTATCTTTTAACTTAAATGACTTTACATTTAATTAAAAATATTAGATAGTGTAGAACATAGGATTCCCTAAAGAATGAAGGAAATCTTCATTCCTTCATTGGTCATAATCTGGAGCCTTACTACAGTGAATTTCTAACAACATAATATAGGGATATTATTTTATACCAAGATTAAATCTTACAAACTACCATGACTTCAGCTTTTATATTAATAAATAGGGTTACTGTAAAGTGACAAAAATGGTTTAAATTTTAAAAGTTAGGTGCCCTGATTACTGGCACCTTGGGTCCTTTCTTGTGTGTGATATGCTGCATGTATGCATGCATTCATCAATGAAAAAATGGAAGTGTAGTTATGCTGGAGCTCCACTGGAAAGCTACACTATCTGCAATAAAGAGTTGAGCATTTCTAATAGTGTATTACCAAGACTCTCTTTCCACACCCTCAACCAATTTTTAAAGCTTTTGATGATGTTTGAAAATTATTTACATAAGCCCTGTATAAGTATATTACAAGAATTAATAGTTTGAAAGTAAGTACTTTGTTTAAAAAATCACTGATGTTCTCTTTATTTCAGGACAATATTTCTTAGCATTAGTAATAGTTTAATTTACTTTTGACAGTTTTTAGTATGTTTTCAAAGTAACTATTTTGATTTCACTGCCCATGGTTTTCCAAATTTAAAGTGACTGAATATCTAAAGATATATAACAATTACTAAGAATAAATACCATCTGAAGAATAACTAAAAGAAAACAATGGGGCCCTCCCTGGTGGTGCAGCGGGTTAAAGCTGAGCAATAAGAAGCTGAAGCCACCTCAGTATGAGTTCGATCCCCGCCCCAGAGGTGACCATATGGCTGGCAGACCTCTCCTGACCTGCCTGCTGCTCCCCTCAGCAGTGTACTTCATCAGTCAGCCTGTTCTGTTCCCCACTCTGTCTCTGGTGAATCCTCTCACTGCCCATGTACCTCTGACCTGTACTCCAGTTCTATATGCATAACTAAATATTAAAAAAAAGAAAACAATGAATTAATGGCTCATAAGCAAATTATTGTGAAGTAACCACATATTTGATAAAGAAAGGAACTTTCATAGCACTGAAAATTTATGCTCTATTTGAATTAGTTTAAAATAAAAGTGAAAATATCTCACACAGATATCACTCTTTCTGAACAAATTAAAAGCATAATTTTCTTCAATTGTATAAGACAAGATTAAAGTGGATGTTATTAGTACTTGTCAAATTATGATATGATATGGTATTAAAATCTAATGAAGTTGTACACACATATGTTAACACAACTAAATCAAAATTCCATGTTTCAGATGAAATTATGATCAACTGTCAGTCTCATCAGGAAAAAAATTAAATACCCATATTAATACAATGGGATGTTACATTATAACATTAATATAATAACCTTTGGTTAATGCTTATCCCTGAGTTACAAATTATTAGAAGAAAGCACTAAGACTGTCACTGCAGAATGAGTGAAAGCTGGAGGTCCTGTTTAAGTATGGAGGACTTGTTTTAAGTCTTCAAAAAAAGAGTATCGGTGATTGTTTTGGAAAAAAATACATATATGCACACACATACACATGCAAACACCTATACATGTACATACAACATAGAGAGATATATATTTCTTAAGTAAAGTGTAAATAATTAACATAAATTGAATGATTTTATTTTGAGCTGTCTGTGATTCACTAATATCTACTGACACTTCTTTCAGTCTGCTAGCAAATCAGCACCATAAACACCATGTGTAATACACCAAGAAAAAGGAGATACTTTCAGAAAACCAGTGAGGGGCTCTTTAAAAGAATTGGGCCCAAACAGTATAAGCTCGAAAACTATGATTACTCTGATTTTTACATAAATGGAATAATACAATGGGTAATCTTTTAAAACTGTCTTCTTTTTTCATTTAGCTTGATGTTTACCAGATTCAACTAGTGTTACAGATATCAGTTGATATTTTATTTCTGCACAGTAATCCTGAATCTTTGTTTTTGAGATATATTCATCTATTCATCTCCATACCTACAAAATCGGCTTAAGACATTATCATCTTTACGTGGATTATTTCCACAGCCTTCTAACTGTATCCTCAGCTTTCATTTTGACTCCTCATAATTTATACTTAACACAAACCAGTACTATTCTGAAATATAATCATCCTGTGACATGATTAATACTCCCAAATATTTCAATATTACAGTGAAAACTAAAAAAAAAATTAATGAATACAAGCCTAGCCCCCTGTACTCTTCCTATTTCTAAGCTCCTTGACATTGAGTTCATTCAAATTTGACCAGTATTCTTAAATATATATATATATATATATATATTCATACAAGAACTGGGAGAAGCAGAATAGGCAGATCTACTGAAATACACCACTGAGGGGAGCAGTGGGTGGGTCAGGAGAGGTCTGCTGTGACATGTGTCACCTCTCTGGCCCAGAATTGATCTCACGCTACAGTGGCTGTGGCTAGATTCAGAGCACTGTCCTTCAACCTACTGTGCCACCAGGGAGGGCCCCTAACCAGTATTCTTAGGACTGGAAATATAGAGGTGAGTCTAAGAATATCAGAGAAGAAAAGGAATAAATATATCAAATCTTTCTGCACTGATGTCCTCCTCACTGATGAGAAATTTAAAGTCTTCTATATTAAAATAACAAATTGTAGAAACTAGTACAAAATTTGAACTTTCAAATAATTTTTCAGACTGAGGCAAGTGACTTTTATATAAACCCCTAAACATTCTAGTGTATGTACTTCATTTTCTCTGCATTCATTTGTACTTTGTAAGGAAGTGTGAAAATCATTGACATAATTGATCATCCTAGATTATGAATGCAATGAAATTTAATTATAGCTCAAACTGAGCTAAGACTAATGTAAGAGAACTTCTAGGAATGGATAATTTTAGCGTCTGTTTTGTTAAGTGAAATTTTCTAATTTGTAAAAACCACCACAGTGACGGCAATAAAATGTAACATGCTAGCATACTCAGTGTCTGACTTGAATCTTATTTTCACTGGTGGATTTCATATATACAGTTGTGTTTTATTTGGGGAAAAAGTAAAATGGCATGAAAATAAGTCATATATTCTTTAGAAATGTAACATTGCAGGCCCTCTCTGGTGGTGCAATGGATTAAAGCATAGCACCATGAAGCTCGCTGCAGCTGCTTCACTGGGAGTTCCATCTCTGGCCAGAAAGGTGACCCACGTGGCACAGCAGACCTCTCCTGACCTGCCTGCTGCTCCCCTCAGTAGAGTACTTCACCGTTCCGCCTGTTCTATTCCCAGCTCTGCCTCTGGTGAATCCTCTCACCATTCCTGTACCTCTAACCTGTACCCCAGTTCTGTATGCATAAATAAATAAATACCTTAAAATAATGAAATATTGTGGTTTACCTTCACTGATAATGTGATGTGTAGATATCTTTATCTTCCAGGTAGACATAGCTTTATATGAAACAACTTTCATATATTTGATTACTAACAAATATAATTCTCTAATATTATAAAATAAGCAACAGAGAATAAAGCCTTTCAAATAAAACTTGGTATCAAAAAATTCTACTAAAAAGAGGTTATAAGGGCCCTACCTGGTGGCACAACAGGTTATAGCTCAGCACTATGAAGCTCTCTGAAACCACTACAGCATGAGTTTGATCTGTAGCCAGAGAGGGACCCACATGGTGTAGCAAACCTCTCCTGACTCTCCCGCTGTTCCCCTTAGCAGTGTATTTAGGTACATCTGCCTGTTCTGTTCCCCACTCTGTCTCTGATGAGTCCTCTCACTTCTCTGCACCTTTGGCCTGCACCCTAGATCTTATATGTAGAAACACATAAATCTTTAAGAAAAAAAGAGGTAATAAATGGAAGCTTCAGTGTTTCAGATTCCCAATATCCTGCCTTAAAAATATTATTACAGCACTATTTTCTATACTAAAGCAGATGTTTCAAGTACTTCAGAGAACACTGGGCATATCACCACAATTAAAATTCAAATTACGCAAATGGTCAATGTACTCATTATTTCTTATCTATTTTCAACTTCACATGAAATTGTTGAAGGAAGAGATAACTAGAAGTTTACAAGTAAATGAAAATGGTTATAAAATGTTTTATTAGTAGAACTCAAATTTTTTCTTGCTAGTTGAAGGTTTTTTTAATAAGTCTAAATATTTTTTACTAAAATAGATTGACATTTAGCATTCATTAAATTCTTACATATTCTATGCAATATATTATTATTATGTAGTTTGGTATTCTTATGACATATTTTTTTAAGTAGCTTTTCTATACTCTGTTAAACCAGAGATTTCTAGTGAAGATAGTAGAAAAATTTTCTCATGATTGAAGAATGGTTCTTTTAAGTAAATACAAAATATATAAATTTGTTAAAGATACATCATTTTATGTGTATACTGTATAAAATGAAATAAAGAGAAATAGAGTGCTAACTTTTCAAAAAGGAATACTTTATAATTTGAATAAATTGAGAAACAGAAGAATTCACTTGAAGACTAAAAATTCAAGATGCACACGTTCTCAATTTATGATTCTAATTTTCATTATTTGGTTCATGATTAGTTGAAACTTCATGCATTTATTGATTAGCAATAAAACAAATGTGTTCACCTTAAAAATGGCTTGTGATATTTGTGGAAGAGATGTGTTTCCGTGAATTTAGGATAATGCTGATATCCATGTCCTCCTTCATGATTTTTTACAGAGGAAGATAGCATATGTTAGGGAGGACACCCCATTTACAGGAGAGTCAAGTTTCAGCTCTGTTGCTTTTGGATCACATGGCGCTGAACTTGACTCTCCAAATTTTCTGTATCTTCATCTAATGAAATAGTGTAATAGAAATTACAGAAACGAAATTTCAGGTTTAAATGTAACTCTGTATAGAGCTGTGCTAAATAAATGTCATTCCCGTAGTTAGGCATAGTTTCCTGCAATGACACAAACAAGAATCTTATTAACCAAGTCCCCAGAAGTTTAAACTGAAGTACACAAAATTAAAGCATTTCTGTAAACATTGTAAAATTTTAACTAAAAAGGAAACACTTAGATATTTCTTTATTTCCCCCAGAGATACGAAAGATGGGGGTTTCCACTTAAAACTCAGTTATAAAACTATGATTCTAAATCAGTCCCAAATCTTTTTTTAAAATATTTTTTAATATATAATAGTTTATTTTTACATCATTTTGTGCATTTTCCCATCTCATTTGCAATCCCTTTGGACTTCCCATCACCACATCACCCATGTGCCATCACCATAGTCCAGTGCATTTCCCTCCCCACACTGTTTTTGATCCCATTCAACATTCCACCCCCACAAAATGTCTCTGAAATACAGCTCTTCATCATTATCATTATTTTTTGCCTGTTCTGTTATATTCCTGCTATGAGAGAAACCATCCGGTAGTTTTTCTTTTCTTTCTGGCTTTTTCACTAAGCATGATCTTTTCCAGTTCCATCCATGTTGCTGCAAAAGACATATGTGCATATGTGTTTCTTTCTTTCTTTTTTTTTTTTTT
>NW_004567108.1:52882004-52893714 GCF_000260355.1 Condylura cristata | reverse complement strand
CCCCCTCTCCAGTTTTTGATCTACCTAATGCCATATCACTTTTTTTTTTTTTTTGGTTGCTGAGTAATATTCCATTATGTATATGTACCACATCTTTTAAATCCAGTCATCCATTTTTGGGCATTGGTGTTGTTTCCATGTCTTTCCAATTGTGACTAAAGCAGCAATAAAGATGGGGGTGCTGGTATCTTTTTGAATCAGTGTTTGTTTCTTTTGGGTAGATACCTAGGAGTGGGATTGCTGGATCATAGAGAAGCTCCATGTTTAGCAGTTTGAGGGAACTAAAAACAGTTTTCCATAGTGGTTGTACTAGTTTGCATTCCCTCCAGTAGTGCAGGAGGGTTTCTTTTTCTCCACATCCTTGCCAACATTTGTTGTTGCTAGTTGTTTGAAGATGTGCCATTCTCACTGGGGTGAGAATCTTTAATTTGCATCTCCCTTATTGCAAATGATGTTGAACATTTTTTCATATGCTTGTTGGCCATCTGCATTTCCTCTTTGGAGAAGTGTCTTTTTAGTTCTTCTGCCCATTTTTTTGATGGGGTTGTTTATTTTATTTTTGTTGAGTTTCATCTGTTCTCCATATATTTTTGTGATCCACCCTTTATCGCTAGTTTTGTGTGAGAAATTTTTTTTCCCACTCAGTGGGATGTCAGATTGTTTTTTTTGTAATGTCTCTTATGCTGTACAAAAGCTCTTTAACTTGATATAGTACCATCTATTTATCCTTTCCTTCACTATTGCACTGGGTGCTCTATCTCTAAAGATATCTCAGAAGTATATGTCATGTAGTGTTTGGCCCATCTTTGCTTCCAGGTATTTTATGGTTTTCGTTCTTATGTCTAGGTCTTTAATCCACTTCGAGTTGATTTTTGTGTATGGTGAGAGGTAGTTGTCTAGTTTCATTTTTTTGCATGTAGCTTCCCAGTTTTCCCAGCACCATTTGCTGAACAAACTTTCTTTCTTCCATTGTTTATTCTTTGCTCCTTTGTCAAAGATAAGCTGTCCATAAACCTGTGGCATTATATCTGGGTTTTCTATCTGAATCCACTGGTTTGTATATCTGTTCTTGTTCCAGTACCATGCAGTTTTGTTATAGCTTTGTAGTGTAGCTTGAAGTTTGGGATTGTGATGCCTCCATTCTCTTTTTTCCAGTCATGAGAGTTTTGGCTATTCGAGGTCTTTTGTTGTTCCATATTAATCTCATCAATACTTTTTCTATTTCTTTGAAGAATGTCATTGAGACTTTTATTGGGATGGCATTAAATCTGTATATCGTTTTTGGTAGGATGGCCATATTGATGATGTTAATTCTCCTGATCCATGAGCAGGGGATGTCTTTCCATTTCATGGTGTTTTCTTCAATTTCTTTTAACCGTGTTTTGTAATTTTCTTTGTAGAGGTCTTTGACCTCTTTTGTTAGGTTGGTTCCCAGATATTTGATTCTTTTTGTTTTAATTGAAAAGGTTTTTTTTTTCTTTTTTCTTTTTTCTGTTTCTTCTGATTGGTTGTTTGTGTATAGGAAAGCCTCTGATTTTTGTGTGTTGGTTTTATATCCTGCTACCTTGCTAAACTGGTTGATGGTTTTGATTACTTTTCTGTGGAGTTTTTAGAGTTCTCCATGTAGATTAACATATCATTGGCAAATAAGGACAGTTTTACTTCTTCTTTCTCTATTTGGATTCCTTGTATGTCTTTTTCCTGTTTTATTGCTCTGACTAGAACTTCCAATGTTATGTTGAAGAGCAGTGGCAATAGTGGATACCCTTGTCTTGTTCCTGATCTCAAGGGAAAGGCTTTCAGCTTTTCTCCATTGTGGATGATATTGGCTGTGGGTTTGTCATATATGGCTTTAATCATATTGAAGAATATTCCTTCTATTCTGAGGATTTCGAGGGCCTTAAACATAAATGGGTTTTGAACTTTTTTGAAAGCCTTCTCCGCATCTATTGATAAGATTATGTGGTTTTTAGTTTTCTGTCAGTTGATGTGGTGGATTACATTAATTGATATTCTGATGCTGAACCATCTTTGTGCTCCTGGGATAAAGCCTAATTGATCATGGTGTTTTATTCTTTTATTGCACTGTTGGATTCTGTTGACTAAGATTTTGTTGAGTATTGTTGCATCAGTGTTCATTAGGGAGATTTGTATGAAGTTTTCTTTGTTAGGTTTTAGTATTAGTGTAATGTTTGCTTCATAGAAAATATATGGTAGTTTTCCTTCTTTTTCAATTTTTTGGATGAGTCTGTGTAGAATAGGCACTAGTTCTTTTCTGAACGTTCAGTAAAATTCATTTGTAAATCCATCTGGTCCTGAGCTTTTATTTTGGGGGAGGGTTTTGATTACTTCTTCAATTTCCTTGCTTGTAATTGCCTGTTTAGTTGTTCTATTTCTTCTTTATCTAGCTTCGGGTGTTTGTAGAGTTGTAGGAGTTTGTCCATGTCTGCTAAATTGTCCAACCTGTTTGCATATAGTTGCTCATAGTATTCTCTGATTATTCTTTTGATTTCTGCTGGATCTGTTGTGATTTCTCCTCTTTCGTTTATGATTCTATTTATTTGTGCTTTCTTTTGTTTCTTCTTTTTGATACTGGTTAGTGGCCTGTCTATCTATCTTGGTTATTTTATCGAAACCCAACTTTTGACTCACTGGTTTTTTTTGACTATTTTCCTAACTTCCATTTCATTTATTTCTGATTTGACTTTTATTATTTCTTGTATTCTGTTGGCTTTTGGTTATTTTGTTGTTATTTTTCTAGTTCTTTAAGATGGGATATTAGGTTGTTTCTTTGAGTTATTTCTTGTATCTTTATGTGAGCCTATAATGATATACATTTTCCTCTTATAACTGCTTTTAATGTGTCCCATAAGTTTTGGAGATTTGTGTTGCTGTTCTCGTTCTTCTCCAGGTATTTTTTAATTTCTTCTTTGATTTAATTGATGCAATTAATTGATCCAGTAGTGTGGGTTTCAGTCTCCACATGGTAGGTGGATTTCTTATCTTCCTCATATGGTTTATTTCTAGCTTGATTCCTTGTTGGTCAGAGAAGGTAGCTGGTATGATTTTGATCTAAGTGTATCTATTGATATTTACATTATGAACCAGTATATGGTCAATCCTAGAGAATGATCCATGTGGGTTTGAGAAAAATGTGTACTCAGATTTTTTGGGGTGCAGTATTCTTTAGATGTCTGTTAGACCCATGCTGTCCAGGTTCTTGTTCAGAGCTTTAGTGTTTTTGCTTATTTTTTGTCTTGTTAATCTGTCCATTGTGGAGAGTGGTGTGCTTAAATCCCCTACTATGTATGTATTTCCTCTGATATACATTTTCATAGATGACAGTAGTTTCCTGGTATATTTTGGTGCCCCTTCATTTGGTGTATATATGTTGATGATTGTTATTTCTTCTTGTTGTATTGTCCCCTTAATTATAGTGTAGTGATCTTCTGTGTCTCTTTTAACTTTTTTTAGTGTGAAGTTTATTTTATCTGGTATAAGTATAGCTGTTCCAGCCTTCTTTTTTGCCATTTGCTTGTAGAACTGTTTTCCATCCTTTTATTTTCAATCTGTTTTTATCTTTTGCAGTTAGATGTCTTTCCTGCAGACAGCAGAATGTTGGGTTCTGCTTTTTAATCCATCCTGCAACTCTGTGTCTTTTTATTGATGAGTTTAAGCCATTTGCATTTAGAGATAATATTGATATACTGGCACCTAACATTTGCCATTTTGGTCCTTTCCCCCCCCCCCTTCTTTTGGACTTCTTGTTCATTCTTCTGTTGGATTTGGTTAGAGTGCTACTTGTAGTATTTTTTAGAGTGGGGGGTTTAGTCATGACAAAATTGCAGAGTACCGTTTGTCTGAAAATGTCCTTATTCGTTCTTCATAGAGGAAGGAGAACTTTGCAGGATAGAGTATTCTTGGTTGGCATTTAATGCTTTGGAGTTCGTTGAGTATGTCCCTCCACTCTCTTCTTGCCTGTAGTGTTTCTTCAGAGAAGTATGATGTCAGCCTGATCGGTTTCCCTTTATAGGTTATTTGTTTCTTCCTTCTCATCATTCTCACCTTTTCCTTGCCTTGTATTCTTGGTAGTTTTACTATGATGTGTCTTGCTGTATTTTTCCTGTCATCATAGTAGTTTGGTGTTCTTGCTTCTTTACTATCTACTTTCATCTCCTTCTTCATATTAGGGAAGTTCTCTTCTATTATCTCTGTGAATATTTTCTCGATTCCTTGGCCTTTCTCTTCACCCTCTGAGATACCTATAACTTTGATATATCCTTTTCTAATGGTGTCAGATAGGTCTTGAAATGTTTCTTCATTCTTTTTCCTTTTTACTTCTCTTTCTTTTTCTGTTTTAATTCTCTTTATTTCTGCATCTTCGGAGTAGTAGTTGATTCGTTCTTCCATTTTATCTATTCTGTTTTCATTACTTTCCCCAGCATTCTTTATCTCCCCAGTGGCCTTTTCACCTCCTGCATTTCTTCTATTTCTTTTTTTAATGTCTCATTTTCTTTCTTCAGTTCACTGATTGCTTGTATCATATCGTTTTTTTTTTCTTTTTCACTTCCTCAATCCATTTCCTTGTTTGCATTCTTCAACTCCTTGATGGCTTGCCTCATTTCATTTTTTTCCTTCTCATCTTCTTTTTGTTTGTTTTGATGATTCTGAATTCCCTATCTGGCAGGCTGAGCAGTTCTTCTATTTCTTTGGTGGTTTCTGTTGACTGATCTTTATGTGGAGAATTTACCCCTGTGGACTTGCTTGAATATTTGTTTGTCTTCTTTACCCTGTCGTGTATTTTCTAATACTTTCTATTTGTTGAGATATGATGTTGCTATTGACTGACATTCTTTCTGGATGTTCTTTCTGGGATGGCAGGAGGACTTGCAGACACTTCAGTTGTGGAGTGTATTCTGAGCTTTTTTTTTTTTTTTTCTTAGATGTTTATTTGTGCATACAGAACTGGGGTACAGGCGAGAGACTCAGGGGTGATGAAAGACTTCACCAGAGACAGAGTGGGGAGCAGAACAGGAAGATCGACGAAGTACACTTCTGAGGGAAGCAGCGGGCAGGTCAGCACTGCTGAGGGGAGCAGTGGGCAGGTCAGGAGAGGTCTGCCATGCCATGTGGTCACCTCCGGGGCAGGTGGGAATCGAACTCATGTGGAAGTGGTGGCAGCTTCTTAGTGCAGTGCTTTAACCCGCTGCACCACCAGGGAGGGCCTGAGCCTTGTTTTGTTTCAATATTTCCTGTTTTTTCAGTCCCTTCTATATGGAATTATGTCTGTTGTCTCTGCCAGTGACACTCAGTGGTCTCTTGTGGTGTTCAGTGTCTTCTGGTAACTTGTTGAGTCCTTGTCTCTGGAAGGTGCCTGCTGAACTTTGTAGTCTTCTGAGGTCCCAGGTTCCCTCTATGGTTGGATGCAGCCAAGGGGGGTGAGGTGCATTATAAATGTTGCAGCTGGGCCAGTGGTTGAGCCAGTCACTGGCTTTATTTTCTGATCACTGTAAGCCTTGCAAGTTAGTGCCTTACTGGCTCACACATCTTCTGGCCAATGCTGATCAGTAACACCTTAAGTACTAATTCTGCACACACTCACACACACACACACGGTTATGCAGACTGTCAATCCTCCCTCAAGGCCTCCAGGTCTCTTTCTGTCCACTCAGAGCTGTCTCTCCCTGAACAGTCTTTCCCTACCACTTGGGGTAGTGTTAATGGGACTGTTTTGATTCAATCTAAGCATTTTTTCTCCTTTTATCTCAGGGGCTTTGTGAACTTGCTGGCCCTGCCTTAGTGACTAATGCCAGTAACAAGCCTCCAGGCCTATGCTGTGGAAGTGGGTGAAAGTGTTGCAAGCCTTGCAGCTTCCCCAGTCACCAGATTACCAGATTCTCTTCCCCACCTTCCGGGCTCTATGTGCCCACTTGCACAGTCTTTTCCCACAGCTTGGGTTCCACTCACCGAGCTGAATGAGCAGGAAGCCTCCGTGTGCCGCACTAGAGTATGGTGCTCTCTGTTCAGAGTTGCAGGGTTCCGCTGATCCTGTCTGTGGTGCTTACAGATAAGAGTTCCCTTATCAGAACTCCCAATTGCCAATTCCCCCTCAGTTATCTTCCTTTTAGTGAGTCCAGGGTGTTCTCATTTGGGTTGAAACTCATAGCATGTAATCTATAGTCCGTTTGTATATATTCTCCTGCAAGCTTGGATGTAGTCGTCTCAGCATCTTTACTCTGCCGCCATCTTGTCTGCTCCCGAGCTGATCCGTCAGTGGCTTTACCCAGCACCCAGGTGCTCTGGATCAGATCTGCAGTTTTTCCTCAGCCTGGGCTCCACTCACTGAGCTGAGCCATCCCCCTTCACCTCTAGGACTTTAGCGAGAGGCAAAACAGCTCCTGCGGCCTGCCAAACTTCCAGGCAACTGAGCGCTCCTGGGAGCCACCAATTCTCCCTCAGTTGTCTTCCTTCTAGTGAGTGCAGGATGTTCTCATTTGGGTTGAAACTCGTAGTATATAAGTCTGTATTCTGTTGTCAGTCCTAAATTCCTTCACGAGCCTGGACACAGTGATCTTGGCATCTTTACTCTGCCACCATCTGTCTCTTTTGTATTTCGGTGGCTCTTGGAGTTGAAACCCCCAGTGCATGCGCAGATAGGCAAAACCAAGCTCAGCCTCAATTTTTTTTTTTACTTCATGACCAGAGTAGATAGAGCAAATTGAACATAATTTTAAATTTTTCTTGATGATTCACAGTAATCATTATGAATAACACTTCCTGTACCATACATAGTACAGTAATTACTGCCTGGATTTTTTCATATTTCTGCATTACTTTTTTTTAGTGCTTCTGTTTCATCCTCTCATCTCAGGGCTTTGTTCATCCAGAAGCTGCTATGTTGCAAATACGGTTGGCTTTTCACTAGTCTTTACCTACTGTCACTGGTACTTCTCTAACTACTTTCTTTTTGATCAGACTCACTTATCACTATCGCTGTTTTACACTGAATCACCTACAAACTAATGATTCCTTTACAGCCTTAGTTGTCAGGCCAACTGACCTAGAACAAAATTAATGGGTTTTGGTAAAATTAGTTATAGAGATGCTAGGTAGTTTTGAAGCCTAGAAATGCAGACATTCTTTATACCTAGATGTTGACTCCTAGATCCCTCAGATTCAGGGGTGTTTTAGCATAATTATTTTTGGCTTTGTTAATGACCTACTTGAGATAGCTGGAGTCAGGCAGTGATTGGGTTCTAGTAATAATGTTCAATGCCATAACAAACAAGGTTGTAACTATAAACTAAAATGTAGGGGAAATAAATCCCCCATGGAGCCACATAAAAAGGTGGTATTTAATATTATAAGTAACTAACACATCCTCTGAAAGTCATAGATAGAATAAAAGGAGTGAGATAATTTTAGGAAAGGCAATTTCACTACCCTACAATCCCAGTCAGTAATATATATTAACAAATAATGTTTGTAAAGGTGGCCCAACAGACATTTAATGTGCTTTTGGATTGTCCAAGGGAGATTAAAATATACTTAGTACAGAAGGAGGCATTTAGAGCTGAGGGCACCAAAGAGATAATTGCTTCTAATCCTCTCATTTCACAGATGAAAAAAAGAGGCCCAGGATGGCATCTCATTTACACAAGTTTTACATCTAGTTAGTAAATGTCAGGAATAAAATCAGGTCTCTGAATCCTTATGTGTTGCTTTTTCATTTTACGTGTGGCTGTCCTACCATTAAGCATCTTTTTTTATACTCTGAACAAGATTAACTCTTTAAATTTTTAAAATCTCACAATGATTTGAATATCTGTGTACTCTCCAAAATTCACACATTGAAAATTTAGCCTCTGGTGATGGTTTTAGGAAGGAGATCTTTGAGAGGTTATTAGAGCATAAGGATGGCTCCCCCAAATTGGAACTAGGTCCCTTATAAAAATGGCCCAAGAAAACTATCTTAACCCTTCTGCCAGGTAATAGCTAAGAAGATACCATTTGTGAACTAGAAAACAGATCCTAACAAGACAGCAAATATTTCTGTTCCTTAATCTTGGACTTCCAAGTTTCAGAACTATGAGTAATAGATTTTTGTTCTTTAGAAACCATACAGTTATGGTACTTTAACTTCAACAACAGATTAAAATAACCCTGTTAGCTATAATAATTAACTCAAACAACTAGTTGTTTAACAACAACACATAAAAAATTGCCTAGAGAGGGAAAACTTTTCCCTTTCAGAGCAACAGAATATGTTTTTTCCTGAGGTTAAAGATTATGTTGAGGGCTCTCCCTAGTGGCGCAGTGGGTTGAAGCACAGCACTGAGAAGCTAAAGCCACTTCAGCATGAGTTCAAACCCCGCCCGCCCTGGAGGTGACCCACTTGGCACAGCAGACCTCTCCTGACCCTCCTGCTGCTCCCCTCAGCAGTGTACTTCACCGATCTGCCTGTTTTGCTCCCCACTCTGTCTCTGGTGAATCCTCTCACTGCCCCTGCACCTCTGGCCTGTGCCCCAGTTCTGTATGCACAAATAAATAAGATCTTAAAAAAAAAGTGATGCTGAAACCATATCAGAATATGTTTTTTTTTGTCCCATTGGGACATAAACTACCCACTTTCAGTTATTCTCTATATAATTGTTTTCTTCCCTACATTTTCTTACATTCCATTCTCTTGATTCATTTTAAACTGATGGATCGCTGGCTTATTATTATTATTTTTTTATTTCAGGCACTGGTTTATTTTTTTCCTTGGTTCCCTTTTTCTATGATATATTCCTTTAAAACTTACTTAAGAAAATGTTCACTTTGTCTGTGAACTATGAGAAATACACTTTTTTCCTGAGAGTAAAACATTATAATAATTTTTTGTGTGTGTTTGAAACCAAATAAAATATATTTCTATTTTTCCAAATGTAAATTAAATTTATCGAACCAATTAACAAGTTATATGCTAATATATTCTAGGTTAACATTTAAATGTTATTAATTTTCTCAAGAATAAGAGCACCTTAACATTAACATATATTTATATCAAAAATTGAGTACAATATTGATATCTGCAATAAGAATAACAGGAAATAATTGGCTTGAAAGGGGATAAATCAGTCTTGACTAAAGTAAAGGTAGAAAAGAGATTCTAAATTCATAATCTCAGTGGCCAAGGACAAATTATGGAGATATCTATTTCACTTTTATTCATTTTGTTCAAGAAATATACTAAGCACTTAACCATGCACAAATAATATTTCATTTGGTCCTATAGGGATTAAATAGAATACAAAATCATACTTTTGACCTGAAAGGTACCTCAAATTTAATTGAAGTACGTTTCTTATCAATGGTCCTTAAAGCTTAAGTAAATTAATTCATTAACATAAGTAACAATAAATTAAAACAAACTGCTTACAACAGATAAAAACAAGATTTTGTTTCAAATGTAAATTAATTTTAATCAATGTATAGAACAATAGTAAAAACAGAGTAGTCAAAATAAACTTCCATTTTGCTTAGGAATATAAATAAATGACTTGGCTAAAGACTGAAATAATACTATAGCAAAAATAAATCACATTTTTTAATCCACTGTATCAGGTTTTTTTAGTTGCCATAATATTTAATTGAATGTTCCAAAAATTTTAGTTGGCATCTGTAGAAAAGAATATAAATTAAAATCATGATCACCATAAATCTATGTAAGTCCTATGAAGAACTTAGAAACTAATAACCTTTCTCATGGTATTTGGATAATACCTTCAGGCACTGTACAATGCAATCTCAGATTCCATCTTTTATGGAAACAGCTATTAATTTATTCAACTCCATTTGATAGCATAAGTATAACTGTATCAAAAAGTTAATAGGAAAGCAAATGAAAGGGATGGGGGTTATTATTTTATGGATACAGAAATTCTGTTTGGGATGAATAATTTCTGGGAATGGATAGTATTTATGGCTGTACAGCACAATAATAATAAAAAAATAATTATGCTTACATAGAAGGAACTCAAAAAGAAAGATCCCCGTAAATTGATTAAATAATGGTCTAAGGACTTAAATAGATATTTCTTCAAGGAAAATACACAACTGGTTGACAAGAATATGAGAAAATGCTCAGTCTCTCTAGTCATTCTCAATAAGATGTCATCACCTCTCTGTTTAGATGGCTATATTAAAAAAATAAATGGAAAGAAAGAAAACAAATACAAGTCTTGGTGGAACAAACACTTGGAACACTTGAAATACACTGGTGGAAATACAACATGATATAGCCACTAAGGAAAACAAAAGGTAGTTCCTCAGAAAATTAGCAATAGAACTATCATATGGAGCAGGAATCCCACACCTAGATAATTAACCCAAATAATTGAAATCAAGATCTTGAGTAGATATGACACTCTTGTGTTAAACTGCAGCATTATGCATAATAGCCAAGATGTGGAAACAACTTAAATGTCTATCAACAAATCACAAAGAAATTCTCCAAACAAATAGAAATCTCATCTATAAGAATTTCAGATAAGCTTCTATACGAAACATTAAATCTTACGGTGCTCCTCCTATTATTGTAGAAACACCGGGGCCAAAATTATTACTTATATATTCTGGTAATTTGTTATAAGTAATTCTGGCATTATAATTTTTTTATGTCAAATACCACCACCCCTGTTTTTAAGTGATTGTATCTTTCTATACTAAATTTCCTGAAAATGTTACAATTTTAAAATATAAGTACATAATCTGTACTAAGTTTAAATTTCATGGCAATAAGAAAATTATTAACACTTAATCATTTAAAGTAATGAATTATTTCCAGAAAACATCAAAAATTATTAATGTTTAGCAACATTATCATACTGAAATATAAAATAAAATACTAACCAATATTACCATTTAATAATACTAAGAAAAAACTAAATTTACACAGTGAGAAACATACAAATTTGCAAGCAAAAATATGAATTTATGTATTTATAACCTAGAGCAATGAAATGCTCTGTCTCCTGAGATATTTTATAATCCATTTATACTACAGTTTCTCCAACTACTAAGGAAAATACTACAAAGAGGTCAAAAGTGGGCAAAATAGGCTCTTCCTTGAATGTGAAAAAAACATTGTACATCACTTATCAGGTAAATGCAAATCAATACAACAATGAAACACCAGCTAGAAACTGTGAGAATGGTCTGTATCAAAAATACTGGAAACAATACAAGAATTTGTGGGGAGATTCTCGTGATGAAAGCTTAGCAGCATGTCTAATTCCCTTCAAATGTCTACACAATACTCTATATTTTGCATAGTAACTTCTTGTGCCCAACACATATTCTTTCAAAGAGATGAAAGGTTTACCTACAAATCTGAAAGATGAATGTAATAAGATAATAAGAACCTTCATAAATATCTGGACAATATCTATATTACATCAAATATAGGTTAAAAAAAAAACTGAGGGCTAATACCAATTTTGTGCAACCTTATCTTATTGTCAATAAAAAATCATGAAAATTGACTTTTTAAAGTACAAATGTATACTGTTCATAAAGCTGAAAGCACTTCATAGAATCAATTTTAAATGAAAAGTTATGTTAACTGTATACAATGTCCCCTTACACTCTAGTTCATCAAACACAGGACTCCAAAAAAGGAAGAATGTATTGTCTGCTTTTCAAAAGTTAGATCCGAGTATCACTGTTT
>NW_004567108.1:52877138-52881904 GCF_000260355.1 Condylura cristata | reverse complement strand
TTTTTTTTTTTTTTTGAATGTTATACTCTGTTTCTGGAAGGTTTCAAGATAAATGAAAAGGCTGATTTGCAAAAGACTTCAGAAATCTTTATACTCTTCAAATACTCATGCATTTTGCCCTAACACATTGGAATGTAAAAGAACAAAGTGGAAAATGCTGTTTTGTGTCTTCTCTACTCTCTAGTTAGATTTGTGAAAGTAAAATATCATTTAATCTTTTTAGAGTTAAGGTTTCTTATCTCTAAAATGTGAGTTAATTGAAAATAAAATATTCATAATAATAGCTAAGCAGAAAAAAATGTCTTCTTTCTAGTATGGAAATGACAAGAAAAAACTTGTTAACCTAATTTTTTTTTAAAATAAGAAAATTTTTGTGTTAACAGTGTCTAGACAGAGTTAGTTAATCTGGATGATAATGGAGTCACTTTAACTATAGATATGTTTTCACAGACATGTCATAATATCAGTTAGTCCCAAGTATACCCATTCTCAAAATGCTATTTTCTATGATAAAATTCCTTAGAATTGTGTACATTTCACTTCTAGTTATTAATATCAAAAACAGATAAATAGGGGATGTTTAATCTTTATAAAGTAAGTTGACTTAGGATTCTTTATTTCAGATTTTTTAAAGACTTCTAATAAGATATTTTAATTGCATGAAGCATATTTTATTAATTTTGTGAAGTTTAAATCTAGCCATCTGCATCATTTATAAGAAGAGAAAATAGATTTGTAAATTTAAGTTTTAAATTTTGTGATTTCTCCAACAACTTCCTGGATCTTGCACAACTAGGAGGCTATAATATTATTGTCAACAAGCCAAGAAGAATGAGTCACTCAATCAGCGATCTTCCAATAAAGAAAACTTTCAGGCAATTAAAGTCTTTAACTTTCTACCCTAAAAAAAAAAATAAATAAAATCAAATATTATACGAAAATGAACAACAATGAGATAAAATAAATGGCTTGTCAGTAAAAACACAAAATCTATTCCAGTTATTACTCTTCAAATCTATTGTAAAAATTTCCTGATAGCTTACATAAAGTCTGTAACCTATTTAAAGCTGCATTTCAGTAGTTTTTAGAATTCTGATGTTTGTTTTTAAGGAACTATTCAATTTAGTGAACTATATATTTGTGGTAATTATGGAATAATTAAATGATACAATTAAATGATAATACAATTAAAAATAAAGGGTAAGTTCAGCCACATTATAAAGCAAAATTTCACCATTATCATCTCCTTCTTCAGTCTCCATGTAGCTGTTGGAGAGTGTTCACTGCTACCGCAGAAGTTTGTATTATTTATTTATTTATTTTTAAAGATGGATTTATTTATGCATACATAACTGGGGTACAGGCCAGAGGTGCAGGGGCAGTGAGAGGATTTACCAGAGACAGAGTGGGGAGCAGAACAGGCAGACTGAGAAAGTACACTGTTGAGGGGACAGCAGGAGGGTCAGGAGCGCTCTGCTCACCATGTTGATCACTTCACTTCCCAGGTGGGGATTGAACTCATGCGGAAGTGGCTTTACCTTTTTAGTGCTGTGCTTTAACCCACTGCGCCACCAGGGAGGGCCTGAATTGTTTATTTTTTTCTGGGCACAGCTACTGTTTGATTAGGAGCCTCTTCAACTATTATATACATGTCATCTAAAATTCTCAGTTCTGTAGAATCAGCTCAACTCTATAATCTATCTGTTAGATGACAAATGAAGTGACTTGGATAGGCTTTTGGATGAGAGCTTACCAACTGAATCTTCTGCCTGCTTTCCCACTTCTCCAAAGAGAGTAGATGGTCTGAACACAATATGTGAGAAAGCCCCTATAAACTCTATGGTGGGAGCTCTGAAGTACTGTTCACCTGGGACAGTTGAACAGGGCAGTTGAACAAATGCACACCTCTACAGTGAATCACCCAATTCACTGGTCAGAAGGTCCTGAGATCAGGAATATCCCAAATGTTGCCTTATATTTATCTTTATCATATGATTCATCTACATTATTTATTATATCTTTTAATAAACTGGTAAAATAAGTAGGTGTTTCTTTGAGTTCTGTGAGCCACTGTAACAAATTAATTGAAACTGAAGAGGGGATCCTGGGAATCTGATTTGTTGTTAAATCAGACAGAAGTTGTAGGTAACCTGGGGACCTATTACTTGTGCTTGGCATCTGAAGTGAGGTGGGAGCAGTCTTGTGGAACTGAGGCACAGCTGTGGGATCTGACACTAACTCCAGATAGATGGTGTCAGAATTGAATTAAATCATAGGGCACCCAGCTGGTGTTTCAGAAAATGACTTGCATATTGTGGGAGGAAAAACATATTTAGTGATTAGAAAGTAAGGTGTACTCTGAGTAGTCAAGGAGCTATACATAGGAAAGAAACACACAAGACGGGAAGAACTGAGTTTTTTCTTTCCAATGTCTTTACATTTCCCTTGATAGCACTTACAATTTGATGTTTCAAACAGCTGTAGACAAACAATGGGGAAAGAACCATGTCTTCAATAAATGGTGCTGGAAAAACTGGAAATCCACACAATAATGAATAAAATCGGATCAACTTCTAACTCCACACACAAAATAAACTCAAATGAATTAAAAGATTTAGCTAGAAAACTTATGGTAATAAAACATATCAAAGAAAAGATTGGGGATATGTTCCATGGTATAAATGATAAATATGTTTTTGGTGACTCAACCCCTAAGGTGAAGGGAACAAAACATAAGTTGCTGTTTTCTTGAGCCTTGTTACTGACCCACTATTCTATAAGAAGCTTAACGAAGGAAGATGCTTTGTCCACTTGCTCACTTTGTATGCTTGGTATTTAGAAGGAGGCTTGCCTAACATACAGCAAGCATTAATGAATATCAATGGATTAAAAAAAATAGATTATTTGAGATTAAATTTAAATTCTGTATAAAAAAATGTGGTTTCCAGTAGTTTTATTAATGCTGAGTCCCTATCTACTGGAACTGAAATTCCTGTTATTTAATGGGGTTGTATTTATGATTCTACAAGTAAGCATTTATGAAGTGATGCATTTAACCTTGGGATCTTACAATCTATGTTAGGAATACCACATAATCTCAAGCACTGTTGTGATTTATTTTTCTAAAAGATAGATCTACTCACTATATCCCACTGCTAAAATTTTGTAAAAGGTTATCTTTCCTAGTGTACAGTCGGCTTGAATCCACAGTTAAAGCTATGACTGTGTAGACTATAACCAAATCTTATTTAGCACTTCCTTCAGCAACACAGCTTTTACTTCATACAAACTAGATGATTAAAACTAGACAATTCAACTACACTTAACCATCTCTGAGCCTTGGAACATTGTATTATTGTCTGCAAAAAATCTCAAAATTAGGGCTTTCTTCTTAGTCATTTCTCCCAAGGTCATTGTCTTTGTCTGCTGATGTCTTCTGTGTTCTTCAAGGTCCATTTCAAATGGATCCCTGTGATCTGATTTAGCAAATGCAACTTACACACCATGATTCATATCCACTGGGGGTTCTTTTCATTTTAGTGGATACCTGGCTATCAACTTAGGCTCTGGAAAGTACTTCTATAGTATCTATGTCTCATGACATGTAAGGAACATAAATATAACAACAGTATAATTATAATTATATAATTAATTATACTTGAAAGAGAATTTCAGGGTTTAAATTCAAGTGGAAATCTTAGAATTTGTAAAAACTGAAATGTGTAAGTCAGTCATCAAGTGAAAGCAGTAGTAAGTAGTGTAGTAGTAATAGATATAAAGAGCAGACGTAAAGGAAGGACTGATGAGGACAAATTTTTAGCAATTTGCCCTGAAGTCCTGAAGTCCTGAATATCTGTCATAAAAAGGGAAATTTCAGCATATAACAGAATACTCATACAGAAAGCATCACTGAGGAAAGGTTACAACCTATCTTCCAGTAGGATATATTAAAATATAAAGGGTGAAAATCAGTGACATGAGAGATTGGCAACTAACAAAATATTGTTGTTGTTAAGTAATACTATTTTAAGTTAAATAACAATTTCAAATCCCCTCATTTTCTTGCACCCACCTTTAAAATAGCACTTAATTAAAAAAAAAAATAAAATCTCTCTGTCCTGAATGCAAACTATCATCATTCTGCCCAGAGTTTGATTCCTTACTAACTCAAATAGCCACATTAAGGGGACCCAAGGGCTACAGCAATACAGTGTTGTTTTCTTCACAAATGTTGCTCACTGTGTTATTCTCATTCCTAAGATCTTCCTGGTCTGAAAATATTTGGCAGTGCTATCACTTTGATATACCAGAAAGTATGTTAAATTCAGCTCCCGGGAAGCAAAAGTATATACTATAACTGAATTGGAAATCTTCTTGCCTAATTAAGGAAGCGTGTGGGAGTTGTGCTCATGGCATTATTACTTATAAAGGAAGGAAGAAGCCTTTACAAATAATGAAAATCAAGTGAAACATTTTGCTGAATACACATGAATTTTAGACCTACCTCTCCCCTCTCAGAATACTCCCAAAAGAAATTAGGGTTTCAAGTCATTTTTCATTTGAGCACTGGGTCGCTATGATTTACCAAGGTCAAGATCATTATAATTGCAGCCCCTGTGTTCTTCTGAACAAATTCTATTGTAAGCTACAAAAATCAGGAAACCGAATTAGCTTCTCAACTGTCTAAATTTCTGGATAAAATGTAAAATGGGCTATGTGACAAGATGCAACAACTTTTTCTCTTCTTTTTTTTTTTTTAAATATTT
>NW_004567108.1:52872937-52877010 GCF_000260355.1 Condylura cristata | reverse complement strand
GCCATGTGGATCTCCTCCGGGGCAGGCCGGAATCGAACTCATGCTGAAGTGGGTTCAGATTCTCAGTGCTGTGCTTTTAACCCGCTGCGCCACCAGGGAGGGCCCCTTTTTCTCTTCTTAATTGCATAATAGTATTATTTATAAGCTATCTTGGTCATTAATTCAATTTTTTACCCTTCCTTCTGCCATTACGCTGACCATAAATCCATTTATACTTTCTTTTATCGAAAGACTCAAAATTATGTGATGAACTCTCCTGTCTTTTAGCAAGGCTTCAATCCTAATGAAAGACACTTTGATAACAGACCTTTTAACTAACAGGAAAACAACCTCAGAATTCCAGAAGGCAGAGCAAATTAAAAATTTACTGTCTAAAAGGTGATCTGTGCTCCTAAGCTGAAACATACATGCGCACACACGTCCATCATTTACACAGCTATACATCCATCCATTAATAATCACTTATTTTAATATGAGTACTCTGTTTACAAACAAACAAATCAATAACAATGCATTTTTTAAAAAGATGTTTTCATGCACACTTAAGGGATAACTTTCAAAAAAGTTAAAGTTATGACCTGTTAGTCCCATATGCTAATATAAAAAACTGACTGTCTGAAAATATCCATCATCCTCACTAACCCACCTGAATATTGTTGCATACTCAGCATCATAGTGTTGAAGTTTCTATGTAAGGAGATGAAAGACACAAGACTTCCTACCAGGGTGCTCTACCCCAACCCCTAACCCCTATGAAAAGAGAATGATAAACAGGCCCTCCCTGATGGCGCAGCCGGTTAAAGCACTGCACTGAGAAGCTAAAGCCACTTCCACATGAGTTCGATTCCTGCCTGCCCCGGAGGTGACCACATGGTGTGGCAGACCTCTCCTGACCAGCCCGCTGCTCCCCTCAGCAGTGTACTTCATAGATCTGCCTGTTCTGCTCCCCACTCTGTCTCTGGTGAAGCCTCTCACCACCCCTGAGCCTCTGGCCTGTACCCCAGTTCTGTATGTACAAATAAAATAAATCTTAAAAAAAAAAAAGAGAGAATGATAAACAGATCATCTAGGTTGGGAAACATGGGAAGATGTCACAGCCTAAGGGAAGGGAAGAATCTAGGCGAACAGTAAAAGGGGTGAAATATACAAAGATGGATGAAGAGTGTGGCAATTGGCTTCTTGAGAGAACAATAGCATAACTAGAAAAGAGATTTAAGAGACAAACTTCCATGAGTGTTTAAAAGTGATTTGACACCAATCTTCCTCTACCCAAATGCTTCCTGAAAGGCATATTGTCAAGAATGTGTGTGTATGTGCATATATGTGTGTAAATACGTAGGGTTTCACATTATATACAATGCATTATAGTATACATACATTTATTATAGAAAGCTATTAGCCAAGAAAAGTGTGTGTGTGTAATTTATGAGTTGATTTTATATCAAGTGTCTTGAAATATTTAAGCACTGCCTTGTTGCAAATGAGATTTGAGTAACTTAAAAAAAAAAAAAAGCCAGTCTTGTTTTTAATGTTCAGCTTATATATCTGATTATATAATTAGCTTGTACAAATTTGGAAGATTAGACTGATTCAAAGTGAACAAATGTTTCTATGTAATAGGAAACTTATGTGGTATCCTGATTAGAGTCTTTCCTTTACAAGTAAAGAGTATATACTTTTGGATTATTAATTAAAACTAAGAAAAAATTGCCAGAACTGCTGAAAATTAGGATATTAAATTTTATATGATTACATAAAATCATATAACTCTATACAGGTTCACTTAGGATAACTTATAACTTACTTATATGATTGAGAGACTACTTATTTCTTGCAGAGAAAGAATTTTATTAGTTTGTTATTTAAAATAAATTTAACATTCTAAATTTTATCATTGTTAAAATGAACATCAATAAATCAAAAATTTTATGTACTGTTTTGGGCTCTGTCATTAGAAAAAAAAAATGACTCATCTGGACCAACATTGACTTTATATGCTCTACTACATGGAGTCAGGATTTAGGTGTTTAGTCTGATAATTTCCTTATATTATTAAAGTGATTCTTTGGTCATGTTCAGATTTCACTCTAAGATCTTTCCTACACATCAAGTATACAAGGGTGAGTTGGAAATCTCTTGCTCTAAATTCATAATGTATATTGTGTTAAAATTCCTGCTTAGTACGGAGGGAAAATTACACACCTAAAAGTAGTTATTACCATAATTATTTAACAGGAAAGAAAATGACAACTCTAGAAATAATAGTAGGCTCCCCAGGGAACCCAAGTGTCAGAACTAAGAAGTAGTAGGATAGACATAAAATGTTCAAAGCAGCTTCATCTCATAAAACTAGGTGACATACAGATGTATCTGGGAAAGAAAGTAATTACTCAAGGGCAGTTTAAAAAAGGAAAGAAGTGGTCACAATAGGGAGTTGAGTAAATGTTTCCCAAAGTGCACATTGGTCACTTAATACATGAGGGCTTGGTTTGGAGGGTAGAGACAGCATGTTAAAATGTTCAGAGTACACTCATCTATAACAAAAAAATAAAAAATACCAAAACCTCCAATACATTGTTTCAAACTACATTTCCAATCTTTTTTGATCAGGAAAGTATACATATATAATTATATATATAAGCATATATGTGTATGTGTATATACACACATATGCATACACACACCTATATATATGACTTATGAACATTATCTGTAGAAAGGGGTGTGAGATAAAGAAAAGTCTAAAAGACTGCTAGATTGGAACTTACTCTTTCTTATCCCTGTTCACTGAACTGCTAATCTGAGATATCAGAATATGGTTGTATAAAAGGCTCTTATAAGGATTTACAATTGTAAACAGTGATCCAAGGTCTCAGTCACATAGAAGCTCTTCAAAGGCCAGAGGGCAGATTGAAAATTTTCTTGATGGGATTAGTGAGTGTTTTTTTTTTTTTTTCTCTCAAGAGAGAAGTTGCCCTTCTGTCAGCCCCTTTTCTAGCCCCCTTGCCACAGAGAGATGGGTAAATCACATCTCTGTGGGAGAGCATCAGGAAAAACACTTGGGATTCTTTGAAGTAACTTCACATGTCGAGAGACATGAGTCTAGGACTGTATTGTACACAGGAGCACGTAAGTAGTCTGTAGGCCCTGAGTTTTACTCCTGCTGAGGGATTTAAGAAGGCTTCAAGCAGACTCCTCATTGCTTAGGTGGAGGAGTAGAGGAGCAGGGAACAAGGGAGTGCTAAGGGAGATGTGGGGATGCTTCTTCGAGTACCAGATCTAAGCCACACAGCAGAGTCAACATCACACCTTGGGTCCTGTCTAAGCATTCCTCGTGGCATAGGAAGGAGTCCGCAGCCGAGAGATTGGAGCTGACAGCCAGACTGTCAAGGCCTCATCTAGCATAGTGCAGGAGAGAGACTCCAAAGGGCTTCCTAAAGAGCCTAAAGAGTCTCACAAGGGCCATGCTAGCTTTAATCTTCCACCAGACCCATTGAAAGGCACCAGCTTACACATCTTGCAAGTACATTAGAGCTACCTCTTCCTTTCCCTTTCTTTCCTACTTCTTCTCAATTTTCTATCATGATTACAAATAATAGCACCAAATAGCATTATGATAAGAGAGAGAAGGGCACCTATAAAGCAAGCCTACCTTCCTGGCTTTCATTCCTTAAAACCCTGGGTAGGGAGAGATATCTTTAATTTAACTGGGAAGATTCCCCGCACTAAATAAAGTTCAAGTAACATTTGGAGATAAAGATACATAATTGTTCTTGATTATTTCCGAAGTTGAACTTGTTTAATATAACAGTTATAGAAACTACCCGTTTTGCTGGCAAACTAGAGCAGAGCATCCATTAGGAAATGCACACTTTAAATACCCTTCTCATATTGTCAAACCTCTGTATCTGACAGAAGGGGGAAATGTAGCTGTCTGAAATGTGATATAACATAAACCATGATAGCCTGTAAAATCAGCAACTTATATTGGGACTCAAGCCAAAGTTTAACCTGCAATATTATAACATAAAGATCATAATATATATATATATATATATATATATATATATATA
>NW_004567108.1:52864533-52872837 GCF_000260355.1 Condylura cristata | reverse complement strand
ATAGTATCAATGGTGTATTATACATATAAGGAACTTATATGAAAAGAATTTACAGCACTGCTTGAGATAGAAACACCCAGCTTGGGGATACAAACTGAACAAATGTTCCCTTGAAATGAAAAATTATTAAATTACTCTGGGATTCCAAACTAAAACAGTGCAATGACTTGCTTCAGAGTAGACTGAATCAACAGTGACACCTGAATGAAACAAAATGATAAGTAAAAAGAGATAATAAAGTGTTATGTTTTAGAGTGAATTCTACAGTCAGCTTAGGGAGTTGAATACCTGTACAGTCTGAATGACCACTATAAAAAGTAATATGCCACGAATGGGTATATGGCGGGTGAAAATAATATCAATATTAATTTTCAGGGATTCATGGAAGATGCTTCTAATATACCTAAACACAAATAAAAGCTACAAAAATGATTAAGCAGTTCCTCAAAAAGTTAAACATAAACTAATTATATGACCTAGCAATTCCATTTCTAGGTATATACCTAAAAGAAATGAAATCAGGTACACAAACAAATACTTGTATATAAATGTTAATAGCAACTCTATTCACAACAGCTAGAGGTGGAAACAACACAAATGTCCAACAATTGGTGAAAGGATAATAGAATGTTTTATATCTATACAATGAAATATTAATGAACCACAGGAGAGACACACCGATACATGATACAATATGAACTTTGAAAACATTAAAAAGATCTTGCATTTATATGAAACACTGAGAACAGGGAACTTCATAGACCGGAAACATATTGATAGTTGTTGCAGGGGAGGGAGAAATGCTGAATGACTACTTATTGTTATAGGGTTTAATTTGGGGAGGATGAAATGTCTTGGAATTAGATAGAGGTGGTAATTGTGTAAATTCTAAATAGACTAAAAGCCAATGAATTGTATACTTTATAATAGTTAATGGTGAATTTTATATTATAAAATTTGACCTTAAAATGTAACAGCTAAGCAAAAAAACCAAAGTGGCCAAAATCATAAAAAACTGCAAATCATATGTATGTAAAGCCACTCTATAAGAGTGAATTAAAAATCACACATTTATTGTTCATAAAGGTAAAATCTTAAAAAAAAAAAAATAGCGTATGCCTTTAAGACTTGTAAATTGTGGTCACTAGAAAATGAGCACCAAATTTGTCAGCTCTTGGTTTAGAGACCAAAAAAAAAAAAAAAAGTTCACTTAATCAGGTGTTTCTTATTAAAATGTTCCAAATGTCAGAATACAACAAAGGATTACCCCAGTTTTCTTGCCCTTTTTTAAGCACTTGGGCAAGGAAAAACTTGATTACCTGAATTTTGACAACCATTATAACATCTTTGCTTAAATATGTCTATAATTAAATAGTTTTATAAGTGGGTTTCTGAATTCAACCTGGCTTATATAGCAGAGTTAAAAGTACAAAATTGTGAATTTAGTTAATATGCAATACAGTGCTTATAAATGCTATCCTGAAAATTTAAGTTTTGTTGGTTTGTTTTTTGAAAAAATATGTGACAATGATGCAGATAAAAGCAATGTGGGGAAGATATTTTTTGTTAAAAGCAATATCAACTTAAAAGGGGGGAAAAACTAACAGAAACAGATTATTGCAGACTTACCTCAAATACCCATGAATTCCTTATTGTGCAATTTTCAGTCAAAGTCACCATTATATAAAATGTATTCTTCTTCACTATGTTCTTTGTTTCCAGTTTAATTGGAAACTTTATTTTAAAATGAATCTTGAAACAATTTTGGTGTCTCCTCTTTTCATTACTTCAGTAATAAAAATACAACTAGCACACTATAATACTTGGTGATGGTCTAATTACATTCAAGGGAAATAAAGTATCTAGTTTCCCTACTTCAATTGTGTGATTATAGTGCTGAAAAATTCTGTAAATAAAGCAACAACTGAAACAATCTTGGCTGTTTTGTAAATACTTATGAGTCTTAAGTTGTTAGCACTCTGCAGAAGTATTTAACAGCCATTTTAACCATTAATTTCAGAAATGTCCTTGGTAAGGTGCATGTTGTACATTCTTTCATACCGAACAGGTCTCCATAATATAAATGCTCCCTTCAGTTATGACTTACTCCATTTGTCAAGTAGTTACTGGTATTTGGTCAATTATTGTCCATATTATCGAAGATCTAATCTCAGGCCAAGGTAGATCAACACATGAAATAAATTGAATGAATATGTCATTGCATATATTTACCTTTATCTTTTGAAAAGTTTAGAGCAGCGATCATATTAATTAATGCATTGTACATAAGATTGCTTGATAACAGCTGTTAATATGCATTTTTAAGACTGGAGGGTATGGTGATTTATCTAGCTATAAGGGCAACGACTTATGTTCAACTAAGCATATGGATTGCTATAAATTATTATTATAACATGCATGGAGACACAAGGGACATTTAATCCGCTAACATATTTCTCTAACATATATTAAATAAAGGTTTATATTATTTTCATATTGTAATATGACACAACATGAACTATCTGATAGCACCTTAAATCATCTTCATAAATTTTGAAACACTTAACTTTTTTTTTAATGCAGATGTAAACTAGTTTTTTAAAAATATTCGAGGAACAAACTAGAAACAAATAAAAGCTCTGAGGACTATACTAAAGAAAGCTTGAAATATCAAAGCAGTTTGTGTTTTCCTGCTGTAAGCATTTTATCTCGTTATATTTTTGATAGATGGGACAGTTGAGTTACCTTGAACACTATTAGTTCAACTTACAAATGACCTGGTTGGAGATATTAGAGATAAAAATTCACCTTCTCCTGATATTGCCGTCTTGAGGAATCCAAAGACTGAATTAAAGCTGTGGCGTGGCCGACAAACATGGCATAGCAAGTGGCCCCGACGATCATGCTCAGCATGGTAATCCAGAGGTCAGACATGCTTACAGGGGCCTGGGCGCCATATCCTATGCACAACATGTGACTCATGGCTTTGAAAAGTGCATATGAATACTGCTTTCCCCATGAATCATTCTGGAACAGAAAAAGAAAGAAAATGGAGTCATAAAAGCAAGATAAGGACCTGTAGACAACAGCACTATAGAATAGTGAATATGGAAAACATTCTTGCAATGGAGCATCATTTACACATATATGTCTCCCTAGTCACTAACTAAGTGATTTGATGTTCTTTAAAACCTGCCTAGCACGATGAAATAGAAAGTCTGCTGTTGATACATGCATTCCTAGTCAGATTTGGGCTTGGTGTTTTTAGTTTGAAATTTTTATTGATGTAACACTTCACTGGGTTACAACTAGGTTTCAAGTGTACAACATTATGTAGTTCAACATGTGTATATGCTAGTTATAATCTCCAACAAAAGCTGGTTTCCACAAACCACCTGTTTTACCCATGGCTTCCTCATCCACTTCACCTCTGGTAGCCACCATTATGCTGGAAAATCTCAGGATTTGCTTTAATTTTGTTGTTGTTGCTGCTCATTTGCCTTGTTTTATTATTTCCCTTAAATTGGTGAAAACATATGGTATGTGTGTTGTTTTTAAGCTAAAATTTCTTTTGGGACAATGGTGTTCACGTAAAGATGCCAAGAATGAATGTGTTGTGTTCATTTAAGGTTTCCAGAACATGTACTCACTCTCTACTACTATGTCTGGAAGCTGGGTCCAAAGTATAGGAATTTTTATCAACACTATGGTATGTGGATTTTTTTTTAATCTAAACTGATGTATTTTTTTCAGTCCATAATTTATATTTCTACATTGAAAAGTACTCATATTTTGAAAATACAGGTTTGATAAATGGAGAGGCTTCTTTAAATCCTCTCAAAGAGTAATGCACATAGGTCTTCAAATGCCAGGGCTAATGATGGATGTATCCTGTCAGAATTTTATAAAATAATAAAATAAAACAAGTAAAATAATATATTGGCAAACGGTCTGAGTAAAAATTGAATTCTAAGATTAGTTACTAGATACAAATTCTAATGTCACTTTAAAACGTTACTCCAAGTTTTATTCTATAAAAATAAGCTGTTTGATATATTGTATCTACTCTCTGATATAATTTAAAGAATTTTGATCCAATTTACATAATGTATGAGGCCCAGCACAAAATGAAAACTTGGGAACCTTTATATTAAATTGTAGAAAAATAGTTCTGTTAAAGATAATAATATCGCAAAACATTTCCTTTAAACTATTTCATTATATATGAAACTAATCAGATAATAGTTCTAGATGAACAGCAACAAGTTGCAAAAATAATTTAGTATCATAATTATATATATATATATATAAAATAATAGTAGTATTTATTGTGTTATCTAGAGTGGTCAAATACTTTTTCTAGCTAAATTTTCTAATATTCCATTTCTTCAGTCTTCAAAACTTACACAATTAACTACTTGATTTTCAGTTATAAGATTGAAAGTGACATCAATTGCTTTGAGCTAATCTAAAACCAAAGTAATTTCTGATACTTTTCAATTTTGAGAAAGGTCTCTCTCTTGATATACCTGCTATTAGAGTTTTTTAATTAAAATTATTAAAATTTAATTTACTATGGGTGTTTAGCAAGCCTGAGGAAATAGAGTGATATTTTTTAGATTTATTTTTAAATAAATCTTATTTATTTTTATTTATAAGAACTGGAGCACAGGTGAAAGGTGCAGGGTGTGAGAGGATTTCACCAGAGACAGAGTAGGGAGCAGAACAGGCAGATCTGCTGAAAAATACTACTGAGGGGAACAGTGGGCAAGACAGGAGAGGTCTGCTGTGTTATGTGGATTAGTTTGCTGGTCTGGGATCAAACTTGTACTGCAGCAGCTGGCAATAGTTTGATATTGCTGAGACTTTAACCCCTGCACTACAAAAGAGACTCTTGCTCTTAGAACTATCAAGAATGCCTTGTATGCTATGGTGACATTGGAATATATTTCTTATAAATTATTTTAAAATATAAATTTTAGTATATTTGGAGATATGAGGCTCATGGAGTAATTTTTCTATTACAAAAATGACTTCAAAAAATTGGTTTTATGTAGGTTTTGAATGATTTTTCAAATTAAATTTAAATTATTAAAACTAAAGTTTTTATTTCAAGATAATCTCCCAAAGGCTACCATCTTTCAAACTATAGTTCAATTTCATAACCAAGAAACTGACATGATTCAATTTACTGAACTTATTTGTGTTTCATTGATTTATATGTAATAATTTGTGTGTGCATTTAGTTCACTGTGACTTTATCACATGTTGGCTCATACATTTATCACCACAGTTAAGAAACAGAAAAATTTCATTGCAACAAAAACACTATACTGCTTTTATATTGGTTAAGTATATTGTTGAATACAATTAATGCACAGAAATTTTTGTATTTCCTCTAACAGCTCCTGTAACTTGCCAAGGTCATGTAATAAGCCAAAAGTAATTGTATGACTTGTATATATATAAACCCAAACACAAGTTTATGCATTCTATCCTTATATTTTCACTTACAGTATAAGAAGTTTCATTTTAAAGATTGTTTTCCTTGCTAATAATAGGCCCATTGAAAGCTTCATGTAAAAATAGTGATGTTTTCCATCAAAATGATGAGCTTTTAATTTTACTAAGGTCTCTAAGCTGATCACTGATTTTTTTTTTTTTTTTTACAAAATGCCACTTCATTTTTATTCCTTTGGAAAGATAAATGTGATCAGTAAAGTAATAGATATTAAGTTGAAAGAGCAATAACTTTATAAGAAAAATGTGTTTTAAAATATCACTAGTGGTTAGCACAAGGTACCAAGCAATGCTGGTATCTGTTAAAAACAGACATATCACCTAGTTTTCAAAACTAGATATTTTGAATTATGGATGGTTCTAATAACTCCCAGTTACTTTATGGTCATGTTCATGTGTACTCCTTTCTTTTTGCAATAATTTATAGACCATTTTCACTGCTTCGTCTTCTCTGTCTTAGAACTAAGGCACAACATTTGATGTCTGCATAGATACTGTGGACTCAGGGTACTGCGGGGCAGCTGGTATCTCATCATAAGCCTTATCCCTGTCCTGAAGCCTTATCCCTGTCCTGCTGGCAGAACCTCAGTCTTATCTCACAGCGTTGCTACTTTTGTTGCTGCTGTTGCTGCCACTGCCAATCTGCACCCACTTCTGGCTGGGGACACACAGCATCCCAATCTGCTGAGACTTGAGTATGTGTGACCTGGTGCTGAGCCAACAGGTTGGCTTCTGCACTGCCTCTGTGCCTGTGGGCCTGAGCGTGTGTATGCACAGCTGCCACCCAGCTGCTCGAGTTCATGCTCCAGTGTCCCAGTGGACTTCACCTTCTGAGCACAGATGCAGAGATAAAATTATTAAGAATTTTAAAACAGGAACAATAAAGCATCAAACCGAACACAGGGACTTATTGAAAGTGGGTCCCTGTGTAACTGGAAGGTCACACACACATGAGTGAAACCTTCATGCCAGGGTCATAGTAAGCCTACATCATCAAAACAAAATTAAAGTCATTTTGAAAATACATTGAATGCATGTGAGTAGTTTGTTCATGCTTTAATGGAATTTTTACACACACACACACACACACAATTCAAAAGTGCAAATTATAAACTCATAAGTGAGTAGTTTGTTCATGCTTTAATGGAATTTTTACACACACACACACACACACAATTCAAAAGTCCAAATTATAAACTCATAAGTGAGTAGTTTGTTCATGCTTTAATGGAATTTTTACACACACACACACACACACAATTCAAAAGTCCAAATTATAAACTCATAAGTGAGTAGTTTGTTCATGCTTTAATGGAATTTTTACACACACACACACACACACAATTCAAAAGTGCAAATTATAAACTCATAAGTGAGTAGTTTGTTCATGCTTTAATGGAATTTTTACACACACACACACACACACAATTCAAAAGTCCAAATTATAAACTCATAAATTTTGGAACTGTGTGTGCTGACCAATAAATGACTATCCTATTTAATTGAAAGAGTTCTGTATCTTGTATGTATTATTTTACTAAAATATTGTTCTATGATACTCTGCAGATATAGTATAATGATTAATATTATATACTAAAAAATGCCTTACCAATGATCAAAATATATGCAATACATATAATAAACATATAATTTGAATCCTATTGAAAGTAAACTGATTAAGTTCTGATTTATGCTTAATCTTGCTTTTATTTTAATTATTCAGCAACAAATTGCTCTTCATAATTAGTGTTTTATTCCTCAAAGTGTTCACTCATTTAATACACTGCTTCACTGAGGTAGCACTGAAGTAATTATTTTGGAGGAAAATGTATTGATACAAATTACTAGAAGCATAATTAAATAAAATTGCTTATTCTACCTGGGAGTTTTCATATAGAAATAATGTATCTTGAGCTTTCTCTGGGTGTAAGTCAGAGGACTTTCTAGACAGTTTTGACACTGTGCATTTATTATTGCTGAGTTTGTAGTCAAAGTGGAGGGCTTTGGCCAAAAGAAAAAAGAAAAGAAAAGGAGGAATGTTTATTTGATGGTCTAGACTGCCATATAAAGGACATTCAAACTCAAACTCAGCTGTACCTTAGTTAATATCATATTATAGGAATAATACTTTCCCCTAGTCTATTATCTTTTTCATGAGCTGAAATACATTATTGAATATCTGAATTAATTCTTCAAGCATTTGAAAGCACATATGAGTATAAAAGGTTGAATAGATAAAAATGTAGCAAAGCATAATATAGAATTAGAGACTCAGAAATACACATACCAACTGCTAAAATATTAAAAAATCAGAATGATAACAAAGTATTGCAATAAGCACACCAAAGAGAATGAGTGCTGCTGACCTAGATTACCAAATTTTGATAAGTGTGTCCAATTTATTTTTTCAAAGTTGAAGTAACTTTTCATTAATAATGCATGCCAGCTAGAAAGTTGCATTAAGAAATTCTTAAGACAAAGAACATAGAACATAATTTACCTAAATTCACTGAAAATTCTAGCACAAAAGGTCACCAATTTAAAAAAAAAAATGTATAGTCTCTTGAATATTGCCATGATTTTACTTTATGTGTATGTAAGACAACAGTAGGGTAACAGTTGTTCTCCATTAGTTTCACAATTCTGAAGTATGATAAACTTGAATAGATGTGAAAGTGAGCTTTAGAGTGATAAGTGACCAAATAGAAGTATCACTATTTTTTTTTAAGATTTATTTATTTATTCATACAGAACTGGGGTACAGGCCAGAGGTGCAGGGGCGGT
>NW_004567108.1:52815643-52863923 GCF_000260355.1 Condylura cristata | reverse complement strand
CCAAGTTGCTGCAAAAGACATGCGTTTCTCTTTTTTGGTTGCTGAGTAATATTCCATTGTATATATGTACCACATATTTTTTATCCAGTCATCTACTTTTGGGGGGAAATATCACTGTTTTTAAAGGTTAATTTTATATTATTTGAAGTATGTTTCCTACAATTAATGGATTCATATAGATATTACAATCAGACATGTAACAAGCACCTATAGGGAGGTCACTATCTTAATTGAACAATTGTTTGTGACTTTTTGCTACAAACCATACTATGTGATGATGTCAGTGTGAAGACAAGTGATGATAAATTCAATGACATCACCCTATATTTAATTACTTAGTTGGAAATTGTGTGTAAGCAATTCCTAAGGAAACTTGGGGAAATAACTGCCAGCGAGACTGGGTATTAGTCAAAATGAAACAGTGAAGAAAAACAATATTTCTTAAACACAAACAAACACTTAGGATGTAACATTTCCCCCATGAGATAGTGCTGTGCAAGAAAATATTAACTCCACAAGAAAAAGAAACAAAACCTCCAACATGGCACTTTTGCTGATTTAATTATTATCGAGCAATGTCTCACATTAATATAAATGTATTAAGAATTAGTTAATTGTGACCCTCCCTGGGCACAGCGGGTTAAAGCACTGCACTAAGAAGCTTAAGCCACTTCTGTATGAGTTCAATCCCCGCCTGCCCCGGGGGTGATCCACGTAGCATGGCAGACCTCTCCTGACCCACCCGCTGCTCTCCTCAGCAGTGTACTTCGTGGATCTGCCTGTTCTGTTTCCCACTCTGTCCCTGGTGAATCCTCTCACCTTCCGCATCTCTGACCTGTACCCCAGTTCTGTATGAATAAATAAATAAATCTTAAAAACAAATAGTTAATTGTTTCCCTTCAGTTCATATAACAAACTTTTGCATTCTTGGAAAATACATTTTTACTCAGTTGCAATATATACAAATAAATACCATAGATCTACAGTGATAATACTTTTTAAAATTAGAGATACAACTATATATTTTTTCATGTAGAAAAATATTCCTTCTTATCCGTAGTGTTATGATCTCCATGCAAACATTTTTACCTCTTTCATAAACTTTTTTCACATGAGGATACAAATAGTTTATAACAATAAAACATTAAGTTAGTGCATAACTAAAATGGTGTTGCCATGAAATGAAGGATGTTTGGTTATTTTGAGACTTGTTCTAGACTTGTTCTCTGGTCAATTAATTCTTCCAGTTCCAAATGTACTTTTTACTGCTTCAGTAATGATGATAAAAAACAACAGAGCAATAAGTAGTTTTAGGAATTAAAATTTAATGATGTTTTACATCATGGATGTATTTTCTTTAATATCTTTTAATGTTGGTGCATTACTTTCAAATAAAAATTAAGCAAATTGATAAATTAGTTTTTTAATTTGATTTGTGTGTTAACTCATTTTTTTATGCTTTCATGAATACTTTTAATAGAACAGACCACAAATCAAGACATCAAGGCACAATGGAAGATGGTAGCATACACAGTGCACTTACTACTTGCAAGGCACTATTTACATCATCTCATGGTTCCACATAACATTCTTGAAACCTGACATTATCCAAGGAAGGGAATGCAAAGCTTAGAAAAATTAAGAAATTTGCTCAACATTTTATATCTTTGTAGGTATGAAAGATGGAATCCCCACACAGGTCTTTCTGAACTAGTATAAACCTCAATTCCAACAATCGTAGTCATTTATTTCATAATTTATTATGATAAATTACAAAGTAGGATTTTCAAACACTTTAAGAGCATAACCACGGTCCAGAAATTCCTTAAGGTGTATATTTTTATCTCACCAGCAAAAAGGGTCCTTATGAACACTAAAGAAATTCAGATGAACAATTGTATCAGATTTTCCTCCAAGAAAATCTGTGAAGGAAATTCTCTGAGAATATGTGCTCATTACGGAGGTGGAATGGGGAATGGGATCAAAAACAGTGCGGGGAGGGAAATGCACTGGACTATGGTGATGGCACACAGGTGATTTGGGGATGGGGAACCCACAGGGATTATAACTGAGATGGAAAATGCACAAAATTATGTAAAAATAAATTATTGTATTATTAAAAAAATGTGTGGTCAATAAAGATGGTTTAGTCAGAGAATCATTCTTCACTTTTATATTTTCCTATTGGCCAAGAAATTCCCAAGGGTTCTCCTCCTTACCTCTGAAGTCTGCAAAGTACAACTTATTCTAGCATCTAAAATGCATACTCATTCAGAAGAGAATTCTTGTCAGAGACTAATCCTATACAGGGTATGGAAGGTCCAGGTGAATTGGGTTCAATATGAAAGACTGATGCTGTTAACTTTCACTTAACATCAGAGAGAAGTAAACAATGCACCCATATTCCCCAAGCTATTATTTAAATGTACTTTTAAATTAATCATAGGGATCTAAGATAAAGCAAGGTTTCACTGATGATCTTCAAATGAATATGTCATCCCTTCTGATAGCATTCTCAAGTTGTTTCATTCTACTAGTGAGAGGTGTTAGCATGTGGCACTGTTAACAACCACTAAGATGAAAGTGAAATTTAGGTGAAGATGGCAATCTATAATCCTTTTTGCTAGGCTCAAACTCTTGTTCTTAAAAATGTAGCAACTTGAGACATAGAGGCAGAAGAGTGACAAACATCTTTTCAGCTTCAGAGTAGTACTTGGGAGGGATTTTCAATGACTAGGTCATAAGGTAATATATGATTTTGTTATACAAATTTTTATTACCACACTAAAACAAAGGCATCAACTTTACTTTCTAATTTATATATCTGTCAATTTGTACAACAAATGGGATATTGAGAAAAGGATCTGTACTTTTTTCTTGAAGATTTACTTATTTATTCATATAGAACTGGGGTACAGACCAGAGATGCAGAGGGTGAGAGGATTCACCAGAGACAGAGTGGGGAGCACAACAAGCAGATAGACGAAGTACACTGCTGAGGGGAGCAGCGGGCGGGTCAGGAGAGGTCTGCATCGCCATGTGGATCTCCTCTGGGGCAGGCAGGAATCGAACTCATGTGGAAGTGGCTTAAGCTTTCCATTGCTGTGCTTTAACCCGCTGCGCCACCAGGGAGGGCCCTGTACTTTGCTTTTATTATTTTTTTTTAAAGATTTATTTATTTGTGCATACATAACTGGGGTACAGGCCAGAGATGCAGAGGGTGAGAGGATTCACCAGAGACAGAGTGGGGAACAGAACAGGAAGATCAAGAAGTACACTGCTGAGGGGAGCAGCGGGCGGGTCAGGAGAGGTCTGCCACACCATGTGGTCACCTCCGGGGCAGGTGGGAATAGAACTCATGAGGAAGCGACTTTAGATTCTCAGTGCCGTGCTTTAACCCGCTGCGCCACCAGGGAGGGCCAGGATCTGTACTTTTTATGAAAACTAAATGAGAGGATTTATACAAAACTGCCACATAAAATAACTGTATATAAAAGAAATGATACATAATAAGGTATTTAGGCGATTTTCACCTAAGAGATATCTGAAATGAGGGTTTCAATTTATTGATAGTGTTGATCCACCTATATGGTCCTTTCTTCTGCCAGGTGCAATTCTAGTCTCTTTCCAGACACATAAATCATGAAGGATTTTATTAAAATCTAATATTTCAAGATGAGCATAACTAAAATACAGAAAACTAAGCCAGAGAGGGAAGCAAAGTATAAAGTGACAAATAGCTTTCTTAGTAAATCCGTTATTTGTTATTTGCATTGGGGTTAAAAAGAGCTTTTGCATTATTGTAAAAGTCAAGAGACTCCCTCACCATTTACAGATTTTGAAATGCTACTTCTCAGAGGGAAGTTTCCCCCCCCCCCAACATTTCATATATCCAGGTAACTTGGAAGTTATGTTAAGCAAACTTCACTGCTGTTTCCTTCCTACTTTAGTTCCTATTATGCATGGGCTCTTTGTAGTAGAGGCAGGAAAGGACAGTGATGTATGGAGTAAAAGTCAACCAATTAAATGATTTTCTTCCCTAAAACAGTCTGACATTTATGTTTGCATAGACTTTTAGAAAGTTGGTATTGTACAAGATATGGGAAAATCTGTAGCTTATTCCTTTTAATGAATAAATTGAGCCTCGGAATCTCCAATATGATATGATGAAAATCCAGATTAAACAAATCTATACATGGATAAGTATTATTGTATATTGTACTACCCAATGTACATCTCATATACAAGGAAGAAGATATTGAAAAAAATATAAAATATTGTTTCTTGCTTAAGGGTTCATGATCTTATTTAAGAACTCGATGGAAACTAATAGTAGTAACTATTAATAACTACTACTAATCAATAGTAACCAGAGCAACACTACCAACAAAAATACTGAGTATGAGTTATAGATCACTTTTAATAAGAATCTTTTTTGAGCTGGAGATTATCACAACAACCTAATGGTAGATTAAAAACAGTTTTTATTATCTTCACTTGCTGATGAGGGTAAAGCGCATTAGTCTGATAATAAGGGTAAAGCCTATAGTCTCATAATAAGAAGCCTTATCGCTCCATCACTTCTCTTACATGATGGTGGCAGATACAGTGCATTTTAGGATAAACCTTAATAGTTGCCATTCTGTACTCAGCTCACAGATGGTTATTTGTGAGGAAAAATCAACTATTAGCTAAGTCATCTCAATTCTGAAAGTGATAGTGAAAATTTTTATTATAATCTGGGGAAAATAAGTGCATCCACTATGATTTCTAATGCCCAGCACTGCCATAGAGTTCTTTGTTTTAGGAAAATCCATTCTTGTTAGATCAGTGGATAATTATAGAGAAAGCCATCTCTCTGTGCTACAGTTAATTCAATCACAATTTTTTTTAAGATTTATTTATTTATTCATATAGAACTTGGGTACAGGCCAGAGATGTGGAGGGTGAGAGGATTCACCAGGGACAGAGTGGGGTGCAGAACAGGCAGATGGAGGAAGTACACTGCTGAGGGGAGCAGCGGGCGGGGAGGAGAGGTCTGCCACACCATGTGGATCTCCTCCGGGGCAGGCAGGGATTGAACTCATGCGGAAGTGGCTTAAGCTTCTTAGTGCAGTGCTTTAACCCGCTGCATCACCAGGGAGGGCCCTCAATCACAATTTTAAAAGATAAATGACACCAGTTAAAGTTACTGTGTTGCTCAGAGATTTCATTTCATATCAGTTAGAACAGCTATTATCAAAAAGTCTAGAAATTAATAATAAGTGTTGGTAAGGGCACTGTGCACTGTAGGTGAGAATGTAAATTAGTGCAACTACTTTGGTAAACAGTATGGAGGTTTCTCAAAAAAATAAAAATAGAACTACCATATTACCCAGTAATTCTAGTTCTGTAATATTTTCCCAAAGAATATGAAAACATTAATTTGGAGGGAAAAAAGTCCCAATAATCATGAACATTTTTCACAATAGCCAAGATATAGAAACAACCCAAGTGTTCAAAGACAACAGATAAATAACTGATTAAGAAGGTATTCTATATATACATAATGAAAAACTACTCAATTATAGGGCCCTCTGGGAGGCACAACAGGTTAGGATGCAACACTGCAAGCTGGCTGCTGTGGCAGTGCAAGTTCGATCCTCACCCCAGAGGTAATCCACAGGCGCAGCGGACCTCTCCTGTCTCCCCACTGCTGCCCTCATCAGTGTACTTCATCGATCTGCCTGTTCTGCTCCCCACTCTGTCTCTGGTGAGGCCTCTCACCGCCCCTGAGCCTCTGGCCTGTACCCCAGTTCTGTATGCATAAGTAAATAAAGCTTAAAAAAAAACACTCAATTATAAAGGAGGTAGAATATTGTCAGTTATAACAACAGGGATGAACTTCGAGTGGATTTAGATAAATGATATAAGTCAGAAGAAGAAAGATGACTACCTTATGTTTTTACTCACTAGTGGAGTAACCAAAGAAACAAACAAAGCAAACCTTTAGAGTCTCACAACAAAATAGTGATTACAGGATGGGTTGGGAGGGAATCTATAAACGGGTAGAGAGAGTGGACTGGTGGTGGATGGTGACATGACATAGATGCTGAGGTAAGAAATTGTGCATCTAAAACTTCTACACTATTTGTAACTAATGCTACCTTAAGAAAAATAAAATGATTATTGTGTTGCTATATATATGTGTGTGTATATATATATATACATATACATATATATATATATGAAACTGTAATATCCATCCTTTTTATTTACAGTGAAGTAACCACAGGTATCAGAAATAGTATATATATGTAATACTTAGTTCTAAAGGCTTGACCTTAAATTGCAGACAAGCAAATAAAGCCTTCAAGTTCAAGTAATTCTAGAACTTGGCATATTGATTATGTTATTTAATAAGATCGGCATAGGAAATACTCTACCCTATAATATTGTGTAAAAGCAGAATGTATTGAGTACTTACAGTTATTTTTAGAAGCCTAATTTCCAACTGAATGTTCTTATTCTATGATGTGTACTCAGTGTATTCTTAGCATGTAAGGTGTCAGTGTCAGTTACTTCTCTGAAACTGTTTTCTGCTTTGACTTCTAAATCCACATAAGCCTTAAACAAATGTAAGTGTTATAAGGTGTAGTCTCCTTGATCTTAAGCAACACTACACGGAAAATTCAAATACCAAAGAATACTTTAGAGAGGCAAAATGTAATTGCTGGATCAATGGAATGAAACCAAATACCCTTTTTACTAATACATAAAAAGGTTAAATCCCCAGAGTCTCAAATGTGTCTGATAAATCAATTCTCCAGTTATATTATACTGAGTCTGAGTATGTGAGTGTATGTGTGCATGAGAGGGAAGGAGGAAGAGTGAGAGGATATAGAAAAGTGAAAGAGAGTAAAGGGAAGGGGGAAAAGAGAGAAAGAGGGAGGGAGGGAGGGAGGGAGGGAGGGAGAGAGGGAGATTTCTTTTCAAGACTCAATTATCTTTTCTCAGCCATTTCTCTGAATTCAGATATACACTGATAGACTAGTTTGGAAATCTTTAACAAACAACAACACTCAGGCATAAATAATTTAAAACTATATTTTTTATTTTTGTTCTTTTTCCTGTCTTTCCAGATTCTGATTCTACCAGTTTACAAGACAAGGAAAATTATTATTCAGACCTAATTCCCATTTCTGATTTGCTCCTTTCAATTCTTTAAAATGGGACAAAAGTACATGGGTCATTATACTCACAGTGGAATACAACTCAGAGATCAAAAAGATAAAATAATTTGCATGCCATTTGCAGCGACATGGACATGGATGGAGCTGGAAAGGATTATAATAAATCAGAAGGAAAACCAAAAATATCTAATGGTTTCACTTGTAGGTGGAATATAGGGAAACCAAACAAAAGGTCAGGGAAAAAGACAAATTGTCATACAAGACAGAAGTGGAGAGGGTGGAGGAGAGGTCAAAACATGGGATGGAAGAGTGCAGGGACTATGGTAACTAGGTTATGTGGTGGTGGGCAAATTATGGGGCTACACTGGAGGGGAGAAATAAAATATTGTATAAAATGAACAACAATGTAAGAAAATAAAAACTTAGAAATTACTAAAAAAAATAAAGTACACAGGTGACTATCTCATTTCCAACTATGGCGTTACTATCATTCAAAGGAAATATCATTTGAAATCATACTAATATGATATTTTTAGTACTTGCAAATGGCATGGAGAAGAAAACGAACATTATTTTACTTTAAGGAAAGGAGTCAACTCTTTCTGTATGATAAAAATAGAATACAAAGGTAAATGTTGCCAGACATGAAGCTTCCTTAAGTCTTTGAGTAGAATTCTTATTTGTTTCTAGTTTTAATATCATCTAATGTCAACACTTCCCACAGTTATGACCACTTAGGGTGTGAAACATAATACCTAATGTTTCCGAAAAGGAACACACTGCTTAGTGCACTATCTGCAGCATCTTAATCAGGCAGAAGGCCAACTTTGCTACAAATAGGCAGTACAACATCATCCACACAGGACATTGATGTATCTTCCTTAACTTCTGATTTAGAAGGAAATTGACTTGCAAAGCTAAAGAATGCCTTAAAAAAATAATTACATGCATTTCTCAGTCAACAGGGATTGTTCGGGGGCAGGGGGGGGAGTGAATATTTAATGCTTACTGATTTGTGCATTGTTTCCATGACTCATGTCCTATTTTCTCAAGCTGGCTCTAAAATGATTAGTCTGCTCCAATGAATCATATTCTTTCACCTTCACTAGTCTTTCTTCACTAGAGACATAGATCAACGAAGTCCTCCGAGTGTATTTAGGTGTGGGCATATATACATGACCAACTGAGGCCAGCCTAGAAGAGGCATGGCACGGTGGCTGCCCTTATGTGCAATCAGTATGCTGCTCCCTCTAATGTTATGTCACCAGTTTTTTGGACAGTAGAGCCTGAAGCAACAGTAAATCTCACTGAGACCGTTAAAATCTTAGTAAAATTAATGTTTGAGAGAAGGGTACTCAATTCCCCAAATACAGAATCAAGATAAAATGGTCCACTCAAGAATCTCTCCTATATCTTCTCCTAAGAGACTTAAAGTTATCTAAAGTCTCATTAAGTTAAAGTCAATGGCATTTTCTCAGAATGGTCATAATCTAAGAATCTACGTGTTACATATAAATCAGTATCCAAATATCTTAGGTGATCTGTAGGTTCCTTGGATAGTGTCACCAGAGTTCAGGAGTAACTCTAAAGATGCTAGAAATACAGTGAATTTTAATCTTAGCTGCTTCCTTTATACTATTCCTTCCCACAAGGAAAACAATAAATCAAAAATAATAAATGTGTTTATTCAAGTACTTAAGTGAACAGAATCAAATAAGATTAATTAAAACAAGACTATTCTTCTAACCTCTAGTCCTAACTATTTGTCTGATGTCTCCTGTTTGAGTGTAAATCAATAATACAAATTCGGTGTTTCCAAACTAAACTCTGCTACCACCAGTGAAGTTACGGTCCCTGATTCCCCATCCTAGTTAGTATCACTTGATTGGCATAAGGCTGTATTTCCTTTCTCTTCACTAAGTGGACTCAAAGCATACAAGCTAAAGAGCAGCTAAGCAGTATCTACTTCAACTTCACCTACCCAGATAGTTCTCAGGCTACTAAGCTGAGGAAAAATTACCTATGTATCACAAAACACATACCCAAAAACATACAAACACAACAATTAAAAGCAGTCCTTCCTTTGCCTCCCTTCTGTATTACAAACAAGCTCCCATTCCCTGCCTAGTATTCCCTTCCAGAAAGCTTATTATGTTTACCTTTTTTTGAAGTAAAATTTTATTATAGCATTATGTAAGTTTCAGATGTTCATCATTTACAGTCAACATACATATATACTGTATTAAGTTCACTGTCCAAATCTATCCTTCACTATACCATTGTCCAGGACTTCTTAGTCATTTGGTTTGTTGTCATATTACAAGTTGCACTTGATTACATCCATTACCACATATTTATAATATGGAAAATGACTTGGTATTGTTAATAACCATTCTAGGCTTCTGTGCACTTCTTTGATTGTGACCCTTAATAATTCTGAGGCCAGATCTTTTCCTTTCAAGGATATTTAAGAGGAAAATTACAGTTCTGTGGTCAACACTATGTCATAGCTTTATTATCATCTTGTTAGACACTAAATAGTAACTTGCAAAAGTGACTGATTATAATGATAAGTTTAATTAGCATCCATAACTTCATCAAATTAAAAAAACATATGGAGGACTTCACAAATCTGTGTGTTAACCTTAAGCAAGACCATGCTAATCTTTGAGTCATTCCAATTGCAGTACACGTGCAGTTAAAGGAAGAAGAGTTTTCTTTCTACACTCCAATAAGAAATGCTTTATTTTTTTGGCCCTCCCTGGTGGCGCAGCGGGTTAAAGCACAGCACTGAGAATCTAAAGCCGCTTCCGCATGAGTTCGATTCCCCCCTGCCCCGGAGGTGACCACATGGTGTGGCAGACCTCTCCTGGCCCGCCCGCTGCTCCCCTCAGCAGTATACTTCCTCGATCTGCCTGTTCTGCTCTCCACTCTGTCTCTGGTGAAGCCTCTCGCCGCCCCTGAGCCTTTGGCCTATACCCCAGCTCTATATGCACAAATAAATCTTTAAAAAAATGCTTTATTTTTCTTGTAGTATTCTAATCTGAATTTACTACAAATTATAACAAAAACTACAATTTACTACCTTTACCTTAGCTCCCTTCTGGTCCATTCTTAGGAGCAGCCAACAAGTCAAATTTACATGGCATCAAACCTCCATGCTTAAATTGTTCCCATGGCCACGAGAGTACATCAGGTCTATACCAGGGACCACAACAAGCTTGCCACGATACAGCCCTGCTGCTCTCTTCAGCAACTCTCCTTATCTTCCCTAACCCCTCCAATAAACCCAGACTCTACTCTTTGCAAGCTGGAACTACTTGCAATTTCCCAAAGAAGTCAATTTTCTTTCCCCCATGCCTTTACCTGGGTGGTTTTCTCTGCTACAAAATGCCTTTAGCTGTCTTTCCTCTTTACAGGGTCTTCTCTTTTTGTCTTTTGGTATGTACCTTATTTTGTAATGTTCTCAAAGATCTACCTTCATTCATCAGGTTCAACCCTCCCAGCTGACCCAGCTTCTCATTTGTGCTGGCGTTTATCATGGGATTGTATCCTACAAGCTGGCATTTTATGTCCTCACCAGTATAACCAAAGCCCCCTAAGAGTAGAGACCATCTCTTAATCAACTTCCTTCATATAAAATATCTAGCAATGATGGAACTTAGCAAAAGTATTTAACTGGATACTAGTTATTTCAGTATCATCTTATTCTATAATGTTAATATGGCTACCTATTATAGTTAATATAACTACCTTGAATAAATTAGAAGGTAAAAAGCCAGAAGGCTTCATCTGAAGCAAAAATAAATAAGTAAGAAACTAAGTACTCTCATTAAGACTATTTCCACTTTAACGAAATGTGAACTTTAAATTTATTGAAAGTAGATACCTTTAACTAATCAATTATTCTCCCAGTTGATATCTATATAGCCAAAGCCATAAACAACTTAGCATATATTTGAATGCTGATATAAAAATTGAAAGAATACAAAATATTTAAAGTTTGTTAGTTTTTTTTTTCTTTTTTTCCCTCATAAATGCTGTATCGGGATACTAAGATTACTAGCTAATTTTCAGACATTCACAGATTTCTCACTTGTTTTCTCCCAGGAGCAAGCAAAGGTCTTCATTCTGTGCTTTACTAGATGCAAGTGTTGAGAGTTAAATTTGAAAACACCATTGCAGTAATGCAATTGCCATCCTTTACATTTTTTATTTTTTGAGGACACAAAGGATAGAAAGCATATACAATATAAGTAAACTGACAATCTAACAGAAGTTACTTTTGCTTCCTGCATGTGAGAATAACTAATCTAATATTTACATTGTAGATAAAAATCACTTAAATGTGTAAATATGACTAGCCTAGTAAAAACACTTATAGATCTGGTAAGATAAGTATGCTTGTCACATATATAAATATGCAGTATCAATTAAATGGTATTGTTATTCAGCTTAAGCTGACTCTTATCGTGTACATTAAGAACAAAACACAACTATTTTTTGCTTACTTATAAAAACAAAATAAGCATAAATGGCTGCTGTTAATAGCTCCAACTTTCTCTTTAGGGTAGAGAATAAAAGTGGCAGAAACTTCTCCATATAAAAAGTCATAAAGCTTTGGTAAATAGGGGAAATTGTGTTCTGTTATTTCCTTTACTACTCTCCAGCAAATTTAAAAAAAAAAAAAAAGATGACGGCAATGTGAATATTCTCTGTTGCTTAATCTGAAAATATACTGGGTTTTCCAGAATCATTCTTCACATATGGATCAAATAACAGGAAATACATTTAAATACATAAATATCTGAAGTGTTTTGCCAGTTACTTGAACTAGTTTGACACTGTGAAGGATTCAAAACTCAGTAGATAGTAAAGATAGACGTGGTTTTCCCTTAATGTAGAATTAAGCAGATAGTGTGTTATTATTAAGTATCAGTGGATTAAATGTTGTTGTTTTTTTTTTGATGATGGCCTGGGGTATATTAATTGGCATTTATAATTCACTATTAAGCAAATTGCCCAAATAATTTACTTTTCTGCCTACTATGTTCACATGATTTTCTGTAACATTATTATTTGGGAATATTACAGCCACTATCAGGAGAAATATTTTTATCAGTACTTGATACTAAGTTAGATCAAGGTCAGAATTAGGATGAAATTAGAGTTTACATTTAATAGGTCTTACAGTATTTGACCTTTAAAATGCTGTTTGTCATACTAGCGCTATTGCAGAGAAAGTGATCTTGTATCCAGTTTCATTGCAAAAATAAATATAATAATAAATACATTGTCTGCAGGAGGTGACCTGAAAGAATGCAGCATTTCTTTTTAATCATAATACTTCAAAAAAAAAGACTTTTAAAAAATCCTTATAGATGAATTGTGAAAATAAAAAAACAAACAAGCAAACAAATAAATAAATAAATCAGTTTTATTGCAAACAACAAACAAATAAATAAATAAATCAGGTTTATGATCAAATTAATTTGGCCAAGCAGACAAAAGCAACTTCCTTAAATAAGCGCTACCCAGGGTCTCATTAGTGCAGAGGGGAAAATATCAAGGTCATGTTAAAGGTGTATGACTTAATGGTGGAAAATTTCAATCCTCCAAACACCTCCCAGAAAGGAAACCAAAAGCAATAGGAACAACAACTGTCAGGTAGATTTCAAAATCTCATTTAGACCACAGCACAAATACTAAGGTAGAAAAAAGTAGAAATTCAAAATATATTAAGGTACAAACTTTTACAAAGCAAGGCTGGCAAATTTGGAAAGTCTCCAATTAGAATGACATATAAAATTATCACCACACAAATTTGAATATGGAAAAGTGGGTCCTCAAAACTCTTGTTTCTTGTGAATTACACTTAGGTGGGGGGAAGACAATAGAGGTCTGTGGATTGATCATATGAATAACAAAAAAAAATTAATTTTTTCTTTCAATCTTGTCTTAAATGATAAGAAGAAGGAAGAAGGGTTATTATGTACTCTGTTAAAATGCAAGCAATAAAGTTCAGATAATATATTTATTAAAACATTTATTAAGCATATGTAAACAGAAAGATCAAAAAAGTTTGCCCATTACACATACTTCTATATATTTTAACATACGTGTATGTTAAACAAATGTTATGTATGCATATATAAAATGAGGGCTTTCACCTATCACAGAGTTCATCTACATTGCAGAATAATGCTGGTAGCATGGATTTACAAATTAATTTAATGGACCTCTAAATCTATTTAATATTGTTTATATGCAGCTTTCAAAACCAGGCAATCTGATCTTTTCTAAATGATGTTAAGGTAGGAAAAAGATCATGTGTTTAGGCTGGTAAGTCCATTTGGAAAATAATAGTAAATTTCCAGTTAGAATCTGATGCTGTTAAATCAATATAATAATCAACAGCTGGGTCATAAAATTAACACAGTTGTGGGAAGAGAAAGCAAATACAATCATGGAGAAGGAAGCGCACAGAATGCTTAAGGAAATAAGCCATCTGGGAATTGCATCTTGGGTAGAAGGTGTAAATCAACTCAAATTCTACTGCCTCTCTATAAAAGTACTTCACTTTAATTTGGAAATTCATGCTTAATTCTTTGTGTCATTGGCATAACCTAACCCAGCAGTATTACCAGAATATAAACTGCACAATTATATAAGAGTAAGTTGTCTTCATCACAGAATGCTGGGAGATAAAATGAGCAATGTTATAGGGTCCTTTAGCATACGTGTTCCTGGTGTCAGGAAACACCTGTGGTGAAGAGCTTATTGTTTTTGTGAGCTATCTTCTTAGACCCTTCAGAAACTTAGGGTGAATACCATATTGTGTCAGTCTAGGTTTGTTTAAAGAAAAAGTACCAAAAGTTTTGCTCCCCATTTGGGGCATATCAGAATCTGGTTTAGTGTGATACTGAGAAAATTATCTTTGTTAAACAAACCTAAAATCATGAACTTTTTCTCTCATATCTTGAAACTTTAGCATAATTACTAGGATGAGAAAGTTTCACAGGAATATTTTCCAAGTGGCTATCTAGCTAGCACTTGGATGTGGCTGATCGAAGGTGCTTCAAAAGCAAAATATAGCCACATACAAGAAAGCTTGACATTCACACATCATGGTGAATGAGAGAAAGAAGCAAAATAGTAGTATGCTGATGAGACACTCAAGTAAGAATTGATAATTATGATGCCAGAGTAACCCAAAGTTGTATGTCTTCTATGCTATTTAAATAAGAGGGCTTCTATTGGAGACTCAAATAAGTCATCACACTAGAAAGCTGTTTGTCCTTATTTTTCTGTCCTTCACCCTTTTTCCCTTTTTGCTAATAATAATGACACATATGAACTGCAGTAACAGATTCTTGCTTCTAAATTCAGTTGGGTTCGGTGAATGAAGAAATCTGACAGATGACCCAAAGAGAATGCACTCCTATCTTGGGCTTCCACTTCATAAAGAGTGAGGTGGCTATGGTTCTACTAATGTACTACATCTATTGATGCAGCCCTATCAACAAGTCCTCCTCTTGCAGGGTGTTAGTATTGGTGATGATTCTTTGATTCTCATCCTTGGGTACCCTTATGGTCCCAGACAGTCCCCTTACAACTTCGTAAGCAGTTCCCCTTTTAACACTTTTCTTATCTTTGTAGATTGAGAATACCATTTAGTTTCTAAGATGACCCTCTTGTGAAGTACCTCAAGGAGAGAGAGAAGAATCCATACAGGGAAACAGAAATAAACTTGCCTGACAGTCAAGTAATGTTTGCTAAACAGTTTTACCACCAGTAATTTTATGAACTTAAGAAAGTCATTTATCTTCTTTTAGTATCTTTTCATTTTTAACAAAACAAATTTGGACTTTCAGAATCTAAGGTTTATTTTCTTCTCTAAATATTTTTCATTTTGTTATTCTAAATATAGGAACACTTTGTCTGACTATATGAGAAATGATATCTGTTTATATATATAATATATGTATATATTATATATTATATATACATATATAATATATATGTGCATATATATTATATATATGCATACATATATTTATATATATATATCTTTCCTGCATCCTGTGGCATACTGCTGCTTATTTTATCAATTACCATCCCCTTTCTCTACAGAATCTCAAAAGATTCAGAGTTACAATATGCCCATCTTCATAAAAGAACATTTACTTACAAAGAATGGGGCAGTCTAGTGATTTGCTGCTGGTATATGGGGTGAAAATCAAAGTTTCTGGGTGGGGTTTCTGGAAATAAGATACCTTCTCAACTGAAATTGCCTTTTTCCACCTTCTTGTCAGTTTCAAAGAAGAGAAGAATAGCTTTCTGTACTCTGTCTTTGTTCTGCTCACATGAAGTGTGAGCCTCATGGCGGGGAAGTCTATTTAAGAGTGAGGGCAGTAGTCACTTCCCATGGCAGACAGAGCTGAGTTCTGGTGATATTATGGAAGCAGTGCCCCAGCCTTTGATTTCCTACCTTTCATCTTATTACCTAAGAGAGACTTCTCTAATATAAAATATTTTATGCTTCTTTAATCCATAGCAGGACATAATTTCTAGTTGCCCACCCCCATACACACTCATACTAGGGATCCCCAATACACACTATGATGTACCAGTAAATTCCATTGCCCTTTTCCTTATGCTGCATTCCTTCAAAGTGTACCAGGACTGTACTAAAATCACACAAGATTCAATTTCAAGAGTGACAGTTAACTTTAATCCATGTGACTTTTTATCTTACAACTTGTCAGTTACATATCCAAAAGAAACTCCTACATACTTTTAAAGAAGAATAGTCACAGAGCACACATTTTTAAACAGAAAAAAAAAAAGCTATAAATATGATGGATGTACATACTCTGGAATATTATAATGCATTGAAGATGAATGGGTAAAAGCAATATGTGGTGCTATAGATAAACATGTCAACAAAACAATGAAGGAAGAAAAGTAATCCCAAAAGACAAATTCATAACCAACGAATCTTTTCATAATGTTTTAAAAGCCCTAAAATAAAATAGCATGCTCTAAAAAAGTTTAAATATGCATGTGTTTATTACATTAAAATAATGTTTTAGGCCCTCCCTGGTGGCGCAGCGGATTAAAGCACAGCACTGAGAAGCTAAAGCCACTTCCACATGAGTTCATTCCCCACCTGCCCTGGAAGAGATCCACATAGCGCGGCAGACCTCTCCTGACCCGCCTGCTGCTCCCCTCAGCAGTGTACTTCGTCGATCTGCCTGTTCTGCTCCCCACTCTGTCTCAGGTGAAGCCTCTCACCACCCCTGAGCCTCTGGCCTGTACCCCAGTTCTGTATGCACAAATAAATAAATCTTTAAAAAAATAATAATAATGTTTTATATATATATAGCATGTAAGTTTCAGGTATTCATTGTTTACTGATGAAAGTCTAATCACCACAGCATTGCTGCCCTTTCAAAGGTAAACGCTTTAGTAGTATTATAACTACTCTTCTAAGAGAGATCTTTAAACTTTTTCTAAAATATCTGATCTCCAAAATCTATTGAACGTTTCTTCTTCAGAGGCCTTGTGTCTCATACAAATTATATTACAAACAAGTGATTAGATGTGACCAAACTATGGCCTTTGATAACTTTGGTGAATACATTTTATCTAATCAATGTATTAATTTCATTGTTAGTGTTGGAAAATGTGATATATCTAATATGTGGATGTGTATATCAAAAATATAGCTCCAATAATTGCTGTTATTTTTGTCATTTACTGAGTTCAAGTTATATAAAAACTCCTACATTAAAACAGAAAATGTAAAATGTTTATAAAATATATAGTTATCAAGATGTTTGATATATAAAGCAGGCAACCACTTTTAATTTAAGTGTAAATACACAAATATTTTCATTATTTAACATTGATAACAGTGCCTGATTTGAAATTATGGTGCAATACATAATGGCACTGTTTCTAAGTCATTTAAAATGCAAGAGATATTTCATATTCTTACTCAATGAATCCTTGAATTTGGGAACAAATTCTTACTTTCCTAATACTTTATGAAGGTAATTCTTATTTACCTTCTATTTTCAAAATTTAAGGTTATTATCTGAAGAAGAACATAATGTCATTGGACTATAAAATCTATAGTTTGGTAGAAAAAGGGCTCACTTTGGTATGAGATAAAATCTTGCTTGGCAAAACTGGCTGTTTTGTTAGGTTGCCTTAGGGAAGCCACTAAATAGAATGATAACAGGGGATAAATGAGGTAATGAACACAAAACTCATATGTAGTTGACACTGGTAGGCACATAATACACACACACACATACATATATATCATGTATGTTGTCACTATGCATAAATTAAGTGATATTAGACAATTTGATTTTAGTTTCAAATATTCTAATATGTGTTCATTTCTGATACCCATGTTAATTATAGATTTTGTCTAATTTAATATTTTGAATCCATGTCAAGAGTCATTCCGGTCTTTGCTTTTTACTTCTCTATCAGGAAGATGGCTATTAAACATGTTAGTGCTAACTTGAAGTAATGTGTAAGGATTCCCATTTTTTAAAGAATATTCTAGTTATTCTAAATTTCTATGTATTTCATGAATTTGTAAAGTGAGTTATATTAGTAGAGTTCATATTTAAGTCTAATTTGTGAAAACATTTAATTATTAATCTTGATCGAGCAATAAAAGAAATTATATACTTTTATATTAAACATTCTGTATGATCTGTAACAATTTAATATCTTCCATGTATTATTAACTCATGCGTTATTAGTGTTCTGCAGCTCTTGAAAGTTTGGCCTGTGGACTATATAAAGGAAATACAGAAATGAGCAAAATAGGTCACTAAAATGACAGAGAATAAAACTGAATTAGAAAAAAGTATGGGAAGACCAAAAAATAATTATAAGATAGATTAGTACGATATACAAATATATTACATTACACTATATTACATAAAATCAAACAGAGAAGAGAAAAATGAATAGAAGATAGAGAGGAAATATAGAAACAAATTTTCATATCTAGGGAAAATATTGATTATATGAAATTATAATGATAACCAGAAGCTAATAAGCAATTATTATGAGCTAAGTAACAATTCTGACAGTTTAAAATGCAGTATCACATTTAACTTGTAAAGTAGCCCTGAGAGGGTATTATCTTTTTTCCACAATGAAACTGATGGAACCACAAAATAAATCACAAATCACATATATAAAGAAATAAAAATAACATCATGACAATTATAAAAGAAAATTTTAAAGAGATATATGGGGTAAACTGCAATAAGAAATGGGAGTTAATGGCAGAATTATGACTTCAGAGCTGGATGTTTTAGGAAGAAAGTCTAATAATGAACCACAGGTAGCAATATAAATAAGAGCCATTTATAAATCCCATTTATGGTAATATATATATACATATATGCCTGAAAATTAAATTTGTATCTTATCTTTAGGCATAAATAAAATAAACCCACACAAAATTCACCTAATATATTTTGTTTGTTTATAAATCTCTTAAAAATTATATAGTACAGTATTTTTGTATGACTAATATACAACACATTCCTTTTTAAAGTCAGGTACATTTTAACTATCAAAGTGTAGATAACAATAATATCACATCTGCATAATGACTTGATTATTTGTCTCCAGAGCTGAGGCTATGGTCAAATCAATGCTTGGTTTCCAGTCACTAAGGCACAGCTGCCTGTGATTATGTCTCTCCCTTTCTCCTCTTTTGTACCTAGCATAGTAAAATGTGCAATTTTTATGTGTTTTGCAGGAGGCTGACATGCTTAGGAAATACACATTTTTAAAAAGTTATTCCTTTTTTTATGTGAAGCTGAAATAGAAAACATGTCTTTCCTTCATTGTGTCTGAAAAAGTTAGTTCATATATGCCTGACACATATATGTGTACAGACATATATCAATACAGTAGGTACTCAACTAACATTTGTGAATGACTGAAAATTGAAAAAAAAAAAATGATTTACCCTCAAACTTAATCAATGTGTTCTGAGGGGTAGGGATAATCTAGGCATGGTACATTAAATATACATTCTAATTATATACATACTAATAGGAAGATCAAAGAAACATAAAGGTTAATTCTTTACTCCCTACAAGTTGAATTTAGCCAAAATAATTTAGTAGTAGGCATTAGGTTGTAGCTCAGAGAATGTTTTTCATTTCTCTAAAGAGAATAAAAATAAATATACCTAAACTTTCTTATGAAGGATTTATAGATTTAATATTTCTGACTTGTAGCACAGATAAAAAATTTTGGAGAAAATGGTGAAAATTTAACCTTTATAAAAATGTACAAGATTATGGGTTCCTAACCACTCCCTGGAGAGATACATGCTGGGCCCAGCACTATTTCAATCCAAAAGGCTTAACCAGTACTGGAAACAATTTCCCTGGCAGCCTTTTGAAATAAAACAAAAACTATTATTCTTTGCATACTGGGCAAAGTTTAGTCAGAAGGAATCCAGAGGGAATATGGAACTAAAGAATTGAAAAAAAACAAAACAAAACTAAAAGTAAAAAAAGGTAGGAAAAAAAAGCACTGACAATTTTCTTAAGAATAAGTTAAATGAGGCCCTCCTTTGTGCAGCGGGTTAAAGCACAGCACTAAGAAGCTTTAGCCACTTCCGCATGAGTTCGATTCCCACCTGCCCCGGGAGGAGATCCACATGGCTCAGCAGACCTCTCCTGACCCGCCTGCTGCTCCCCTCAGCAGTGTACTTCATGGATCTGCCTGTTCTGCTCCCCACTCTGTCTCTGGTGAATCCTCTCATCCTCTGCATCTCTGGCCTGTACCCCAGTTCTATATGAATAAATAAATAAATATTTTTTCTTTTTTTAAAGAATAAATTAAGTGAAAGTTAGAATCATTAGTATCCAGAGTTGTAGGCTGAGGGTGTATTTGGCTAAAATCTAAACAACGATGTAGAGAGAAAGAATTAAATAGTAAATTAATCAAATTTTGGTACTAGAAATTTATTGCGCTATTGGTTAAAATTTTTGAGTGCTGAAAAATACCAGGTGAATATAATAAAATACTAATTGATGTATTAAAAAGTAAAATTCATAAAGAAAAATAAGAGATATGAGAGTGATTACTGAAACTTAAATATTGTCTAGGCACTTGACTCTTATGATGTAATTTTAAAACAGAATTAGTCAATAAAATGTGTACTTCACTCTTTTAAGATTTTAAAAGCTGATCCTTTTTTAAACTTCCTCTTAAATATTGTTAATCCAATATACAAGATGCTTTTGATAAAATTATATTAAAAAGCTAAGATGAAAATTAAATTTTACAATGTTGAGATAGATTTTACTTTGGTAGTTTCCAAAAAAAAAAAAAAAAAGAAAGAAAAAGAAAACTCTATCAAAAAAATAAGAAAGTCATATTTATATTCTAGACATTGCTGAGGCAAAAAATTCTTAAGAATGTGGTGCAGCAGGTTAAAGCGCAGCACTAAGAAGCTAAAGCCACTTCAGCATGAGTTCGATCCCAAACCCTGGAGGTGAACCAAATAGCATGGCAGATCTCTCCTGACCTACCCATTGCTCCCCTCAGCAATACACTTCATTAGTCAGCCTGTTCTGCTCCCCGCTCTGTCTCTGGTGAAGACTCTCACTGCCCCTGCACCTCTGGCCTTTACCCCAGTTCTGTATGCATAAATAAATAAATCTTAAAAAAAAAAAAGGAATTACAAGGGCAAGGGCTAAATTAAAAAAATAATCTTAAGTACCTTTCACACAAAAAGAATAAAGTGGCCATTCACAGCATTTGATATTGGGTGTGCTGTTAGGCAACACTGAAGATTGTATATCTATACTTTTTTTTTTTTAAAGATTTATTTATTTATTCATAGAGAACTGGGGTACAGGCCAGAGATGTGGAGGGTGAGAGGATTCACCAGAGACAGAGCGGGAAGCAGAACAGGCAGATTGACGAAGTACACTGCTGAGGGGAGCAGCGGGCAGGTCAGGAGAGTTCTACAGTGCTATGTGGTCACCTTCCAGGGCAGGCAGGGATCAAACCTCTTGGGGAAGTAGCTTTAGCTTCTTAGTGCGGCGCTTTAACCTGCTGCGCCACCAGGGAGGGCCTGTATATCTATACTTTTAAATCACATCCAGTGGTATAAACAAACATCACCTCAGTAAAAATTAACACAATTAAAAATAAATTAAATTTAATGAGACAAGGTATTACATGAGATTCTGATAATCTAGAATCTTGACAATGAAAATTCTCAGTGACATTTTCTCCTGCCATTCTTTAAAGAAAAATCAATTTACAAAAATATACCCAAAAATGATGAGATAAACTTACCAAAACATGACAAAAATTAGTAATTATGACAAAGCTGTATTTTTCTTTTATAGCACAAAGAACAATTATTCTGCAACAAATGAAATACTTATGTTTATAAGAGACTGTGTATTTCAGATGTGGATGAGCTGCACAAATTACTTAAAGACCAAAATGGAGTTCTTCCTCACTAGGAAATTAAATCCATAATTAGAGGATTTCACATGAACTTCTATAAAATAAACATTTTAAACTTCAGTTTTATTTATATTTAAAAGTACTTAATATACATGCATGTAAACTCATGATCTATAACTATTATTGTTTTTTATATGCTGTATGGTTTCTGTGAACATCAGTGAGGAAGGTTTCTTATGGCACCTTCATTCCCACAGATTTTATTTCATGTTGGCAGGAGACTGTTCAGCTTCAGGATTTGTCTGTCAATAATAATTTTATTACCTAATCTCACAAGACTCTAATGGAAGCTCCCAATGTTTTCCTTAGGTCATGCATCTATTACTTAAGATAGAGAAGGGGTTCTTCATTTCACCATAGCTGTGTAACTTGCTGAATTTACTACTTCATGGGAGGTTGTTTAAACCACTGAATTTTGGTGTAGGCTTATGTATAGAGGCCACAACGTATGATACAGAAATAATAAAATTGTGGTCTACAGGAGCTCGTAGTTATAGTGATGAATTTCAAAAGCTGCAAAAGGGTACACTTTATTTAATTCCCACTTGCCACACCAAGTAACAGGTTTTATTAACTGGTTGTGACAGTGAATAATATTTGAGTATTATATACAAAATAGCCTAGAGAGCACCTCATCAACTCGGCTGTCACACCACACTCCTAGAAACACTGGCAAAGTCTTTGTAGGACTCACTGGGATGTGCCCCTGGGCTATAAAGCTCCACCCCTACTTTATTCAGAAAGTTAGGCTTACCCAAATGCTTGTTTGACCTTGGTCTTCAGTTTTCCTTTGGATAAAGAAGTCTAGGGTTAAGCACTAATGGTTAGAGTAGTAAAGAGACATTACATTAAATACATTTTACTTATGAGATTACGTAATAATCTAGTTTTCCTAATAATCTAATATTTTCTGCTGCCTTTTTATTTTTTTAAAGATTTATTTATTTATGCATACAGAACTGGGATACAGGACAGAGATGTGGAGGGTGAGAGGATTCATCAGAGACAGAGTGGGGAGCAGAACTGGCAGATCGAGGAAGTACACTGCAGAGGGGAGCAAAGGGCGGGTCAGGAGAGGTCTGCTGCACCATGTGAATCTCCTCTGGGCCAGGTGGGGATCGAACTCATGCAGAAGTGGCTTAAGCTTCTTAGTGCTGTGCTTTTATCCACCTGCACCACCAGGGAGGGCCTTCTGTTGGCTTTTTAATCTCAGAACATCATTTATCTCTGCCACAGACTCACAAGTGTGTTCAATTCAAGTTGATAGCAAATCAGAATCAGGATATTTTAAAAAGAAATTCTCTTTTCTCATTGTTTAAGTGTCAGTTGTGAACTATACCACCATATAATCAGATAAACAAATTAAAGTGATAATTTAATGTGCATAAAAATTTTAGAAATAAAAATTATGCTAAATCTACCTAAAAGAGTCAGTTTCATTGTGATATAAGACATGGATATGTGATACAGGCCTGGATAAATGTAAATTTTACTATCAATATGATTACAAAATACAAATCTGGAAGTTGTTTTATTTATACTTAATTTTTTTCTATAAGCTAATAATATTTTCAGTAGTAATGAAAAGATAGACTTCATTTTGGTTTCTGTCAAATTCACACAAATTCTAAATTTATAGCTCTATCAAAACTGACAGCCTGATCTTGGATTACTTAGACTTTGAAATTATTAGAAATAGAAATTTTGTGTTTAAATCACCGGGCTATGGAACTTATATGTTGGCAATTGGAGCCAAGATACCAATCAATCAATGAAGTTGCAGACAGTGAGACAGAATGGCTATCACTAAAGAGTTCTTTGAGACTTGGGATTACACACCCTGGAGTTAAATCTAAAAAATTCTTCAATTATAAAAGTGAGACTAGCAATGCACACATTAGAGTTGATGATGCTTAAATGAAATGATTTGCACTCCAGGATTCCTAATACAGTAAACACAGTTATTAAAATAAAGGTCCACGTAGGAAAAGGAATGTCCTTTAATTTTGTCCACATTAATACCCCATATGTTTATTCTAGCTCTTGCTACAGTAAGACTATCCACTGAATTTTGTCTCTCTCCATAGCAACCTTTGAGAAAATAATAATGCACAGCTACTGAATTGAGAGTACTTTAATAAGGTCTTCCTGGAAGTAGTAATATTAAGGGGAACTGAAAGGAAGGTAAAAAGTCAAGTCAAACATTAATATTTGATATAATTATATAGAGACAAAGAATCAACTCAATTTGGAATAAATGTTGAGAAGCTTTCAAATGATGCAGACAGAAACATAAATCAAAGAGCTCAAGTATCACAAAAGGTTGGAGACTGCTAGAAATCAAGAATTGTTTTGGTTTCTCATCAGTGAATTTGATACTTAAGGCAATCAAGCTTATATTGAATGAATTATCCTTTTTATAGTAACAATACAGAATATAAAATTCTCAGAACATGATGATGATATTGCTTGGCACAAAGCAGAAATCAATAAATATTAGTTGACTGAGGTAATGAAACAATGAAGCTACTTAAATGATCTTCCCATAGCATAATGAGTTCTTCTTAATATTAATACCTAAATGAAATTCCTAGCCACTCCCACCTTTATGATTAAAGAAATTTAGGGTGCTGTTCCACCAGCAGTGCTAGAGATGTCACACATCAATGCAGCCCACTGTGTTGCTTGATCTCCCCTCAGGGGAAGGTTGTCTCCCCCACAGACAGAGCTTATTAGTTCTGGTTAAATTCTCTTGGCTGCTTGCTCTGCCCATCTACTTGGAGATTTTATTACACACATCCCAGAGCTCTGGACTCTGTGGCTCTTCTGCCCAAACCAATTGCTTATTATCCACCAATTTACACATTTGCTCACACTCTTGCCCCTCCTGGGTCCTGTAGGCTTTCCCGTGGAATAGAAATAAAGAGTTCCCTTCTCTGTATTCCTCCCTGGTAGGCGCATTCACAACACATGGAGTTGGGTCTCAGTTAACTTCCCAATTTACAGAATATAAGATTCTTCTCCTAAACCTCCACTCTGAATTCCCTAAAGAACTGTGATTTCATGAATGAAAGGTTCTTAGAGAGAGGTGTGTTAACTTATGAGAGATCTACTCTTATAGCTAAATAAGGAGATGAGCACTTTTAGGGAAGTTGTAAGCTTCCTATTTCTAATTTTGGCCTCAGTGAAATGAAAAACAGATGCATCACATTCTCATTACCGATGGCATTATTTTGAATGGAGTCAACTGTGGAATATGCAAACTACTACCTTTCTCCCTGGTAGTTAAAATATAAATTAATCAGCAAATTGGTTCTGTGATTACACTCCAATGAACTAGTAAATGATTAACTTAAGCTAGAAAATATTCTTGCTATGATTTTAAATATTTTGCTTATTATTAAATATAAACATTTACAAGACAAGATGTTAATGGTTGTGGAAGGAGAATCACATACTTCTACATTTCTCCATCAAGGAGTTCATCAGAGTGATTCATCAGAAGGAGTGATATAAATTTATTAACTAAATTCTGCTCCACAATAAAGCAAAAAGAAAAAAAAGGGGGGGCATGGAAAAAAAAGAGTTTGTATAAAAGATTAAATGTAAAAATAAAGAAATTTGCTCAATTTAGCATACATGCCATTCTCTCTGCTACACTCTAGATTTTTACAGAATGTGGGTATGCTTGAATGCTTTCTTAATGCTTAACTGATCTATTAAATAATCAGTAAGTTTTTTTGAGGAAGATATGGTTATTGGAAAACAGTTAATTATTGATGTGTCATCATGCCCTTAAGTTATCTCATATACAAGTAAATTTATGAATGGATTTAAATTAATTTAAAAAGCATTTCATGAATAAAAGATGATAACCAATAAGCATTGATCTAGCTTCTTAAAAAATTACATTATCTTTCTTGAGGTAATATTTGAAAGTATAAGTTTACACTCCTCAGATATATGTTTTGAAACCATAACAATCCCCAGAGTACCACTAATCCAGTGGTCCACAGCCTTCCCATTTACTCCTCAATCTTTCCACATCCTCTTAATGATATTAACTTTGCAATTCTGTTTTGGTACATTTTTTGCCTGTTCCTTTGTTATATATTTTTTATCATTATTTATTTATTTATTTTTACTTTCACATATAAGTGAAACTACCTGGTATTTATTTTTCTCTTACTGATTTGTTTTCACTGAGCAGGCTCCCTTTCAAACCAAACTATGCTGTTGCAAATAGCAAAGTTTTTTCTTCTTCCAGTGTGCATTAACCTTTCAGGAAGATAATTAAGATTCTTATGGATGGAAAAATTGCCCACAAAATTAAAATATCTTAGAATTTGGTATCCAAAATCAAGCTAAATAGTTTTTTTACAATTAAGGATAAAAATGATTTGCCAATCTTTGCTAGTATTTTCTATTTAGTTAACAAGTATAGTATCTCAACTACTGACATATATTGAAATTACAGTCACCAAAGTCCTCTATATTATTTTCACATTCTATGCTGAGCCAAGCCTAATTCTTGTACTTGTCTTTTATTTTCTCCTCATGCTATAAGGCTGATATTCTATCACAGAATAATTTATTCTGTTAGACTCAATTGAACCTCCTGTATAACAATATCTTTTGAAGATGAATCTATAACCCAACATATTTGGGCCTTTTTATTACTTGCTTTCTGTTAGTTGTATCTGTGGTAGCTTCAACTAGGGAATTTTCAATATTTTCAAAGATTTCAGATCATATTAATATTTTAAAAACATCATGTTCCATGATGTATACTATCTCTGTTGATATCATTCTATTTGTCTATATTTGGGTGCGGGAGCAGAAATACTCAACCAACTATTAACCCACTCAATTTTATTGTCTATTAGTGTAAACATTTCATTAAAACATATCATGGGGCCCTCCCTGGTGGCACAGCAGGTTAAAGTGCAGCACTGTGAAGCTCTCTGCAGCCAGTGCAGCATGAGTCAAGTCCCGAACAAGGAGGTAACCCACATGGCATGGTTAGACCTCTCCTCAGCAGTGTATCTCAGTCAATCTGCCTGTTCTGCTCCCTGTTCTGTCACTGGTGAATCTCTACATGGCTTGTACCCCAGTTCATGTATGCATAAATAAATACATCCCTATAAAAAAAAGAAAAAAAATGTCATGAAAAACTTTCCAAAATCCCTTGACAAGATGAATTTTCCAACATAGTGTTCATCATAAAAAGGCAATAGGGAGCTGGTATATATAAATCTAGCAAAGTTTTTAAATTCTTTTATATATTTACATATATATGTGTATCTCACATGAAGAAAAGAGGCTGATCTGTTATGACTTACATTCATTAAAGCATTACTTGTTCTGTGAAAACACCAAATTTTCTCAGTGCTCACAAATAATTTCTTTAATAATTTAGTGCAAAGTCTTGTTTGGACTTAACAACAAACATGTCAAGTTGTAATTTGCAGTATCTGTCTTCATTTTCTCTTTGTAAGTTCATACATTATTTACATAAACCCATATACAGCTAGTTCTTCCTCCTATTTTTATGGTTTGTGAAAGATTCTATGCAATTAGTCCATTTCTCCTCAAGAATATGACCATTTGAAGTTCAATTCATCAGAAGGGTCAGGGCCTCAAGTTCACTGGGAATACTAAAATATGACTTGGGGCTCAATTTCCCTATTGATTATTCCAGTTTACTTAGTTATCACCTTCAAAAGACAGTAGTAAACAAATTTAAAAGTATTATGCCCACATTCTGTCATTTTTCTCAATTCCCAGATATCTCGGAAAGGGTCTATCTACTTTCTAGTCTTTGTTTTAACTATTATTAAGTTTTTGGTTCTAAATGTTACTTATAGGTTCAGAACTGTTTTTTTAGTATTTGGTAGGTGATAGAAAATAAGAACAATATTTTTTACATTCTAAATCTGTTAGTTTCATTAGCCATTCTTCTGTGTTACAATTTTTTTTTCTTCCCATGCTTTTTAAAATTTCTAATTATATGTCTGGTTCTTCTTCAAGCAACCTCAAATTATTATTTTGATATGGGAAGGTTATTCATTAATATATAAACAAGAACAATCAAATTTACCACATGTATCTACAACTATTAGCAAAAAATTTGGTCTCAACTGAAAAATGTAACAGAACATTACATACATATAGAAGTACCTTTATCTAAAATCCATGGAGTAAATATAATTATCATTACCACATTAGAGATGAGGAAGTCCAGACACAAATATGTTAAGTCACTTAACCTAAGACCAGGGTATGAATGCAAGCAACACAGTTACAGAGCTTGACCATGCTTAAAAAGTTTATAAGATCATTTCATATATTTAGTTTAAGTATTTGTATGTTGCTTATAGTATCTTTATCTCTTAACAAATTTTTCAATTTTGGTTGAAATACACTCACAATGTCTGCTGTGCTTTAGATAATAACTTTATCTATTAGGCAAGACAAGAATTAACATTAAGTTTTATATTTTAAGAAAAATGAGGAGGGCTCTCCGTGGTGGTACAATGGATTAAAGTGCAGCACTTCAAAGCTGGCTGCAACCACTTCATCATGAGTTTGATTCCAGGCCAGGAAGATGACCCACACGGCATGTCAGACTTCTCCTGACTTGTCCTCTGCTCCTGTCTGCAGTGTACTTCATCAATCTGCCCGTTCTGGTCCCCACTCTGTCTCTGTTGAACCCTCTCACTGCCCCTGCACCTCTGGTCTGTACCCCCATTCTTTTATATATAATTAAATAAATCTTTACTAGAAAAAAATAACAATAATCCTTCCCCATGCTATTGTATGTCCACACATTACATTTAGCTTCTTTGATATTTTCTAGGTATTATTTTTATTTTCTCTAAAGCTGCTATTATTTTTCTCTGTATCTATTTTAATATTGTTAATATTTTCTTCACATCTCTTTATTTCCATCTTTTTTTTTTTAAAGATTTATTTATTTGTGCATACAGAACTGGGGTACAGGCCAGAGGCTCAGGGGCGGCGAGAGGATTCACCAGAGTGGGGAACAGAACAGGCAGATCTACGCAGTACACTGCTGAGGGGAGCAGCGGGCGGGTCAGGAGAGGTCTGCCACGCCATGTGGTCACCTCCGGGGCAGGCGGGAATCGAACTCATGCGAAAGCGGCTTTAGATTCTCAGTGCTGTGCTTTAACCCGCTGCGCCACCAGGGAGGGCCCTATTTCCATCTTTTTTAAGATTCTAAATGTCCAGTATTGTGGGCAAGAATCAGATCATTGTCTCCTAAAATCAATTTCTTTCAAAAAGTCATATTTCATTCATGAACTCTAGTTCACCAAATTTTATGATTTATCTTAAAATTTGTATCATTCTTCCCATTTCTACAAAAGGAATTTTAAAAATCGAAGACTACAGGTTTTAAATTGGTTATATTCAAATTACCTCCTTAAAAGAGGTTTTGGCAAGCTATGTAGGATGAAAACTATGAAAGAAAGGAATTTTATCTTATCAAATTACCTGGAACTTAATATATCAGTCAATGATTCCCTTATTCATACATTAATGAGAAATATGGGAAAGCAAAAACAAAGAGATTACAGTTTTAGATCAAGTCGCTCGCATTTTGCTTAACCTGTGACAAAGATCTTAAATGTTTCCTTTTTAATTTATGATACATTTATAATACTGATATAAATGTGCCTTTAAAAGGTAAAGAAGCATTGTAGAATGTGGCATTAATTAATCCATTCTTTAGCATCACTTAATATAAACAATTTGCTGAGCCTGGTTGTGAATGAGTATCACAAAAGTGCTAGGTACATAAAGAACCATAGTGATAATACTAGAGTGTATATACAAAGTAATAGATACCTTGGAGAAGTTGTGAATGTTACAGGGAATATAGCAATAAGATGTTATTAGAAAAGTGCTAGAAATAATATTATATTGCTTTCTAACTAAATGAAAAATAAAAGATCTTAACAATATAGCCCAGAAAAAAATCAACAACATAAAACTATTAATTTCTAAAAGAACCGGTGGTATAATTAAGGGCATACATTCTTCTTTCCTTTGAAGAAACAGAACTAGCTTCAAAGATATTAGGTGACAATGGTGAATGGTTTCAAGGGTGGAAACACAGCCTGAGGAGAAAAAGGCAATCTGCCTTTATTGTATTAGCTATTTGGCTTCTATCTCCTGCTTCTATCTCTTCTCATTTTTCTGTAAAATAATATGGGCATCTTTCTTTTGTTTCTTTCTCTAATTTTTGGTATTTTATTTCTTGTAGAGCACTGAACCACACAACACATTAGGATAGAAATTAAGTGACAGAGAAATGCAATAGAAGAAATTAGAACAAACCGTTCTTTAAAATTTTCCTGTATAAACAGCATCACATGTGTCACAAAGGTTCCATGTTTGTAGAGTTCATTGGGGGGGGGGAACTATGTGCTTAAATCTCTTTTTTCCTAAAGAGCTATTTTTTAAACTTCTAAATTACTCATAAAAATAAGAAATAATAGTGATGACCAAAATAGAAACTTACACTTAGGATAATGATTTCTATAAATGTTACAGGTTAACAACAAAAAAAAAATAATAATTTACTTTGGGTAATATTACTGCCTATAAAGCTAGGCCATTTCCTCCCTTTTTCTGAGGACTTGAAAATTTAGAACATAATTACAAAAATGCTAAGCAAGGATAATCATTTTGTGGAACATTAATGCTTAGTTCTAATTAGGACTAATTGCTGTGGAGAAAGCAGTGGGTACCACCTGAAATAGTTTTTTCCCAATCAGCTAATAATTTTATATTGCTAAATAAATTTTAGTAAATCAATCAACTTATAAATCCACTAAAGAAAACAAAAAAGTTTATGACAAATTGAGATGGTAAGACCAAATTATATCTTCAATTTAATATAACTCAAAGTAAAGGTTTTTCCACTAAAAATCCTTCCTAAACTTGCAAGAATCAGAATTTTAAATCAGCACATTGATCACAATGGCAAAGATACTCTATATAAATCTATTTAGCTAGCTGTATATATAATTTTTGCATGTTCATATATATAGTTTGGTGGGTATTTCATTTACACATCATAACTAAAATTTATTTCTATGTATTTTGATAGTTATGATATATACTGGAAAATATTTATTGAATATATATTTATTATTATGTTTTTTATGAATTTTAAGATATGATGATGAAATTTTGAATACTTCTGAATAATCCTTAAGATTTTATGTAATACATTATTCTAGTCATTGTATGCTTAAAAGTTAAGGGCTGGCCCTCCCTAGTGGCGATATGGGTTAGGACTCAGCACTGCAAGCTAGCAGCAACCTGCTCAGTGAGAGTTCAATACCCGGCCCCCTCCCCACCCCAACGTGATCCACAGGGTGAGGCAGACCTCTCTGTCTTGCCAGCTGGTCCCCTCAGCAGTGTACTTTGTCAGTAGCACTGTTCTGCTCCCCACTCTGTCTTTGGTGAAGTCTCTCAATGTGCCCTGCACTTCTGGCCTGTACCCCAGTTCTGTATGAATAAATGAATATTAAAAAAAAAAAAAGTCGGGCCCTACTGGGTGGTGCAACAGGTCAAAGCATAGCACTAAGAAGCTAAAGCCACTTCAGCCTGAGTTCCATCCCCACCCCAGAGGTGATCTAGGTGGCACAGCAGACCTCTTCTGACCTACCAGGTGTTCCCCTTGACCCACCAGCTGCTCCCCTCAGCAGTGTACTTAGTCAGTAGGCCTGTTCTGCTCCACACTCTGTCCCTGGTGAATCCTCTCACAGCCCCTGCACCTCTGGCCTGTACCCCAGTTCTGTATACATAAATAAATAAATCTTTAAAAAAAAAAGGTAAGGGCTAATCAGCACAAGGAAAATATGTCTGTGAATTATGGAATTATGGTTTGGTCTTGATATCACTAAATCAACATTTTATTCAGAGCCTATATGTGTGTGTGTGTGTGTGTGTGTGTGTGAATATATATATATATTTCACATTAAAGTTCTTTTGAAATACACATTTTATTTGAGCCAAAATATTGGCTTAGAATTTTTTTTTTTTCTATATGCTTGTTCCCATAAAAGAACACATGTCTGAAAAGGAAGAACAGTCTGTGAATTATTTGATTATTATGATGAGGTCGTGTTTCTATACAGCAGAGACCAGTCACCAGGCTGGTTTCTTGTTAGGCAGAGACAGGAAGGCAAAGGAGAAGCACTACTCTCAGCAGGCTGCTGACCTACTTTGTTATTATAACACTGACTAAGACGCTATGAATGCATTTTTTCCCCCAGTGAAGCTACATACTGACTTGTCAGCAAATTAGTTACCTTTTGTTAGGGCTCTTAAAAATTCTTTAAGGCAGTATATCTAGAAAAAAATAAATTGTCATAATATAACTTCTAGTTTAGAGATTTTCATATTTAAAATATATTACTAGATCTCAAGAAAGAAATAGTTTACTTAAGAGACCTAGTTATATTTCTTAGTTATATTATTTCAATAAATCATTGCCTAAGCAGTTAGTTAAACTTTGTAAAACAAAAAAATGAACTTATTTGAATTTAGTTTTAATACATTTGCTAGACTATGAATAAATAATAATAGTCATCCTAGTTTTAAATGTTCTATTTGTACTTGGGTTATTCCTGTTTTGTTATAAATCATGTGCTGAAGGGAGATATCAATATATAACACTTTCTTTTCCAGTTTCCCAGCACACATTTATTGTGATTGTTAGTTTTTGAAATAGATCTCTTTGAATTGTCTCAATACCCTTATTGAAGTTCCTGATTGAAAATCAACAGAGAGTGATTGAAATGTCTTATTTTCTCTTTCCACAGTTTTAGTTTATACTCATAAGGGATTTTATCTCAATCCATAAGAACCTGACACTAGTACATAATTATATGAATTAGAAAACCAGTACTGTCAGTGTGGCTAAATTAAGAAATACTAAAAGACTTGTAAGAATGACTGCAAGTGAAGTGCACAATACTTGGGTGGTGAAAAGAGGTCAACATTTCCCTAATACCAGCCCAATAATCAGGCATTTGGGTAGTGTATATATTTCAGAAGACAGGACTCAAATTCATATTAATGACTTTCCCACATAATTTTCTATACCACTGAATTGTTTCAGGGTACATCTTGTTAATCACAGAGTAACTTCCAGCAAATATAGAAAAGTGGTATAAATGGCAGGTAGTAGAGTACAAGCATTATCAGGGTAGGGACATTGCCTCATTTAATTCTGTATGTTCAGAGTCTAAAAGGATTGATGCCTGACATAAATTAGATACTCAATAAGATTATCAAGATGGAAAAATAAATAATCTTTACTGATTTCCTAACTGAAGTACAGCGGAGTTAAGTGATTGCCTACTATCACAGAGGTTTTAGTGTTAGAGGCAATCCTAGGAAGTATGTCTCCAAGCTACATAGAGTTAGGATAAAAATAGTATCATCAAGATCAAATAAAATGAGTAAGCCTACCTGTTGATATAAAAATTGTCTTTTGAATAGCTGCTCTCCTTCTTATCACTAATATTCACAATATAAAAGAATTATAATTGGTCTGAATATTATAAAAAAGGTCCCTAGATTTGAGCATAGGCTTAACTGTTTCCTACCCTCTACCTTAGAATTAATTAAGCATAGACATTATGTCAACAAATGTTAAAGAAAACAAAAGTCAATTTATAATTAGACCCACATCCAAATAGAAAAAAAAGATCTATTAAGAAAATTACAAATTCTTAAAATTTGTAAATAAAATTGAAAATGTATGACATCAGATGTAATATAAATTTGTGTTAGAGTAAATAAAAACACACACTCTGACTAAATACCATTGCTACTATTCTGAAAGATACCCATGAAAAATTAATTCATAATTATTTGCAACTTTAATATTATTTCATACCAATGATGAACTATATTTTGACAGCAGAAGTGGTGTTTTCATGTTATATTCTCAGTCAGTTCAATTAGAGACCTGTTGCTTTTCCCTGCTCCTCCACACATTTTATGTCTTGCTCATTCAGTGATAAAAGTGACATATTTCATTTTTGAAAAGTTACCTAATATAGCTTATGTTTTACATTTTTAGATATAGAAGTTCCTACATAGAGCATTTCTCAAACTTTGGATGGGAAAAAACCATGTCAAACACTGTTCTAGACCTGGAAATAGGGCTCCGAACAAAGACCAATTCTTTGACTTGGTAGAATTTATATTTTCAAGTGCAGAGCACAGAAAAATATGAATAACAATTATATGTCTGTTGCTAAATTATTTTTTTATTATAATAGTTTATTTTTACAACGTTTTGTGCCTTTTCCATCTCAGTTGTAATCCCTGAGGACTTCCCACCACCAGATCATCTCTGTGCCATCACCACAGTCCCATGCACTAGCCCTCCCCATTTTTGAACCCATTCCCAACTCCACTCCCATAAAATGTCTCTGGTATATAGTTGTTCATTATTATTTCTCCCCCTGGTCCTTTATGTCCCTGCTATGTGTGAAACCATCTGGTATTTTTCTTTTTCTCTCTGGCTTATTTGACTAAACATGATCTCTTTTTTGCTCCATCCATATTGCTACAAAAGGCCTGAGATTGCCTTTTTGATTGCTGAGTAATATTTCATTGTGTATATGTACCAAAATTCTTTTACAGTAAAATAGAAAGAATTGGAGGATATATTAAGAAAGGAAGTCAGGGAAGGTTGCAAGAAGAAAATGTGAGAACTAAGACAAAAGAGGTAAATAATTGTAAATGAATGTCAAAACTATTCATTTTTGTTTTGACTCTTGATTATTACACTGCAGAAATCAAAACATTTGTTTTAAAAATGGAATTTGAACACAAATATACTTGGCTATGCAAAGTATACTTGTATTTCATAGAATTTTTCAAATATTTACATATCTTTCAGGGTACAGTTTATGAATTTTCTTTGTTTTCTCTGGAAAGACGCATTGTATGAAAGAACTATATTATAAATATTACATTTGAGTTTACATTGATGTACGTGCATCTGTATCTAGAAATAATGCCTTGACAATAATGAATGCTAAAGCCCAAGTTGAAAGGAGCTAATATAAACAGTAACTATTCTTTGAAAGAATAATGTACTATAACTATATGTTTGTACATGCACGCTTGAAACAAAATGACTCAATAAACACTAAGTAAGATATCAAAAAAAAAATAGATGGTGTAATATAAACTTTTCCAGAGATGTTACATGTAAATGAAATATAGTTGTAAAAAAGAAGCATAACATCTGATTTTCTAACCCTGGAAGCAAAATTAAAGTTTCTGTAAACATTTATGGAGTATATATTAGAACATCTTAACATAAACACTTAGAAGTTTTTGGAAAAACACTGAAACCAGAGTGTAAAGTAATACCAAGTACTTACAACCATTTCATTTAGAGACACCCAGCAATCCGGTGGGAAATCCTGTAAGAGTGGCACTAAGAACTGAAGACAGCCATCCCAGTGACACAGGAGCAGCATCATGCCGATGAGGTTAAATATCCTCACCACTGCACTAGCGAGATCATAAGTCATGTGGAAAATCTGTTGGCCAAAAGATGAAATCAATTTTTAGAATAATTCTTGAAGTCTAAGAATACTACCTATGCTGGCATGTTATCACATTAGGTAGTCTAAGTATTGACTTAATAAAAATATGGGAAGAACTTTCACATAAAGAATTGAAGATTATATATCATTTCATCTTACAATGAGGAGGACGCTCTGCTGTATGACTGTTATAATCAGGTTTTATAACAAGGGGTGAGATACATGAATACATCACTGGGCCACCTTTTCATGTACTACATTTCTGGACATTTTAGCAAAGCTGCTTTAGAACAAGGTAATAAATTTGACAAATAAGAGGTATATTCTTTTCTGCTTCTCCTCTCTTGCTATTAGATTTGTTTAAAGACCAAACAATAACCCAAGGATTGAATCCATGAACAGGAGTGTAATAACAACACAGAAAATTGAGAACTAATTGCAGTTAACTTTGTAGCTAAATAAGTGGAGGTATTTTCAAATTGTGTATATTGAAAATTAAAAAGTGACCTTTGAGAAAAAAGTTCTCTGAATCTGATTAGAAAATAATTGCATCATTATTTTTAAAAATTAAAATGGTTTTGTCTAACTATCTTTCTTACATATTTTTTCACAGAATCCAATATGATGGGTGACATTATTTTATAAGACCAAAATTATGACAAATCAATATCCTCCAGTGGAGTTTCAAGTAGAAACTTACATATAGCTTCATATCTATAATGTCTTAGCTATCTCATTATTGTAAGAAATGAGAGCCTCAATCCTTTCTTCAGTAGATCATGTATTATTTTCTTCTGTACTGTTTATATAGTTTATGATTATATTACCCTACTCTACAGTAACAAAACCCACTAGGGAGCAGATCTATATTCTACAATGAGGAAGTAATTTTTTAACTGTTAAAGAATTACTGGGTTAATAAATAAAATTAATAAGTATGCATACATGTAAAGTCATTATATCCTAATATATTTGGAATCACATTTCTATAATTCATCAAAAGTAAAATTAACTTTTCAAGTAATGGAATATTCTATATTAAGAAATTGAAAAATAGAGAAATAGAGAACACACACAAATTTTCTATTTTGACTTAGATATTATATATTTGTTAGGATATTTATATAATTCATAAGAGACATACTAAAGTACGCTGAGGTAAAAATGACATGCAGTTGGAAGCTTGCTTTTGTAAAATTACTATCTGTCTTTAAATGTTTTACATTTTGATAAGCTTCTATTAGGCATTAATTGTTTCTTACTTTTTGATATAGTATCTTAATATGTCATCTTACCTTTTTTTTTTTTTAAGATTTTATTTATTTATGTATCCAGAACTGGGGGGGTACAGACCAGAGGTGCAGGGGTGGTGAGAGGGTTCACCAGAGTGGGGAGCAGAACATGCAGACCAATGAAGTACACTGCTGAGGGGAGTAGCAGGTGGGTCAGGAGAGGTCTGCTGCACCATGTGGGTCACCTCCGGGTCTGGGGATTGAACTCATGCTGAAGTGGGTTTAGCTTCTTGGTGCTGTGCTTTAACCCACTAAGCCACCAGGGAGGGCCCTTACTTTTTAACATAGTAAGTACCATGAGGAAAAACTCCTTTGAGGAGATATACACCTTGTTCTGCATTACTTTTTATGTTTTAATTTTGCTTATTTAATTCACTTTAATTGAGGTAATGTTGGTAAGCAGCACTGTATATATTCAGGAATATGAATTCATACTATAAAAACATTATACCACACCACACCCTCTGCAACAGTCCACTGAATTCCCTGTATTCTTTGCTCTTAACTCTACCTCTCTCCCCATGAATTACCTCTAACTATAAGACTTGCATCCTAGAATTTAGGTATAAAGTACCATGATTTTGATATTCAGACAGCTACACACACACTGATTTATTTTAAAGTATTAAGAATTTTATTTTCCCCTAGATTATTTGTTAGTTAGGCTTCAATTTAAAAAACCCACAAAAAAGTCCTTTTGACGTTATTCCTTTGGCTATTTCTCAGTCATTGAATTGCTAAATAGAACTAGCACACACATTTTTATCAATAACCGCTTATAAAAATAATACAGTAAAACATAGTCTCAAAGATTTCCACTTAAAGTGGAAAAAGAAAAGCAACGTAGGTATAGAAACCATTTGTTTAGTAATAGAGTTCTATATTTATATTGAGTATTCTCACAAAATGGTTCAATATGTCCTTTGGATATTACTTTGTTTCCTTTGGGAAACAAAGTAAGCTGCAGAATATAAACTTCTAGGTGAAATAAGAAACACATCACCTTTAATTGTTTAAAGTAAAAAATTACTACTTTAAATTCTCTGCCAAACTGTCAATTATAACACATAGACAGCAAATCATCATTTGGTTAGCATACTTTATAGAGTGAGCTGTGGCATGTCACAGAGAAAAGGGCTCATTCTCAGTAGAGCTAGTTTTATGGATTTTCTATTTTCATTTTTGGAATTAGATATTTTCTGTGGAATTTTAGGAGGTTGTTTACTAAATAAAGATGGCACAGGCTAATAGCTATCCAACAATACCTTTAAGAAAATCCTATTATTGCTGAAATGTTTTCCAGAGAAACATAAACACTACTCTCATTAAGGGAGTTATAGCTCTTTCATAGCACATTAGAAACATAGTCTTTTGGATTGTTGCTGGTTTTGTTTCCATTTGATTACTAACTTGAGGGAGTATATGTGCTCCTGTTTTCATTATAGTCTATTTACAGTAGCCAAGTCATGGAAATGACATAAATGCCTAACACTAAGTGAGTAGATTTAGAACATACAGTATCTATATCTATCTATCTATCTAGTGTACATATATAGATGGAATACTATTCAGCTATAACATAAAGAACTCTTACAGTTTAGAACTGCAGAATATTGTGCTAAGTGAAATAAGCCAGAGTGATGGTCTTATTGGATGGTCTTCCTCATCTGTATATCAAAGAAAGACAAAACAAAGGGACTTGCAAAGCTAAAGCAAAATGAAGCCTAAGTACATGTATAGGCTAGAGGCTAATAGAGGGGAAGGAAGGAGTATGGATAAATTAGGGGGCAGGAGGACAATGATATATGGCAAAGGAATATGGATGTTCTCGAGTGGGTATGGTTGTTGATGTACATCTAGAAGGTGTGAACCTGTCCCACTAACTCACATACAGTGCTGTAAATCAATGTCACCTCAATAAAAGATAATACAAATACAAAACCTATAAACTTTTTTACACTTGCAGAAGATATAGCCTGTAGACTTCAACACAATGAGCATGCCTCTTTAATAATCCATTCCCTGGTTATTATCTATATGGTATTCCTCAGAGATTTAACATATCTGCATACAGTGACAATACAGTTATAACTAGTTGACACATTAACTGCATCTACTAATAGCTCTAGATTGTATACACTTTGTGATAAAGAACAATTGTGAACAATCACCATTTAAGTTTTTGATATTTGCCTATTTCCGAACAATCTACAATGTCAATGATATAAAAAGAAAAATGTGTAACCTACATAACAGACAATAAGAGACAGTCGTGTCCCTGAAACAAGTGAGCTTGGTTGGTAGTGGAAAGAAAGTAATGAAAAGTAAACATGGTTAAGAGTGTTGATTCCAGAGCCTTTCTGGTGGTGCAGGGGTTAAAGTCTCAACACTCTCAAGCTATCAAGAGCCACTAGTGTTCCATCCCTAGCCAGGGAGCTGACCCACAGGAGAAGAAGACCTTTCCTGTCTTGCCTGATGCTCCCCTTGGCAGTGTATTTCTGTAGGTCTGTCCGTTTTGCGCTTCACTTTATTTTTGGCGCATCCAATTATCCCCTCCCCCCTTACCTCTGCCTACATCCCAGTTCTTGCATGCATAAATAAATAAAAATGAATCTTTAAAGGAGTGTTGGTTCCAGAGATAGACTATCTGGCTGCAAATTTCTGGCTTCACTACTTGGAGACCATTTGCTTAACATTTTGGTTTGGTATAATCTTTTTATATGATGATTTTGTGTATATGATTAAGTCATATGGTTGTTTTAGGAATAAGTTCGTAATTACATGAAAAGTGCTTATAAAGCTGACTGGTACATATTATGTCCTCAACAAAGATCAAGTGGTATTTTTACTATCATTAATGAACAGTTCAAAATCTCAATAGAGCGCTGTTATTTTCTACTTTTGTCATCAAGAGTATCTACATAAAAAATATTCAATGGATATTTTATTATTTGTAGTACAATAAGATTTTTTTTTAAATTTTAGTCATATATTTGTGTAGAATATTAAATTGCTAGATGTGTATAAATATGTATATCTTAAAATCATTGGACAATTATTATTCTTAGAGATAAATGACAAAGTTCAGATGAAATAAACAGAAACTAAATAAAAAGTTTTTGCCAAGCAATTTCTTAAAAAAAATTAGCTACTGGGGAAAGACATAACTTGAAATAAGAAGAGTAAAGTGCTAGTTTCAACTCTGCATTAATGAGTTTCTAAAAATTTGCCTTGGCTTTTTAACTAAAAGGAAATGGAAGAAATGACCTCTGAAGCACATTCAATGTGTAAAATTCCACAATGCCACCCTTTAAGCTAAAAATGAAAGAATAATTTTAGAAAGTGAAAACGGAAGCTGACCTCATATGCGTACACACACACACACACACATACACACAGAATTTGGAAAATAAACCTGAGGAATATAGTATTTTGGATAGGCCATCTCTTCAAATCTTTGCTGATGAATAACATAAATAAGGTAAAATAAAGTATGTTAGTAACCATTCTATTATAACAAAATGCACATGTGGTTCCCAACATACCCAGCCTCTTTGTTCATCATTTAGTTTAGAAAATTCATGTCTAAGCCAGCACACTCCACCATAACCCAGAAATCAATAGAAAAGTCAAGGAAAAAAAAAATACCTGGCTTCTAAAAACTATTAAAATAAAAGCAATACTTCATAAATTTTAGTAGGGCCTTAAGAGTTAGGTCATACATTGGCATCCCATGATGCCACTCTGGCCAGATGAGCAAGTCAAGCTAGAGACATTAATTTATTTGAGTGGATTTGTGTCAGAAATGCTCTGGAAGAAAAAGCGGTGCTGGTTCATTACCTTGGCAAATGTCTTAAAAAAGAAATCACTAAGCACAGGATTTTGGGTTTAAAGCCAATAAAATAGAACTAAAAGCAGTACCAAATAAAACACATATTCTGCCTTTTGGTGAACCCTATTAAGAAAAAAAATAATAATGATACTGAGCCCCCAAAAGAAACATAACACTAAAAAATAAATTAGTTGGCAAAGTTGCTAACAACCCAAGAAACAAATGAGTAAGATTTAATTGGTTAGAACATGGCATGATTTCAAATTTACTAGCTGGACACCTTCCAAACTAAAGATGCATTCTAATGCTTCATCAATTCAGATAACAGTGCATCTAGACATTTGCCAGACCACCTGAAGTGTTTAAAATATCTGACTCTCAAAATTGTCGTAAGACTTACATAAGCAGATACGTATGTAAAGACCTTTAAGAACAACAAACCTCTTACATTTTTTTTTTTTTACTCTCCAGAAAACAGTGAATAAATATTGGCTCTGTGAAGAACACAATATTAAATAAGGATTCTTCATTGTTCATGGAATTACCCTCACTGCACACTCACACAAAACTTTCTTCTCCAGGCACTGTTCATCTGTTTAAAGCAGGACTCATTTTTTCTCTAGGCCTCCTAGAGCTGTCATAATTGTCATTTCCTTGAATACATTTTATAGTAGACACAGTTAATCTCAACATACAACTTTATTTGAGGTGAGGATTTGGTTAGCAGAATAGAAATTTGTGTTAAGCTATTGCTTACTCTTTAATAACAATTTACATGGGTATAGAATCCTTTAATTCTGTTAGGAATTTTCCAACAGGTATTTGAAGACTTGCCTCCATTCTTTCCATGACCCAGTGAAGCTGCACATCAGAGGAGCTACCTAATGTGTGTGTGTGTGTGGGGGGTGTGTGTGTGGGGGGGAATGGAGGGTAATGAATAAATGTATTCATAAATAAACTTATAAAAATAAAACCAAATGTTCTGGCCAAGTCATAACTTATGCTAAAATTGACCAAAGAAAGATACCTTTCCTTATTATTGGTTTGAATTCTTCAGTGAAAAGGTGAGCAGTGTTGGGTGGAGATAGTGAAAACTGTCCATATTCTTCTTATTTCGGGGCATGGGATGGAGAGACAGGATGTGGGTAGTGTGACTCATGGAGTTGTCATATGTACCTTAAATTAAGCAACCTTTTTTGTCCAGCCTACTTGTCAACTAATTCTGCATTATGCCCTCTGACTCCAAATCCAAATGTCTCAGTGCTTTTACTGAGCAGATTATTTTGTAGCAAATTCCCAAATAGGATTTTTATTCTGTATCAGTCTTCATTCCATTTCCCTTGGTTCACAATCTTTTTATAATTCTAAAGATTTTCTTAACTCCATAATAACCCAGGAAGAGAAGAACTTCCTTTCATAGGGCACAGTTGACACCTCTATCAAAGAGTTTGCTATTTGGTTGTGATTATGCATATATGTGCTGTATCTTCACTAGATTGTGAGCCCCTAGAGGTCAAAGAATACATTTGCAATGCAAATACTAATACATATTTACAAAGTAGAAGATATTGGAAAAGAAAAAAAAAATAAGAAGGAAAGATGAAAAGGAGGGAGGTAGGGAGACCCCTGTTTGTGTAGGGGCAAGGTAATGGGAGGCAATAAGTGGCCTGTTTTAATAAACAGGAATCTGTGAGATTATATATTTTTCAAATATTCTTTGTGGTAACAGAATGTAGACAAATTTAAACAGAATATTTACTATGCACACATATTAAATAAACTTAAATACAACATTTGTTTATCATTTTAGACCTTTAGTTCCAGAGTATAACATCCCTGGCTGTCATACCCTGAAGATATCTATAACTATATTAAATTCTCCCACACCACATCCCTGTTGAATTACCTCAAAGAGTAACACAGTGAGTTAAGTAGTCTCTTGTCAGAGTAATGCTAGACTTGTTTGCTGCCTTGCCTTCTACATTTAATTAGTAGCTATAGTCTATAAAACACCTCAGTAAATGTTATTGAATTAAAGGCAATCATAAATGGGTTGTTTCTATCTTTCTATACCCTCACCCCCTTGCACCTAGCACTTTGTTTTAAAAACATGAGCCAATTTTCTGATTAAAAAATTTCAACAATGGTCCATTAACTTTGAGATGAAGGCCAAGATTCTAAGTGTAATATATACACTCTTCATGATCTGGCCACTTACTTCCAAAGCCTCATTTTCAACCCTTCTCCTTAGTTTCCACATTTATTTACTGTGGTCATTATTTGAAAATTTTCATGCTTCTTTCTTCCAACCATCTCCATTAAAATATTTCAAGGTTTTTGCTACCCAGATGAAAAGAACAGAATAGTGTGATCTACTACTTGTTAACATTAATTCAGATTCATACTTATAAAAAATAAATAGTACACAAAATTTGCAATTGAGGTGTCACTTACTGAAAAATAACTTGTATATTTTCAAAGATCTGAATGCTCCCAATAAGATATCTATTTTCCTGTCCATATCCATTGAAATTAACTGAACTTTTTTTTTTATGTTTTTGGTTTGAGTGCCAATAATATAATGGTGGTTTGCAAAACAAGTGCATAACTAGTGATTAATTAAACTTTGATTATGCATAATGAAAACAATTTTAATTACTTTATGAATATTGCTATATGTTTTATAATCATGAAATTATTATTAAATAGAGAACTCAGTTTCTATGTTCTGAATGCATTCCATGCTTGCAGGAGCTTTAAATTATTGCAAGATAGGCAATATTCTTTTTATGATGGTGCAGGCTAGTTTGAGATTTTGAGAAAAACTAAAAAAATATAATATTGATACCTTTGACATTACACCTGACAATATAAGCCCCACTGTTTTTTTTTTTTTTAAGATTTATTTATTTATTCGTGCAGAACTGGGGTATAGGCCAGAGATGCAGAGGGTGAGAGGATTCACCAGAGACAGAGTGGGGAACAGAACAGGCAGATTGACGAAGTACACTGCTGAGGGGAGCAGCAGGCGGGTCAGGAGAGGTCTGCCTCACCATGTGGATCTCCTCCAGGGCAGATGGGGATCGAACTCATGCAGAAGTGGCTTAAGCTTCTTTGTGCTGTGCTTTTAACCCGCTGTGCCACCAGGGAGGGCCTAAGCGCCACTCTTTTTTAAGGTGTTCCGGATCCATTACCAATTTGAGCTAACAGGCGAACCCTGTACCAGACACCTAGACTGAGCCAAAATCCACTGTAAAAAACTGGAAATTTGGACTTATTCCTATTGAGTTGGCACGAGTTAAGCTCAACAGAATTCAGTATTTCTGACAAGTTCTAAATGGAGAAGTCCAAAGGTTGCTATCATTATTATCTGGGCTTTCACCCAGCTCCTCAAACTCACAAATCATTGTCACTTTTTTTTTTTTTTTTTGCTAAATTCAGCATTGATTCTGGACTGTACATTATTTCATCCTTTTGGTTTATTTATGTTGCATGAGAACAGGGGGATATTTTTGTATTATGCTTAGTAGTTTGTTTACAATGAAAAACATGGATTTTATATAAGACTCAAAAGAAAGAAAAGTTCAGGTTCTTATGATCAAATTAGTCACAACAAAACAAAGGAATGAAGAATCCTCCCTACGCTTAGCTCCCTCCTTCATCTGAGGATACTGTAAGAATATGGTCAACTGCAAACCAGGTAGCAGGTCTGGTCCTCACTAGACATCAAATTGCCATGGAGTTTGATCATGGACTTTCAGATCTCCAGAATTGTGAGACATCTAGTATATGGTATACTGGGTACACAAGCACACGGTATTTTGTTCTAGCAACCTGAGCTGACTAACACAGGATTTAGTTAACTATATAGAACATTTAAAAAAAAAATCATAGCTCTTTAAATATTTCATTACCATCTGTCAATTAGAATTTACAAAGAAACTATCACTGAGTAGCAAGTGATAAAATCAGTATTAAGTGAAAGGCACATTTATGTGATATGCTTGCTTATAAGAATATAAATTCACCAGGAATTTCAATATATTTCAAAATATATTTCAAAATATATTTGACTTCTATGGCCAGAGATTGAGCAACATATTAAAGCATGGTGAGAAAATTCAAGTCTAAAATTTGGAATAACGCAATACCATTCTTTCTGTTCCATTCACATTCTACACCTACCTCAATTCATATTTTGTACTTTTCTCCCAATCCTATGGTTCTCAACTATCCATAATTCATATTCTCATCATTTTTAACCTGGACTATTAAACTGCCTTATAATTAATCAACATATTTATTGATGAAAGCTGAGAAAAATTAAGAACAAAGAAAATAGAAAATAACATTTATATTTAATTCTACCACTGACTTAACTATTGCTAATGTTTTGGTGTAGTTCTGCCTAGATATTTTAAGGTATTTAATTTATATACATTCTCTTTATATAATTTTATGTATTATTTTAAAAGGGAGAAATCACTACTTACATATTTATAAACAATCTTTCATTCAGTAGTACATAAAGGTTTTTTTTTCTGCATATAAGGATATTTTTATTATTAGTTTCCTTGCTTGTTCTTTGCATATTATGTCATTTCCAATTTCTATAATAGAATATTTACGTGTCTAGTTGATACTACATCTATATCTAAAATTGTGACCTCTTAGTTTATTATAAAAATAGATTAAAATTTATTCAACTAATGTGCTATGGCTGGTCATTTAGAAGATAGTTTCAAACACTGAGTGAAATCTTACAAAAGAGATCTGGCTGGACAGTTAGAAGACAGTTTCAAGCACTAACTGAAATCTTATAAAAAAGATCTACAAAATAAGAAATATAGCACACATGAATATAGCACACATGATTTTGAATTATGTGACCTTTTTTTTATCTTTTCAGTTTTATATCTAATTCTAGAATCAAAACATCTACCAAAATTAATAAAGTTGGCTTAATTCACAACATAATCACTTACAAATTTGTTTGAACCCATAAACAGAGGTACACATAAATATGAATGGATTTGTTATATGTATCATGGAAGAGATTTGAAGTTTACTTAGTCATCCATTTGTGCCTTCTTCGAAAATACTTTGCTCCACTTTGATGAATCATAAATGGTTAAGGTAAACGCAACTCTTTAGAACATCATTCTCATGTAAGATAAGAAGCCATTTTGCTGTATTAATCTAACAAAAGGGATGTTAAAACACAACTATCTCCTGGAAAAATTTTATATTGTCTAATCTTCTAGGAGTGAGGGGTCCACACCCTTGGGAGCCCTGGCTATTCCTAGCAGGAAAAGAGCTATCTCAACTGCAGCAAAAATGCATGTAACACTCAAGGTTAGTGCTTCATCTTCCACTCACAGTCACAAAAAACAAGCTCATGCTTGGCACTGGCAACCTACACATGTTTCACTGGATTGTGAGACTTGAATGAAACCGAACCTCCTGCTTGTCACAGTGATGGATATTCAATGAAAGGTAGCTCTTATTATTCATAATTAATACAGGCCTAGGCAGAATGCTGAATGAATAAGCAGCTATAAAAATCAAACAATTGGGGGCCCTCCCTGGTGGTGTAACCGGTTAGGACACAGCACTGCAAGCTGGCCACAAATGCTGCAGTACAATTTCGATCCCTGCCCAAGTGATCCACAGGGCCCGGCGGACCTCTCATGACCCTCCCATTGCTCCCCTCAAAAGTGTACTTCGTCCATCTGCCTGTTCTGCTTCCCACTCTGTCTCTGGTGAATCCTCTCATCACTGGTGCACCTCTGGCCTATACCCCAGTTCTGTATGCAGTAAATAAATCTTAAAAAACAATCGCCCAATTGCAACAGTCATCTGAAAGGGTGTCATAGACAACTTGTTCTTTTTTTAACAGGTAGCAAGAATGGATGCCAACGAGACTAAATGCTTTCACAATCATAAAAGTTCAAGAACTACTATTCTTGAGTCCTTGAATACTTTTTGCCATTTACTTTGATGAATTTCTCTGACTCTACAGCTGTCTTTTACTTTCAAAACATATAGAGCAGTGCATGTGTGCGCACCTTTGTTTTTCCCCCTCACATTTTCTATATATCTCTTTATCTTTAATGCTCCTGACTGTAATGAATAAATTTTGATTTATATTTATATTGTGTTGTAACAAATTAATCTAAAATTTGTCAATTAAATTTCACATAATTCCTTTATAATTAAATTTATGTCTTACAAAATTAACAGAATGAAGCATAATAACAAGTTCTTTCCCTAATTATAACTTAGTTTCAGAAAGAATTTATGCAAATTTTCAGGTATCAAAATCAGAATGCACAAATATCAATGACTAAAAATAATTCATCATAATTTATACGATTATGAAAATGTTATCCATTGAACTAAATAAAAAAAGTCAATTGACAGTGCAATTCTAGTGGGTAGCACATTTTCAATAGAAAGTTCATTCTACTTAAAACTAGGAAAGATTAAAAAAAAGTCTTCTGCTATAATTGTAATAACACTGTAGATTATAAACACCAGAAATTACTTCAAGGCCTGATTCCATTTAATGCTAAGTGGATCAACATTCCTCTACATAAAGATAATAAAATTTTGAATTTAAAAATATTTTCCTGACTCTTAGTAAGTTTTCTTTTAATTAATGCTATTTGGTTTGTAAACTTGTTCTTAACTCTATCACCATCAAAACTATGTTATAATAATAGAAACAGTTTGCGATGCATCCTTATATTCCATTTTGGAAATCATACATATCATATATAAAATATTTTGGAGATAATCTCTATCTAATCTCCAAATACATAATAGTCATTATATATTACGCATAATACATACATTTCTCTTAAGACAGGAGAAAGAGCTATAAATTAGAATGTTGAGTAAACGTAATTACATTTTTCAGCAAAACATGTTCTCTTTATTCTAGAATATGATATTTACATAAAGAATATCTACTGGAAAAACAAAGTAAAATTTTACTACATTTAATAACATAGCGTTTAATACTTCTTAATAGACTTCTTTATTAACAATGTGACAAGAGGGGCAAAGCTATAATATTCACAAATAGAGATGTAATTTTCAAATGACATATTTATGCATTGAGAATGGGCTCAAAATAAAAATAGTAAGTGTTCATAATGATTCATATTTTCATCACTTCTATTTTTTAAAGTACTTTAAGGCATCTCATTGTTTTATTATTTTTAAAGAAAGCTTTAAAGTGGTCCTGGTTGCCTTTAGATTTCTTGATCTTTATTTTACATTGTCTACAATTTCATCTATCTCCTTTACTAACATAGGTCTAGAAGTAGCCTTTACTTCCTCCAAACAAACCTCCTTTGTCCTTTCAGAACATACTGAAATCCTTCCTCATGTGTCTCCACAGCACCTTTGTGCTTTACTTTAGCATTCAGTACACTGAGACATAATCGTTTGTCTATTTGTCGGTCCCTTTATTAGACAGTATGCACTAGTCTATAGACACTAGGAATTCTCTTTCATCATATATCTAGTAATATACATACCATTTTAGCTTTGCATAAAGCTCAGTGACTACTTGAGTTAAAAAAAAAAGTTACAAGAATTTTAAATAAGTTTGCAGATAATAGATGTAGCTGATTTTGCTCCATACTCTAGTGAGGTTATTTAGGATTTTTACCATCCTATATCATATTCAAGTGAGCCATTATAAATAACCAGGGCATACAATAGTGAAGGCAAAGATAAATAGATGGGACTACATCAAGTTAAAGAGCTTTTGTACAGCAAAAGAGACATTACTAAAAACAAACAGAAAGATCA
>NW_004567108.1:52794623-52814838 GCF_000260355.1 Condylura cristata | reverse complement strand
GATTTGGTGATGGGAAACCCACGGGGATTACAATTGAGATGGAAAAAAAAATGTGCAAAATGATGTAAAAATAAACTTTTTTTTTTAAAAAAAAATAATAACCAGGGCATAACAACAAAATAAATTCAAAGTCTTAACATCTACTATAAATTAGCACTATCTTAGAAACAACATACTGTGTTACACATTGATTTCTCAAAATTAAGTGGATAAATCTTTGCAGAAACAGAAAATCTACATATTTAATCATTATAGAGAAGATACAGGACTTAATCAAAAAAGATAGGTGGTAAATAGACTGTGACATACCAATAATGCTCAAGGTTATGGGAACAGGTGAATTGTTCATGCAGTCAGTCAAAGGAAAACAATATAATGACTCAGATGGCAATTTAAAGTTGATCTAGAGAAAAAAAAAATGGCAAAAAGAAGTACCTAAGATGTACTTTGAGAAAGAATAGGCAAAACCAAGACTAAATCTTTTGAAGTCAAAAGTAGGTTTACATAAAGAATTTCAAAGAAAAGAAGAAAGGTCAAGAGAAAAAAAATAACTCCTTGATTTTGTTGCTAAAGAGGCCAATAACCTTGATACTAAGGAAGTGTCTAGCATAGACGATAAGCATAAGAAGGCAGAAGAGAACTGACTTAAAATAAAACTTACATTAAAAGAGAAGTTTTGTGTGTACAGTTTTTTTTTCTCAAATATCATTTAAAAGAGTATTTTATATATATATATATATATATATATATATATATATATATATATATATATATATATAATGTTACCATCTCTCTACTCTTTCTCTCTCTCTCTCTCTTTCACTTTCTCCCAGAATGGTCCTGTGATACCACCTCAGAAAAATTAAAGGCCTACAGAGATGTAATTTGAAAACAGCAGCATCAATATAATCAATAAAGTATTAACTTTCCTTTATATATTGCTGAAATATTATTGGTGTGGTTAATTTAAATAGTTTTTATATTAAAGAGATAGAGAAATAAGACTTATTTGTCACTGATTGAAATACAAATTGGTATACTTTGTTTACAAAATGACAGCTATGCATTATGATTTTCAAAATACTCCACATATTCTAAAATACAAATTAGCATTAATAGCCACAGCTGTTGTCAAATATGGTTCTCGGAATATATCAGCAAAAAAAACACAGAAAAAGATTTCCACTCTCATGGAGTCTACATTCTAATGATGAAGGGGGCATACATAACACATAAAATAAAAGTAATACAGTCATATAGCATGTTGAAAGATTTTAAGCTTTATGGCAAAAGGAAAACAGAAAAGCAATGTCAGGGAGAGCAAGTAAAGTAAAAGGCTTGGTAAGTGTGGGGTCAAGGATGGCATTTGCAATTTAATTGGAATCATCATGGTAGGTAGGCCTTGTTGAGAAAGATTGGAATGAGTAGGCAACCTTAGTCTTAACAGTTCTGGAAGAAACAAATCACTATGAGAAAGATCAGGCAATGAGTGAAAAGTCGTAGGTTCATAATTGGGTAGTAGAAGAGGGGAGAAGTTTCCTAGGGAATAAAGTCAAAGAGCTAATGAGTATGCAATATAAGTTTCTGAGGGTCAGAACAAAAATCTGTTTGATGTATAAAAGCAAATCAAATTGTTGATGGGAATGGACACTGTTGAATAAATGACAGTGACTTAAAAAGAAAAATGAGCTAAGCATAGATATGAGCTGGTAAAGAGCCTGGAAGTGAAAGATTCCTAAAGAAATTCAATATAAAGTAATCAGAATACAGAGTGAGGAAAGGGAGAGGGAATCAGGGTGATATGACAGGTTGTGATGAAAGATGATATTGGAAGTTTTGAATATGAATAACTTAAGATGCCTTATTTAGGAAATAAGAATGTTTTCTTAGGAGGTTTAAATAGGGGGAGACATGACCACATATGAACTTTTCAAACATCACTCCTTTAACTGCACTGAAGAATGATTTGCAAAGGAAAAAATATAGCTAAGATGAATTTGATTTCAAACTGTTATTGCAATAATTCAAGCTTTATATAATGGTAGTCTGTCTCAGTGACAGAGGGATTAAAAGCAATTTAAAAAATGGAACTGAGAGTACCTGATAATAAACTGGATGCAGAGAATAAAAAAACAGGCAAGAGGTAAAATGGCTCCCACATTTCTGGTTGCAGTATTTAGATGAGTGGAATTATGCAATCCCAACAAATCAGAAAAAGTGATTTTAGGGAAGAAAGACTAAAATTGCAATTTTGTACAAACTGAGATTAAACTGCCTACAATTCACCTCAGTGAAATCCAGTAGGCAGTTAGAAATAAGACATTCAGAAAAAAGGATTTAGCCAGAGGTAAACATTTTAAAGGTTATTGGGCTGAGTATGGTGGTTAAGATCACTGGTAGGCAATAACATAACTTAAGTAGAAAAGAAAGAAAAAAAAAAAAACATTTCTGGATGGATGATGAGACAAAGTTACCTCTCCAGAAGGGATTACAAAGACATAAGGTTTGAAAGCTGAAAACATCTTTCTGCAGAGAAAATAGCATCTTTCCCCTTTTGATTGAGAAACTATAGACTCATGATTGCTGGGAGAAAAAAGAGATGTAGTTTTACCAACATCACAAACTCCTAACATTGCTACATAATTTGTGGGAAACACTGAAAATGAAAATGGTCAAACAATACTATGAATTACAACATAGAAGTAACAGAGCATTAAGTCAAGCACAATGTGATTACAACAGACACGCGTCCTTGGGCCATGGAATGACAATATCCCATCCAAATCTAAAACCATGAGGATGAATACTGAAAAGCAATGTGGATTGGGGAAAGGTGAGATAAGGCAAAATCTTGAAGGCCTATATTTTGTAAAAAGTAGCTAAGTTCCTAGTAGAAAAGAATAAGAAAGCAAACAAAAATGAGCATGATGACCATAATTTATTTCCTCTATCATAATTTCCCAAGGTGTAGAGTATAAAATCCTTTCTAATGTCATACTTTATACCCGAAAATCAACAACAACAACAACAAAAAATACCTTTTTCCTTTTAGGGGAAAGTTCAGAATTGCAATAGCATTAATGTAATAAAGATGGGCTTGGAAACTAAAACTCACTGGCTTATCATATTCCTCAGGAAGCTGAATGTGAGGTCAGGTAGTCAAAATGAGACCTAACAAACAGTATATTTTCTTGTACAATATTGTATTTATTATTTAAGGTAACCTGACCAATGACAAATTAGTGAGGTAAGCTGCAGTAGCACAATAACAATTATCCTTAGCCTCTACATATCTCACTTGGAAAAAAAAAATGGAATAATTTAACCCTAATCTTCCAGATAGCATAATTTCAATTATAAAATAGACTACTGGTACATTCACTGTAATTGTAAAATTTAAGGCAATCTAATATCCTTTTTCAAAGCAAAATGAATCATGGGAGAGGGCATGCACGACTGTTTTTACTAACATTTCCCCAGATTGGTCAGTATTCTCTGTTTTCATGTTCACAGACTAGAAGAACAATGGATTATACTAGCATATTTAAATAGTTCACTTAGTGCTTACATTAGGAGAAATACTTTTCAATCCTCTAATTGATTGACTCATGATTCTTAAACATAAAATTTACATTGTTTGCTGGTCATCTCATATGTTTTATTTTTTAACTTACCTAATAATAAGCATGCATATGATATAGGCATAATGGACAAATTGATGGTAAGGAGTTTTAACTTTAGTTTGACTACAAGAATTTAAAGTCTTCTTTCTCTGTTTCCAATGGAAATTGCTTATCTAGTTGAACCTTACCAACACTATCAGGGCACACATAAGTAAGCTCTGGTGATTCACACTGCAGCATTTTCTCGGAATCCCTGGGACTTTCTGGTATGCCTTTGCAGTTCTTAAAGTTTGGACATCTCTCCATTTATTTATGACTATTTTCATCCTAAAAATTTAAGTTAAAACAGCATCCAACAAATGTAAATGTAACAATAATCTAATTGAAAACTTTCAAGGATGCAGAATGAACTGAAAAACAGTGATTAGGACAGATGTAAAAATTCACAATCCATTAGGACATAGCTTGCCAGGAGGCCAGTCGCTAAATGGCTCTAACCTTTTAATCACCAAACTTGAGAAGAAACAAAGGAGAACAATCTGTGATCTTGCAAATCCTTTTTTAAAGATTTATTTATTTATGCATACAGAACTGGGCTACAGACCAGAGGTGCAGGGGCAGTGAGAGGAGTCACCAGAGAGAGTGGGGAGCAGAACAGACTGACTGACGAAATACACTGCTAAGGGGAGCAGAGGGCGGGTAATGAGAGTTCTGCTGTGCCACGTGGGTCACCTCCCTGGTGAGGGGGGATTGAACTTGTGCTTAAGCTGCAGCTGCTTCATAGTGCTGCACTTTAACCCATAGTGCCACCAGAAAGAACTGATTGCAAATATTTTTTTTAACTAGCTATGCAATAAAATGATTACCTGTGATTTGTGAAGACTCATAATACATTACCCTTCCTACTATCCATTCATTATTTTTAAAATTCAAGTTACTGAAACCCTTCTTATACTTTAACTTAATTCTATGGCACTGCTGAAGTCAGCCTTGGGTTGAAGATTAATGAGATCACTGTAAATGTTTCTTTTTTGTTTTGTTTTTATTTAGTTGCTAGTAAACTTTGGAATTAAACAGATAATGCAGGAACGCATTCTCTTAATAAAAGTTCAAGCAATCCAGAAACTAATTTAGTAAAAAGCAAAAGTTCTACTCTTACTTTGATGCAGCCCTTTATTTAAAACTAGTCAGTTCACATACCCATGTTTTTTATTCTGATATATTCTGGAAATAAAAAAAAAAAATCAAAGACAGATGTAATTTCCTAAAACACAGGTTTAGTCAAATGATCTCCTCTCATAGTTGAGCATTTCTCCTACATTAAATAAACTTGTTATAGTTTATCACTTAAAGGACTCAAATCTCCACTTTCAAAGTTCTGAAATAAACTCTTAGGTGTCATTTTTGTTTATAATTAATGGAATTATTTGTATTTGCACAAAGATTTTTATACCTTGTATATGTTTACACTTTCCTACAGTTCACACTTTTCTACATGATTCTTAGTGAAAAATTACATCATTGACCCTCACTTATTAAAAAAGTGCCTATTCTTTTAGGTCTAACAAATGCTAACATGAAGCTAATAATGATACAAAAGGTCATTAGTACTTTCTCTGTTGACCCCTGAAATTTTATTCTGCAATTCTCATGTGGGTTATACTCCAATTTTAAAGTAAACATCTTATATATTTCTCTAGATATTAACTACTTGGTATATACCTCCAGATCTTAAAACACATTTATTAAAATGATGAAATACATACAGTAGATAGAGCTTAAAATATCCACTGAAAACTGACAAGTTTAGGCATGTAAGAGCCAGCTGGGAAAGTTTGTCAACCTTGAGAGAGGAGGGTGGACATGTCAAAACTGGTGGCTAGTTCTGGGACTGAGACTTCCAAATAGGGAAGACAAAGATCACATCTTAACTCCTGGACAACTCTTAAACAAGATATAATTTTTTTCTGGGAAGTTCAAGAGCAAAAGTTCAAGGACAAAATAAATAATGTTTTTAAACTTAAGTGTCATTTTATTCCATGTCATTAAGCAACATGTTTCCTAATTGGGTCTTCAGGAAACTTCACTGATTTTCACCCCACAGCCAGTATGTTGTAAGAAACCCACAAAGGAATGAAATTAAGGTGACCTGCAATATCGGGAACATTGAATTAAATGCCAACTTAGCAAGGATTTAGACAAAATTACAAATTTGACATAGTTATTTTAATATGTTTACCATTTTACAAACACTGCCAGCTGGGTTTTCAAATTTATCTTTCTATTATTCAAAAACTCTGATCTCACAGTTCTCATATTCCAATGAAAAGGATAAGATTTTCCATTAAAATAATATCTAGAAATGGCCCTCCCTGGTGGCGCAGCGGGTTAAAGCACAGCACTGAGAATCTGAAGCCACTTCCGCATGAGTTCGATTCCCGCCTGCCGCCTGCCCCGGAGGAGACCACATGGCGAGCCAGACCTCTCCTGACCCGCCCGCTGCTCCCCTCAGCAGTGTACTTCGTCAGTCTGCCTGTTCTGCTCCCCACTCTGTCTCTGGTGAAGCCTCTCACCGTCCCTGAGCCTCTGGCCTGTACCCCAGTTCTGTATGAATAAATAAATAAATAAATCTTTAAAAAAAAATAATATCTAGAAATGTATAATTTTGGTTAATAGAGAGAAATATCCATATCATACAGCAGTACTTGGGTTTTAACAGCAGCTCAGTAAGAGCCACAAGAGAGGGGCCCTCCCTGGTGGCACAGCAGGTTAAAGCACAGCACAAAGAAGCTTAAGCCACTTCCGCATGAGTTCGATCCCTGCCTCCCCCGAGGAGATCCACATGGCGATGCAGACCTCTCCTCACCGGCCCGTTGCTCCCTCCAGCAGTGTACCTCGAAGAATCTGCCTGTTCTGATCCCTGCTCTGTCTCTGGTGAATCCTCTCACCCTCCACATCTCTGGCCTGTACCCCAGTTCTGTACAAATAAATAAATAAATCTTAAAAAAAAAAAAGAGCCACAAGAGAATTCATATTAAAAAGGATAAAGATAAGAGAAAATATGTCAGTAAAGCAGCAAAATATATCCTGGTGTTGATGCATTTCACCAGGAAACAAAAGACTAATTAAGGTCATGTAATGGCAGAAGAGAAAGTAGTGTAAACGACTGGTAACTTCTATAATGAACGCCAGTAAAGATATAATCTCATTTTTTTTCCCTCCAGTTAGTAAAAATGAAGGAATTAAACAATTTGAATATCAATGATTCTTCTAAGTAAAGGCTTTAAGCTAGATATTAATCTGGTTATATACTAATAACATTATTACATATTTCTAACAGATGAAAAGTAGGAAGGCAATAGATACAGAATGATGGGATATGGTAGGGTTACAACTCTTGGAGGTGGGGATTTCATGGGGAAATCATACATTGTACAAAAATGAGGGATGATATAATGTATTGAAAATAAATAAAATAAGTAAATAAAATAAAAGAGGTTAGTAAGAAGGTGATAGAGTCTGGAGAGGAATGAGGATTGACTTCAGCTGTGACTAAAAATTGTGATTTGGCTGTTGCCTGGAGGACTGATAAACAGGAAAGAAAATGAGCCCTGAGATAGCAGCTTACATTTAAAGGAAATATTCTGGGATATTAAGGGAGTATCTGGAATGAGTGAGAGGACAACTCTCGGGAAATGTGTTTGAGACTGATTGGCTTTTCTTATCTAGTCCCCTGCCACATGCACCTATTCTATTTTGCAAAGTCTTTCATCTCCATCATGGCAATTAATGGAAAGGTAAACACAGTCTGTTAAGGTATGGAGAGGATTACTGGGTTTCTGATGTTGTCTCCCTCCTTTTATCACAGAAGAATCATTTATCAGGAATGTGACTTTGGAGTCAGACCAAGATGTGACTCCACCTCAGTTATCAACTATAATTTTGAAGTTAGTTTACTCTTGTTTCTTGAAAAAAAAAAATTGAAAAAAATGTGACGGGCACTTAATAAACGATCTTGTTTAAACATATTGTTGTTTTCATTTTCCCTTGAATTGGCCCATCTGTTCCTTACTATCTTCCTGTCACTTAGCTGATAAATTAAATCCTGACTCCACTATTATCAACAACCTAGGAAAGATAAGCAAGAAATACAAACACTGGCAGTGAGTTTTACTTGTTGAGAGCTTTGATAATTTTACATGCGCAATAATGTCTGAAATTGAGTGGTAAGTAGGTTCAATTGGCAGTATTGAACTGGCAGTATCAAAAGACAGGGAAGGAGGCTCCATGCTCCCCACCCACAATCTACATTTGTCATTTTTTTTAAGTAGACTAGAGGCATGTTCTTAATTTTATGTAAAAGACTCCTGCATCTGCCAATATTCTATATATCTTCCTCTTCCTTCAAGAGATGTTAACCCTTACCCTCCAGTAAAAATTCTAGACTTGGCCCTATTGAGAAACATCAAAGGAAGAAATGGCAAAACAACTTTCTGCTACACCACAACTGGTGAGGGGGGAGAAAAGAAGGAGCAGCAGAAACTCTTTGAATATTCTTGGTGTATGCACATAGTCCCAAAGTTAAGGTATGTTTATACAGAAGCTACTAGCTCTATCTATTTGCTGAAATATTTTTGTGTAATTGATCTAGTTTAAAAATAAAAGGATATGGGAGAAATTTGTGGTTATTATCCAATCGTCCTTCAAACTTTCATTAAAGTAACTTCATTTTGCTGATGTCTGAAATATTGCTCTAAATTATAATTTCTTTACTACCTTATAGATAGTAGGAAATAAAATGTAAATAGAAGCATTTCAGTGGGGCCTCCAGGGAAGCTCTTTAAGAAGGAAAGAGGGTGCATTGAAAGCAGGAGGTCACCTTTTACCCTTAACCTTGCTGAAACTCCAAGAGTCATATTTTGACAAAAATGCAACCTTGGTAATAGCAGCTCAAAAGAAAGAACTGGCCTGTGTCCCTAATGACAACATATCTGTCATGTGACCCCTGAACTCCAGTTGTTATTTTGTGTCTCTAATAATAACAGCTGAGCCTAATCCTAACTGATATAGAGCTTATGCTTTTATTATGTTATTACTCTTTTAAAAAGAGATTAGAAAGTGTTCAAAATCAAGGTGAATGTCAGTGTTTGGTGGGCAAGTGGGCAGCAGCGAGCAGGAATTCATCACAAGAGATTGTGCTGGGTGTGCAGAGTACTGCTGGCCCAGCAACCTCCAGGAAGAAGTGCCACTCTGACGTCCTGAACACCTGTGGTATATAGGGCACAGGTGGCAATTTGGCAACTGTCAGCCTGGTCTTTTGAGTCATGGCCAAAACTCAATTTGGGTAACACATTACCCATTGTACATGCCCTAATTTCCTGAGATTTCCTCAGATGGGGTAGCTTGCTGCTTAGGTTCCTTATTTTATCCCTTATTTCATTTGTTAATAGAAAAAAAAAACTGTTCTAGGAAAATATTCAAAAGCAATTGATTGCTTTGTACTTCAATTTAGACTCTAAATGAATTGAATTTTCTTCAGATAAGTGGTGACTGTGCAATATGAATATCTCCCATGCATATTTTATTCTGGTTCTTTTTTTTTATTTGACATGTGACTATCAATACTATCAAAACTTGAAAGAAAATTCATGTTATTTCCTCTCAGTTTCTCTCAATACAAGCTTTTTCAACACATAATTTAAAATTTGGGACAGTTACTACCAAAATGGCGAATACATATAGCACAATAATAAAGTGAAAACTGTCTTATTAAAAATTATTACTAAGCGGCCCTCCCTGGTGGCGCAGCGGGTTAAAGCACAGCACTGAGAAGCTAAAAGCCACTTCCGCGTGAGTTCGATTCCCGCCTGCCCGGGAGGTGACCACATGGCGTGGCAGACCTCTCCTGACGGGCCCGCTGCTCCCCTCAGCAGTGTACTTTGTCCATCTGCCTGTTCTGCTCCCCACTCTGTCTCTGGTGAAGCCTCTCACCACCCCTGAGCCTCTGGCCTGTACCCCAGCTCTGTATGCACAAATAAATAAATCTTTAAAAAAATATATATTACTAAGCAAGCAAGCTGTTTTCATCTCATTTAAATCACTAAAATAATATATGTCATAACCTCTCAACAGTTTGAGCAAGAGGGGAGGAGTTGTGTCTGAACCTATTAATCAGACATTCAATGATGTTTTAGACTAGGGATTAATGCATAGTTTATCTTTTATCAAAGGTATTACCTCTTTTTCTCTGAAAAAGAGTAAGTTGGTATAGCCATACTTAGGGAAAAATTCAGTGTTAAAAAATGGATGCAAAAAAACTATAGTATGTGGTTTTCAGTTTTGCATACAAGATAATGTCCAAGAGCAACTCTTCCTAAGACATAAAGCTATCTTCTCAGGAGCCAGTGCAGAGTTTAGTAACTGTGAAGGTTAATAACCGAGGAGCAGGATACAGTCAGCAATGATAATACCATGTGTTGATTAGTAGATTTGGAATCTAATCTCTATGTAGATTTTATAGTAGGAGGTATTGTAGTTATTGTATAGTTACTAATTGTAAGTGTTTACATTTGAAACCCTCAAAAAAAAAAACAAAAAAAAAAACCTCTCAAGTTATCCATCTCCATTCACAGAGGAACAAGCAAGGGGTCATGAGATCAGGTAATTGCCAAATGTCACCACGCTAGAAGTGGAGTCATGTTTCAAAACCATTTTATATGTTGTTAAAACCTCCATTTCAGCCAACACCAAAGACAAAGAACCATTGTGCTTAAGAATTATATAAAACACAAATATTAGATATGCTGTTTAGTAAAATGTATACAACTTAGGGATATGTCCAGAATTTGAAACCACCAATTCTTGTTGCACTAGTTGCATGTAGTAACCACTCATTCTCTGATGATACACATTTCAAATTGAATTTTTAAGCCATTAGAGAATGAAAAACAAATGCATATAATAAACAAAATAAAGCACTAACAAATAAATGATAAAGAATTAAGAATCTTACTATGGTTATATAGCTTGACACAACTGTAGGGCTTTTCTCCATGTAGAAGAATAATTTGTCATTTAAATCTTGAACATGTAATTTAAATGAATATTCTAGGAATCTTCTAAAGGTATATTATTATAAGCCATATATATTGCATGAACATTTATATAAGTTATATATATATATATATATGTTAGTAAAACCATTGAGTTCTTCAAACTGAGATAATTCATAGAAATCTTTGAGTATAGAGACAATAATAGTAACCAACTAAACCATCTTTTTTGGTTGGTACAGCAGATGTTAGCAATTGCTCAAAATCCATCTCTACTGCACATTAAGCTTCCATTAGTGTTGCCTTAATTAATCAGACATTTGGAGTTTTCTTTGCTTTATATTTTGTATTTCTTTTGCAGTAACCATTTACTTTCTTAAACTGTACAATTACAAAATACATATTTAAACTTTGCATACTCCTCTACCTAGGGCCAAAACAAGTTGAAACAGAAATAGCTCTACATTAGCAACTTGTTGAATATGTCCTTAGCATATTCAACAATGATTTTGGTCACTGAAAAATGTTTCCAATTTATAGAATTAATTTGAAAATCTAGTAAATAATATCACTAGATGTTTAAGAATTTGAAAATGATGAGCATAAATTTTTTGCTGTACTCTGCATTTGGTGAATTTATACAGGAAGATAACAGTTTTGTGTGGCAACTCACACTCAGCTTTCTTAAAAATAATTCTTGTTCAATATCAAATACATTTTTGAGAATAGCACTGTACATTTAAAAGGTCAGTAAGTTGATGGAAATTGTGCAGAATCAGCTCTATAGATTCTTATGGTTAGTATAATGTAAGGGACCCAATCATTATTTTTTTTCATATATCTAGGTCATTTCAAAATTAAGGGCATATTCAGATAGTCCCCCAATGTAAACATCAACAACATTAAAATTCTCTGTATGCATTTCAAAGACATATTTGTGTATTCAATGATATTTTCTCACTTTTTATCCCTGATGAGAGAATCTTCAAAATTCTATATTTTCAAAACATCTATATTTTCAAAATAGTGTAAGAGTATTATCATGAGATAATGTGCTATACCTTGATTTGAAGAAAAATACAGTAAAACCTTAGTCATCTTTTTTAAGATGAGTATATACAAAGAAGTAAATAAAATTGAACTAATTCAGGTCAAGTTCTCTAAAAATACATTGGCATGTCCATAATGTGGATAAATTAATCTTGGAACTCTATATTAAATAAATTCACAGTCATAATTCATTGCCTGTGTGATAGAGAAGAAATATAGGTCAGTGCCTAGAAATAGATTTGACTTACTATTTTTAAATGCTACACTAAGCTGATTTTCATACATGAGAAACCAGTTAATACTATAAATAACATAATCTTGAATAGAGAAAATGCAACATGTATTAAATAAAAATCATCTTAATTTGGATGCATGCACACAGGATTCACCATTAACATCTGTCAAAATTCCTTGGTTATACCTTGAAACAAATTTTTATTTGAGTGAGACATTCACAGATCACATGTCTTATTGCAAACTGCCTCCCCTAAAACCTCCTAATCCCCCAGCTCTCATGCTCATAATCTTTTTACCTGGATTTTTTTTTTTAACTTAAGGACTTTTCATTCCAAAATATACATAATTCATATTTTATTATGTTTATTTTTATATGCTATCCTATTGAATAAAAACTTCACAAAATGAGGAAATGCTTTATATTTTTCTCACTGACAGATTCCCCATCACTTGAGACTAAAGGAAATTTAGTAGCTTAAATTTTTTTTTTAAAACTAGTAATATTTTGCATTGATAAACAATGGAAAAATAATTAATCTTCTTATGTCACAGCATTCTTATAAATCAAAGGGTAGACGACGCTGATACTCCATTGTAAGACAAAATAAAACCACAAGCAAGCTGAATTTTCACTGATTTTGAATATTGTTTTAAAAGGTGCATGGTATTTTCATATTTTGTAAAGTATATTAAAATGCTCTCAGCAGCTACCAAATTTCATCAAAACCAGTCACTGAAATCTTCTGTAATAATACTTACACTGGGAAAAGTGCAAGTGATCCAGAAACTCCAACGTATACATATATAGTCTTGTGTTTTTGGAAGGGACTTAGTTAAGTTAGTATATTGGAAAAGTATACAAAATCATGTAACTATTTGATTTAAAAAAAAAATCACAGCTGCATCTATTCCTCTAGCCATTTCTATACTTGATGCTTAAGTACTTTTATTTATTCCATGATTTGATACTGAATGTTATAAACACAATTACATCAAGAAACTGAGATCCAACAAACTTTCAAAGTTCACTTCAAATGCATTAAGGTTTGTATTCAGAGAATTTCTAGACCTAAAGTCTCAATAATATAGTTTGATGGGTAATTTGTATGTCTGTCACAAAAAGAAATCATATCACATCTTTGCCACAAATATTTTATGATGTATTGGAAAAACCTGATCTATAGCTAACTGACTTAACACATGTGAAAACCTTAAGAAATTCCCAAGTTGGGGATGGCTGACCTTAAATTCAAAAGAGTGAGGGACAATATACATGAGCTTCACAGAAGGTAAGTTACCTTATTTAAGACATATCTTGGTATAAGATTTTTAAAACACAGAGTCAGAAATATTGTATAAATTTGGCAATATGGGATGGATCATTTGGCATTTTGGGGATGGATACTCTGGTGTCCTGGGAAGCTAGATCATGTAGGAAAAATAGAAGCATGGGACAAAGATCTTTGAAGCTCATGAATTCTATCTAGATTTCCTTCTGGAAGAAGCAGTGGGTAATTCTTTAAGGCATTTAACATGAAAATAAAATCTTTTCGGATTCCAGAAGAAAAAAAAGTACTTTTCAGATAATAAACAACATAATAAGTACGCAACAGCCACAGAGTATTGGCGATTCTCCAGAATTTCCATCCATCTCCCATACTTAAATATACCCACAATGAGTAAGGCACTGTCTGTTTCAACAATCAGTGACTAAAGGTATGTTCAACTTGGATCCTTGCTTCCTTTTTAGTCAGGTCCATAAGCCTTCAACAACCAGCTTAGCTTTCTCTAATGAAGGCACTGAACAGTTTAACCAAAATCTATGATGAATCAATGTATGGTGTTTTAGGAAATATCTAAGTGAGGAATTCACTAAAATGTGGTCCTTAATCTAAAAAAAAAAAAAAGTCATAATCTAATAATCAAAGAGCAGTAGGTTGACATAGAGTGTACAACATACGTTAATATAGTGTTAGGTAGTATAATATGGACTATAATGAGTACGATGATAAAATCTAGAAAACAACTAGTCTAGTCTGAGGCTGAAACAAGACTTGCCAAGTTTAGCAAGTACAAATACAGATCATCTAACTAAATTTAACATGTAACTAAACCACAGATTTTTAGTATAAGTATATCCCAAATCCTCACATTTAAATTAGGACCCTCTATTTTCTTTGACACCTATATTAATATCACTTCTTAGAGAGGATGTTGCTAGAGCATTATCTTGAAGTATAGGAACTAACCAGATGAAGCAGTTAAAAAAAAAAAATTGGAACAGAGGGTGTAACATGTGCAACATATGGAAGCATGCGAGAGAACTGCTCATTTAAAAATCGCAAGGAAATTCAATGACTAGGTCATAGAATTCCAACAACATAGTGACAAAGAGCTAACTTTGCAAAGATAGACCATGCTGGAATTGCTCTTGTGATAAATAAACTATGAATTCATGGTTTTCAGGGACTCTACAAATGTTTGGGTCATAGTGCCTTAATAAATCTAAAAATAGCTTTAATAAAAATCTAAGAATAATTTTAATAATATTTCTAGACATTTATTTCAAACTTTGGCATTTTCTTTCAGTTTCTCTTCCTCCTTTTCATGATTCTAACCAAAGATTTTTCTGCTTTGTTCCAAAAATATATCGTGTTTTTTATATACTATCCTGTCCCTACTCATTTTCTTCTTCCTAAACTCATTTCCATTGCTGTAACCACCATTACTGCTACTGCCACAACCATCATTATTCTATTTCTTAATCAAGAGTTTTTACTATTCTTACTCATTTCTCAGAGGAAAATAAGATTCTCCTTTCATTAATTTATATATGAATAACTACAAACATACAGGGTAAGCATAGTATGTTACATTATCATATGCTATATATTACCTGTGTATATTCATTTTATGCAATATATGCACATAATACCCTTTACCTTTGCCCCAGGATCAATACCATCCTTTTCTAAGCACACTTGACCTTTCTCTATTAATCATCCTTTGTCTAACCCGTTATAGTTATACCAACTTCTCCTTCTCAAGTGGCTCATTCTCTTACATGTGAACTTCGTCAAAGCTCTTCCATTTTAAACAGATAACTCTCCTCGTACACCTATCCTATCCATACATTGGCTTCCCTATCTTTATGAATCTACCTTTTCTGTAAAACTAATTCTCACCTGGATGTTTGCCATCCCCTTTTTAATCTTCAATAAGGGATTAGTGAGTAAAGCTGTCTGTATACGAAAAATTTTAAGTAGCATGCACTGTGCCAGAACTCTAAAATATTATTTGGTATATATATTTTGAAATGAAAATTTTTATTGCTAGAAATATATACATATTTCTAAGCTAAGGCATTTGCCTAAAAACAGTATATTTTGACATGTCAAAGCTTATCCAAAATCAGCATCAAATGAATCGTTAATCTCAAAAAGCCGTACAAAGTAGCAGCCATGTTCCAAAGAATGCATAATACTTTGGGACTACATGCTATTTTTTTGTGTAATTCTCTAAGACACTAAAATTGAATTTGGGATTTTTTTTTTCTAAGAGACATTTTACCTACCCTCTGTGCTTAATCTTCACACTTCTCAAATCTTTGCCACATATTCACACTTCACCCTTCACTCACTGAGACGATTTTTGAAATTTCTGGACTATCTGTGTGCTCAATTTTAAGTTCCTTTCATTCATTTAGTCAGACAATACTTACTGACAGCCCTTTCTAAAAGCCATGTGCTATGTCATTGGATTGTTTTAAGCCAAATAACATAGTTACAACCCTGTGGGATCCTCATTTTAGTTGAAAAAATCAAAGCAGTATTGTAAGAAACACATAAATAAAATATTATGTGCAATGCTTTATGGGATAAAATTAAATTTTTTACATATATAATATAGCACTGTATAAGAAGGTAAGCAAATAATAAAAGTTAGGCACAAATTCTTTATTTTTCATGAATTCAAGACCTGATCTAGTCTTAGCAGATGATTAAACAGTACTACCTTTATATAAATATATATTGTCATGCTGACACTTATGAAATTTGATCAGAGCATGCAATAATATAACCAATTATATAAATCAAGAAAAAAAAATTCCACAGATCTCATTTCCTCACCGAAAATGCTAGATATAAACTGAGTTTTTGAGCACCAGTATCTGACACACAAGCAAAAGATCACTTGAACTTCTGTAATGTGCTGTAATGAGTGTTAGACCAGCTGTTCTTTCAGATCGTTCTTAATGTCACATATGACATTTAACCCATATTTTACAACAAAGCATTTCATAAAAGTGCCTCTTTTAAGCACTAGGGACAAAGAACCATTTTTAACCTCCATATATATATATATATATATATATATATATATGTATATATATATACATATATATATATTTGTGTGTGTGTATGCATGTATGGATACACACACACCCATATATATCCATATATATACTTTTTTTTTTAAGATTTATTTATTTGTGCATACAGAACTGGGGTACAGGCCAGAGGTGCAAGGGCGGTGAGAGGATTCACCAGAGACAGAGTGAGGAGCAGAGCAGGCAGATCGAAGTTCGCAGCAGCAGGCAGATAAGGAGAGGCCTGTCACGCCACGTGGGTCTCCTCCAGGACAAGCAGGGATTGAACTCATGCGGAAGTGGCTTTAACATCTTAGTGCTATGCTTTAACCCACTTTTCCATCCGGGAGGGCCCCATATATATACTTTTTAAAAAATGTTTAGTAGGTTTGGAAAGAAGTCCAGCTAAGATTTGAGAAGTTCTTTAAACGAAGAAAGACCAAGTATTTTTCAGTAAAAACTCTACCGTGCAAGCCAAAAATCCTTAGCTGAATTAGCGTGAGATGGATCTGGAATTTCCTGCAATCATACTCTATTTTCAAAATAATAACAGTACATCACATTTTATACCTTTTTATGGATTGTAAGCGATTCCCATAATTATTCTATTTCATTCTGATTTTTTTAGTTTCACGGCAACCTTTTGATGTATGAGAAAGGACTGGAGGATAGGTAGCACCCAAAGTAAATGGATTAGCTAAACCAGGATCTTCATATAATTCACAATTTATGCATTCCAGTGTAAAGAATAAATGTTTATATTTGCTATGGAAAACATATACAGAATTGTTATTTCTTATGTTGCAGAATAAAATAACTGTAGGTTACTTCTCATAAATATTTTTGCAAAAGATTTTTCTAGTCACACTTTGTAAATACACTGAAGCTAAATAAACATAGACTACTCAGTTTTTATAGCTCAGTTGAATGTTTTTTCTAAGTAGTAAACTTTGCCCTTGAAATTAAGTAAATCTTCAATGATATTCTCATAAATATATAATGTATTTTTCCATAGTATATACATGCATATTATTTAACATAGCATATATAGCCATTTTAATCATCAAGAATAAAGAAATATAAATGTTTTATGATTAAGTACTCAAGAAAACAATTTTAAATGGTAGAATATCACAATTCGTGTAACTATCTTGTACTCTAACAAAAAATCTATTTTGCTGTTAAAATATTATTGTGTATTCACAGTTATGATTTTCTGGTTAAGGTGATATTTGCATATTACTTTTATATTAATTAAAGTTTATGTACAAATATATATACTTTCTGAAAATGTAGAAAAATTTATAATTATCAATTCCTAATATTTAAGTTACTTTTACTTTGCTTCTCTTCACATGGTACTTTATTGATAATGTTTACATAACGCTACACATACACAAATACTAGCATAACCCAAACATACACAATAAAACACAAAGATATTGCATTTTCCATTATTATTTGGAAATATGTTAAAGATTTGGCAATTACATTACTATCATTTGAAATGCATATATTATATACATTATATTTTAAAATTTTATTGAAGTCAGATTTTATCTATTTTTAATTGCAGTAATATTGGTCTGTTTCACAGTATGATTTAAGGAAATATTCATAGGTCACTATTTCCATGTTTATAATTGAAGAGATTAATTTTACCATGAAGTTCTTGAACATTGCAGAAGTAGTTGATAATACTAAATACTATTTAATATGACTATTTTGCTAGTTCCAAGCCAGATAAGTTATATGAGTCTATTTATTGATAGTCTATTACTAAAATACCTTCATTTGTTGATAGCACTATAACCTGCCGTTATGGAAGTGGTGCATTCAGTAGAATAAATCAAAGGACATTTTGGATTCTGGAAGGCAATTATCACTCTTTATTTTTCTTTCTTTAAAAAAAAAACACTATTTTTAACACTGGTTATGATTTAAGGGAATTAGGTCACACTCCCTCAAATATGTTTACCCACACCATTCCATCAACAAAGCACCCATATTTTTTTACCATGAACCATTTGGTCCCCTTCCCTATTTGTTTCAACCTGCCCCTTTAGTAGCCTCCATTCTTCAGTCATAAGTCTAGATACATTTGCTTTAATTTTGTCAGCTCCTTTGTTTTGCCTCTATAGTAAAATATCATAATGGTAATAAACATCTCTTGAAACAAATTAGGAAACTTTGCCATTGATGTTTATTTGGACAAAGGTACAGAAGACATCATTGCCTGGTGTAATGTGGAGTTTGGATGGTCAATTTCAAATAATGAAAATTTTCTTAATGAAAATTGATATGTTTTACTATGATATCAATCTGTAGCCCTGACCAGGCTACAGATTTCAAGATAAGAAAAGTTTATACCATTTTCTCATGGATTTCGACAGTATAAATATTTAAGAGATAAGGTGAAAGAAAAATTGAATTCCCTTAGGATAACTTTCCAAGAGTGTGTAAGTCAAATATAAAGAAACATGCTTATTAAATATTTCCTTAAATCATACAGTTATACAGACCAATGTTACTTCAATTAAAAATAAAGTCTGGCCCTCCCTGGTGGTGCAGCGGGTTTAAGCACAGCACTGAGAAGCTAAAGCCACTTCTGCATGAGTTCGATCCCCACCTGCCCTGGAGGTGACCACATGGCGTGGCAGACCTCTCCTGACTCGCCTGCTGCTCCCCTCAGCAGTGTACTTCCTCTATCTGCCTGATCTGCTCCCCGCTCTGTGTCTGGTGAATCCTCTCACCCTCCACATCTCTGGCCTGTACCCCAGTTCTGTATGAATAAATAAATAAATCTAAAATAAATAAAGTTTGACTTAAATAAATTTTAAATTATAATGTATATGACCTATGTATTACAAATGATTTCATTAAATATGAAATGTTTATAAAGAATAATTATGTACTCATCACAGACACAAATAATAATCAAAATGATCAAATTATACTGTGATGTGCAATATACAGACACACAAGTGAAGAATTTTTGAATTAAATAAATTAAAATTAGTTCAAGTACAATTGATTGATACATTACCAAAAGGTCATGTAACAAAGTAGCTTCTACAACCTGTAAATTCTTGTTTAAAACTGGATTGCATGTATGCAATAATTTTACTGATCTTAGTACATAATTAAACCATTACTCATCACCAGAAAAATACAGGCAAAGAAAGGTATACATAATCATAAAGAAATCTGAAAATTAATTGAGTGGGCATATTACTTTTCATTCAAACTGTAAGTAGATGTAACTCATTTCACTTGAGAAAATATATCTGTTCTGTAAGCAAACTCACATTTTTACTTGGTAGTTCTCAACCAGGATTGGCATGACTTTCTTCCTAATTTATTACAAATTCTGATGACACATTTTTTAAAAGTTAAGAAAACTCACATCATTAAATGTCACACCTCTTCTATTGATTTTTTTCTAGTTACTTCAGTATCATGATAATTACTGTAAAATAAAATCAAGTTTACCAGAGAGAGTAAAATATCATGGAATGATGACTAGTAACATTATGCAAGGTTTGACATGTCTTTTCAAACTTGAATAGGTGGCAGTTGAAGATAATGACTGAGTGGGTAGCAAATGTAAAATGTGGTTGATTATAGTGTTTTAAGTGACAGTATATACTTTTAGGTAGATGGTATGAATCCATATTCTACTATATTGTGTGAAGTCAACCAGTGCTTACTTGCATTGAAATTTGTATGTGTGGCCCTCCCTGGTGGCGTAGCGGGTTATAGCACAGCACTGAGAATCTAAAGCCGCTTCCACATGAGTTCAATTCCCACCTGCCCCGGAGGTGACCACATGGTGTGGCAGACCTCTCCTGACCCGCCCACTGCTCCCCTCAGCAGTGTACTTC
>NW_004567108.1:52729010-52793777 GCF_000260355.1 Condylura cristata | reverse complement strand
AAAAAAAAAAAAAAAACACAATCAAATCACACTCCAGAAACTTAAGTCAAGTCACACCAATTCTCTGGTCAAAATCTCCCAAAGATTTCCTATCTCAAGTTAGAAGCAAGATGCTAGAGCTGCCCTGGCCACATGCAATAAAGATAAATAGACATGAATTTTCTGTCAGTTTTCTTCACTAGAATGCAAGATTCATAAGACACGGGCTTCGTCTTATTCTCCAGTATTCCTCCATGGTCTAAAATGTGATATCCTCTCCTCTTACCATAAAATTATATATTCCATTCTCTACCAATTAAATTTAGGGTCTATTCCTATTTATCATGGCACATAGTAAGAACCTGTTACATATTTATTAAAGTGAACATATTAACTAAATGTCAAGTACATTGGAAACAGTTGTTACTCTAACTTCTCTGAAATAAAATTAGTGACTAACTGAAGTGGATCTGATTTTCTGAAAGAGAAAATTGAATATTATGAATTTTAAAAAACACTTCTTTGCCTAGTCAAGTTTTTTAAGGTTAGTTTTTACTGATAATCAGATTATATAGTATAAAACTATTCTATACTAAAAATATGCTTTGATCATAGCACTTTGACATTACCTTTATAATTAATAGTCTACTAATTATTTCATTTGAAATGAAAAGCACCCAGAAACATAAAATAATTAAATGTAATCTTATTTTGGGTGTCAAATAAGTAAACAGAGAGTGAGAGATGTGTAGTAAAAATACAATTTTTTTAAAGTATTTAAGTTCTTTAAAGTATTTCCAAAGAAAGCTTATTATTTATATCCATCACTTCTTCTTCATCAAAGTATGCTTTAAAGAAAAAAAAAAGAAAAATACTAAGAATGTCTTAGACCATATTTGAGGGGAGAAGAAATATGAAATACTATATTGTAAAATAAAAAATTCTGTGTTAATATTTTTAGAGGTATATTTAGAGGTTTTCTTTTTAAAAATCCAGTGTCATCTAGAGTTCATAGATATTTGAGGGATTGATAATATTTTTAAAAATCTAAAATATGCTTTAATCTTCTTAATAATAAAATTGTAGTGCTTAGTTAAATGCTTTGAATTATCACTGCTAATTATTAAACTATAAGAACAATAGACATTTACTTTTTAAAAAATATTACTAATCAATACAAACTGCACTAATGTTTTTAGTAATTATATGGATGATAAAGAATAAATATCCAGGGATTAAATTATGAAGTGACAAACTATAAGAATAACTAGGTCATTTTATCATTTAAATGTGTAGAATTTTAAAATTGTATTTTTCACAAGTCACAGAATAATATTTGTATATTCCCATAAATAAATCAGGAGTGATTTTCACTTACAGATTTGAAGTATATTAGCTTCAAGCATATCTTTTGTTTTCTGATAAATTGTATAGTATCCAAAAACAAAAATGTTATAAGTATCTTAAATTCCTGTTGATTAATAGCAATATTATATTTCATGCTGAAAATAGATGATAACATATGGTATAAAATAAAAATGTTCTAAAGATTTTATCTTTTAAAAGACAATTCCAAAACCACTACCCAGAGGTAACAACTTTCACTAATTCTTACATTTCTAGAAATATTTACATACAAATATATATTGATACAATTAAATATATACATACATATACACACATATTTTTAAAGACAAAAGTAATCTTACATGTTGTTATTTATCTTATTTACTCAAGAAAAATGTAAACATACTAATTCAAAAAGATTTATGTAGTTTTTATTGCAGCAGTATTTACAATAACTGATTTATGGAAATGACCCAAGTACCCAATGACAGATGAGTAGATTAAGAGGTGGTACTCATCTATATAGTGGAATACTATATAGCTATAAATAAAGATGAAATCTTGCATTTTAATAACATAGGTGGAACTGGAGGGACTTATGCTAACAAAAGGACTTATGCTAAGTCAGAAGGAGAAAGACTGATTTCATTCATGGGGAAAAGAGAAGACAAAGGAACAGACAAACAATAACCAAAACAAACTCTAGAACTCTGACTTCAGAACTGAGGTTACACAGAGGAAGGGTGGAGGTGGAGAGCAATGGTGGTGGAAGGGGATAGTGAGTGCCCTGCTGGTGGATATGCTGTAGTAACACAATCGGGAAGTTTGTAAACCTATTATCTGAATCATACAGTGTTTTAAACCATTGTAACTTCAAGTAGAAGATATTTAGGTGGCATCGTTATTTGGATTTTGAGTATAAAAAGTTTTAAATAAAAAAGGGAGGTACTGTGAGAATTTTGAGCTTTGAATATCTATTTTAAATAAAGCACAGTTGCTAATTATTTTGGCTATGATTAGTTGTTTTTTTAACCAAAAAAATCTTAATTTTTAAGATATATATTCAAGTACCTTTAAATTGAATGGTATTCTACATGGAAATCATAATCATATGGCAGAGTTTTACATAAAGAGTATTACAGAGTGTTGACTGGAGGGTGGTTACATTAATATTATACCATTTTCTCTATTCTTGAATGCATTCAAAATTTCCATCATAAAATTTTTAAGAAATGGATGCATTTGTATTTAGTAAAAAATACTAAAACACCAACTAAGGAAGTATACATGTGGAAGTTTAACATATTATCCTTTCTATTTTTCACATAAAATTTGTACATTGAAATATATTTATTAACTTACAGATACATTTTTATCATTTTTAAATGTCAGCTTGATTTTTCTAGGCATGATTATTGAACAGCTGTTAGAAATAAGGTTATAAACTGTTTTGATTTGTTAAAGTAATCATTTAAATAACTTGAAGTTCGATTTTTTTGTATCTTTGCTGGAGAAACAAATACAGCATATTTGTTTAGTGCATATTATGTGCACTAAAATGAAGTAGAAGTGACTTCTTCATTTTGATAGACAAATAATAATTGCAACTCATGGTAACAATTACAAAATTAACTTACAGTTAATACTGTTTGCTTGCTAAATATATAGTACAAATATATTGAAATTGCATTTTCTATATAAAGACCAGAGAATTTTTTTCAATAAATTATTATTCTGTTCTTAAAACAACTGAATGATTTATTTCTAGGAATCGTTCTATAAACACAATTGCTTTTTAATATGTGTCTACCAAATCAGAGATTTCAGTTACCAGTTGACTGGCATCACCAATTTGGGAAACACAGTCAACCTCAAATTTGGTGTTTGTTGGGTCTTTTTAATGTTTTAAATACAACATTGTTTTAAGACACTGTAGGTAACAGTGTAATGATCCAGAATTATAGGACCCCATCTCTTCAGGTATATGCTACAACTCCACAACCATCACCAAGATACGGCACTAGTCCATTGTGACCCATGTGCTTTTTCTCTCTCTCCCCACAGATAGCCTTAAGTATAAAACTTCAAAATAATAATGAAGTATCACTGAAGTACTAAAAATATAATAATGAAGTATCACTGAAGTACTAAAAATAATTGACCACATTACTTTGTCCCTGTTTTCTTTGACTTTTTTTGTTTCAATAAAAGTGAAAAATTCAAGCAACAAACATAAATTGTAGTTTACCAATAAAACAGGAAATTACAACTCAAAATCATATTTTTAAATATTTTATTTCTATCTTTATTCATGAGTTGGGAAGGCTTCAATATCATTTTCTCAGAACAAATTGTTTGCTTAAAAGTACAGCTCTCTATAGAGATGTTTTTATTACTAAAAAAATCAATTGTTTTTTCTTTCCATTCATTTAATATTAATCTTGATGACTATATCATAAAAGTTCCTTGAAAATAGAAAATCTGTATCAGCTCTAAAGAAATATCATCAAAAATATTTATAACAGAAAATGGTAAGCCTTTAGTAGCTACCAAAATGCCAATAATAATCATCTTGCATAATGAAAAGAAGTATTCCCACACTCACCATCAACAACAAAGATATGCTGATAACAATAAGAATTCAGGAGATCATTAGACAGGAGGGATAGGAAGCTAGGATAAATAATTAATTTGTAGAGGCAATAGCTCCTAACAAGCCCATTAGAAAGGAATTTATATCATGAAGTTTGTCTTTGTTCTTTTTAATAGAACATGGATATTAGCATTTTTTACATCACTAAAAAAACTAAGTCCGAAATCTAGGTCTCACATTAACATGGACCACACTTAAATGCACAGTTGCTCAGTTTATGCAATGTGCCATAGTTTGTGTCCCTTTCCTTCTCTTTCCATCTCGCCTCTCTATTGGAGAGGAAAACAGCCAGTTCAATTCATCACTGCTCCATATCGCTCCCTGTGATGCTGCCACTGGCACCCACTCCCTCCATCTGGCCTTAGTCTGAGCAGAGTTTCCTCTACAACTGTTGCCAGTCTGTTGCCATAGCAGCAGCTAGAAAGGCTTTGAAGAGAAGGGGAAAGGAGGAAAGCACACCCCATTCCCATGTTCCTTGTTGAGCCTTTGAAATGTTTCAAGGATCCAGCTTCACAAAAGGTTTTCATTTTAAATAGTGTTTCCAAAGGGAAATAAATGTATACAAGTGAGAAACATTTCATTTCAACCCTACAAATTCAAAATTAGGGACCAGCACCTTCCTATATTCAGAAAGTATCCATGGATTAAGACAGAGGGGTGAGAGTCATAAAGATGGAAGGGTGGAGTGACAAGCTGTAAGTCATAAGGTTAGATCAATATTTGAAAATTCCCTTTCAACCAAGGTTCATGTAGTTTCCTTAAATAGCTACATCAATGTGTGAATAAATATAAACATTTTCCATCCATATATTAGAATGTCATGGTAAAAATCATTACCTATATTTAATTTTAAAAAGACATACTCTACACCAGGAAGAAAAAAAAATATTTCTAGAAAAAAAAAAATCCTGAGTATCACCAAAACTTGTTTTAATTTTATAGATTGAAGGTAATCAGATATATACAAATACTGTATGCAGGAAGGCAACATGCTATAAACCAAACCACTGAAAGTAATAGGGTAATAGACATTAATGAATTCTAATCATTCTTCTTGTACAAATTCTACTGTGAAAGCTTGTATTAAATAGGACTATTACTAACTTAGATTCATGTGATCATTACTGAGTTAGAAATGTATCTTAAAAGGTCATCTTGTCTTTCTCTTACCTCCAAGTCCGACTACAGAAAATCCCAGACAAAGGCTGCTGCGTCCTACTTTTGAAAACCATAGGGAGTCAGATTATGGCACCTATCTTAAAATCCAAACTGTTCTCCACGCTAATCATTTTTACCTTTCCAGAATTTAAAAAACAAAAGGGTTGACTATCTTTTCTTCAAGTATTTGGCATTACCTCTTCTTCTATATTCAAATGTGCAGTGTCCTTTCTAAAAAAAAAAAAAAAAAAAAGGAAAGGAGACAAAGGACAAAAGGACATGTTCTACTAACAATAAAGTTACTCAAAAGCTGCCTTCAAAGACAGGGAGCCTTGATGAAATTGACATTTTCAAGCATTCTCATTAAAGGTCAGACCTCTATGTAGACTATCTGTGATTTAGTAGCCGCCAATATGTAACTTGAATAATCAAAGAAAGAGTGATTTTAAAGCTGACTGGTAAATTGGAGGCATTCAGAGAAAATGAGTAGGCTGTTTTGCAGTACTCACTTAGAGAAACAAATAAAATAAAACCACAAATGTTGTCTACAAGGTCAAGGGTTTGGTGTCTAGATTAAAGTCTTTGGAAAGTCAAAATAACTGCAACTGGGTGAAAAACAGTTTTTATCATCATCTCAATTGTTATCATTTTATCTTAGTTTTTAGCCTGCTATTTAAAATATCACTATTGTATTTGTAATACTGCAAATATTTATTAAGTGCCTATGCTATGCAAGGCACCTGAATAAAGAGGACATTATCCTTACTTTTGAGGAAGCATGATTATTTTAAATATGAATAACACCCATGCATTCTACTTTGAGTCTTATAATTATTACTGTCATTATAGGCATTTAATGGGTCTTCAACATTGTGATATTTTCTGCTTAATTCATCTTTTTCATTTGCAACTATGAGGGTACTTTGACACAAGCAAGAACTCAAGCAGTGATATTATTGCCAAATAACTGATAATTCCAAAGCTGAAAAATAACTCAAGAACTCTGGTAGTTAGGAGAGTGAAGCTTATTTAGGTTAGCTGGGCTACATAAAGTTTTAAGATAGTGGTCATCACATGTATAGTAAACTACATAAGTTCTTAGTGGGGGAAGAAAAATGAAAGAAAATTAAACAAACAAGGGAGTAATGAAAGGTAGGAGTGTTTATATAACAGAAGATTCCAGCCCTTGCCAGCCAGGTCTGCATGCCGTTGTATGACATAATTGCACATATAAATGCTCCAGTTCCTTTTCAGTTTGTATGTGTCTCTCATCCTCATTGTAGTAGCAACTCAGTGGCCTAACTACAATTTCATTGATTAATGATAGGACTTCTTCATTTAGTATGCTCCTGAACGCAAGACAATTACTTTAACTTGTGCCCAACTGAAATGAAGTGGATATTTTAGTAAGAGCATGAAATGAGTTTAAACTATTGGAAAATATTATCAACACCACTGTTCTGGAGGATTTTCAAGTTTAATACTTCACTATAATGAAAGATAATTTGGAATCTAAGATGATCTTAGCAATGTACTCTGTTGTTAACAGTAATTGTTCTTCAGACATTAAAATGTTCTGGTTCAGGCCCTCCCTGGTGGTGCAGCGGGTTAAAGCACAACACTGAGAAGCTAAAGCCACTTCTGCAAGAGTTCGATCCCCGCCTGCCCCGGAGGTGACCACATGGCGTAGCAGACCTCTCCTGACCTGTCTGCTGCTACCCTCAGCAGTGTACTTCCTCCATCTGCCTGTTCTGCTCCCCACTCTGTCTCTGGTGAAGGCTCTCGCTGCCCCTGAGCCTCTGGCCTGTACCCCATGCACAAATAAATAAATCTTTAAAAAAAAAATGTTCTGGTTCAAACACTTTCCATTTCATACAGTGAAACTGAAACTGTGTTTATTTTTAAGATTTATTTATTTATTCATACAGAACTGAGGTACAGGCCAGAGATGCGGAGGGTGAGAGGATTCACCAGAGACAGAGCGGGGAGCAGAACAGGCAGATCTACGAAGTACACTGCTGAGGGGAGCAGCGGGAGGGTCAGGAGAGGTCTGCCGCACCATGTGGTCACCTCCGGGGCAGGCTGGGATCGAACTCATGTGGAAGTGGCTTTAGCTTCTTAATGCTGTGCTTTAACCCGCTGCGCCACCAGGGAGGGCCATGAAACTGTGTTTTAACTCTAGAATTATACAAACTTCTGATAATTAATCAAGCTTCCTTGCCTCTTTGATAAAGGAAAGGGAAATTCCTGGACAGCACTATAGATTCTAGTATTACTTTCTTTCAAATAGAGTATCATCCTTTATAAATGAATAGTTTAATTACACCGAATATCTTGCAGCTGTCAGAACTGGTAAAGAATATTACTTGGATGAAAATATATAGTTAACTCTTAAGAGCTTGAAAATAATATGACTTGATATTAAGATTAATCTTAACAGTAGACACTTCAGGAGCATAGTTGAAGGAATAAGACTTCCTGAAGAAGCCACAGAAGATTTCCCTAAGAGGCAATGATTCAATTGAGTCTTCAACAATTAGGAAATTTCGAAGCAGATAATTGAAAGTGAAGGACCACTTAATTAAGGTCTGTTTACAAACAGACATAAGAATTGTGTTTTCAGAGAACTTACTATATAAATCTGAATACATTAAGAATTCTTTATAACTTGCTTATTTAAATAATTTCTCCCTAGCTCTTAACTCAGACCCTCATTCATAGGAGTCATTTAAATCTTCATTTAAAGGACAATAAACAGGTAGAATAAACAATTATATGAATGGACACTATCCATGACTGATTAAGATGTATTCAGGATTTATATCATTAAAAAATCTGGCATAAAAAATATAATTAAATCAGGATTGAGTGTAAGTGAAAGTCTCAAGTAACAAATTATTAGAAGAAAAAATGTATGATTTTTTAAAAATGTTGAAATCCCTGGTTTTGTCTGATGCAAACTGAGGAAAAGGCCCCGATTCTTTCTACCATGCTGTCACATTTAACATGGACATTCTGTCTCCAAATTCCATAGCTCCCTTCTAGATACACAAAAAGAAAGAGAGAAGGGTAAGTAAGTCTCTTTAAATATGAGACATATACTTGAAATATCAGATCAAATAATTTTCAAAAACTGTCACATGACTACATCAAACTATAAGGAGACTTAAAAGTGTAGGCTATATTGTTCCCATCCAAATTCAGTTAATATTTAAAACAAACAAAAAATAAATACTGAGAAATAAGTCAGAAATCTGACATCAGGTTTAACAAAGATGGATTTTATCATGTAAGTGATGTATTTTAGTAGTTATTTAGCTTGATGGAAAGTTTTTGAGCCAACTTTACAAACCCCAGTATAAAAAGCATATGTAGCTTCTAATGTCATTTTCCATGAGCTCCCAAAGATCAAAACTGGAATAATTTAAGCACTTTTTTATAAAAAACAATACTAGAACAGAGCATAGTACAAAGTATATGATCCCTTAATTATATAAATGAGAAATTGAATCAATATATGCCACAGTAGAGAAAATCTCAATTGCAAAAGAATTCCAAATAATTTATGTAGATGTATTTCCTTAGGGAAGATGGCGCATAACTTCCTACTCTTTAAGTGAAGACTGCACACAGTGACTTCCTTTCTAAAAGTACAATATGCTAAGGGAGAGAAAAGGAACTTTCTGTTAAGGAAGTCTGCAAAACACTAACTCAGCCAGGAGATCATCATTAACATTACCAGTGATAAATCATCTTCAGAGCTATGACCTTGACAGGAATATAACTTTCAGACAGATTCCTTACCTCCATGTCTGCCCCAAAACTCACATCTCCTATGTAATCATGAAAAAAAGTCTGACATTATATATAAAAGTACATTAAAATTGGTTACAAATGTCACTAAAAATAAGGGAAGGTTAAGCAGATGTCACAGTGCTACGAAGCCTTAGGAGACATGAGGACTTAAAGACATGTTGGCTTTGGCGTGGGAACTTAGAGCAGAAAAGGATATTCAAGGACTATGGTTGTGATGTGCGGTAGCAAACATCTGAAGAGGTGTGAATTCATAACTGAATCACATACAGTATTGTAAACTAATATTACATAAACAAAATAATAAAAATGAAAATGAAAAACTAAGCAAATGTATATAAAGGTATGAGCTTTAATTCCTAATAATCTGTAAGTACAGGTTCACTAATTTGACAAATGTACCACATTCACATTATATAAAATGTTAATAAATAGACAGGGTATGGTCTATATGAACACGCTAGTATCTTTGCAACTTATTATTAAGATGAAACTGTTATGAAATAAAGTTCATTTTAAAAGCTATATTTTAATAAGTTACACACAAAAAAGTCAAATTCAATTCAGGTCTGTAAACCTAGGATTTTCGTTCTTATTCAAGGTCTTCTGTAAGAACTTGAGGCTGTCCAGGATTGACTCTCCATCGCTCAGTCTCTGTTTATGAAGTTTTCTTTTAGCATTTTCACTGGCTATAGACCAAGAATATTTCTATTATATTTAAGTGGTATATTCCCCTGGTGAAAGTGATACAAAGTGCTATTTGCTAGAAATCCCTTAATGTTTTCTGAAGACTCACTGAATAAACATGTCTTTTGGAGTATAATATGGTTTGTTGGTATAACTCTCTAGAAAATGTCACGCAACATGATATAGAACCCATCTTTTTTCTCTGTTCTTGGTTTATGCTTTAATGTGTAATTTCAGGTCAAAATATGAGAAAGCTAGTTCCACAGACTGTGTTAGTGTATATGGAGCAAGCATCATTTTAATATGCACTAATTAGTCAATAGTTTTTATGAAATGTACAAGTATGAAATCTTTTTTTTTTTTTTCCTATAAGATGGTTTAAACGATCATCACATGCTTGGTTTTTGGCTGTTTTTTTTAATTGGCTCTCTTAAAATGATGACTTTTTTTTTTTAATTGGCTCTATAAAACATACATTACTGGTAAGGGCAAATGTTCTGGCATTGAATGTCACTATAGCAATGACACATTTCTAAGGACTGCTCTAAAAAATAATACTTTAAAACTTGCAAAGGATTTCGGTAGACTTAAAATAAGCCAGAACAAGGTACTACAAAAACTATACATTGTGCCACATTGCAATAAAGTAATATTTACCAAAATATAGGCAAGTGTATCTTCCCAAAATGATACAATGAAATTTAGACATAATAAAACAATATTTAATAAAATGAAAATATTACTCATTACTATATCCAATTCATGCCACATACTGGCTTAAAGGAGGTATAAAATCAGTGCTGTCTTGCAAAAATTCTTCATTTCTGTGGTAAATTATTAAGGCATACATATAAAACTTATAACTTAATATAATATGAAGTACATTTGAGAAATACAGAGTATTAAGAAAATATACAGAAGCATGACTGTATTCAAAATCACTACCTTATACTATAAAAAATACAATAATGTAAACTAACATTACATCAAACAAAACCTGGGATTTCAACACTGAAAAAGTCCTAATCTTTTTCCTTTTAATCATTTGTTATTTGGGACTTTCTACCACTTACTCTCAAAACTGATTTTAATTATATTTGCTATACCATATTTTTTATGTTCTAAATCTGGAATATGTCTTGATCTGTCACAGCTTTACATTTCATATAATTGTTTATCCAATCATATTACAATGATTTAAAAAGTACACAACTAGATATATGCCCACAAAACCTTATTATGGTATACAGGCCATATATGCAGGTTTCACTTTAATGTATGGAGGACAGAAAGAAAATAATAGTGTAACAGGGTGATCCCAGAGAAAGAGGGGTTTCTAAGTATCCTGCCACACCCAACGAAGGGTGGAGCTGCACAGAGAGGAAGATAAGATGCAGAGGGTACTTTAGAAGGATGCAAGGGTGGAAAGTAAGATAGAGACCTGGAAGAGGCACATGGAGCAGAGAGACACAGGAAGAAGCTGTGCTCATTTTTTAGTCCTGGACTGGTTGAAACAGATGTGGGTAAGAGACTTGCCTGGCTGTTTCAGACCCTTTTTTATAGATTCTCTTCCAAAAGACCCTTTAGACTGGTGGCAAGCTTTTGGACCTCAGTGGTCCTGCTTTGGGTCAACCCTGTTTGGCTGGGCATTTACCCACTAGTGGATGGAGAGGAGGCACGCTTGATTTGGTAACTTTATTGTCTTTTCCTTGTTGCACACAAATTGTATTAAACTTTCTTTCCATTAAAAGTCTTATGCATTAGAGTATGTCTTGTCTTGATGCAGAAGATGGCAGAATCTATTTAGTGCAGGCAGATTTGGGGTTCTGGGGTGCCCCTCTCCCTGTCCTGTAACAATAGCTGATAGCAACTGCTGTTACTCCAGATACTATGAAGTCCATCATGCCAGATTAGCTTCTTCCTTATAGAGAACCTGGTTATTTGCATAAAGACACTGTAATTATCTAGTAATGGGAACTACTTATAGTATGATATCAAATTAAGAAATCTCAGAAGTTTGTCATGTTTTCCCAGAACCACCAGTATTCATTACTGACTCTGAAATAGTCATTTATTCACTTAACAAATATTCACAGAGTATCTATGTGTTACTTAGAGAGATGTGAGCAAAATCCTGCAACACTAAGTACCAATCAAAGCAAGCATGAATGATGCTTCTGCTCGAAACAAACCCCAATGTTAAGTAACAATACTCCACTCTTTTCTTCATGGATGTTACTGGAAACCAGGATTATCAAGTATCTAGGTTAGTATAGCAAGTAGAATAAGCAAGTAGTATAGCAAGTTATGAATAAGTGGATAGATTATTAATTCATTCAGAACTTGAGTGAGTGCGACAAAGAAAAGGAGTAGACATAGAGGAGGAGTCACTTGAACAGAAAACTATTTCATCCTCAATCCATAACCACACTATGGGACATCCTATCCTCTCAGACTTTAAGAATACCTGCTACTGGTTTTCAAATAGTAAAATAAAAATAAGGACTTTAAGATAGAATTCAAAAATAGCAGTCTTGAAATGTTTCCCAGAGATTAAAACAACATATGAACCCCACAAAAATGAATGATTAAATTTTCCACCAAACACTTCTTTAAAAAAAACACTTCAATAAATATAAGCACAGTGAAAAAGTGTGTATTCTGTGGACATTTCCTCTGAGAGCTAAAGAAAATCTGAGTTGTACATAAGGAAAGACTAGAAAACAGGAAAAAGCCAATCTTGGGATTATTACTTAGCAAAAGTGCAACAAAAAAATTATATGGCAAAGTTCTATGAGACAAGAAGTTGTTGAAGAAGAAAAAAGGAAGCTCAGTTTATGTGGCAAACCAAGCATACGCGAGAACTCTTTCTGTGCTTGGAATATCTAGTTTTCTAAGCTAAGAGAAACTGAAAAAAATACATCTTCATACAAAATACTGAGTAGAACAAAGGTGGAAACAAGTACTGATATGGACGGATATATATTTACACACACATACTATATATAGAGATAATTCATTGAGAGCACTAACACTATTCTGGTCTGTCAACAGTAAAACAAGAAAAAAGCCATTAAAATCAAATGATGTTACATATATTATAACCATATTAATTATAAGCAGTAGCACCAACTTTATTACAAAGAATTAAAAGTTTTCATGAGGAGAAACAAGAGCCAAAAGCCTAGATCCTGAGACTGGTCCTCAAAAGTCAGATCTGAATTTTCTTCCCTAACTCATCAAGATAATGAGGCCACTGGCACCATCAGTAGTTCAAGATGCTCATATGAAAATGAAAAAAAATGAATATTTTTATTTTTATATTTAAATTGCTGATGTGCCAACAATTCTGCCAATTTGTTGATGATAGGTCTAAAAATTGGGCCATAATAACTCTACTTTTCACACACGGAGCTTTGTAAGCAGAAGATTTGCAGTCTTACGGAAAAGGTAGTGTGTAGTTTCCCTTTGGAGGTCAAGCAATGAGCACTATGCAAATGTCCCCTTGCCATGCATTTTCCTCTAGGAGAGCAAAAACAAAGATGTGTGGAGTATGGCATTTTATTACAGAGATATTTAAAAAAAAAAAAAAAGTACAATATGGTTGTTCACTTTAAGTCACTGGTATAGGATTCAAAATATTTATATTCATTGAAAACTATTTTGGAGGAACAAAAGGGAAAATTATAATTTCTGGCATTACAAATTTGTTTGTAGCCATATATTTTAAAACATATTTCTAATTTTGCCATTTTTAGCACTTATTTTGTTTGTTAAATGCAACATAAACTTAACTAGTTGTTTAAAATATTTATAAGCAGTTTCTAGCTCACAGCCTGGTTTTCTGTAAAAACAGCCTGGTTTTCTGTATAAGGTGCTGATGTCACAAGAATAGGTAGCTTCTTATAAATGGAGAGATTTATTCAAGCAAATTATTGTATTATCATTTGGCAAGTGTACTCATGTGTATAATTTCCAGTAGAAGGTAATCAATGCTCTTTAGGAGGAATAGTGTTCTATCACTGGAGTGCCTGCCAAGAAAAAAATGTCATACACAAAGCAGATGCTTATGTTATAGTTTATAAAGGAATTATTTTAAAGTTTTAGGTGAACAGTGAGGACTAGTCCATGTCCCTGAGCATGGCAACATCTGGGAGCCCTCTGAACACCTGGAGCTGAGAGGTAAGGAGAGAGGGTGGCTTCCGAAACCTAGAGGGGATGATTACATGGAGAGGACAACTAAAGGAAAGTGGAGGTGTGCAAGGGCTTTTGCAAGAGAGAGCCAGGAGATGGACGCTGACCTTACTAGCCCATTCTCTCCTCCAGTCTCGTATTCTGATAACTCCATTGGCTGAACTTAATAGAAAGCCAGAGGGCAAATGTGTTAATCTCTCAGGGATGCAGAAACAATGGGCTCAAAACTGGATGGCTGAGAAAAAAACAGAAATTAATTTTCTCACAGTTTAAAATCTCAAAGTCTGAAATCAAGGTGTTGGCTGAGTTCCTTGCTTCTGAGGAGCGTAAGGAAGAATGTTTTCTATGTCCCTCTGCTAGGTTCTGGCAGTGCTACGCATTCTGTTTCTTGTTATCTCCTCTCTGCATTGGTCTGTTTCTGTGTGCAAACTACTCCTTTGTATAAGAATAACAATCATATGGAATTAGGACTCATCCTAATGACCTCATTTTTAACTCAACTGCTGCTGCTATAACCCAATTCCAAATAAGGTCACATCCTGAGGTATGGGGTGAGTATGTCAACATAACATTTTGAGGAGAGAAGTTCATCTTCTAATAGCAAGGAACCCCATGGATAGAGTATTAATAATATAGGTCTTTACCAACAAAGATACAGTCATCAATTTTCAAAGATCTTTTATCAATTACATTATTGAAGGAAGACAATTACCTTTGGCAGTATAATTTTGCAGAATATCAGAGAAGAGACATTTTCAATAAAACTAAAACTCAAAAAGTATTTAAAGACATTCTAGAGTCAAACTATTCATGATGAAACTGCTTCACTCAGCTTAAATTATTCCTAAACCTTAAAGGATTATAAACTAAATAACTTTGAAATTTCTTTCAACTGTATTTTCCTGCCTTACCTAGCCATGCAGTTAAAATTCTTGATTTTCTTCCATTATCTTAAAATATAGAAATTTACTTTCTTAATAGCCCTTCTAATTTGATTCTCCTAAATTATTATAAAGTCAGAATTAGTTTTGCTATTATTACCTTCAGCTTCATTTCAGGCCATATATTTAACCTTACTGTATAAATAATAAAGAATCTGTGACAATTTTAACACATTATAGAAATTATCTTTAAAACCATCTATCTTATATCTGCTGTCTTAAAAACTGCCAGGTTTACTCACCTGAATGAATTCATGCATTGATTTTCAAACCTGTGCAAAATGAACCATCACATGGCCCCTCAGCAGTGATCTCAAAGCATAAGCATTAATCAGTACTATTCTCTTACCAGTGATTTAGAAGGAAATGTAATTTGAAAGGTAATTAATTTGGCTTACATTGCCAACAGCTTTACTCAAAAGATTCTTTGATTTGGGAGAAATTCTTAAAATGTGAGTCTTTTCATTAGCAAATGAAAAAGAAAATTAAAAAAAATATATAAGCACTTTCTATCCTATTTCATCAAAATTTCTTTTTTTCATAACCTAAAAAGAAAAAATAAAGTATATTGCTCTTGGTAAATTAAATTTGTAAAATAAAATGTCTGCAATGTATATGTAAAGAAAATTGGGCAGCATTTTACATTGCTTCTAAATTAGATATTACTTCAAGTCCATTGCAGTAATTGTAATGATGATGAAGATAAAGAAGAGAGTACAGTTTTGTCTAGTAGTCAATATTCTAAAGCCCTGTATAAACTCAGTTGTTTCTGTAAATATCATTTTAGATGTGCAGGGAAAATGTTAGCAAATAAGTAAAAAGTCAAATATGTTTTAAAAATTAAAAAGTCCAGCCCTCCCTGGTGGCGCAGCGGGTTAAAACACAGCACTAAGAAGCTAAAGCAACTTCTGCATGAGTTCAATTCCCGCCTGCCCCGCAAGTGACCACTTGGCATGGCAGACCTCTCCTGACCTGCTGGCTGCTCCCCTCAGCAGTGTACTTCGTAGATCTGCCTGTTCTGCTCCCCACTCTGTCTCTGGTGAAGCCTCTCTCCACCCCTGAGCCTCTGGCCTGTACCCCAGTTCTGTATGCACAAATAAATAAATCTTAAAAAGAAAAAAAAATTAAAAAGTCCATTAAGGGGCCCTCCCTGGTGGCACAATGGGTTAAAGCACTGCACTAAGAAGCTTAAGCCACTTCTGCATGAGTTTGATCCCCGCCTGCCCCGGAGGCAATCACATGGCGTGGCAGACCTCTCCTGACCCGCCTGCTGCTCCCCTCAGCAGTGTACTTCCTCGATCTGCCTATTCTGCTTCCCACTCTGTCTCTGGTGAATCCTCTCACCCTTCGCATCTCTGGCCTGTACCCCAGGTCTGTACGAATAAATGGATAAATCTTTAAAAAAAAAAAAAAAAGTCCACTAAATCAAATGTAAGGTAAATCTTGCTCCATTTTGCAAATAAGGGATGTGAGGAAAAGATAACTGATTTTCTCAAAGCCTTAAAACCAGTCACATGCACAAACTAGGGTACAAAGTCCACTACCACTTCTCCATCTCTGGATGATCAGTGAAACATTTAGTCTAAGTTTCAGTGAGTTTAAAAATTTACTATAAATTCTCAGATTGCTACAACCATTTCTCATCATCATTGCTTGACACCAACCACGGGCCACAGTTTCCGCAAGTGGCCTTCAGCCTCGAAGCACAATGTTAAACTTTTCATACTGATATTCTGTTGTTTCTTGATTCCATCTTCTTGATTGTTCCAATTGCATCATTTATTTGGTAAAAGGCTAAGCTCCTGTTCCTCATCCAGGTCCAAGGGTTATGGCTTTGCCAATTAGCTCTTCTGTGCCTAGCTACTTGTTCTGATTTCTGGTCTTAGAAAAAAAACCCTCCTATAGTTCTATTATGTTCTAGACATGATAACTAATCTAAGGGAATAGATTTACTCCTTTCTGGGGTGCAGAGCTAAGAAATTTGTGGCAGAATCTCCTCGTCCACCAAATCACACAAGCCTTCCATCCTAGTTCCTTATCATCTTATTGTGGGCCTTGTATTTCATCTAGCCTGTTCTAACCTAAGCTGTCATGCTCATTCATAAAAACGTTCATATAGACAGACAGACATCTATATCTACATATACATGTGTGTATAGATATACACACATATCTATATACACACATAGATATGTGTGTGTATATAAATCATATTTATTCCTTTTGCTCTCCAAAGTTATCCTCAGTGCTGACCTACAAGTTGCATAGAAAGCTAAGCAGAATATTAAGGTCCATTAGTTTCAGCTTTCTATCAGAGTATTCCTACCCTACCCACCACACACTTCTATGCACAGAATGACATTCATATCCTTTCACACAGAGACTAAGATAGATACTTTCACTTTGGGTTGGAAACTTCCTTTACATTATATCTTTTCTTATCTTCTTTCTGAATGCAATGTGAGGAAAAAAAGAGAGGTATTAATTAAATCATAATTTTTCATCTTTAATAATTATCAAATCATAATTTTTATATTTCCACTACATGGCATGCTGGACAAATTGAACGCATATATAGTGGTTGAAACTGCTGAAGGTGAATTGGTCAATAACAGTGAGGATGGGATCTAAACTATGCTACATCTTAGAATTCAAAAGTCAAGATTGTTGTTTTTATTCCAAGGAAACTCTATAATTCTAAAAAAAAATAATAAATTTCAAATTAAAGATAAAAATCAGTAAGTTTTTTTGCAGCAACATGGATGGAGCTGGAAAGGATCATGCTTAGTGAAATAATCCAGAAAGAAAAAGAAAAATATCGATGGTTTCACTCATAGCGGGAAATAAAGGGCCAGGGGGAAAAAAATAGTAATGAACAACTATATACCAGAGACATTTTATGGGATGGCACATGGGTGATTTGATGGTGGGAAGCACAGAGGGATTACAACTGAGATGGAAAAAGGCACAAAATGATGTAAAAATAAAGTATTATATTAAAAAAAAATCAAAAAGTTTGCTTTAGTTCTATTTTTAAATCAATATGTAGATGGATTATTCTGATATTTTAAACAAAAATAAACTGTAAACAATATATTCCAGTATATTCTCAAACACAGTAAATCAAAATCTAATATGACACATTGTGAAAGGATACTTTTCCTACAAATATCTATCTGATCTAACCTCTGAAATACTTAAATCCATCATTGGGATATACTTTCAAAATTTATCTGCTTATCACCTATTAATATTCCTATGACCTATATCAATAATTATTTATATTTCAAATAGTATTTTAAAGTTATAGCAACTGTTTGAGTCCAGGGCCAATTTTTATTATGTATGTTCTAGGACTGTAGGGACTGTAGCTAAGAGAACTTTTATAACTGTATTTTATTGGTTATTAAGTATTTTGATAAACACCTCTCTTGTAACATAAACTTTTTTATTTTGATTTTGGTTCTCAAAATATGAAAAAAGCAGGCATCATTATAGCAGTTTTATCAAAGGATAGGATCCAAATCTCAGGGAGATTAAGGAATCTCTAAAAACTTGTGCAGCTTTATAAAGAGGAACTGGAAAGACACCAAAGTAAACATTGTCTCTGTTGAAATTTTATCTTAGGGGCCACCCTGTCTTTAAAAATCTATTAACTATGACAAGTTAATTCTTCCAAAATGTCTTTGCCTATGATTTTGAGTCTTAGTGATAAGAAAAATACAGTCTACGCTGTTAGAATTCAAAGCATAAATTCTGAAGGCTAATTTAATTGGCATGGTAATTAAAGATCACCAACATGTTTATGAATTTAAAGTATAATTTAGTGAAGGTGCCATTAGCTTTATGGGATCTAAAAATTTAAAAAAGATAAATGAGGCAAGACACATCTTCTAAATGAATTCAAACACAGAAAAGACTGGCATATAGTTTTAAGCTTTAAAACATAAACAGATCATCTATAAGCCATCCATTTTTCCCTTCATCCAAGTTGAACTAATGCTTCTTAATGTTCCCAAGATTGTTTTTCACTCAGCACAAAAAAAGAAAAAGAAATTCATCATGATGCATTAATGTTATGTTGTTTTTCTCTACTTCAATGAATACAGGAACCCTCTCACTAAAAACATTTCCTTCTTTTATTATATACTCTCTGTGAAGAAGGCAGATCATGTTATCACATACCACTAAAATTATAAACATTTTACTCTTTCAGTATGTATGTGCTAAAATAGTCACTAATTAGGCAGATAATGAATAATGAGGACAAACCAGAGCCTAGATAAAACCAATTTTCATGATTTCATTAGACAGTAAGAGAGAGAAGCAAATATGAAGGTCTCCGTGGAGGTTTATTCTAATAGTGAAACTGCCCAGTACACTTTATTTCGGATGCAGGCTTCTGTTCACCTAAAATATATCAAAGTAATGAAGGAAATACTGTGTAGCTTGGAAGGAAGAAGCAAGTAATTACTGATGACTGTGGAAAAATCCAGAAATGAGGACTGTATTGAAACCAAGTCATTTTGATCTGATCCAAATGGTGTCTTGGGCAGAACACCAAATTAAAGTAGGCAAGATCAAAACTATTCACTTGGATTTAAGAACAGCTGTAGATAAACATTTTCTCATAAGGTAAGCTCTTAAGAAAACCTAGTGTTCCTCACAATTACCAAATTGCTTTTCATGTTTTAGTTTGAAGATACAGTTGGTAACTTTACAGTTCTCTTAATTACAACTGATCAATTATAACTATTTTACTTTCCTAAGTGGGGTTAATCTTTAATATATTTTTTAGAAATTTACTAAATCTTCATAAATCAAGATGATAAATTCTACATGTGACTGTTACTGTGTTTCATAATAATTTGTAAAAAGGTATGTAGAAAAATGTAAGTTTCTAGGTTTTCTAGTATCTTCACAAATTTAAACTTATTATCTGTACTCTATGTCTATTATACAAACAGAATGGAGTTTTGGTTCCAGTGTTTACTGAATATATAGCCTCAGGGATGGCTCTGTCTCTTAGCACCTATTCTGAATATCAAGGAAAATCAAGTTCCTTCCCCCAAATCATTTCACATGATTGAAAATATTTGGCAAAACATGCAGCAATAAAAGACACTATAGGACTCACTCTCTGCCTACTTCAGCCTATATTATGCAAAATTTAAAAAAAATCTAACTAGTTTCAATGTGTTTATAACAATTTTTTAAATATAGCACTATGTGGCTTTAGGGGAAATGATTACATTCTATATTTAATATTCTACTTTGAGCATTTTTAAATGACTGAAATGGTAAAAAAAATCTCTATTTGAATGACATTTTTTTAATGATTTTTTTTAATGAAAAAGACTAATAATGTCGTCATATGTTCTATGAGAACTATATTTTCTGGATTTCATTATATTGTTTAATTATGGAATCCAATGAATAGTAGGCTTAGGTGAAAAAAAAAATGTAGCCAATGAATCTCTTAAGCTCTTGACTTTTAATATAACTATTATGAAGAATAGCCTTCATACTTGCTCCCAATCAACCTGTCAAAAATAAAGTTTGACTTTCATTAAATTTCATTTTCTAGAAGAAAAAAGCTAAGCACACATCATATGTATTAACTAATTCAAATCTTGTGTTAACTCTATGAGGTAGATAATTCCTACCTCCATTTGACAGAAAATAAATATGATAGTACAATGGGATTTCCATATCTTTCCACATGGTTACAGGGTTAATAGCACATGACAGCTGTCCTAGACAGCTGTCATCCACAGTGAAAAAGGAAAAAGGGAGGTCAGAGACAAATGGCAACGATAGTAGACAGGTCTTTTAACAACCCCAGTGTTTGGATTTGAGTTGCAGGAAATGTTGGGTATATTTACTAAACTTAAACTAATCTCCATTGTGTGTACTTATACACACAATCATCAGTGGAAAGAACAGCTGTATAATCATCATGCCTAAAATTCTATCTTTACTTCTGTCCTCAATTCACATATGAAACAACTACATGAGAACTATGAAATTGAGTATTCTGTAATATCTTTCTTCTTGGTGGTTTTTTAATTGGAGCTATTCTACTTCTTGAGTGGTTCTGAAATGTATTCTGGTCTTTCTTCATATCCTCTTTTATATCAACTCTACTCTGATTGCTCCTTTATGGGCTCTGGAATAGCTTCCACATTGAACCAGGTTTCCTTTCTTTAAAATCTCTCACTGTCAGAGCTCACTATCCCATGATGATCTTTTTAAGCCATACATCTAATTCTGGCATTCTTCTAACTGCACTTCTACAAATACCACTTTGTGTTGTCCACAAAATTAAACTTACACTTCTTGGTACAGTCCAGAAATCCCTACTTCCCTCTCCTTCTTTTTCCCCACCCCTCCGTGCACTTCCTCATGTCGCCTTTACAATTATCTTTAACATGAAAATTCTCATTGAACAGCTTGCTTCCTGAAGTCTTTCTACTACTCCTTCACTTTTTTCAAGTTTTATGGCCAAATGAAATCTTTGAGAAGTTTTTCTGGGTCATAGTCAAAGTCAATCTCCTTCTCACTTCTATTTGCATAACACTTTGGTCATATGATTTCTAACAAAAATTTCACTACATTTATTTGTTAAATGTCATCTACTTTACTAGATCATGGGCTTTCTAGTCAGAGATTACAGATCTTAGAATATTAACAAAAAATAGAATCCTAAAACACTTATGGCTATAATATATAGAAGAAGAATTTGATTTTTCAGGGTTTATTTGACTTTATATTAGAGCAGTCAACTATTCCGTCATAGTGTTGATTATTTTTCTCTATTGTTTACTCTACTTTTATAAAAAGAATGTTATTTCCATCCTTTAATACTCAATTATTATGATTTGGTCCTTTAAAGTATAGCCTCTGATTTATAACCTAGAAATCATTTATATTCAATATAAAAAATAAGCAAAATTGAGATAATTCATTATTTATTACTGATGATTGATCACGACTTTAGGTATATATGCTATATATACAATTTACTATTGAAATTAGGAGAAAATCTACTCTGAATTTAAAACTAAGAATGCTATGTTTTTTGTTGCTGTTTTTTCTTTCTTTTTTGTTTGTTTGTTTGTTTTTTAATCACAGCATACACTTCTAACTTGAATATTAAGAGAGAGCACAGCACCTTCAGTCAAGGTGGTCGGAATCCCTTTACCATATTTATTTGGATCAGTGTACAATATTTTGAGTTGAGTTTTTAGTAGGATGTTTTCATTATGAGCCATTTTATCTACTTAGTGTTTAACCTGCATTTTTCCTTGCCAATGGAATTTTGTAAAGAAAAAAATATGCAATTCCCTGAGATTCCAAAGCAGAGGTTCTTTTTTTTCTTGAAAATTAGTCTTATTCAGAGTAGCTGTGAGACAAAACAGCCTGGCATGAACTGGCACTTGAGAATATGTGACTGACAAAGATAAATGAATCCTAATGAGTTTAGGAGAAGTCTCTGACAGCTAAGATTTTGAGCTCTAAGGGAAGAGCTACTGCACTGAGGACACAATTCCAAATGATGTCAGGTTCAAATTAAGCTTTGAACAATTAGTGCTTCTAGTATAAGTGAAGTGTTTCCTATGTAAAATTATGTTTTTTTCTTTTTTTGTAAACAATACACATTTGATAAATGAGAACTAATTATAGACAAATCAGAATCCTCACTTGCTTTCTATAAAAATCAAATCAACAAATAAAGTAAAAATATCTCAAAATCTAGTACTTTGGATGATTGCACTTCTACATCTCACAAATTTACACTTATTCCTGGTATCTGCCTCCTTAAAATGCCATTTCTAGTTTCTCCAAGTCAAGTGATGTGATAAAGTCCACTTTTTTCTTTGTGAAAGATTACTGAAAAGATCTAAGGTAATGATTTGTTTTTCTAAGGTGATTGATAACACATTGGTTTATATAATTACAAATGCATCCCAATACTGTAAAAGTATTCAGTATGTTCAATATGTCAGAACTTCATGTGTACTCTCTACTATGCATACAGCTAATATACAGAGACATCACAAGAATTAGAAAAAGGTTCTCCCTCTGTGTTAATGTGAAGGAGGAAAAGTATTCCCTTTCAGTAGCTTGCCAAAAGAATAGAATAGAACTCAGCTAGAATTTGGCCCTTCATCACCACTCAGGGAAGGACCTCAGTATGTTCTCCAAACTACAGGATCCCTCAGAAGATAAAAAGAACTGATAATAGGGTTATTAGTGGAGTGTGATAGGCTACAGTTCTGTGGGCCTGAAGCCATCTGCTAAGAGGCTAAAGTAGAGCAGCAAGACTAGGGAGTGGCATAATGCTGGCATACAGTTTGAAGTTGCATTAGCTAAGAGTGTTTGAGATTTATAAGAAAATCCAGTTCTATTTGGCACAGGTTTCTGCTCTTAGCCTTTACTGATTACTGCCTAATGGCCATATTGTATGTCCCAAGATGCTTCATAAATACAGAAAATAATAAATATATAGAAGTGGGTAGGGGTTGGTGTGCTTTTCAGAGGTTTGCTGTAAGAACAATTCTATCTGAATTTTTTTCATAAGAAATATCTAGTTATAATGATTTTTATTGTATCATTTTTATTGAAGTAAATTTGGTTCATGATACTGAATAAAATTCAATAGTATAATTTCACATTTCTTCAGATGTGTATTACCAATTCACACACTCACCATCAAAACACAAATAATCCCCCACCACCACAGTCCACTGGGTCTCTTCCCCTCATTGCTCCCCACCTCCAATTCAATCTCTCTAGTAAGCTTCAGTTCCACAGCCAGATTTCAAGGACTTGTTTTAGTTTGCTTTGTTTGTTCCATTGCTTTGTTTCTTTATATTCAAAACAAGATGGAAGTAACCAGTACTTACATTTCTCCTTACTTCACTTCTCACAACTCCCTCCAATTCTATTCCTGTTGTCACAAATTACTAGATTTTATTATTTTTAGAGCTGCATAATATTCCAGCTGTGTATTCCATAGCTTCTTAGTTGTTGAGTAATTAGGTTGTTTCCATAACATGGTTATGTTAATAGTGCTACAGTAACACAAGAATGTATACATATCTTTGAATTAGACTTTTTGCATTCTTCAGATAGATATCTAGGTGTGGAATTACTAGATCATATGCAGATCTATTTTTAAATTTTGAGAAACCTCCATACTGGTTTTATTGAGGCACTGAACCAATGTTCATTCCCACAATGTATGAGGTTTCTTTTTTCCCCATATAATGATCAGCTTGTTTCTATTCTTTCTGACATTGTTATCACAAGGGTGAGGGGATATCCCATTATGATTTTGACTTGAATTTCCCAATGATAAATGATGGTGAGCATTTTTTATGAGCCTTTTGGAGATCTGAAGATCTTCTTTGAATAAGTGTCTATTTAGTTTTTCTGTCCATTTTTTTAATTGGGTTATTTGGTTTTTAGTGTTGTTGTTTAGTTGTAGAAGTGCTCTATAGAAGTTTGGTATTGCCCGCTTGTTTGACACATAAATATCTTTTCCCATTGGGTAGAATGTCTTTTGTTTTAGTAAATGGAGTCTTTGAACTTTTAAAGTGTGCAAGATGTTTCAGAAGGAATAACATAATTATTCTTTCTAATAAAAGACTAATAAAATTTTATGAAGGTACATTTAGGCCTAACTTAACATAGTACAAAAAGTAAATATAAGCCAAAGAAAAGCTAAGTATCGGGTTCAACATGCATGAATTGGTTCAGCATAATTTGGTCAGAGGAATAATTATGAAAATAAAAATTGTCCTTATACTTTGAATTAATTTACTAAAAGTTCATTTTAATTGATTGCAAAGACATGGCTTCTTTACAGAACAGAGAAAAGAAAAGGTATTTGTATGGAAGGGAAGTGACCAAGTGGAACATGGTGGATAATCAGTAGGACACTTGTGACACTCATGATGTGTGAATATATATACATTTGTGAAGTTTTAAATTTATAATCCCAAAGATGCAATGATGTAGACCAACTTTACTTTAACAAGCACAACTGGGTGGGGGGGGAGAAAAAAAGGGTACTGCTTGAAATGAAACATCTCTTACAAAATGTAACATTTTAAATGTACCAAAACATGTTAAGCATAATGTAATTTAATACATACATATATATTAATTACATGCTTCACTGGAAAGCCATTGGAACAAGACCTAGTAAGCCTGTATTTTCAAAATAAAATATCAGCAGTTTGTTCAGTGACACAATTTACATGCTGTGAAATTAAACCAGGCAGTATAAATTGAAAGGAATAGTATTATTCCCTTAGTGAAAAAGAACACAAGCCATGTAATAACATGAATAAGGGATACTCTTTCCATAAAAAGCTAAATTATATTTAGATTCCTATATTGAAATACAAACCTGGAGACTATCTTACACTACAAACATAAGAAATCTGTTTGGTTCTGTCTATATATAGTGGATGAGACTATCTTATATATTCCATAATGATATCCTCCCAGGTGAGGAACATAAAAGAGAATAGTCATCATTTAGAAATACTATATATATTCAGACTTTTACATTAATGTAATTTTACATTACATTTTACATTAAATGTTTTCTAAAGATCAAGCTACTCCCCATCGTTGTCTTTTCAGTGTTAATGCTGAAAATACGAAAGTGTATGATATGAAAGTATTTTTCATATTCACACACATGCATGCATACTGATACCATATACTGGATATTGATATTTTAAAACTTTTCTAGTAATCTTTTTTCCTTTCTTTAGATCTGAATTTCCATCTGGTACCACTTCTTATCAGATTTAAGAATTTACTTTTATATCTCATTGTAAAGCTTTCATAATGATAAAATCTCTGTTTTGTCTATCTAAAATGTATCTACCATCATTTTTTGATAACAGCATCTCTCTAGATACAGAGTTCTATTTGATAGTTTTCTTTTGTTTTTTTTTTTTAGCTTTTCCCGATAGCCCTGATTTCCCTTTTTAATTTTATACTTTAGTTTTAGAAGTATGATGTTTATAGATGTGATTTTATTCCTTTGTATTTATTATTCCTGTTGTTCACTCAACTTTTTGAATCTGTAAACTAATATATTTGGGGCAAATTACAGCTATTATTCTTAAATTTTTTTTCTATGCCAATTCTTCTAACATCTTAATTTGGATTTCCAATGATCTATATCATATTAGAATATTTGAATTGTTTGTGAGACGATGTTATTTTTCTTCAATCTTTTTTTAAACTGTCCTTCACACTTTATTTTCAAGTCAATTATTTTCTGCAACTACTATCATCTCTTAACCCTAATATTTAAGTTCTTAGTTACTGCTTTCTGCTTTTTCATTGGGAACCCTGCAATCACAACCATTTCTTTTTTTTTTATTTTTTATAATTTATTTACTTATATATACCTACATCATTGTTCATTTTTGTACAACGTTTGTTTTCTCCTTTCAGGTATAATCTCCATAGAATTCCAACCACCAATTCAGCTATGCATCATCACCACAAGCCCTTGTGCTCTTCCCTCCGGGTTTGATCCCTCTCCAACCCCTCACCTGTAGACTGTCCCTGATTTATAGCTGCCTGATAATTGTGGGGTTTTGTTATTTCTTCTCTGATTCCTTATTTGCTTCCATTATATTCCTCCTGTAAGTGAAACTACCCAGTATTTTTTTTTCTTTTTCTTTCTGACTTTATTTCACTGAGTATAGTCCTTTTTCTTTATTGCTGAGGATTATTCCATTGTGTATATATACCACATCTTCTTGATTCAGTCATCATGTACTTTTGGGTGTTTCAGTTGTTTCCATAATTTATCCATTGTAAATAATGCTGTAGTAGCATAAGTTTCAAGTGTCCTTTTTAATTAAAGTTGTTGTTCTTTGTTTAGATTACAAGTAATGGATTTGCTGGGTTACATGGTAGAATCATATTTAGTAGACAGAGGAACTTCCACACAGCTTTCCATAGCAGTTGAGCCAATCTGCATTCCCAACAACATTGTAGGAGAGTTCCTTTTTCTCTACATCCTTGCCAATATTTATTGTTGCTTTTTTTTTTTTAAGAAAGGTGCCATTCTCACTGGTATAAGGTCACACACAATTTATTAACCAACATGCTTAACTTGTATGTCAGAAAATGTTTTAGGCATACATTGTAGTACAATTTGGATGCTCTATTTCTTCAAAGACCCCTCTGCTTACAAGATTTTCCCTTAAACTTACATTTCTTATTTAGTTCCAAATTCTGTCCTATTACATCTCAGACTAGTAAAGTTACAGTTTTCTACTCCCAAATCTCTTCTAGAATTGTGGGTACCCTTAAGCATAAACCCCCACAAATTTAAAAATCACATGAGGTGAGGTCTTGTCTTTTAAGGAAAGATGTAACTGCTAGGTAATTTCTACAGCTTTCAAATAAGTAAAAGAAAATATTTTGTCTGGATTTTATGCTTGCTATTTGCTAAAACTGAGCTAAGTGATGGAAGGCTCATCACTGAGGATAATAAATTATTACTGGAATCATTATGTGGAAAATCCTGATTCAGTAATGAAAATCTGTGAGTTGTATGAACAGTACACCCAATTTAAATACATATGAGAAATGTATTAGATTGTTACTGTCTTATAAAACATTGTTGTTTCATTGCTGTTTGTTTCATTAATACTATTTAAGATATTAATAGGTCACTTCATCTTTCAAGACACCACTCATTTTTTCCCTTGCTATTTGAATGTTGGCTTTATCTTCAATTTCTTGATTTTTTCCCCATTTTGTCTTTTGCTCAACTATTTGACTACAGTCTAGTAATATATGTACCGAGAACACCTAGGAAACTAGAAATGTCAATTCTAAATGCTAAAACTAAAGTTTTTTGTTGTTGTTGTTGTTTGTGTGTTTGTTTTAATGATAGATTCTAAGGACTGTTTCTGAAAGGAGAAAGAGGTATGGTGCACTCCTTAGATGTGATTTTAAAGAATTCCTTCCATTGCATAATCATTGGTCCTCCTATAGATGATATTTCTATGTAACATTAACATCTACCTACTTGCCAGGAAGGATATGTGCAATTACATTAAGAGTCATTAGACTTCTTTAACGGTTTGAAGTGTTGTTAATTTTAGGTGGGTTTTGTTCTATCTAAATGAACTAAGCAGGGCTGATCCTGTCATACAATCTGTGTCTTATTTGCATTAAAAAGTGTTGAATTTGGCCCTCCCTGGTGGCGCAGCGGGTTAAAGCACTGCACTGAGAAGCTAAAGCCACTTCCGCATGAGTTCGATTCCCGCCTGCCTCGGAGGAGACCACATGGCGTGGCAGACCTCTCCTGGCCCGCCCGCTGCTCCCCTCAGCAGTGTACTTCGTTGATCTGCCTGTTCTGCTCCCCACTCTGTCTCACTGCCCCTGAGTCTCTGGCCTGTACCCCAGTTCTGTATGTACAAATAAATAAATCTTAAAAAAAAAAAAAAAAAAAAAGTGTTGAATTAACACTTCCATAGTGAAGTAAACACAAGGCTTCCTCACCTTGGAAACAAGAAGCTACTATTAAGTAAAGATATCACAATATAAATAATATATGTATAAGTTATTAATAGAGACTCCATTAATAAGAATGACAACCTCACAGTGAATAACTGCTAAGTAGAAAGTATTATCTAAATGTGTTACATTACTATCAGTCCACCATCCAACAATCCTGTTAAATAGATTCCATAATAATTTTGATTTTTTTTTTTTTTTTAGGAAATCAAGTTTTATGAATCTGCTTCATTTGCTCAAAGCTGTAATTTCTTAAGTGGTAGAATTGGGATCTGAAATCTGACATAACTCTAATATTATATACACCATGCCAAATAAATAAATGTACTCAGTTCATCGATTTTGTATGCAATACTCAATATTTCTGACTAAAAATGTTCAAATGATATCCAGAAGCCAGGTAATACTTTCAAATTGTAAGTCAATGAAAAAAAAATCAAATTAATATAGTTAGATGGTGTGTCTTTTGAAGAGCATGCACAAACACCCAAATTAAAAGAATTCATGTAATAAGTGAAGAAAGCCAAGATTATTAAATTTGCTCAGAAACAACTTTAAGGTGGGCCCAGACTTGAAGTGGTTGGACCCAAATCCTACTCTCTAACCCTCAAATGCTGCCCATAGTATTCTAATTTATGTGTTACTTGCATGTCAATGGACTTTCTATCCATCCCATGCAGTCCCATGCAACAATTAATGTTGTTTCCAAAGCCTATTGACTACACAGAGAAGCAAATTTGGGGGATGGGAGAGAGACAATATTTCACGTCTAATCATTTCAGTTTTAACTGAGGTCATGTCACTCGAACCTGAAATTCTTCAAAATCACCCTGAACAGCAGTATCTTCACCTGTCAAATGAAATAATAATCTTTGTCTTAGACTGAAGTATTAAATTGCATAGCCTCCTTTCTAATTTCCATATGGTCTATTTACAGATGTTTTTATTTTCAAACTATAAAATGAACGTATGCTGAGTAGAAAATATAGAAACACATAAAAGTGAAAATAGGGAAATGTGCAACTCAATTATTTCAAAATAAATACTTTTTCACATAAACATATGCCTAGGCAATTGATTTTAAATATACTAATTCTATAATTTCTTCATTTGCTTTAATAGTATAAGAAAATCACATTGTTTTTAATCAAAAGTACAATGAAGTTTCAAGCTTCAATAATATTTCACTGTCAGAACAGGCCGATGTTTACTTAATCATAACAATTTTAGCTAGTCAGGCATATTCAATTTTACATAATTATAAAGAATGCTGCAATGAACATACTTGCAAACTAAGCTTTTCCTATATGTTTGATTTTTATTTATAAAATTTAAATTTTGAACAGTATAAATTTTTTAAGATTCTAGGTAGAATTGCTTCATGAAGTTTCAAAGTATACCAAATATATGTAACAGCTAAAATGTATTAGTAACCTTCTCCCACAAAAATATCCTATTTTGGACTGTTCTGCTTTTCATAATTTTGATACAATAGTGTATAGATACACTATAGCATTAGATTTTTTATTGTTATTATGCTGGTCATTTCTTATATTTTCCATTATTCCCTTTATTTTATACATTTTGCTTTTTTATTAATCTTTTAAAACACCATGTTTCTTACTTGTGATAACTTGATAATAACACTCATACAATTATTTGATGAAAATACTTCAGTGTGGATACTTTTTAATTTTATCAGGCACCCTAATGTCACGCCATCTTAAAATTAAAAAAAGAAACATTTATAACATGGATGAGGACATTTTTCAATTATGAGTCTCCTTGAATGTAAGAGAATAAATTGGATCAAAGGGACTTGTATATATGATTGACTTGTTCTGCTGAAGCATCCAAAATATATTTTAATATTTTTTATTTAGAACTCATAGAAACATTTCATTATATCCACATAGGAGACAATACTAGTCTAGAATGATAAGTTTGTAAACATTGCTCCTTTGTAAATGGACTAAAACCTGTTGACTGTGCTCCACATTAATGATCCAAAATGTTTTTCATATTACTGTGTGTTAATAAAACCCCAATAATTACAATCCTAATTTTGTACAAAATGCAGCGATTTCTTGGTTATCGCCACAACTTGAGATTCATGACTAACTGAGCATCTTTAAGAGCTGTACTAACTGTCCTGAACACATGCTGCCAGGACCACACTGCCCCTGCATGCTCTAGAACACCCAGCTCTCCCCCACTTTCCCTCAGCTAGCTCCACATCTGCTTACTGAGCACTTCCTTAACACTGCCTTCTAGAATCCTTTCACACTTGGACTAAAAAAGCTGCTGTTTTTTGTTTTTTGCTTTTTTGTTTTTTTTTTTTCCATTCAACTTAGAACTTGTAACCATTGTCTTAACCACACTTCATTGCCATTTAGTTTTTGTCTGTTATTCCCAGTAGGAAAAGGTTCAACAATAGCATAACACATGCAGAATATTCACTAGAACTACAAATCTGTAAAGGGTTCGAAGTGAATTGATATCACAATCCCCAAACATTTCTAAAACAAACACAATAAAAGAGAAATCTGTGGTTTATCATCTTTTGCTTTTCATTGGGAAGGAGATAATCAGTAATTTTAAGCTATAAAAAATGAAGGAGAAAGTAAAGTGAATTTGTAAACCATAAATTCAAACACAGAATAAAAGTGAATTATTGCAATTTTAGTAGTATTAAGTCTTCCCCTTGAGCATTTCTGACTTAAAGACACGAAACAGTAAACCAATAATACCTACATTGAAACCCAAACACATTTGTGGAGAGAATATATAAAAAAACTGAACACAATATGTTTAAACCTTGATTATCCATACTGGATATAAATTCAGTTATACATTTTCCTGTATTTAATTCAAATGATGAAGGTAGATAACTAGAAATGGAATAGAATTAGTGATATAATCAAATAATAATGAAGAAATAGCATATCATTAAGTTCAAGTCACCTTCAGTTAAAATTTTTTCATACATTCTACATCAACAATACCACACAGCTTTTAACTGATTATCAGACCAACATCACTCAGAGGCTGCCTGAATTTTAATCACCAAAGAAGGTTACCTCATATTCATGAAATATCACTGTATATACTTTAAACTGGAATATAGTATCTTTGGGGACAAGGAGGATGGTATGTGTGTGTGTGTGTCTTGTGTATGTGTCTGTCTGTCTATGAAAGAAAGCGAGAGAGAGACAGAGAAATACAGAAAAGCACCTCTGGAGGAACAGGCAAAAGAATAAAATAGCCGCAAAGGACTGTCAAAGGCTATGACATTGCTCTATTTCTTAAGCTTACTGATGAACCTAGCCGCTTCTCTTTAAAGAACACATGTGCAGAATTATGCAAATTTGCATGTTATATTATAAAAAATACATTTACAATAGATTTTCAATGAAGTTTAAAATGAAGATTTTTTTCTAATTTGGTAAAAGCCAGGTATTCAGAAATGTAATTCTTTTTGCTAAGCATTACTACTTCATTATCACCACCATAAATATGTGAAAATGAGAAACATTAATTAGTTTTTCATTGTTTAAGATACAGATGGTCCCCCTTACTTTAGTAATGACACATGTAATTCTAAGTGTAAATAACTAATACATTTTGACTAAAAAAGTAATATATTTTACAGATTCTTCTTTCCTTCCCTAAGCATTCACATGAAGATTAATACTATTTTTCATTCCTAACTATAGTTATGAAGATGGAAACTATACACAATGTCAAAATAACCAGTTACTAAACAAAATATAAGTAGTTGTGTCCTACAGCATTCATAATACCATAAACTCATTTGCTAATTAATTTCATAGTAAGATATCACTAAAGCATTTTTTTTTGTATTTTAGAGACTGATATGTTTGAATTTTTTTTCCCTTGTACCTATCTTTTCTGCTTATAATATCTGTTAACAAGTGCCTTATTTTAGCTAAGAGAAAAAAGAAGTTAAAAAAATACTTCCTTGTAGATTTAGCAGTTCTTTGGAGATATCTGTGCTTTCTTTCTGAGGTGTTATTTTGATGAGTACTATAGTGGTGACAATGAATAGAACAGCGACAGTCCTGTCAAGATACTAAGTGCCTTCTTATAAACTAGCCAACAACTATCACAAGCAACAGGCAGGTGGAAGTTACCAACAGGCCTGGATTTTCCTTCATATTTTCCAGTGACAGGGCTTGTGCTGGTTTTATTAAGTTTATGTTTCCAAAAGAGCTTACCTGAAATCAGATCTTGATGAAATTGAGAAAAGCTATTAAACTGAGATATTGAACTTCATCACTTAAAAGAAAATGTTCTAGACTTTTTAAGTACAGTGTATGCCAGGCAATTGGAGATTTTTTCTATAGTGAGGAGATTGAATTTTTAGAGCATGTTGATGAAATGAGAATATATAAAATTAAAAAAATACAAAGGTACTTCTTCTTACTATCCTTGCATTAGAATTATTATTTTGATCTTGTCAGATGTCAAAGCTTAACCCCACGGAACCTTTTTTCTTTTTAAGATTTATTTATTTATGCATTCAGAACTAGGGTGCAGGCCAGAAGTGCAGGAGCAGTGAAAGGATTCACCAGGGATACGGTGGGGAGCAGAACAGATCCACTGATGAAGTACACTGCTGAAGGGAGCAGCAGGTGGGTCAGGAGAAGTCTGCCACGCCATGTGGATCACCTCCTGGGCAGGCAGGAATTGAACTCATGCTGAAATGGCCTCAGCTTCCTAGTGCTGCATTTTAACCTGCTGCGACACCAGGGTGGGCCACCACTGAACCATTTTTATGGGAAATAAGTCAGTATAGTTCTAAAGTATTAAGAATTATTTTAACCAAAAACAAATATGATTATATTTTTAATACAAATCAGCCTCCAAAGTTTCTGAAATTTTCCTTCCCTCTCTAAAAAGTAACATTCTTCTCATTTTAGATTCCCCTTATTACTATAAGGAAAATATTTTTAACTGAGATGTATATTAATAATGATTGCTGGGCCCTCCCTGGTGGCGCAGGGGATTAAAGCACAGCACTAAGAAGCTAAAGTCACTTCAACATAAGTTTGATACCCACCTGCCCCAGAGGTAACCCACATGGCGTGGCAGACCTCTCCTGACCTGCCCGCTGCTCCCCTCAGCAGTGTACTTCGTTGATCTGCCTGTTCTGCTCCCCACTCTGTTTCTGGTAAATTCTCTCATGCCCCTTACCTTTGGCATATTACCCCAGTTCTGTATGCATAAATAAATACATCTTTTAAAAAAAGATTGCTGTTTGCAATGAATTTAATCAATTAACTAGTAAGACATTTCAAAACCTAAATCACAATTAAATAATATATTCCAAAACCTATTTATAATGATTATAATATCAAGGAAGATTTAGAAAAGCTTGTGAAATTGTGTTATCTACATAACTGAAAATAAACTGATCATTTACTTTAGGAATATTTTCCTTTCAACTATTATTGACATTCAACTTATGTTTTGCTGTTAGCACCTAAAATTTGTATCCCAAATATATTTTGAGCTTCTTTATCTCATTACTGGGATATATACCTTTAAAAGTATGATCGTGTATTCAATAACCACACCTTGAATATTAATTGAAGGAATAAATATATACGTAAATGAATGAATGATGCTATTTTTTTTTTTTAAAGATTTATTTATTTATTCATACAGAACTGGGGTACAGGCCAGAGGCTCAGGGACGGTGAGAGGCTTCACCAGAGACAGAGTGGGGAGCAGAACAGGCAGATTGACGAAGTACACTGCTGAGGGGAGCAGCGGGCGGGTCAGGAGAGGTCTGGCTCGCCATGTGGTCTCCTCCGGGGCAGGCGGCAGGCGGGAATCGAACTCATGCGGAAGTGGCTTCAGATTCTCAGTGCTGTGCTTTAACCCGCTGCGCCACCAGGGAGGGCCATGATGCTATTTTTTAATTTCCAGTCCAACTCTAAAAAACTCCAACTGCACTGACAGAGTAAACAGGACATACTAATTCTTTGAAAGTAGTTAAGAAGTAAGGCTAATACAAATTTGTCTTGAAAAAATGAGAAATGAGAAATAAGGAACTCATAAATCAGTAAAAGTAGAATAAACGACAACTTGGAATAGTAAATTTCTATTCTCTATTATGCTGAGTATTAGTTAGCTCTTGGTATCAGGTAAAAAATTAAGCAATTAAATAGTATACTAACAGAGACAGTATGAATTCATTAAAGCAGTACAATGAAATCAAATTGCAGTTTTGAATTAAAACAAACATCTGTAGAACTTACTGCCCATGAATTCTGCTTCCTATGAACATTGTTCATCTACATTTTAAAATTTTGAGCATGTTTTAAACAGGAAGACGGAACGTATATATCAACGTTTATTAAGATCTATCTAACTTGACTTTATTTGATTTGATGGATCTGTCTTGGTTGTTGTAATGTTTAGATCTTGATTATGTATGTCAAGATATTTTTTAATATGCCAAAGATTCTTGTCATGTTCAATAGTTTCATCTAAGAATTACATAAGTAAAATATTGTGGTAGGTCAGAGACAGAAGTCACTCCATTAGACATTATCTTGCACACTGAATTTAATCATTTTAGTGAGGCATAGTTATGTCAATCCAAAATTCACCAGCAAGTATATTGCCAATCATCTATGGATATCTCACAGTCTTCTCATAAAAAGCTCTATAAAATGCCTAATTATATTCCAATTACAATTCATCTTATGCATTTCTCTGCTCACTAGAATAGAAATTTTGTCAAAGAAAAGGTAGCTTATTTGAATGTGACTTCTTCAAATAGTACAATATTATAAGTATCTATATCATTATTTTTCTATCTTTCAACAATTCTGCACTTAATAATAGGTTCTAGGATTTCCAGGGTCTTTCAGTAACATAATGACACATTATTCTCTTCCTCCCTAAAGAGTTCATAATCTTATTATTTAAAATATTTTCACTAAATCTAGTCAATACCAATCCCCTGACTATCGTAAGAATTCAAAGAATATACTTTTATATATTTTTGAATTTTATAAACATAGATTTAACAAAAGTAATAAATGGTGATGTTCAGCCTGCTTTATGAAATCACATAGAAGTACTATGTTCGTACTAATTAAAAAAAAAATCAGTGAACCTTTGAGAGTTTTTTTTTTTAAAATAAGTATCGTGATAAATGAGTATTTATTTTAATAGATACCACTAAAGCCTCCATTGGTAAAATGTATATTTTTCCATTCCTTGAGGATGGTACTTATTCAAGGGTTACCTTAAACTTGAAAAAAAAAATGTGACTAACATCTTCAAAAAAAAACTTAATGTATTTTGGTAGCAACAGTGAAAACTCAGAATCTCCCATCTGCACAGGCTTAGATGAGCAGCACAAAACTCATTTATGGATTGAAGTTTCCTTCATTGTAGATTCTAGAAAACCATTCATAAAATCACAGCTGCAGCTAATTTTCATTTCTATGGAATCTGCATTTGTTCAAAAACGAATAAAGGAATCATACTATTTTGGAAAATCATGTACAAAATCACAACATTTTAAGCATACAGATCTTAATAATTCACAGAATGGCAATTCATTACCCCTATTCTTAAGTAAAACTCTGATATATAACAGCATTCTGCAATCCATTACATCTATCTACTTCACTGGCCTAAGTTTTGAAAAGTCAGTTCATATTCTGTGATATTCATATTTATTGTGAGAATTTTATGCCTAGTTTCTTGATTGAATATTGCAGAGAAAAAAAATTCATCAGTGAAGAATAATACATAACTAATCCATCAACAAGTGAATAAAATATAGTGCACACATCTATTAAATATTCAATTTTGGGCCTCCCTCGTGATGCAGGAGCTAAAGTCTCAGCTCTATCAAGCTATCACCAGCCACTGCAGCACACATTAGATCCCCACTCCTGAGGGGATCATAATCTCTCTTGTCTAGCTTGCTGCGACTCCCCTCAGCAGTGTATTTAGGTAGATCTACCTGTTCTGCTCCCTACTCCTCTCACACTCCACACCTCTGGCCTATGTATGTCCCAGTTCTTGTATGCCTAAGTTAATAAAAATAAATCTTAAAAATAGTTAATTTCATATCAAGCACATGAAAAAGGAAACCACAATCTTGAATGTTATTTTATTTTTGAGGTTTCATGAAGAAACAACTATAAGTTCAATTCTAAATAAAAATAAATTATGTCACAAAATAGTAATGGACCTCTAAAGTGACACCAGGAAAAAGAAAATTTTGAACAATCATGCTATATTAGAAAACAGTAGAAGGCTGAAAAAAGGTGCACATTACCTTCCTTTTCAAAAAGAGATAAAACACTGCCTAATGAAAATTATTACAGATTCAGATTATTGTCAAGATCGTGGAATAAAATTTAATTGCTAAAAGACATTTATTTTCATGTTATACTTTTCTAGGACTGACACCTATTTCTGGCAATTATCTTCTTGAGTTTTGTTTGTATAATTCAGTAATGTACAAGAGGACCCTGATCAATTTGGTCAATAATTTCTATAAAAAAAATTTGGAACTCAGAGAAGTTTTTCAACAAATAACTATTTCACAATTATGCACAAAGTACAAGATCTTTTATAAATGGAATTTTATGGATTGTTTAAAGTAGTCAAATGGTAATAGATTAAGAAGGACAAAGTCATTAGATTTACAGTATAATATTTCTGTCTCAAAATAAGTTTAATGTATATGCAGTGACTACTGATTTTGTATCTATGACATTTTGATAAAACATCAATTATACCTCAAGTTTATCTGGTATTCTTCAAGAGAAATCAATGAAAAGATAGTTAACAGAGGCAGATTCATTCTCAAATTCTACATTTAAGCTGCAGCAAAGAGAAAGGCTGGTCTATAAATAACATCCTCAGTGAAATCTATCACATTTCTCTAAAGAACTTCTAAGGCTTCATTAAATCTGACTTCTCCATTAACACCAGTACATTCCCTCTTTAATGTTTGAGCAGTACTCCCTATCCTTCAAACTGTGAATTTATAATGTAGTTGTTATTGACACAGTTTCCCTAAAAAACAAAATAACACAAAATAAACAGCAGCAAACTCAAATTATACAGCTAACTGATTTAAAATCATATTACTACACTGCAAAGTATTCCAACATGCAACATCACAACGGTGCAAAAAAAAAAAAAACAAACTATCAAGCCCATCCCACGATAACTATTTTATGGTTATTATGGTAATTATTAAGGTCCCATATACCTTGGATCTGAACCTCATGGCCACCAGAAAGCAAAAACTTTTGGTAAACACACAAAAGAAAATGTAAAAAAATGTAAGCATATCACTAAAGAAAGCCATCAAACCTCAAGGAAAGAGAGAGAAGGAGATAAAAGCAGTTAGAAAACAACTACCAAGCCAGCAACACATGCACCATTAATCACATTATTGGGCCCTCCCTGGTGGCACAGCAGGTTAAAGCACAGCACAAAGAGGCTAAAGCCACTGTAGCATGAGTTCGATCCCCACCCAGGAGGTGAACACATGGCGTTGGCAGATTTCTCCTGACCAGCCTGCTGCTCCCCTCAGTACTGTTCTTCATCAGTCAGCCTGTTCTCTTCCCCATTCTGTCTCTGGTGAATCCTCTCACTGCCCCTGCACTTCTGGTCTGTACCCAGTTCTGTGTGCATAAATAAATAAATCTTTTAAAAATGAATCACCTTATAAGTAGCAATTATATTAAAAAACAAAGAGTAGCTGAATAGATGACAAAACAATACTCAAAAATATAGTGCATATAAGAGACCCACATCAAGTATAAAAAGACTGAAAGTAAAGGGATAAAAGGAAAAAAAATCATACAAATGGAATTGATATGTGATACAGCTAGACACAAGGCAGCCAAAGTAGACTTTAAAACAAAGACAGTAATAAGAGATGTGGACATATACAAAAATGGAGTACTATCCAGCTATAAATAAGATAAAATCTTGCATTTGCACTGACATGGACAGAAGGGAATAATTTCATGAACCATTTTCCAACCAGGATAAAGACCCTTTTATTTAACTTATGTACATGATAAAAAACAAAAGCAAATGAACAAGCAAAATAAAAACAAAACTTTACATTCAGACAACAGAAAGTGGTTACCAGAGGGGAAGAGAGTGAGTGGAATACTACAGGGAGTCAACTGGATGGTGGTAGATGGAAACTAACCCTCTGGCAGCAGGTTTGGATATTGAGCTAGGAAACTTGTAGTCAACAAATATGTTGAAAAAAAATTATATATATTATATATAATATACATAATAAATATTATATATAATATGCATAATTAATATATATATATATATTAGGCATTTCCATTCATAATTACAATCAAGAAAAAAGCCTTGAAATAAGTCTCTTGAATTAAACAAAGCTGACTTCCGTGAGAAAGATATCATCACTGCATTTAATTTTGTATTGGAAATGTCAAATTGAGACAGTTTTTGTTTAGCAGATTTTTGCTTTACAGGAAAAATTAAAGGTAAGAACTTACAAAAATACTAAGCAGGATTTGAAAAATCTGTAAAAATTCTATACTTTCCTCATCCACTCAAAAATAGCACTTACCTTTTGAAAGAGATAGCTCAGTAGGGTGGAAACCATTATGATAAAGACTGTCTCCTTGACCAAAATCTAGTGGGGCTTCTCTGAATTGTCTTCTCAATGAGGTCTTAACATCTGTGACATCTGTGTTTCTATCTTGTCAATGTCCAATTCTAGCAAGAATCTCATTAAATGAGTTTAGCTTAGATATCTAATTACATGTGGTATTTAATACAAGTCTATGTCCTTCATCCACAGGTTATGTGTCATCCACTGACTTGCCCTTAGCAAGAATTTCCTTATCTTTGGCTCTCAGTAATTTTCCACTTACTATTTTGCTATAACCTACTTTTCCTCTTATACCTATACTTGAGCCTGAAATCTCTCCCCTACAACAAAATCTCCATCTAGTAGTTCTCATATCTGTGGTAGTAGTACAGGTGAGTAAAGCCTGCTTTAACACTTTTTAACGGATATCATAAGTAATGACACTTTCTTTAATACTGGTTGCAAATCTGTGTGGCTCAGTCAAGAATTTAATGAAAACCATGCCTGATATGAAAAGAAGGGTTACAGCACAGTATTACCAAAACACTCTCTACCCTGCAGAGATAGTCAGTGTCTAGATCTTAATGCCTGATTAACAAAATTAACAAAAACTATTTAGCTGTAAACACTAATAGTCTAACCCATCTTATACAGATTCAGAACAACCCTTAAGGAAACATAGAAGAAAACTAAAAAGATCAGCATATCGCATAAGATGTTATTAAATTTCCCAAGAATGTTAGTGTACATTTTGCTAATTCCAATTTGTTCTTCAAATAAGGCCCTTTGGTTTGACATAATGATTTCTTCTGTATTATTTCTTAATAATATATGTTTGGGGCCCTCCCAGGTGGTACAACAGGTTCAAGTGCAGCAATGTAAGCTAGCCACAACTGCTCTGGTGTGAGTTTGATCCCCAGCCCCAGAGGTGATCTACATGGCACAGCAAACTTCTCCTGACCCACCTGCTGCTCTCCTATGCAGTGCAGTTGGTCCATATGCCTGTTTGGCTCCCCAATCTGTCTCTGGTGAATTATCTCACTGCCCCTGCACCTCTGGTCTGTTCCCAGTTCTGTATGCATAAATAAATAGATCATTAAAAAATAATAACGTGTGTTTGAGTATCATCCCATCATTGACATTTTGCCTCTCGAGTCTAAAGTCGACTCAGAGATGGGGATGAACTGCAGGTGTAAAATCTGAATAAAAGAGTTTTCTTCAATATATATATTTTAAAAAATTTACATTTTTATAGCTGTTTTGATGAGGTTGCTTCAAAATGCCCCTAAGACAAAACACCCACATCAAAACATTCTGGTTCAGAATGAACATGTTCATAGTCACTTTTCTTTAAAATCTTGTAAAATGTTCACCTATGTCCATAGGATATTTGGAAATAGTCTTTTTTCTTAAAGAGATACCAGAAAACTGCAGACATTTTAACACTAGGTAAGTAAAATTGATTTGATTCAGATTTTTTCAGTGTTCTTTGTTACCTACATCTGGCACTTCAATATTATAAGAACTTCTATCTTTCTTTAGTTATCAATAGATTGCTATAAATTTAATCCATCTCTCATGTTTCTGCTGAAACTCTACTCAATCTATCCTCCACCTCTTCATGAACATATTTTTTAGTTTCTGAATGTGAGAATATCTGGTAACCTTCCATTTATTCCCACACTGAAATTAGCTTGACAAAACTATTTTCTTAAAATTCTTTTTTAATTCCTTCATGATATTGTTCATATCTTGCCATGACTACATGCAGAGTTCTATAGAACCCTTACTTTCTCTAGTTTAAGTCCCTGGGGGTGAAGTAACCTACCATACTTACACTTTCCTTTTACAATGTCCTTGATTTCTTGTTAATAATGTGTCAAGCACTGAATTCAGAAATGGGTGTTTTGGTCTCTTCACTCTTAGGAACATACTTGCCTTGACTCTCTATCACCTGTTTCAAAAGTTCCTCCCAATCTCTCTAATGTAGACTCACCACAAACTCACCATTGCCCTGATGCTCTTTCCCACTATATTCCTTCTTTCCTTTTTACTGATTCTCATATAATTCTGTAATGATAAAACAAACATTTATTTTTGACACCAATCTATTCTTTGGATTCCAAACTGGCAGTTAAAATCTATCATTCAAAGATCTGATTTACTCCTCAAAAAATCACATGATGTAAAGCTGAGTCATCTCCCCAGTCTTCTTTCTATACTCTCCTGTTTTCATTTTTCAGTCTCTTCCCAACTTGTGAGGTCAATTTTCTCTGTCATTAGTTAGTCATTCCTATTCCTATAGACTAAGCACAGCTTCCAACATCACTGAAAATTTAGAGCCATATTGGTTTAATCAGACGTCAGGTAACAAATATCAAATCTCCCAATGGTCTAATGTTCACCTCCTGGATTTGGAAATGTTTTGTATTGTTATTCATTTTCTTTTTCTTATCCTGTTTTCTTCAACATAATACATTGATTTAAAACCCCAAATTCTCTAATATTTCCATTTTTGAACCAATTACATTTTCAGTAGAAAATAACTGTAGTTTTTACATCTTTGTCAACTGCTTTTTAATTGCTATTGATGTTCTTGTTTTACACTATAAAGCAGACAACTTAGGAAAAAATAAAGTCTATCACACACTGTGTCAAATTGCTTGAAATTCCTTCTTGCTACTGAGTCAGGAATTAGGAGTTTCCAAGTATTGTTGTTGTTTGTTAACAAACTGATTTCTTAGTAGTATAGTGAAATTTCACATCTTTGATTTTACATATATCTACATAGTACTGAAAGAGATAATCCAGAAAGTAAACATTCACAGTTAATAAAAACTTACCACATAGATGGAATATCATTGGACAACATAAACACAGATTATATTTTTAATTAAGTATGAAGGCTAAATGCATCAGACTTGAGTATGTGTATATTATGTAGTATTTAAATATATAGACTTTGGAGAAAGAGTGCCTAGGGATCATATCCCAGCTCCATCCGTAACTTTCTATTAATCTTAAAGAAGTTATTTAACCTTTCTATACCCCAGTTATGCCTCTGTAAAATGGGAATATTAAGTAAGCCTATCTTATCTGACTGTTATAAGACTAATCAAATTAATATATGACAGGTAGAATTATACATGTCAAAATTCATATACTGAAGTTTGAATTCCCTGAAATATAGAGTGTAACTGTACTTGCAGATAAGGTTTTTACAGCAGAAATTATGTTAAACTGAGGCCATTAGAGTAGGCCCTAATTCAATATGAATGGTATTCTTATAAGAAGAGGAAATTAAAAAACATGTGAAGACAAAAGAGAAAGATGGTCACTTACAAGTTAAGGAGTACCACAGGCCTTAGAGAAAACCAACTACAGCCTCCAGATCGGCACAAAATAGGTTATTCAGTTTGTGGTATTCATTGTGGCAAACCTTGCAAACTAATAAAATATGCATAAAGCACTTAGCAACTGCTATAAATACGGTATGGTTTTATCCCAGACTCTATATTTTTCCTCAATTTAAATGTTTAATATTCACTTAGTGCTTAACCACACTTAGCACAAACTCAAGAATATGTCTTAGATTCAAATTTAGAAAATGGGTGCTGGGAAAATTCTAACTTTGAAAAGATTATCTGGAGTTGTTCATGGCAAAACCTACTGCAGTGAGATCTTAGGAATACTTGCTGTGAATTTGGAACTAAAGCATAACCAGTACATGCCTTTGGTACTCTACATATGCTAAGCCTATTTGAGAGACCGATATAATTAAGAAAAATTGGTAGCCTTTCTTTGCAGTGGCCTACGTTTCTTTTGAGGAAGGCAAATGAGAGATCTATTATACCATTAAGTACCCCAGTGGCAACATAATCCTCCAGTCTTTCATCTTGGAAAAATCAAGCAGGATAAAGTGTCATCATAATGGCAGTGATGATGATTTTTCCTGACATTTGCATGAAAATCTTTTCCAAAAATAAGTATTAAGTGTCTATCAGAAGACCATTCCCAAATTATGGCAAAATTCAGTGAGTGCTAAAATGAAAGACAAAGTAATGAATGTAAAGTGTCTGAAAGATCATGCAATATCAAAAGTTGTATAATAACCATAGAGACAAAAAGCATTCCCACAAAGAATATGCTCTTGCTCCAAATTATCTATAATAACAAATCATTTTTAGGTTATTTTTCTACTTCTTTGAAGAGTATGGCAAAATTATTTCAACAAAAAATTAAGTTTACAATCATAATAGTTCTCAGATGCAACCATTTATGTTCTAAATTTCTTTCCCAACAAAAGGTAATTCACCAACTAATAAGAACAAAATCTCAGTGAATTTTACTTCATTCTTCAAAAAAGGCAACAATGATAACTAATCACACTTTGGTACCTAACAAAATCATTTCCCACTCAGTACAAGAAATTAAATGCAGATGAATATATAGAAAACTCCAAACACTAAGCCTATTAAAAGTGTCTTGTCCACATAGTATGTTTTTAAAATAGAAATCAATTATGTTCTGAATATATATTTTGTATGTCTAAATATGCCAAGCATTATCTTTATTCTTTATAGAGGGTCATTTTTCACAGATATCCTAATTTTAAAATAAGCTTTCCATAATTATCAGTAGTAAGGAAAATGAGATAATAAAAAAAAGAATAACCTCAAATAAACAAGGGACTGGTGGTAGTCTGAGTTACATCTGTTATTGACCTGAATCAAAGGGGAAAGATGAGAAAGATAGCAGGAGATAAACAGAAAAGGATGTGTAAGGTACGCTGGTGATATACATTGTATTTGCTAAGAGTGTCTCTTCTTTCTCTGCCCTGTAAAATAAAAATACCTTACAAAATAGCCCAAAGTAATTATCTTGTCAGAAGAATCTGTGTATTGCAGTAAAGTTAAATTGAACTGAGATTCATCATGGGGAGGAAATATTCAAGAGAAGGCAATGCAAAGGTAAATTACATTTTCTCCCCAGTTCTGTATGCATAAATAAATCCTAAAAGAGAGAGAGAGAGAGAGAGAGAAAGTAGATAAATTAAAATTGAACTGGTTTAAGGTCCCAAACAACAAACTGACCAAAATGCATGGGTTATGATACACAGAAAGGGTGTTTACCCTTAAGCCCTCAAGTTCACCATTATATTCTCTAATGTTCTATCCCCCAAATGATATTTTTTTATCTGCATAAACCAATGTGACCAAGAAAAATAGGAAGTAGGTAAACCCTTAAAGTAGGAGTTACCCTGCATGGCCACAAAAAAACTACCCTACATGAGATAAATTATTTTCTGTAAAGAATATATTTGGTGTACCATCACTAACAATGAATTCTGGAGAAGAATGCTACCTCAAGGGGTAACAGACTGCAAGCAAGGAGTCAATATGTTGTGAAGTTATTAGACATAATAATTATAAATAAGCATTCTATTTGTTAAAGTAGCTCTCATAATTTAGGGATTATCTTAATTTAACATGATTTACAGCCTTGGACAACCAAACTTTGAAGAATATACTCATCTAGCAACAAAAATAAAACTGAACTGCATTCTAAGCATAACTTGATATGGGAGTTTAATGAGTTGTGAATAATCAGCCAGAACCTGGATATGGCTTTTCACTGTTATTCTATTAAACAGAATAGTTCTCTCAAACAAGACAATTATTCTGTCTCTAACAGAAACTAGCATTTATTTTATTATCCTAACAGTGGGATTACTACTTTTTACTTACCCCTTCTAATCTGCGTTTCTTTTAGTTCTCATATACTACTATCCTGATTTTACATATATATAACCTGCTTCTTGAACTTTCTATCTAGTTGTTTACTTCTTAAGAATCAAATATGTCCAATAACTGAATTTTGGAAGGTAGTTTCATTTTCAGTCAAAATGCTCTCTTGTCATTGTTCTCCCAAAAATATGTCTAAAATTTAATGCTTAAGTACTTTTCATTCTCAGTGCTTCCCACTATTAAGTACTTCAGAATATGGAATGTGTCTACTTAAATTACACAATGAAGTCACAATTGTATTTCTATACATCTTAAATTAGAATATTTAATTTTATACTTTAATATCCTTGTGCCAAATGGCAACAATAAATTTAGAAGTCAAAACCCAGTATCAACAAATTACATATAGTGGCATAATTACAAAGTAGAAATTTACAGGATTTTTACCAAATAAAGGGGAAAAAAACTCTAAAGGGAGGAGAATAGTCAACATATTAAAATAAAAGCTTATCTTGAGCACAGCTCCTCATGTTGGGTGAAACTATTACATCAAACTATCTTTCTCTAAGATTAGGTCCTGCTTTCTAGCACAGGTTTCTCTCTAATAGGAAATATGCCTGAGCAAGAACTCAGGTGATTTCTTATGCAACTAAAAGCAGCTTAACTAAAGCAAAAGGCCTTTGAATGAGGACAAATCAATACTGGAATGAAGCATACACATGTAGTAAACATTTCAATCAGTCTGCCAGAGTTAGCTTCCTCTGACATGTGTTGAGAATACCAAAGAACTCAGGTCCACATTCCAGAAGGAGGAATTAACTGCAACACATTTGTCCCCTTGAAGCTCAACTGTCCTAATTCAAAAGGGAATTTCATTTAATTGCTTTTAAAATTGTGTATAGTGTACAAAAGAATAAGATATTCAACATGAGCTAATTGCCTCAAGACAAAGTCAAGATATGTTGAGTTAAACTGTACCCATCTGCCAGCCTTACAGAATTCTCTTCCCCTCTCTTGCACCTCTTCTCTTACTTCCTATTTTCCTTCCTCAGAAATTATTTAATACCTCTATGTGCCAGATAATATGATTGTCTCTGTGAATACAAAGAATGGTCCTTCTCATATAAAGGAGTGGGAACAGGTGGACAGTAATGTCAAAACAGAGGGCAGGAGAGCTCGGAGCAGTCTTCAGAGCTAAATGCTGGCATGTGAACTAAATCTTAAGGTTTAACAGAGGTTATCATAGAAGGTGAAGGAGGAGAAGGCATTTATTATAAAATAATATACCAAGAAAAAAGTGCAAAGAGCACAGAGATACAAATAACACAGTTGTTCAAAAGACTGATTTGAGAAGTGTCCTGTAAAAAATATCAAATAAAGTCCTCATCTCGCTTACTGCCTGTCAATCAAATGAAAGCAAAACTGAAAATTTTTAACTGACGTAATTCAATGCTTTATTTTTTTCATACTTGGCAAGTTTTTAAAATGAACCTGAATTCTGGTTGTGGTATTCTGGCATGATTTTTATGAGTCTATAGAACTTGTTTGCATTTCAAAATGAAATATGTGTTTAAAGATGTAACATCTCTATCATACCTTTATATGAAAACTCATATAAAGCAATGACTGTGGCAAATAAGAATTTAACTAATTAAGATTCCTGTCAAAAATTTTACTGTCAATAAAAATTTCAAATCAGCATTAACTTCATACATAATAGATATTTCTTTTCACTACACTTACGTAGAATGGAGTTTTTGTTATCTCCATGGTTTTAGTTCAAATTATCACATGGAGAAAATAACACAGCCTTTTCTCTTTCTTGAGCTACTTTTGTCACAACATGTTTTTTTTAAATTACATTTAAGCAAAGCTTTCTTCTTAAAAGTATTTGATGATTTGATTTTAATAGGCATATTAGTAAGCAGGGTTACATAATGAACAGAGCCTGTTCTTCACTGAATGACAAAAAAAAAAAAAGAAACTTAACAAGACTTTGGGTTCAATTTTCTGATCATATATATATATATATATTGAGCTGTGTAGAAATGAATTACATAAAAACAAGTTGGAAAAATCATGGTATACTGAACTGAAAATAGTACTGGTTCCAGAATGAACTTACTTGACTTAATTTCTTCATATTTTATTTTTTAAAAGCTATTTATTTACTTATGCATAGAAGAGCTGGGGTGTAGACTAGAGGTGTGTGATGGTTAAGAGGATTCACTAGAGACAGAACGGGGAGCAAAACAGCCAGGCTGACTGAAATACACTGCTGAGGGGAGCAGTGGGTGAGACAGGAGTGATCTGCTGCACCCTATGGGTAAGCTCCCTGACCAGGAGGGAACTCATGCTGCTTTGGTGGTAGCGCTGAGACTTAACCAGTTGCCTACTGGAGAGGTCAATATCTTCATATTTTAATAGGCATATTAATAGCATCTAACAATCAGCTATTGTTATTTGATATTTTTAATATAGTTTAAAAGATAATTCTGGCTCACAGCTACTACTACTTACTAAATGCTAGCAATTATTATTAGTTTTTTAAAATAATCCCATTAAGCACTTAACCTGTCACTAAGTTTGAAGGCAAAAATAATTTAAATGCCCATTAAAGTATGTCTTAAAAATCATAAAGCATCATAACAATCAATTTTTATTCAAAAATTAAATTCATTTTTAAGGAGCTTTATTTTAAAATTATGTAATTATGAGTTTTTGTCAATGCAGGAAGACAGAGTTATACTTTAGAAATTCATTTTGGAAATTCAGAGATGTTGACAAGACTGTTACATATGGCTGAAAGTCTGTTTGATATGTGAAGCTTCAAGATTTTTATGAGTTCACTTTTAAACTTTAGTGCATGATATTTCACTGTCAGCATTACATTTATTTGATTAAATATCATATTTTTGTTTTGATTGCTAATATCCTACAACAAAAATAAAAACTTCTCATTAAAAAGATCTTCAGAGGGTAGAGATTTATATAATTTTCACAGCCTGCCTCTTCTTTGTAATTATAGTTTTAACATCCCAAGATATAAATTTATATCTACTATCTAATATTGTTTATGGAAGTTTAATAATTGTCAATACAACCTTTTTTTTAAAAAAAGATTTATTTATTTATTCATATAGAACTGGGGTACAGGCCAGACATGCAGAGGGTAAGAGGCTTCACCAGAGACAGAGTGGGGAGCAGAATAGGCAGATCCACGAAGTACACTGCTGAGGAGAGCAGTGGGCGGGTCAGGAGAGGTCTGCCGCGCCATGTGGTCGCCTCCGGGGCAGGCGGGAATTGAACTCATGCGGAAGTGGCTTTAGCTTCTTAGTGCAGTGCTTTAACCCAGTGCGCCACCAGGGAGGGCCAGACAGTACAATCTTAATCTATGTTTTTACAAGTGGATTGTGTGGGTCTATTTACTACTAGTGCTATTTACTATTGAGAGTAATAAAGTAGTAGTACTAGTACTGTTTCTGCTACTATTGCTACTATTGCTACTAATTCTACTGCTACTATTTTGTTACGATGTCAAAAATATGCCATATTTTCTTGTGCTATAAAAAGTATGTATGTCTTTTTTTTTACTTTGGTATTGTGATGTTTTGACACCATCCAAACAAAAAAACCTGTTGATTCTTAAGCAGTGACTTATCTCCTTCTCTCTACTCTGCTCACTTATAAATATTATATCCATTGTTATCCTTCACTCAGATATTCCTCACTGTAAAATTACTTTTATAACTAATCAATGTCAAAGAATAAGTAATAAATATATTACTTTAAAAAACAGTTACAGGAATTGTGAATGACTTGGAAGCAAGTTACTGCCCCTTAATATCCTCCCTACGGTATCTTTATAGTCCTTTACTTGACCATAAACCTTTATTTTGTCAGGAATGCTCAAAATTCTTTAAAGAAAATGAAGGTGGAATCCTGCTGTCTACCTAAAGCTAAAATGTAAAGAATTCATTTATGAGTAAAACAAATTCAAATATCTCTCACCAGTTTGACTATGTAATTTTTGTTTATGTGATATACAATTGCATTTCAGTCTATATATATGGCTGAATGACAAAAATCTCATTATTTTTTATTAATTGGAAAGATCTTTATTCTCCTTTAATGTTGATGTAGTCTCATCATTAGGTTGGTGATACAGAATTTCAAGGACTAATAATGGATCCATTATTCATTTACTCCTTCAATGAAGTTTATGAGCATCTGTTGTGTATCTGGCACATATTTAGCTGTTGGAGTTAGAAGACTGAACACAAGCCCCCTCTTCAATAAGGGAATTGGTATTGATATGGATGGGAGGAAATGATTAAAAAAAATGTAGATATAAGAAATACCAAGCGGTGATTAGCAAATATGCAGAAGAAAATGTGGACAAAGTAGAATAGGAACTATGGAGTAAAGTGGAAGCCTGATGTTTTTTTTTTTTTGGTTTTTTTAATAAAAAGTTAGGAAAAATCTTGTTAAATAGTAGCATTTGAACAAACTACCTGCATTAGCAATAATTGTGATATGGCACACAAAATGTTGTTAGCACACAAAAATTCCTGCTTGAGATGTGTCTTTTTTTTTTTCCTATTAGATTATAATAACTTGAGGGGATGGATAATCTTATTTATTTCATTTATCTCTCACAAACTGATTGCACTGGGAAATCAGTCGTATTTGTCACGTATGTCTGTGTGGTGAGAATAACTTCCAGTCTAAGGGTAGGAGTGTATTTCTAAATTTCCATATACATAATAGTCTCTATGCATATAAAAATCTCTATTCATAAGAAACTCAGCTTTAAAACAATTACAATTAAACTCCTCATCTTCTTCCAAATCTCTTTTTCCTCTCACTTCTCTTCAATCTGAATAAGGAGCACTACCATGCATGTAGTTCAAAAATAAGACACCGAGAAGGAAGCCTTCCTTAATTTAAGGTATTATCTTATCAAGAAAGAAGCACATTCTACTAAAATCCTATTGTTAATAGTGTTCTAGTGCAACAAAACTAACTATGAATTCCATTTATTGATTTTTTTATATATTGGGTGATTTTTGTCAGAAAACTAAAACCAATAGAAAGAAAATGGTTTTTTGTGCTACTAATAGGAATAGTACCCTCTAGAAATCCTCCCCCTTTACTATATTCTCTTTCAGAAAAAAAAAATGTGAATTAAAAGTGTTGAGATAGTAGAAATGAAATATCTATTATTTCTGACTAACACTTAGCCTTGGAAAATTTCATGCTGAGCAGTGACTATTGAATGAAGATTTGTCTCAAAGGTATTTATATTAAAAGAAATGCTTTGAGACTATGTATTTTAAAAAAATCATTAAGTGAGGTTTCTGAACCAAAACAGTACTTACAAAAAAAAAAAAACTTTTAAGATCTGCTATCATAATATTATAATTTGTAAGTATTACTTAAATTTAAATGAGTAGCTGCTCAATAGCACAAACACAATGAAACGGTTTACAACTGATCATTAAATATAATATTCCATTTGAAAATGCCACTGAATGATAAAAATTAGTTTTTGCTATTTTTAATGCCATAAAGATACATAGTTATTTCATCTGGAACAACACAAAATAAATTCTCCCTAACTCCCTCCCACATTAGCCCATCTCCCAGATTCTTGAATCATTCTGAGCAAAATCCTTTACCTCTTTCACCCAGGGGAGTATGCTTAGGCTTCTATTCTCCTGTTAAACTTAAGCATTCTTAATATTACAGATTATGTTTGTACATGATTTTGTACCAAATGAATAGTTGATATTGCCCACGTCCACAAAAATTTCTCCCTGAATCTACACCATTATCTTGTCTGGGTTGGATTATTAACAAATTTTTTACTGTAAGTTATTCTCACTACACAGACATAACTGACAAATACGACTGATTTCCCAGTGCAATCAGTTTGTGAGAGATAAATAAAATAAATAAGATTATCCGTCCCCTCAAGTTATTATAATCTAATAGGAAAAAAAAAAGACACATGGAAATTACAACATGAAAGTTATATGCAGAGGAAGATGAAAATTCTTCAGGGTGGGATGATTCAGAAAGTTTAACAGAGGAGGTAACAGCTGTCTGGGCCTTGATAGGTGTAATTTTTAAATGTCAAGATGGGGAATTAGCTGGGCTGCGCCTAATTGCACTTGGAGAAATGAACCTAAAACTACTCTCACAAATTATCATGTGTTCAATTTTCAAAGCATCTTAGAATGTAAAATACATTTGCAAAAATTTAAGAAATAGAAACTTATAGGCCTGGCACAGATATATTACATTATTTGTTAATAAAGTGTTCGCGATTTTACAAAGTTTTGCATTCTGTCCTTAAATAATAATTTTTATGTGGAGGAAAATCATTTAAAATGTAATGAACATAACTTACTTACAAGTTATGTTAAATCTGCATTGACAACTAATATGCAAATTATAAAGTGACAGTGATTTTATAAGGCCTTTTCTAACATTACAAACCTGAAGTATTTATATGTCTTACTTCAGGACCTGGATTCCTTAAATGTCCTTAAATATATAAAGCAATGTAAATGTCTTCTAAACTAAATATCTAAAAAAAAAAAAAAAAAAAACTTAAAAATTATGAAAACAGGACTCTCCCTGCTGGCACAATGGGTTAAAGCACTGTGCTATGAAGATCTCAGAAGCCACTGCAGCACAAGTTCAATACCTAGCCAGGTTGCTGACCCACATGGAATGGCAGAATTTTCCTGACCCACCTGCTGATTCTCTCAGTACATCTGCCTGTTCTGCTCCCCACTCTTATCTCTGGTAAATCCTCTCACCCACCACACCTCTCGCCTATACTACAGTTTTGTAAGCATGAATAAATAAATCTTTTTTTTTTTCTTTTTAAATTAAGAAAACAATGCTAGTGTTGCCAGGGTTGATATTAAATATTATGAACACTCAACTCACATTTACTACACAAAAGCCTGGTCAGAAGTACAGTGGCTGCTCTTTTGTTTTCCATATCTATGTGGTTTTGAATTTATCCTTAAACTTTGATGAATTGATGAGACTGTTTTATGAGATGATTAGTTAGAATTGACTTAAAGCCCTCTTAAAGCTCAGAAGGAAGGGCATTCTCTCAAGTGGTGTTTAGGAAAAACTACCTCTTGTTTCTTACTGTGCATGACATACCAGTGGGCTGAGAAGCCAAAGGGGATAAACATGTGCTAATGAAAGTCCAAATTAGTAAAGTAAAAGGCCTGTCCTATAGGTCTCACATGAGGATGTCAAGGCTGTCAACACCAGACTCGGAGCACATTCCAGGCAATGATTAGGTGGTCCCTTCTTGGCAATGGATATAAATTGACTTTGGGTCTAGGCTTGACATGAAATATCTGAAGCCTTTTGACCTGACATGCAGCACATATTGTTCCTTCCTTGTTGTCATGGAGAGAATGGAAAAAAGAAAATGTACTCAGTCAACCCCTTCCCAGTGTTCACATCTTTATGCCAGTGTTTCTAGGAAACATTAGATAAGGGGTGATGAGGTCATATCCTACTGTATCTCTACAGTGTCATAATGTCTGTAAACCAATTTTGGAGATTGCATGATTCCTCAGTTATAATAGCTTATCAGTACTGCACACTTTCCTTGTTCAGGCACAGTTCTAAGTGTTTTACATTAACTAATCTGCTTAGTTTTCACAATATTCAAAAATTTTCCCATTTTACAGATGACAAAATATAGGTACAGAAACTAACCACTGGATATACGTTCATAAAAACTAGCTTCCTGATTTAATATACACAGAACTATTGAATAAAAGAAGAGAGCATTAAGTCACAGATTTTTAAACTTACAGAAGTTAAAAGTTAAAGGCAATCTTAAAAGTTAAGGCAATCCTTGAAGTTGATAAATGAATAACAGAAAAACAATACTACTAATTGGCAAATGAACTCCTAGTAGATGATTTGGGTAAGTATTATTTGCTTTACACCTAGCTACAGAGTAAAAATATATCATTTCTCCTATAGTAATCATGAAGTTCTAAGTTGCAAATGATAAGTAACAGGAAATAATAATAAAATAACATTTATTTATGTTCAGGTAAGTACTCTAGAAAACCTAATGAAGTAAATACATTTGCCCAGCAGGTAAACTCATCAAATAATACAGCCTCAGAATTAGACAGATATTCTCACACAAATATTGGGAATCAAGTGATTTTGATTAATATTTAAGTTTCAAACAAAATATTCTACAATATTTCCTTGATTTGCATAATCCCCTTGTCCAAAATGCAGAGTGTGTGAACTCCAGGACAATCTTTACTCATGTAGTAATACCAGATACATGTCAGAATGTCTAGAAATTTGGTCCAAAACTCTAAAAACTAGTACCTCTCCCAGGTCTCATCAGTGTCATTAGGATTTTAATTAAAAAAAAACCCAGGATTCCTTTTACAAATTATCCTTACAGATTCAAGTCAGAGGTCACCTCCTCCAGGAAGACATCACAGGTTGACATTCAAGTTAAATTCCTATCCTTACCTCTCTCTATCACAAATCTGTGTTGTCACTATATCTCTATTGCTGCTAAAAGTAACAAGATAGTATAAACAATAACTAACATTACCATGAATATTTACCATTTGCTGAACTCTCCCATGAATTATCACATTATCTCACACTTGATAAACTATTTTAGTTACAGCAGTAAGATATGGCAGTAGCTTGAAGGGCAAGTTTATGTGCAGAGATAATGGCTGTTGATTTTGCTTGTCTTGCTTTGTTTTAGGTAGAAGAGAATCATAAGTGTGTGATGATAAAGATAGCAGTTTAGAGTTTAGAGGGGAGTTTGAAGATAACTGAAAGCAGAAAAAGTCCTAGGAAAGATATCAAAACAAGTAAAAAGGCTAACCTACACAGAAAGAGGGACTCTTCTCTTCCCAGTGTGAGCCAGTGTAGCAGTGGGAGACGAGGTTGCCAGAAGCTTCAGCTTCAGAAGCTATTCTCATGAGAAGGGACTATGTGAACTGAATTGGGTACAGGACTGAAAGCGAGAGGCCAAGGGAGCTGTGAAAATAATGAGGCTATCTTGATAAGTTGACCGCTGGCTCTGAAGTAGTAACAAAGAAAAAAAAAATGTATTATGGGGGTAAGAAAATTGGCTGGATTAAAAAAGAGTCCATGTTTGAGTTTTCCAACACAGAAAAGATTTAGTGAAAATAAGTGTGGTAGAGCTATGCATATTAACACAGGTGTAGCATTTGGTGAGAAGTATAATGTATGGTCACAGGTGTGGAGAACTGGCAGGGATTGAGGTCATTATCATAAAGCACAGACATCCTAATGTTAGAATGTTCAGAACCAAATGATGATAGATAATCCCAAATGGAATGAGGAGGTAGTAGTTCTAAGCTCCAAGAGACAGGTTCTGTGTTGCCTATATGTGTTTTCTAGAGAGTTCTATTATCTCCATATAAATAGAAATACTTCTTTCTTAAGACAATAGTAGTATTGTAAAAGGTGCTCACATTCTATTTAATAATTCTTATTTGTCCTTTGGTTGCAAATGTCGGTAGTGAATTAGATTAGAAAAATCATTAAATAGCTCAGCTCCTTTAGGCAATAAGTTGAGATTTGGAAAAGTTGTCTAAATATGGTAGCCCCACCATCTGCAAGTTCTCAAGCTCTTGAGAACACTGAGCAAAGTCTTATGCTTTGCAACTCCTTTACCTTCACTCTTGACAATGCCATGCCTACTCTTTTTTTTTTAAGATTTTATTTATTTATGTATACAGAACTGGAGTGCAGGCCAGAAGGTGCAGGGGCGGTGAGAGGTATTTCCAGAGACAAAGTGGGGAGCAGAACAGGCAGATAGGACAATATACACTGAGGGGAGCAGTGGGTGGATCAGGTCTACCAGCCATGTGGACCACCTCTGGGGCTAGGAATCGAACTCACACTGAAGAGGCTGCGGCTAGCTTGCGGTGCTGCACTTTAACCAACTGTGCCACCAAGGAAGGCCCCCCCCCATGCCTATTCTTAAAATCAGTCAAGCATCGAGAGAAGACACCAATTGAATATGGGGGTAACATTTCCATTTCTAGATCATGTTTCTCCAATTTTTATTAAAGGAAGAAAATTTATTATACATGTGTAACTTTGGCTCCGTTACTTTAAACTTTGTGTTAGTTTCTGCAGTTTCAAGTAGATTTTTTTTTTAAGATTTATTTATTTATTTATGCAGAACTGGGTTATAGGCCAGAGGTGCAGGGGTTTCACCAGAGACAGAGGGGAGAGCAGAATAGGCAGATCAACAAAGTGCACTGCTGAGGTGAGCAGCGGGCAAGACAGGTGAGGTCTGCTGCACTGTGTGGGTCACCTCCAGGGCTACTGATGGAACTCACACTGAAGTGGCTGTGGATAGCTTGCAGCATCCTAACCCATTGCACCACCAGGGAAGGCCTCAAGTAGATTTTAACAGAAATATTTGATTACTGTTAGTTTTTTTTTTTTCAAAATATTTATCATTACTTTTTTTAAAAGTTCAACCCACGACATATATTAACAAAATTTCCCAACATACTAAGTAGAATAATATATTGTACATATAATCCCATGTGCTTTTAAATCTGAAAATCTTAAAGTGTTTTAAGATTTATAATGAAAATAAACTGAGCATGAAGGAATAATTAAGTGTGGATGCAAATAATTAGTTTTTTGGGTTTTTTTTTTGCCAAATGAAATTGGCCATGGAAAATCAATACAAGCTCATTATTTAACTGACATTAAATATCAGCACAAACTTCCATTTTCACAAGAGCCACCATATCTTTAAAAATAATAATAATTAGGCCCTCCCTGGTGGCACAGCAGGTTAAAGCACAGCACTAAGAAGCTTAAGCCACTTCCGCATGAGTTCGATTCCCCGCCTGCCCCGGAGGTGATCCACATGGTGTGGCAGACCTCTCCTGACCCCCAGCTGCTTCCCTCAGCAGTGTACTTCGTCGATCTGCCTGTTCTGCTCCCCGCCCTGTCTCTGGTGAATGCCCTCACCCTCCACATCTTTGGCCTGTACCCCAGTTCTATATGAATAAATAAATAAAAATTAAATAATAATAACAATAATTAGAAGAGGATTCAAATTAGCTGATAGTTTTCATTATATATTTATTATTCTATAAAATTTACCTATTTCAGTGTTAAATAAATGTTATTTCATTATATGTTCTAAATCAAAAACATTTGGATTTGCTTAGGAATACTTCTTATTCTAGAATAGACTTGTTTCTTGAATTTGTTATTCCTTGTACATCACTCAGTATATATGAATGTGTTAAAAGAAATATAGTTCAAAAGAGGGAAGGAAGCACATCAGTTTATGACAATCGAACATGGGTGAGTTGGTAGGTGCTCTTTGGTGGAAATATCTGATTGGGGTATCTCAATATAACCTCAGTTAAAAAATAAAGTTAAAAATTAAAAAAAAAGTAACACATTAGACTTGATATAAACTACATACTTTTGATCAATTATTTGATTGCCTTAGAGGGATCTGTAATTGCATGACAGAGTCAAATAATGTGACTTGATAAACTGTCTCTGACAATGTATACTTCAATGTCAGCACAAGAGGAAAAAAAGAATATTTAACGCTAAGTAGTTGTCTTCACTAAAGCATTTCCATAAATTCGGTTTACTTATTTTTTTTTTTAAAGATTTTATTCGTACAGAACTGGGGTACAGGCCAGAGATGCGGAGGGTGAGAGGATTCACCAGAGACAGAGCGGGGCACAGAACAGGCAGATGGATGAAGTACACTGCTGAGGGGAGCAGCGGGCGGGTCAGGAGAGGTCTGCTTCGCCATGCGGATCTCCTCCAGGGCAGGCGGGGATCGAACTCATGCGGAAGTGGCTTAAGCTTCTTAGTGCTGTGCTTTAACCCGCTGCGCCACCAGGGAGGGCCGGTTTACTTATTTTTAAAAAACTACCATGGGGCTAACTATTTTCATGTGGAGGTTTTGAGAAAATATTTTTTTTATATACCCTAACATTTTCATTTTAAAATATCACTTAGCAAAATCACCAATTCTTTAATTTTTCAGAAAGGAAAACTGATTTGTAAGTAACAGGATTTTGTCCTCAAACACCTAGATTATCAAACAGAAATGTGTTTTCATATATTTCAGATATATATATCATATTTACAAAATAATGACTCTTATTCCTTCCAGATCCACACCCAAAACCCAGGTAGAGACAGCCAGATTGATAAAGACATAGACATATACACACAATATAACACGACAAGGGACACTGTACTGTGTTCATATTAGCAAACTACAAGTTCAATTTCCTAAACACAACCTTACTTATCCCTGACATTGAGCCATAGTTAGCAAGACAGTAAGGCTGGTAAATCTCTGTAACACCTGGGCAGAGTTCCAACGGGAATGCCCACAGGTTTAACAGACAGGCTAGAAACCTCATTTAACCTTGCTACTGGCAACACCAAGATGCAGAGGACAAAAGAAATGTGTTCTGGGATTTCTAAATGACTACAAAAAGGTATCAGTTTTTGCAGTTATTATTTGCACTTTGCCTAAACCTAGGGTATTGTTCCTATCCCTTGGTTCTGGACCATACACTTTAGGAGGTACATTAGTACTTGTAGACTTCTTAGGGAACTCTTAAAGAGTATTCAATGGCAATTTACTAAATGATTTCCCTTACTGAAATGAAAATGCTATTATGCCTCCCTCACAGTCTCAGGGCTCAGAGGAAAAAGGTGTTCTCTCTTTAGTTTGATGACACTTTTTTTTTTCCCCTTTCAAGTGGAGAATACATGATATGATTATGCTATTTAAATTCAGATAAATTGCTGGCTCTGACATCCTCTCTCTCAGATGAAAGAAGAGGTATCATTTTTGCTGAATCAATCACAGACAGTGGAAATTCAAGTGAAACCAGATCACTTAATTTTCCTGACTTCTCTGCTGAAAATGAGGAGTACTGGAAAGTATTTCTAGCTCAAACGGCTGAACATGAGGCCAAACTTTTCTAAATACTAGTGTTCTATTGGAGTTTTCTACAGTAGAAACGCAAAATTTGCTAAGGCAAGTTTTAACTGTGACATTATTTACTAGCTTTTTAAATCATTATCCATGCCATAAGTGGGTTTTCTAGATTTAGATAGATATAGAATATAAGAATATTAAACATCTAGGGGGGTTGGTGAGGGCAAGTCTGCCTGGAGAAATGTAAGCCTCTCCCTAGGCTCACAGTTACTGGGGCTCACTGGGCTCCTGCCAGGGGCAGAAAAAAACAAAAACAAAAACAAAAAACCATCTAGTTTCTCCATTTCTCTAAACAACAACTCCAACAACTCTAATGACAATAGCTAGATCTTTCTTCTAACTACATATTATAGATCTCTCCTTAAATAATCAACAACAATCATTAACCAAACTTGTCCTCTCCCTGAGTTGCAAATAACCTCCTATTGCTAGTTTCTCTATTTGGATTATGAAGAAGTTACAACAACAGTAAGGCTAAAGAGGACATAAATAATTAACTGGAAATTCTGGCCTATGTGAGTTAAAACATCTTAAAAATAACCTAGAATCAGAGCTCAGGTCAGAACTTGAGGTGAAATGTATCTATGTAAGAGTCCCTATCTCAGGAAATTATGCAAGAGTTTGCCCAAGTAGAAAAATGAAAATGATAATACAGGTAATAAGAAGGAAAAGAAAAATATTTCGTAAGAAATAGTGTTCAACAGTCATTGAAATAGAGATACATCCAAAGTTGTAAAAGATGAACAGTAATTTGAAGAGATATATGCACTCTTATGTTCACTGCAGCACCATTTACAATAACTAAGTTATAGAAACCTGTGTCAAGTAAGAGATGAGTGAAACATGGTATATATAAACAATGGAATACTACTCAGCTATAAAAAGATGAACTCTTGCCATTTAAACAAATAAATAGATCTGAAGGGGATAATGATAAGCAAACTACATCAAAAGGAGAAAGATAATACTAGTTTCATTCATGTGTGGAATATAGAGAAATAAAACAAAGAGTAAGACAATACTAAACCAAATACAAGTCCCAACAATCTGACTGGTGAATTGAAGCTACTAGTTGGGGATGAGGAGAGGGTATGAAGGGGGAACCAATGAACTATGATGGAGGATTATGGATGTTTTGGTGGCGGTATGATATGAAAACATACATCCAAAGAGTTATGAACTTATATTTCTGACTCATATACAGTATTGTAAACCAGTTTTGCTTTAGCAATAACATCAAAGAAAAACATTAAGGATAAAAAGGTTTGAAAGTTATTTAATGAAAATATCATTAATAAGTAAAATAAAAGCTAAAAGTCTGAAATCTAACACCCAAGCTTCCAGGATCAGCCACACACATGAAAAATTCAACCATCAGAATTATGATACCAAACCTGGCATTTTACTCTGATGATCACAGTGTCAGGAGTACACACACACACACACATCTGTGTGTGTATATATACACACACACACATTCATCTGTGTCTACACATACATATATGTTAAGAAATATGTTCAAACACATGGAATATCAATTTTTTATCCAACTGCTAAAATAATTGTATCTGCATTATTCTATATTTAAATTTTAACAAATCATTGTATAGTTCTCAAGATATATTTAAAGTACAATTTTAAGTTAAGTGAAATAAACATAGACTTTGAAATCCTTTAGTCTAGCATCTTATTCTGAATCTGTCACCTTAAAAAATATGAGTATTATAGTTTTTATTTGATTCTCCATGAAACAAAAATGTAACCAAACACTCAAATGTATTCTGTGTCTCAATTTCTGGTGTATAATAATGGCATTTTTACATACTGAGATTACTGAGATAAAGAGGCACTGGGTGAATGCGCCTTGTTTATAGCAGGTGATCAAAAATCAGCTACTCTAAATTTCCATGTCGTTGTCACTATACTTAATGGAAATACCTTACACAAACCCTGCAGCCTATAAATAATAAATTTATTCAGGCTCCCCATTCAAGAGAAAATCAGCTGACAATATAGGAGGATTGAGGAATAAACAGCTAATGTATACAACCATACCCAGATTAAGAGTATATATGGAGAAAAACATGAAACACATAGTTGCAAAGTGCAAAATGCCAGCTGTGACCTTTTCAGAATAGGGGATAAAACATGTACCGGCTAGACTGAGCTGTGACTTCTCCCTGTCAAATACCATTTAGTGATGATTTGTAAGAAAGGACCATTATATGGGGTTGAGGTTACCCATGAACCTTATGAACACTATGTGCACAGTTCTACATTATGCTATGCACATGCATTTTTTTTTGTTTTTATGCAAGGAAGATAGTTCATAATTTGCATTAGAACTACATACAACTAAGTAGCTGACTGAATAAACTAATTTAGAATAGCTCCAGAACTTCTGCATCAATCAAAGAAAATTAAAATTAAATAATACCTGAAGATGAGAAAAACTAGAATAAGAAGAGATGTTTATTATTTCTTTCAAAACAAGCCACCTTTATCTACTCAGCTGTTTATTTGCTTATCTTAAAAAAGAAAGTTACTTTGCAGAAAGTGCAGATAAAAATGGTTAGTTTCTATTGGGATTAAAAAAAAAAACCACTTTTAAGTCTGTGGTTTAGAACAGTTTAAAGCCCTCCAGTATCTAATGATTCTTAGAAAATCATAGTCAGTGAGTTGCTTTTTATCACTGTTGGCAAAAAAAGTCTTTGTTATGTCTTGGACTCTGGTGATGGTTGCCTTGGGATGATCGGTTGTGTCGTGGATAAACAGTCTCTGGAGGTAAATTATACAATATTATTTTCCATATTTTTAAATCTTTTTTATGTATTCTGTGCTATTTCACTGTTACAAATGTGCGACTGAATTCACTGCATATGCTAATGAGGACCTTTTTTTTCTCTCCCATGAACGGCACACAAATACAAGGAGCTCTTAAGAAATGATAATTAGATCATTACTATTTGTGTGGATACCTCACAACTCAGCACCTATTGGCTTCAGAAAGATAAAGAAGCATCAGCAAGCCACCCAGGGTAATTACTGTAATGTGTTAGATATGTGCCCATGCTGTTTCATAAGAGGGGCAAATTAATATCTTGCTTTGTTCTCTTAAAAGTAGCTCTAACTTTAAACTCAATTTCTGCTTTACACTTTCTCTCTCTCCCCCAACCATACTCAACTCTTCACCATCATCTCTCTGTCCCTCTAATAAAAAAGTTATCCAAATAGAAACAACAACAAAAACAACGGTAAATCATAAGGGAAAATTAATTGAATAAAAATACTTTTTTAATTTACTTTTTTCTAGACATTCTGTCTCTTTTTTTCCCTGAAACCCTATCTATCCTGGGGGGGGGGGTCTTACTCACTGTAAAATCTGATATGTTTCCAGTACTTAACGACAAGTGCACAGTCACTGGATTATCATTTGTGGTGAAATATTTTAGTACCAGACTCCACTTAGTCTATGAAAACCTTCTTTCTCATGTAAAATTATGCTAAGAATAATACCTCCCATTAGAGATCCAGCCAGAAGTCTAGAGGTCAGCCCCCCTAGAAAGAGAGGTATTAACAGCCTCTCACTTTGTATCAAACAGAAAACAGCTGGAGGAAACAGAAATGTACCTGTTGGTAGTCCTGACCTGAGAACAAGAAAATTCATAGACATATTGAACAAAACTCCTGCTGCAAAGAGGTTTGCATTTAGGAAAAAGGGCACACACCACACAAGATGAATGTTAAGTGAGCATTCTAGCCAGTGGGGATTATGGAGAATTTTAAAAAGAGAACCCTGTGAATTGGAGAAGTCAGGAAACAATTCCTGGAAAAATTGCATTTAAATATAATTTAAAGGGCCAACATTTTCAGCTGTGAAATAATAATGGGGAGTAGGGTGAAAAAAATCTTAAAAGTTGAAATATTTCACCTCTCTCTTGTTATTAGAGAACTAAGGCTGAAATAACAAATACCTGGCTGAAGAGAAGAGAATTTCTTGCCTATTTATGTTTTCCTGATTTCAACTATCAGGAAAAAAGGCTTCTGCAAATCAGAAAGCAGGTGAATGATTCCCACTGATTTACATCTTATCTGGTTTTTGTTGTATATCTCTACATCATTTGACTTGTCTGAATACAATTTTCTTCTATGCTTTTTCTAAGAATAGAATAGAGAATCTTAAAAGACTTTTACACTAAACGATAACTTCTATGAAACCTCAGATTTTGGCATCCAATCTGAAGTCAGCCAGTAGCTCACCTGAGAACTCTGAATATAGAGGCAAGAAGGCAGGTGTTCAGGCAAATTAAGTCACTGACCTTCTGGGTCTGTGTTTTTCACCTACAAAATTAGGAGCTGCAAGATAACAACTAAAATTAACTTCCTTCTAATCCTAATCTCTTTCTAATGCTACAATGCCAGGAAATCAGATTGTCATTTGTAACCAATATATATAGATTTAAAAAGATCATATCTAAATAATGTCTACTAATACAATGTGTTCTTAGGAGTAAGACATGAGGTTTTGGGCATGGACTTCAAAATATTTAATTTAGTAGCTCAGGATCCATTAAAAAATAGTGACAGAGTTCTAGATATCTGTGATTGGTTATAAATTTTAGAGATTCCAAGTACTACATAAAATTTTTGTTTGTTTAAAATGGTCAAAAAAATAAAAACTCCTTGCATGTCCTGATTCTGTATATTTTCAAATATCAAGCGTTCAGACTGGAACGTGTGCTGTTATGCGTATTGAACTTCTAAACCCCAGTATCTAAGACTATATTTAGCGATAAGGCCTTCAAAAAGGTAATTAAGTTAAAAATATAACTTTGTGTGGATAGTATCCAATATGACTAGTGTACACCTGAGAGAAAAACCAGACACAGGGATGTCAGGGATAGATGTGTAAAAGGGGAAGCCATGTGAGGAAACAGCAAGAAGGCAGCTACCACAAGCCAAAGAGAGAAGCCTCAGAAGTAACTAAAACTGCTGATACCTTGTCATTTAACTTGTAGCTTCCAGAAATGCAAAAACTGAATTTCAGGCCATCAAGTGGTCATCTGTTATAGTGTAACGGCAAACTAAGGCATGTGCCTACCTCATTCTCCATGTACCTGAAACAGTTAAGAATTTGGCTTCTCCTTACTGAATACTTTCCTGAACTGCTGCCTGGGAAAACAGTGCCAGAGTTTCTCTCTATTTTGCCTGTGATTAAGACAGAACATGTATTTATAACTTTGCAATCCTCTCTTCAAATTCAAGTGTCTGAGAATCCTCTGCAAGTGTTCATTAAATTACATGCACACAGCTTTGGCACAGAGACATGGAATAGCTTGGGTTTTATGCTCAGATTTCATTTCTATTTTTATTAACAATCCATGAAAATAGATGTGTATTTAAGCTTTTTCCCCTTATTACTCCATCTTATTATAGAGAAATCTATACCTATATAATATTAGCCCAAACTGGTTAGTTCAGTCAAACATCTGTACATTTGAGGGAGGAAATAGTCAAAGAATATTTTTTAACATATAATTTGATGAATCCCAGGTAATTATTCATAGGTAAATGTGAGTGACATACTTTCTATCCTCTTAAGAACTTTAGGAAAGCAGGGAAACATGGCATAATATTGTAGGTGATAATTCAAATAATGTCATTGTATCTTACATGCTCCCAATTTAAATCCTGCCTTTTTCCAGCTAATTTTCTCAGTATTTCCAAATTATCTTTCAAGTATAACGTTAAGATTTATATAGAGAATAGATATGCTAATGGTTAGAAAAACTGCCAATTTGTTTCTACAGACTTTCTGAATAAAGAGTAATCATAAACTGCTGTGCAGTGATAAGTATTAACATGACAATTTGGTCCAGAAAGGCTGTTAAAAGATGACGTAATCTTGCTTCTTAAAGATGAATAGTGGATAAAGGAAGATGATGGCACATCTTCTAGTTGCTATTTTTAATTTAGTAATTATTTCAGGCATTCTCTATAAAATATTTTAAATGGACCCTAACTATAGTACCAAAATGGTTGGAATTGTTAGGAGAGAAAAACAGACATATGGCTTCCTGTATGCAATTTATAGTTGAAAGCTTTGCCCACAAAATCTCTACTGCCAGCAAAACCATTAAAGTAGAAATCAATTATGGAGGGTCATGCCCAAAGGAATAGCATAAAACAAAATGAATCCCTGCCAATTACTGAAAACATTACCAATATGGATTTAAAATATGACTAGTTGTATGACAACTTTCCATATTAGCTACTGCTTGCAGTGACAATGCTAAGATTAAAAAAATAAACAAATCGTTTTGGATTTCCTTTTTCATTGTTCCAAAAAATATTATGTTTGGGCGCCTCCCTGTTGGTGCATGGGGTTAAGTCTCAGCACTATGATGCTATCTGTAGCCACTGCAGCACAAGTTACATCCAGCCAAGCAGGTGACCCACATGGCACAGAAGACCTCTCCTGTCTCACCCATTGCACCTCTCAGCAGTGTATTTCAGTTACTCTGCCTGTTTTGTTCCCCACTCTGTCTCTGAGAATCATCTCACCACCACCTCCCATGCACATTTCTGCCCATACCCCAGCTCTCTCTTGTATGCATAAATACATAAATCTTTAAAAAACACAGACTATGTTTGGTATTGATTTTTTTTTTCTTATGTTCCAAAATCACTTTTGGACCATGACTCCACATTCAAGGAAAATGGATAATAAGGTTGTTAGTGTAATAACAAAAATAAAACCAAATTTAAAGTCATGATTTCCAAATAAAAGCTTTCTGAAATGGTATGACTCATGCAACTTGTATCATCTATCCGACTATGTCAGTCTAGAGGCAACAATTAGTGGAATTGAGTGCTAGGATCCTATTTATATATATTTTTTTTAATCACTGAAGAAACACTATATAATTAATATTTCCTAA
>NW_004567108.1:52687517-52728910 GCF_000260355.1 Condylura cristata | reverse complement strand
TATATATATATATATATATAAAACAATTCTATTTTGACTGCAGTTTTCAGTATTATAATGGGGGTTTCCTTAATTTCAATTATTTTTGTCTAACCCTCTGTACCATCGGTATATACTCAAAGTCAATATCAATATGATGCTGAAGGCCAGCTTTGGGACTTCCCTCTCTGACACCACATATACCCTGTTATTATTTCCTCTATGCATTTTTCCCCTTTATTAGAAGCCTATTATGTTCTAGGTACCTGTCAATACTGTATATTGATATAAAAATAGACTCACTGTCCATTCAGCATTTTAAGTACAATGTGTTCTTTGAATCTTAAATTTTATAAAAGGTTTATTATTTTATGGACTCATAAAGAAAACATTTTGTAACTGCTTACCTCCTGCTGGCTATTACCTTTATAATAATGTTTCTAGTACAGTATGTTTGCAAATAAAGCCAAGTATAATGGCTTCTAATTCTGTTCCTAATCAAGGATCACAGAGATGAAGTTGAATCATTATAAAAAAGGGGAGGGGGATAAACTGAATATCAGGTGTTTTCCTCAAAAGTATTAAAGTTCTGGGTCTCCATGGTGGCACAGGGTTTAAAATCTCAGCACTATCAAGCTATTGCCAGACACTGCCACCTGATTAGATACATACATTATACTAAGTAGGTATACAATAATAGACATACCTTGGGGCCTCCCTGGTGGCACAAGGGATTGTCACAGCACTATGAAGCTATCATCAACTACTGCAGCTTGACTTCAATCCTTGGCCAGGTAGCTGACCCACAGAGCACAGCAGACCTGCTATTCCCCTTAGTAGTGTATTTCACTCGATCTACCTGCTCTGCTCCCTATTGTGTCTCTGTTTTATGCACTCTGTGCATAAAATATATTTTTTAAAAAAACCATTCATTTCTTTCATGATATAAACATAATATTTAAATCACTATTATACTTTTTCATTATATTGGCTAATTTAGATCATGGTTAAGTGAATATTTACATTTTTAATATTTTAAATATCTGAATTTATGAGCCACATATGGAGGCAAACAGCAAAACAAGTATATTTAACAAGGCATTTTCACTTCATTCAAACTGATTTAATTTATCAATTACTCATAGCTGACACTGCAAGATGTTTAGTATTCAATACCAACTGCTTAGTATTACCGTACAATGAATCTCTAAAATAATGGTTAGCAACAATGGAAATGAATTCAAAGCATAAATGGAATGTTTTTTGATTATTGTTTATACACAAAATTAAAGACAAATGGCCTAGTGACCACTAAGTTTCTAAGCTCTTTATAAATTAAATTTGCTTCCTTCTTTAACTTCCTAACAACATAAAGACAAGTTTTTACTCTTCCCCCTATTTTAAAGAGGTGATTACCAAGGGATGATAAGCAAGTCACCTCATCTAAAGTAAAACACTTAGAGTGACCAAGTCAAGTTCCAATGCAGGGAGAAAGGCTGGCAACAAAACATTCTTAATTACTCTGCTCGTAATGTCATTATTCAATTTTGAGTTAAGAATAGTAAAGAAAGCCTATGTTTTTGACATACCAAAAAGGTCCTATCAATAAATGGAGGCATTATAAGAAATTAGGGATCCAGTTACATAGGTGACAAAACTTCTATTAACCACTGCTCTGTGGCCTGCTGATAAATGATCCTTCAAAATGTATTAATAATAAAGGGACAGAAGCTGCATGTCATATGTTCACAGAAGCTAAATATAGCAAACATTTTTAAAATGATATACTTGAGGTAATGAACGCTTGAAGAATTGGCAACAAAATATAAGGTGACAACTTTCTCAGATAAGGTATTTACAGAATAATTGAAGGAGCAGTAACAATAAAACCAAAGACATCCTAAAATACCAAACAATGATTTCATACCTAATTCATAAAATGGGCAAAGGGGGACATAGCTTTATAATCAGCAAATTACCCAGAGTTTATATACACATAGTAATTTACCTTAATTACAATTTGTCAAATAACACTAGTTTGCGGTCTGCTTATGAAGAGAAACAAGGGGAGTTAGCTGAGTTTTTAGCAAACACATAAATCTTGATTTTTACTATCCCCAAATATGTTTTCATGGAAATAAAACTTAAGCTTTACAGATTATTATATAACCTAAATCAAATAGTTCATAAAAGTAAGGCAATATTGGGCCCTCCATGGTGGCACAGCGGGTTAAAGCACAGCACTAAGAAGCTAAAACCACTTCAGGATGAGTTCAATCCCCACCCCAGAGGTGACCCACATGGGGTGGCAGACCTCTCCGCCCACTGCTCCCCTCAGCAATGTACTTCATCAATCAACCTGTCTACTCCCCATTCTAGCTCTGGTGAATCCTCTCACTGCCTCTCACTGCAAGGCAATATTCTCCTATTGGTATATATTGAGATCGGTATTTGAAATGTGTAGACACTTAAAATTAAATGGACTTCTCTATTTATTTGCAACTATAATCAAACATAATGAATAAGATCTTTTTAACAATGTGAACTCTGAATATGCATGTCTTTAACTCAGTAATTCCTCTTCAATGAAATTCTACAAAAATAATTATAAAATTGATCAATGGATCATATGTAAGAATATTTTACATAGCATTTCTAATATCAATAAATTTAAAAAAGGGATAGTTAGCTATGTTGTATAAACATGTTAAAATTTTGTGCCACTATTTTACTTAATAATTTAGCTCTAGAACTCACAGGAAAAGAGATCCACAATAGTTTTAATTGAATAAAACTATTTTCAAAATAATGTGAGCTACATAATCAGTGATATAAGAATATACATTCTTATGTGATATTTACAAATTATAAGTGATATTATAAACAACTTGGATGTACATATATTAAGTAGCTATCATCTCAAAAATGAGAATGACTGGACAATATGATTAATTTTTTTTTCAATTTTCACCTATTTATGGTAGCTAAATTTGTGATTCATGCTTAGAGGTTTTAAAAATAGGATAGCTGTATTTCTTGATTTCAAATATGCATAAAGTTAAAACAAACTTAGTTTGATAATTATAACATTTCTTAAAGAATTAAGAATATAGATAATATATATATATAATATCTGCATTATTATTTTGGACTTGTATTTGAACAATGAAAATTATAAGAAACAAGTCAAAACTCACAGATAAGAACCACTGATGGGAAATATTTGCTTTATCTGTTTAACTTTTTAATGTAAAATTTTATCTCAAAGTTTGTCTCATATTCTTTCCCAGACAAGGCTGCAAGTGTTAAATCAGTCAATTCTATGGTTGACTAGTAACCATTAACAATACAGTACATCATGATTCTCCTACTATTTAATGGTCCACTACTATATGCATGATACATGTAATCCATACATATATATCCATGATTTATAGAATCGCCTGATAGATGAAAAAAGGAAATTTATGAAATCTAATAACTGATGTGTTGGCAACTAAAGGTGAAAGAATACTTTTTTAACTTTAATAACAAGCAGGGCAAAAGCAGCAGAAATCATGTTTTGATGATAATTGAAAAAACAAGAAGATTCTTGTATATGACTGTAACAAATCATAATTTAATCATCAGTATTTCATGACAAGGGATCATGAAAGATGTTAAGTAAAGAAATGAGAGGATAAGACTTGTATTTGTAAAGGATTCTACAGTGGTATAGAAGGTTAAAGAGAGCTGTGACTCATATATAAATGTCCTCTCAAATGTTTAGTCCCTCTTCAACTTGAACTGTTTTGCATATGAATTTTGTATTCTGTCAGGGAATAATTCTGAGACTATAGGAAATGTAGGACAAGGGAGACTTAAGCTTCCTATGAAGGTGTCTGTGAAATTATAAAATCATGTATCTGCATAATAATGTACGTGTGGATACAAAAATAATGAAGTCCAAAATTTTAAAATTAAATGATGTTGCCATAATTGTGAGCTTTTTTATCCTGAAATAACCAAAAGCATATTTCAATTTTATTCAACTAGATATAACGGTACATATATACACACATATAAATCAACATACAAATACTTACTGATTAATATATACTCTAAATCCAAACTACTTATGAGGAATCATTTTTCTAAAGACATTTACATTGGTAGATTTAATGACATAATTTATTAAATTATTATATTGTACTTTTATATGCAATAATTAGCATAGCAACCTAATGGAGAATAAATAATAGATGAATAGGAAGCAGCACATTATTCCATATAGTATTTATCTTTATTTTATAATAGTCAAACTTAGATTTAGTTATCTTATTTCTATAAGGTTAAATATGTCAATAAAACAATTAAAACAAAATAAAGAATAACTGAAATATCCTTTAAGATTACTTTCATCTAAAACAACCTACAAGTTGAAGTATTTTTGTCTTAAAATTTGGCTTCCCTAAGGAAAATAGTATGGAAGTTCCCAAAATATTAAAAATTGTTCTAACATATGATCCAGTAAAATCTATTCAAAGATACCCTTGCAATCTATCCAAAGAATGCAAAATTACAAATTCAAAGGAATATATGAACTTCTACTTTCATTGCAGCATTATTTACAATAGCCAAATTATGGAAATAACCTAAGTGCAGGACAGATGAGAAGATAAAGATGTCCGTGTGTGTGTGTGTGTGTGTGTGTAGACATCCTCTTTATCCTTCTCCCAATTTCCTAGGAAAATCTAAATCTAACATTTTTATAAAATTAATACCAATGTGTCTGAGGAAAACAGGGATTTTATTGGTCATATGCATGTGTTAAAACAAACAGGTGCTTGTGCACTTTTAATGTTGGGAGCATGCCATGATGCTCATTCACGAGATCTGCCAAAGGACATAAAGAAGAAAAAAGGAAAGCTGAAATAAATCCTTTCTCCCCACTGACAATGTTTAGAGGTTTAAGACGCCTAAGACCATTTTGCTGTTAATAACCCTTTCAAATCTAGTCATCTCTTCATTACATAGGGACTGATTTTCCAATTTGTGAACTATCCCTTAAGTTTTCCTCTTTTTTTTTTCTGATTATTCCTATTTCCTTAAATAAGGCATTTTAGTATTAGTAAAATGACAAATACCAGATAAGATATCCAAATAGTAAAATTTGCTATTATTTCACAGTACTGATAGGAATTTCAGTTGGTACATGTATTAGAACTTTGACTTTACTGTTGCTTCATTCCATATTATACACTCCAAGTTACCCTGATACACATTCAACTTGCAATAATTACTCTCACATAGAAATTGCAAAAGTTCATGAGTATTAAGGAATTTATATTGACTCTTTAAGCCCTTTTATTCATAACAATCTATACAGAAAATAATCAGGATCTTTTTGGAAGCAGCAGTTGTCAATATTATTCTAAATTAGAATCAAAATTATCTTTTAAAATGTTTTAATTCTTTATATGCAAGTGAATCTTTAAGTAAGTTAGAAAGAATTACAACATGTTGGGTTTGTGTACTAATTATAGGCCTTCCATACAAAATATGTAACTACAATTAACATTTGAGTTTTACATTTTCAAAGAATTTTCATATGCCTTATGTTACATTGGTCCCCATTAAATTGTCCATGATATTTTAGTTCAGAGAACTATAGTGATAACTTTATCAGGTATAAATTATCAGAATCAAACCTCAGATCTGAAGAGGTATTTTATCTCTAAATATACAATATTGTAAACCAATGTTATTTCAATTAAAATGAATATTAGGGGGCTCTCCCTGGTGGCACAATGGGTTAAAGCACCATATTATGAATTTCTCCAAAGCCACTGCAGCAAGAGTTTGATGGGGGATGTGGGGGTGGGGAGAGCAGGTGACCGATATGGTAAGGCAGACCTCTCCTGAATGGCTGCTGCTCCCCTCAGCAGTATACTTTGTCAGTTGGCCTGTTCTGCTTCCCACTCTGTCTGATGAATCCTCTCACTGCCCCTATTATCTCTGGCCAGTACCCCAGTTCTATATGCATAAATATTTTTTAAAAAATATGAATATTAATAAAAAAATAAATTGGAGGTTGTGGGTGCTTTGGTGGTGGTATGGTAGGGTAACTTGCATCTTCAGTGTTATACAGTGTTGTAAGTCAATGTTACCTGAACAAGTAAAATGTTGTTTTAAAAATTAAAGTTAGATAAACCAATATACAAAATGCAACATGCAAAAAAAATTGGAAAAATTACAGTAATAATTACATTAATGTAAATATTTACTAAATAGCACAAAATGACATTTTAAAGCATTGCTACAAGTAATTTCACATACCTGTGAAGTATACAAAAGGTGTTAACCTCTTCTCCTAAACAATATACAGTGCTGTATATGAATGTTACCTCGATAAGCAAAAAGATATACTTAGCTTATAATAATCCTCTCCAAAGATGTATATAACTAAATGTTGAAGAACCGACATGCCCATAGAAATATTATGACAAAAAGAATAACTCAAACAAATCCTGATAAAGCAGTGCCAAATATGTTACAGAATATAGGGAACACTCATAATCTATGAAATTATGCTTATCTGTGTACAGAAACTTTGAGTATATTATCATAAAAAGGAAAACCAGGAAACTAGTGAGATCATCATCACAGAGCAAGAGAGTTTCTAAGAACTGAAACTATGTTGAAGGAAATAGAAAATTAAAACAAGAAACAACATAAATGATAATGATAATTGCGTTATTTGGTTCCTATCTTAAAGTTTAGATTAGTTCTTTCATTCCACTCATTAACCCTATGCATAATATTTTATTATTTTCATTGTACAGATGAGACTCTCATGTTTAAAGCACATTTTCAAAGTGGTAAATTCAGTAAAATTGGAACTAGGTCACAAAATTCAAGTATTTCACATCAATAAAACCATAATCCTTATTCTACCTTACACTGAGATATCCAAGAAAAGTAAAAAGGAGTTAATGAAAAGACAATATTTGATTCTCAGTAAGTAAAAAAGAAATGCAGTCAATTGAAACATATCAGCTAGCTCCATCTTTCCTTTAGCATTTAACCAAAAAAAAAAGTAACTATATCACCATAAGCATACTAAAAATCATACTTTCAATGCAAAATCAAAAGTGTATAAATGCCACTAACTATAATCAATCACCAAATACATCCCTCATATTTCAGAGTTATCCTATTTTTGTTAAGAGTCTGTGATGAAGGTGCCACTGTTAATGGCAAAAGTTTTGCTAATGGCAAAAGTTTAAGAGGAAATAATGTGAGAGCAATAATAGGAAAACATACTTGTCAAGTCCTAAATAAAATTCTGAAAAGCAGGAAAATGGGTATCCAATTAATAAGGGGTACCATGTAACTAAGAGAACATAAACTATGAGGTCAAATCAAACAAGCTCTTAATTGCTTGCACACACATTTGAGTGATAGATGCAATCTTGTACTAGGTAACTAGCTGTTGTTTACCTCTCTATCATCTGGAGGGAAGCTAGCAATTGTAACAATTAAATGTCAAAGTCTCACATTTTTAACAAGCCAAAAGTTAACCATGCTCACTGAAGGACTAAAGAGAGATTCATTTCTCTGCACCCAGCAGAAATTTTAGCATCAATCCCCTTGCCCTTTTAGTTAGACTGTCGGGAACAAGTAGTGACCATCGCTCAAGTCAGGGAAAAGAAAGAATTGAGGAGAAGTAGGGGAAGCTTGAGAGAGCAGACATAAAAATAAAGTACATTATTTTTCACTCACGTTCTATTGGTGAGAACTCAATCTTGACACTTCATTTCCCACTTTTTAGGTATAATGGGCAAAACGGTACTGTGAGTCTTAGAGAAGCTCTAATAAGCTCTGCAAGAACCTGAATTTTCTCATGTGTAAAATTGGGAAGAAAAGCTATTTTTTAATGGTTTGTGAAGGCTAATTGAGAAAATGTGTTTAACAAACTTAGGATAAGTGTTTTCACATTGCAAATATTCATTAATAGCCAGTGTTTGATGTTGTACTTGTTCTCATCCACACCATTCTTGCAGCAAACATGATGAATTTCTAGGAACAGAAATTAAATTAAAAAAAAAAAAAGTACATTCCTAGAGACTGTCGTTGTCCTCCATCCACACAAGCCTCCTGTAGAGTTTAGGCACCTATCCACTATAAATATATTACAGACAAGACTAACTAAAAACTGCATTGCTTGAAAACTCACTCTACTAGAGGAAACAGAAATAAAAATGAGATATGATAATTTAAGAAAAATGAGAAAGATAAAACAGGAATGAAATCTCTTGGCATGTTATATATACAATCAATAATAATAACAACGGTGATAAAAGTGCAAGTAGCCAACATAGCACTGAGACATACAAACCTATGAAATAAATTCAGGGTAAGAATATTAGAAGAGTGGTATGTGTGTATGTGTGTGAGAAAAATCAACAGATACTGAAGGAAAGGAAAAGCATTCATTGTATTAAAAGGATGCAATAAGCAGAAAATACAGACATTAAGAGCCACAAATAAATGCAACTGCAACCAGTTAATGTGGGAACATGGAGATTTAGAATGCTTTGTATGACTTCTTTAAGGAGCTAGATTCATTTCAGTCAATAATGGGGGCACATGAAAGGATTAAAACTAAAAGGTAATACTGCAAGATTTTTGCCTGAGCAAAGAAAAGGATGGATTGGTGGAGCATGGGTAGAGGCTACATAAACAAGATCATGTAGAGAAAAGGTGCAATTGATCCAATATAAAGCAATAACTTTCTTTTAAAAAAAGACTTATTTATTATTTATTCATACAGAACTGGAGTACAAGCCAGAGGTGCAGGGGAGGTAAAAGGATTCACAAGAGACAGAGTGAGGGGAAAGAACAGGCAGATCGAAGAAGTATACTGCTGAGGGAAGCAGCAGGTGGGTCAGGAGAGGTCTGCCAGACCATGTTGATCACCTCTGAGGCCAGGGATTGAACTTGCACGGAAGCAGCTGCAGCCAGCTTGCATTGCTGTGTTCTAACCCACTGCGCCACCAAGGAGGACCAATCAATAAATTTCTGAGCAAGAACAAGATTGAAAGTAGAAGAAATTTAGGTTGATCAATTGTATTTAGGAAGTAAAATCAGCAGGATTTAGTAATTGCTTGGGTGGACAAGTTGATGGAAAGTCTTACTTAACTATCTGGGTTAGTAGATTTTTCTGATGGATAAAAAGGAGAGCACTCACTTTATATGTTGGTAAAGATTTGCTTGTTAATATATTGAGTTTGCAGGCGAGAAAATAACAAAAATAATGAGCAACCATATAGAGACATTTCGCGGGGGTGGAGTGGGGAATGGGATCAAGAACGGGGGGGGAAGGCAAGCGCACTGGACTATCGTGATGGCACCTGGGTGATTTGGTGATGGGAAGCCCACAGGGATTACAACTGAGGTAGAAAAAGGCACAAAATGATGTAAAAATAAACTGTTATATATATATATATATATATATATATAGAGAGAGAGAGAGAGAGAGAGAGAGAGTTTGAAACATGCACAGATTTTCAGATTCAGTGAAAAGTTGGTGATCTAAGTCTGAGACTGATACTCAGAAATGTAAGTTAGAGTACAATTATCTTGTGGGCATAAGCTGGCTTGGGTAGTTGTGAAATAGTATCCCTTCCTGATATCTTCTTATAAAATTATTTTAAATATTTAACTAGTAGAAAAAGTGGGGAGTCTGTAATGAGTCATACCAATGTCTTCCAGGGACAGAGTAATGAGGAGTGGAAATCAATCCTTTTAAGACATGTTTTCATACAGACACCAACCTGGATTCAATTGCTCCTCTTGTCAGTCTGCTGAGAGAGACTAGATGAGCAGTAACACCTAAGTAGCAATGAGTACAACTGGTGCTCAGGGTTTCATTGCTAGATATCATTCCAATTAAAAAAAAAAAAAGGTTCCTTGGAGAAATTACAGAATCGAGGGCTAGGGAAGGAAAATAGAAATTGAGTCAGAAACACTGGAAAATAAAAGTTAGGTTTATGTCAAAGGATACAGGTTCCAACCCAAAAGAGCTGACAATAGTGGAAGCAAGTTGAGCAATAAAATAACAAGTTTGGGATTAAAATTCAAAGGATAAAGTAAATATCCATGAGCCCATATTGATGTAAATAAATGATTAAATAAATAAATAAGGAGAGTGGACAGGACAGCTTTCCCTTACAAAAGAAATTTCAAATAATAAATAGGAAGAAATGAAAGAAAAATCAACATTGTAATTCCAGTAATATCTGCTTCAGCTAAACTCCACTGAAGAATGACAAAATGAGGGAGCCAAAATTTAAGGGAAAACAGGAGCATCACATAGCCTGAAAGCATCTCCCCCAAAATATTTATAAAACAATATGGTGATTTTAACACATCCTCAGATTCATTGGTACACCTTCCTCTAGGTACTAGAGATTAACTTTCTACCCCTTGAGTATGGGCTGGACTTGTTTCTAATGAATAGAGTATGGGAAGAGTAAAATAGTAATTTTACAGTAGAAAAAACTGGCAGAGACCAGCTTAATCAAGAGTTCAAGATCTAAATTACCAGTGGTAACTCATGTTGATGTCATGAACCCCTATAAAATGTGATGAAAAATAACACGTCACCTTGAAAATATTATCCACCCAATAAAAGGAAATATTATCCCTTAAGGTGTAATTAAAGTCTAATCATGAGACAATTACAGAAAAAAAAATTCTATAAAATACTCTTCAACTGTCACGATCACAAAAAACAAGATTGGAAAACATCATGTCTCCAAGGATGACTAAGCATGATATGGTATCCTGAAATACTAGAACATATGGACATTAATGAAAGAACTGCGTAAATGAATATATAAAACTTAGTTAATATTGTCATATGAATGTACAATACAACACACCAAAAATTATTTAGTTTTGAAAAGTATACCACAGGTAAGTAAGATTTTAACATTGGGGGTTTCTGGGTGAAAAGATATTAGGATTCTAGCTACTATCTTTATAACCATTCTGAATCTAAAATTACTTCAAAATAAAAGGCTAAAAACAAATACTATCTCACAATAGCAGAAGATAAATATGGAGAACATTAAGTTGTTAAACTACATAAGGAAATTAAATAAAATCAATCTCTATGATTATTTTATAAAGGCCGGTTCTCTGCCTGGTAAATCACACTTTTGCAGTCAAAAAAGGATAAGGATGAGAAATACAAAAGCACACAATACATGATCTAGCAACTTTTCAGAAGCCTACTCCCGTTATCTGGCACAGCAAAAGAAAATCATTACATTTATTCAAATGTTTCTCCATCATATTGCATGCCCACAGGTACCCTTGCAATTTCTCTTTATGACCCATCAATGGCAGCTCACCTAAAGAAGAAAACAGAAGTAGTGTAATGGTGTCATTCAGCCATTCAGTTCTTACTTATTGAGCATCTATTATGGCTCAGACAGTATGCCAGGAAATTAGGACACATTTACTCCAATCCCTGATTAATTAGAAAACTCAGGTCTCAGGATTTAAATGATTAAGCCAAGGTCATAGAGTAATTTAGTGACAGCATTAGACTAGAAGCGGGTATCTTTCGTCTCAATTCAAACAATGACTGGTTGAGAAGAGACACTGAGAGAGGTGTAAAGTGAGAGTTTTGTTTTGTTTTGTTTTGTTGTAACTAAGAGGAAATTCTCTAACTTTAAAGGTGAGTTCATCATGATTTATTCAAAGAACTCTTGTTTCTAGTAACCTTTATTCCAGGAACTTGAAACTCACACTGTTTAATGTTCACAAGTTCTTGTTAGGTAAATCTCATAATTGTTCTGCCTTTTCCCCCCAAAAGTCATGCTCCAAAAGGTTAAATGCTTTTCTGAGCTCATTTAATGAGATAGTGACAAAGCTCAAAATAGAAGTCCAGATTTCTCTCGTTTTCCTTATTTCACCCCTTGTTACTGTAATGAATTAAATTCTATTTTTCTGTAGTACCTTGGCTATCAGGTAAAGGTATTTTGAGTCAATGTAAAGTATGGGAGAGGGAGAATCAAACGAGATGTCATTATGTCCTTATGAAACTCACAACATGAGCATCATCAGACATTTCTGTAAGAGATATTGCCACTGATTTCCTATGATAATCAGGTTTCTTAGTTTCTCTGAACCTGATTGCTCACCTGTGGAGGATGTAAGTAAAACTTATTCTGTGCATTATGTGATATAATATATTTGAAGTACTGAACCTGTGTGTGAATTGTCTATGAATCATGTATCTGTACATGCTAAATTAAGTTTTCCCTCTATTTCCCCAAAAATTTCAGTTGCATAAATCAAATTTAGAATATGAGAACATTAAGTTTTGACTTATTTCTAGAGCTAGGCTGATATGAATACAGGAACATTTTTTGATGAAAAAAATTTTCTGCCTAAATGTTGACTATGACATAAGTTCTGATGCTGGACCCATAAATTTAAGATACCAAATGATAAGAATATTTCATCTTCAAAGTCAAACTATATCTTCTGGGATATTATAAATGGAACTTTGTGAACAAATTAATATTTTTTTTGAGTAGAAGTTTCTTTACCATTTAGTGTAATTCATAAATTAGGACCAATTAATGAATTCAAAAAAATCAACAGAGTATATTAAATCAAAGTTCATGGAACAAAGTATTTTAGAATTTTCACCTGTTAATTTCATATTTTTGTAAACACTATCCCCAAATCTTCCATATAGTAGGAATTACTATCCATTTTCTTTAGCAAACTAATTATTAACCTTTTAATTTTTAAACAGTGATGTTACTAAGAAATTTAGTTTTTCATGTAAAATAGTGGGGGTGGGATTTAAATGATTTTCATAAATATCAAAGCCTCCAAATTTTTAGTTGTGTTTTTATTTTAAACCACATGTCCTTGGTGGGGGGGGGATGGTAATTTTGAATTGATCTAAAATTTCTGATCTGAGCAACAAAAAAAACATGTGAAAGAAATTTTTTTAAAAGTTTTCTTTAGCAAGTGTTATGAGTCAGCCTGCAATAAAATGATTCAAAATTACTGGTCACCATGATGAAAGGTGAAAAGTTGCTAATCATCTTTTCTAACTTAAAAATTCACCAAGAAATCTAGCTGTCCATATTTAGGCACTCTTATTCTCCTAATTTTAAAAAATGCACCTGTAGCAGAATTTCTTCTCCAAAAGGATAGAGCCAGCTGGAGAGACAATTAAGCCTGATTAGATGACTCAGCAATAAAAATAGGAAACTAACTGGATGAAAAAGGATGAGCCACAAAGAACTAGATTGTCAGTAGGCCTTTTTGAAAGGAGAGTAAGAAAGTGAAAATACGTCCTTCAACACAAACTGAGAGGCTGAACTTTTCAGCCAATGTCTGATTCATTCCTGAAACTGAAAGAAGTAGCAGGAGAACATTTAAGTCATAGTCAAATTGCATAAAGGATTATATATATTTTTGAATATATATTGTGCTTTAAAAGTAGCCAGTATAACAACAACACTACAAAAGCATGAGTCTGGTGTTATTAAATGTTCCCCCAATCCTTTCTTCAGGTGACAGCACGGTGTTTCTCTCAGCTGATGCAGAGATACTATCTGTTCTCTATACAAGGAATATATACCCCCTCCTCTCCTCTTTGGTAAATCCTCTGTGTCACGGAAAACTCCATTAGTTTACACATACCTTGGGATGATTTACTTTATCCTTCAGATTGGACCAGTCGACTCTCATGAATATGTCACTTTTTAAATATGAACTCCTCCTTCAGAGACATAGCCCAAAAATGTGTGTGTATGAAATTTAATATTTTTAACATTTATCTCCTATGCAACTGTAAGTTTCATCAAATGAAATAATGTGTGGGTCTCCTTGATGACAGCATAGTGTGAAAAGATGCTTAGTAAATATTCATTATTAAGTGAATGAATGAATTCTGGATGGAGAATAATGAAACTAAGATGCGATTCTGTGTTTCCATGGAGAGTTTCATAATTTTAGACAAGTTCACTTTAACCTCTTTGTGTCTGTTATTCCTAAATATCACCTCTATCTCAAAGATTCCTAATTTTAAAAAGCAGATTATATAATATTCTTTTCTTGACTCAGACATGAAATTCCCAAGAAGCTTTGATTTTAACTATTATAATGGGATTATTGCACATTCAATTTCTTTCCGACCTCTATTATTTCACCAGAACTAGGTAAAGGTAGCTCTTCTTTGAAGCAAGGGAGAACATCCCCCATGATTAAAGAGAAAAACCCATCTTAGTCTAATTCATAAGAGTATATTATTTAACTATTGATTTAACAAATAATGAAGATAAGCATACTAAATCCTATAAACTAGTGTAGGTAAAGAGATCAAAACATTAAGTAAAACAAATTCCATTTTTCCTAGATCTTTCATGTGAGAACAATTGTACAAACATACACACATAATGCATATATGTGTACACACATAATGCATATATGTGTATACACACACACATATATATATAAAGCGTGGTGCTTAAAAAAAATAAAACAGCAGGATGGACAGAGATCAACAGGAAAGAAAGTAACTGGTTTATACAGATCTCACTCATAATTTGTGATTTGAGTAGAAGGAAAAGAAGAACATTCCATACAAAGAAAAAAGCTTGTACAAAAGCTATGAGTCAGGATGTTCTTGGCAAATTGCAGGTACAGCAGGGAAACAGTGGGGCTATAAAGACTTAAATAAACAAGGACTGTGCAGTAGAAGATGCAATTATAGAGGTTATTGGGGAGCCATATAATACAGTACCTCATGAGTCAATTCATGGTAGCTGTAGACATGATGTGAAATGATTTAACATAGGTTTTCAAAGAAACATTTGACAGCTATGTGAAAAATAAGGACAAACCAGAAATAAAGAAACCACTTAAGAGTTGCTAGAATAGCACTGGTGGGTGAGGGTGGTGGCTTGAAATGGAACAGTAAAGGTGAAACTGTTTAGATATTGTGTCTTTTGAAATGGAGTCACCAATTGAATATAGTGTCAAGTAGGCAATGGATGAGAGCAAGGAAAATGGACTAGACTATCTCACAGTGAGGACCAATACACCTTTTTTTTTTTACTTACCTAAGGCTGAGTAGAGGAAAAGAAAGTCATGATTTCTGCAGGAAATCATGTGTCCTCAAGGGAGGACTAAGTTTTCAGTTTGGGATGGGGGAAGTAAATTGAATATTTAAAGAAGACTTGAATGTCAGAGGGATTTTGTTGATAAGATTTCTAGCTTCAAAAGGCCCACTGGAAAGTGCAGGAAGGATGTGTGGAGAGGGTACGAGGTAAGATAATAGTAGATATATGGGGCCACCTGATGATGGAAACATTTTCAAGTCTGGGACTTGCTCTATTTACAGAAGCAAAGTGGATTGTAGGCATACCCATGTGAGTCTGGAAGATATTTCAGGCAGACTGAGGTGATGAATCTATGAATCAGTTCTGGGAGAAGGGGCTTCTCACCAGAAACCTATGTGGCTTTGAGATGATCTCTCACCTCAGGTTCCTGGCCAAAATTTTATCCTTAGTAGAAGGCAGCTATTAGAGATTCTGGGTTACGTGTTAGCATGATAAGCGCTTATGGGCATATATAATAGTGAGGGTTTACCTTCTCCTACAGTGAGCGCCAAGTTAGACCACTCCAGTTCCCCCAGCTTGCCTATGCCCGCATCTTCCTAATACTTCACACCACTCCATCTGCAAACTTAGCTATGCACATATCGTAGGGTAGCACATATTTAATTCATGATGCTTCTGTTCTTGATTAGATATGAAATGGAAAAATACACAGAGTTCTAATTAAAATTTTTACCTCTAAAATCATAAATTCAAAAGCTCTCAGCTAGCAAGGGAGAAAAGCCAAACCCACAGATTTTTGGAAGCTTAAATGTGAATGGAAAGGCATATATTTATAATATGTCTACAAATTATATCAATATAATGGAAATAAGATAAAGTTCCAAAACTGCAATGAGCTAAGACTTGACCTCAGATTACTTTGTAAATTCATTACTTTATTACAAAAAATCTAACAGATAAAATTGTCAGCATATCAGGCCACTATTTTGAATTTTTTTAAAATCTATATTATTGTCTAATTTTGTTCAAATAAACAGTTGCAGCAAAAAGAATAAAATTCGGAAAATGTTATGTTCATGAGTCATAAATTTCCTTCTAAGTGCCAGGAACTGTGTTCAGACCCTCTTCTGAGCTCTTTACAGATACACTTGCTCATCAAATATTTACAACATTCCCATGAGTTATTCATGTGTCCCTACTATCTATCTATCTGTCTGTCTGTCTGTCTGTCTGTCTATTATCTATCTATGGAAATGGAGTACTAGCAAGTTTACAGATCTCAAGCAGAAACAAGAACATCAACCTAGTCATATGCATATTGACCACATCACATTGCTGTCAGTTATCAGTTTTGTGACTGTGAAAGACTATCCGTGTCAATTACAAATAAACAACTAATGATACACACACACACACATATGCACACATATATATGCACACATATATAAGACAAACTGGGTCTATTCATTCACCAACATTTCAATTCCAAATATATTTCTCAAAGTCAACTTCTTAAGAGTTGATGCTGAATATGATGACTATGCCTACAGGCAGGACAGAATATAATTCTGTTATTTTGATTTCATCTTGTTCTTCCTCTAGATGACAAGCTCCTTCTTGGTAACTGACATTGAAATGTAGAACCTGCAAATTCAGCCATTTATATTCCAAGCCACTAAAAGACTTCATGTCTGACTTGCAGAATTGTTGCCTCTTACTAAGTTACACATGTGTCATTTTTCTCCCAGAATAATCAGCCTATGATTGCACATAATCAGCTTGCATCATGTGCAGAAATACACACTGTTTTCTTTCATCCTTTTAATAACCTGCTTTAGACTTAGCTCTAATTCCAAATGTTCCTTTGGCCCTATAATATCAAAATGGTAATTGCCTAGACTTGAACTTAAAAAAAAAAAAAAACTAACACATAACAATAAAAACTAAAAACTGAAATAGTGTCTTCCTAAAATAACTGAGTGTTTTACATAACATGCTTAGACTTAAAGACCATCAAAAGCCGGACCTTGAATAATGCCTGTCATAGTAGCACTCACTGACAGTGTTTCTTACTACTATTATTTTTTTGTTATCTGAACTATAAGCCCTTTCATAGGACCCTCAAGAAATCACCCTTGAAAAAAATAAAAAACGATTAAAAGTTACAGAAAGGGGCCCTCCCTGGTGGCGCAGCGGTTTAAAGCACAGCACTGAGAAGCTAAAGCCACTTCAACATGAGTTCGATTCCCGCCTGCCCTGGAGGTGACCACATGGCGTGGCAGACCTCTCCTGACCCGCCCGCTGCTCCCCTCAGCAGTGTACTTCGTCGATCTGCCTGTTCTGCTCCCCGCTCTGTCTCTGGTGAAGCCTCTCGCCGCCCCTGAGCCTCTGGCCTGTACCCCAGTTCTGTATGAACAAATAAATAAATCTTAAAAAAAAAAAAAAAGTTACAGAAAGGTAGGAGAATTTTTTCTGAAATTTTATAGATAGTATAAATGCACAGAAATGCATTAATAAGCAAGCATTCCATATAAAATGCCTATTAGCAGAAAATCAATTTCTTAATTAGTAACGTGAAGGAGCTACAAATTATTTTCTTTCACAAAGGAGAAAACCTTGCACCTCTGAGGTGGGAGAAGGGAGAAATGAATGGAATTCAAAGCTGGAAAAGTTATTCAAGGTAGAAATTCAATCACATCTTAACAGAGGGGGAGGAACCAAGTTGGGGAAGGGACCAATTTGAGGAAGGAACTTATGACTATTTTTTTTTTAAGATTTATTTATTTATTCATACAGAACTGGGGTACAGGCCAGAGATACGGAGGGTGAGAGGCCTCACCAGAGACAGAGTGGGGAGCAGAACAGGCAGATCGACAAGGTACACTGCTGAGGGGAGCAGCGGGCGGGTCAGGGGAGGTCTGCCACGCCATGTGGTCACCTCCGGGGCAGGCGGGGTTCAAACTCATGCGGAAGTGACTTTAGTTTCTCAGTGCAGTGCTTTAACCCGCTGCGCCACCAGGAAGGGCCCCTTATGACTATTTTTAATGTAAGGTTAGTTTCACTCAATTGATCATCAATAAACTAAATATTAAGGAAGTCAGAAGCATATAGTGATAAACATGATCAGAATAGAACCATAGTTAAGGGAATTGTGTGACATAATTTCTCATGGTTACTTAAGGTTTATTTTACTTGCATCGTTTGGTCATGCTTATTCTTGATATGTGATAAGTTAATTATTTCAAATAAAGTGCTTTATGATATGGAATATTTATAATATTGAGCAATTAAAAAATCAAGTACCATGCTGAGGAATTTGTAGGAGAGACTGACATCTGCAGTTTCCTTAAAATTTATAAAAGAGGGGCTTTCCCTGGTGGCACAACGGGTTAGGATGCAGTACTGCAAGCTGGCCGCAGCAGCCTCAGTGGTAGTTCGATCCCCGCACCAGAGGTGACCCACATAGCGCAACAGACCTCTCCTTACCCACCCGCTGCTCCCCTCAGAAATGTACATAGTCAGTTCTGCCTGTTCTGCTCCCCACTCTCTCTGGTGAAGCCTCTCACCACCCCTGCACCTCTGGCTTGTACCCCAATTCTGTATGAATAAATAAATCTTTTAAAAAATTATAAAATAAAAAAAACGATTAGTGAATAGAAGAATAAATATTTTACAACAATGTTAATACAAGGTTAAAGAATCTAGCAATGAATATGTGTTCCCTGAAATTCGTTCAACATTTCTCTGTGTTTCAAAATTTTTATAACATTTGTTGGAAAAAGTTCAATGCTTAAAAATATCTGCTACTCTGGAAGAAAATAATGCAGCCAATTGTCAATGGAGAAATCAATTGTAATGAAGAGAAGAAATCTCCTATTTTTAACACATTAAAAAGGCTGAATTGGCCCTCCCTGGTGGCACAGCGGGTTAAAGCACTGCACTGAGAGGCTAAAGCCACTTCCACATGAGTTCGATCCCCGCCTGCCCCAGAAGTGATCCACATGGCAAGGCAGACCCCTCCTGGCCACCCACTGCTCCCCTCAGCAGTGTACTTCTATCTGCCTGTTCAGCTCCCCACTCTGTCCCTGGTGAATCCTCTCACCGCCTTTGCACCCCTGGTCTGTACCCCAGTTCTGTATGCACAAATAAATAAATCTTTTTAAAAAGGCTGAGTTATTTGGTTTTATATCAAGGGGCAAATAAAAAGTAGACATGTTTCAATCTAGATCCATAAAATCTTGATTATGATAACTTTGTTTAACTACCGTGAAACTGGAAGGATCCTAGGACTTAGCCAAGACCTGAGGAGAAATTATTTTTGTTCCCACAGGCTGGTAAACAAGCAGTTAAGCAAATTTAATGTGTCTAGCCTTGAACACAGAACCACAATTTCCCAGGCCTGTTGTGTCTTTTTTACTAGTTTCTTCCCAGCCTATGCATTCCTAAGCTATTTTTCCACACCTTATCAAATTGGCTACTAAGCAAGAAAAAGGTGTTAGATCCAGAAGGAAATGGTCACAGACCTGGAGACCAGACCAGTTCAAACTGGACCTGCAGGCACAGAGCCTTCATGAGATGTGCATCTTGGAGACAGCCAGGAGCCTGGCTTGACCAGGCTGCTTACAACTGGTAACGATAAATGGACTTTAACCAAGTCCACTCTCCTTGCTTTCTCAGCCAGCACAATTTAATTCCTTTGTTCTCAAATCCCAGCTCTAATGCCTAAGTAAGCTATCCCCAGAATTTCAGCATCTGCCTCATACCCAGGGAGGTTTCCCTGGAGTTCTCTTTCCTTGCTTTTCCTTTCACTAATCAATAAACACAACATCTTGCCTGTTTTCTCCATGTCTGTGGAGACCCCATTTTAATTTTGGCCAGAAGGTCTCAAGAGCCCTTCCCAGGACTTGGGGGGAGAGCCCTTAGGTCTATGACCCTGATTCCCAGTGGGTGACAGTGGACAATCTGGTTCACTCTCAGCTTATTTGTCTGGGTTGTTGGACAGTGGGATGAAACTGATGGGCCCCAGGACCCTCTCTTTTGTCCAGTGACAACATGATTTTAAAATACACTCATTACATTCACTGAATAAACTTTATTATAATGTATTCTTGCATTGACAGAGCCATTTGATTGAAATTAGAACTACTTCCACTGAGTGCCAGGAAAAGTGAAGTTAAGAATTATATAGACACACATTTTTTTTTTTAATGGCTAATGGTAAAGGAAATGAAAATGCAGTAAAACATTTGGCTTTGGAAATATTGATTTAAAAACTATAATTAAATAATTTCACCAAGACTTTCACACTACTTCATTTTACTCCTTCTTAAGAGTGCTGTTTAATGCACTGCTACTCTATCATAATAAAAGCTTTTGACATTTGAATTAATAAAAAACTATTTACATTATTTAAATATGTTTTGCATTATTGAAATAAATTCTTGGGACTTTTCATGTGCATTTTCCAGCATGTCCAACATGATATAGTGAACCCAGGTGCTACTTTACATTGTGGCCAAGAATTATTTTTGGAATTCTTTATCCACAAAAGGGCATGCCTATGTTTGGCATACAAATCACCCATACTGAGTTAACTAACTGAACAGAGCTAACCATGCCCTAGAAATCCCTGTTGGAGCAAGAACCAAACAAACAAACTACAGTTAAATTTTTAAATACCTAAATCTAAAATCCTAATGATAACTAGATAAGCATAGTACTAAGCATGCATGTTAAATAAGCTATTATTTTCCATGAATTTTATTTTTCATGATACACACATTTATTCTATTTGGCTGTTCTAAATAGTCATGATTGTCTAAATCAATTTATGGCATAGATATATGCCATATAAAACAAAATATGCTCTCTCTCTCGCTCTCTCTCTCTCTCTCTCTCTCTCTCTATATATATATATATATATATGTCATTTGATTGTACCCATACTATCTAAAGGTAATTGTATCACATAAATTGCAAACAATATGGTGACCTTATTATTTCAAATTGTATCATATCATCTAAAATGAAAACTCTTCCCACAATATGATTCTTCATTTTAAAACAAGCTTATTGCTATGTTTCTGACCATCATGGAAAAACAAGAATCAGGTTTCATTTCCTACTTTGAACAGCTCGAAAACAAAGACAAAGTGCACAAAATAATGGTTTTCAAATAGTGGAAGAACAGTCCCTGGAAGAAAAAAAAGCAAGTAAGGTAAGCCCCAACTTGACACCAGTTCACTGCGGGAGAGATTCCAGGGCTAAAAGCAAAGACAGGGAACCCAAACAGAGGTCAGCAGCCCCAGAACGTCAAGGGAGGCTAGGTCCTAGACAGCTGAGAGTACAGTTTAGAGTCACAAGGGCAAGATGGTTGAAATTTGTGAGGCAGACTGTGAATATCAGTTGAAGGATCCCCTCTTGTCTCTGGCTGATATTAACATTCTAATGAAGTCACACAAAAAATAAGAAAGAACAATAAGGAAAAGAAGTTTGAACCAAGAACCCATAAAGAAAATTACAATGGCCAACATTTTTACCCATTTGACAAAAGCTACACATCCACAAGTGTAAGGACAACACCAAACATGAAGAAAAACATAATAAGGCAAATAAAAATCAAGTTTTTGAAAAATAATGTTAATGTGAAACGTCTTTTAGAGGAAGAAGTCATACATATTGGAAAAAAGAAAATGATATCAAACTTCCCATCAGAAAAATGCATGCAGAAAAACACTGACTAAATCCTTTAAGTATTAAAAAGTCCCCCTAGAATCATATATGCAGTAAAAATTCCTTTCAAAATTGAGACAAGATGACTGCACAAATACAAACGCTGAGAAAATCGATCAAGAGTGGAGCAGTGCTACAGGAAGGCTAAAAGGCAGAAATGACATCAAATAAAAACTGAATCTACACAACGAAATGAAAAAACTTCACATGTAAAAAAAAAAAACTTAAAAAGGTAATTGTCAATATATATATAGCATTTACAACAAATATAGAAATAAATTGTCTGATAATTGCCCAAATGGAACAACATAAACATAATGGTTTAAATATAGAATGATAATAAATGTTTCAATAATATGCAAAATTCCTTAATGTAATTAATAATATAATTTATGATGAGTTAAAATATGTATTATAGGGCCCTCCTGGTGGCGCAGCGGGTTAAAGCACAGCACTGAGAAGCTTGAGCCACTTCCGCATGAGTTTGATTCCCGCCTGCCTCGGATGTGACCACATGGCGTGGCAGACCTGTCCTGATCCGCCCGCTGCTCCCCTCAGCAGTGTACTTCCTAGATCTGCCTGTTCTGCTCCCCGCTCTGTCTCTGGTGAATCCTCTCACCCTCCGCATCTCTGGCCTGTAACCCAGTTCTGTATGTATAAATAAATCTTTAAAAATATATATGTATTATAAGTACTAGACCAACCATTGCAATAAAATGGCATACTTACTAATGTAATAGTGGAGATAGTGGAAAACAGAATCATAAAAATCTCTCATTAATATGAAAGGAAGTAGGAAAATATAAGAAAACACATATCAGATAAGGAAAATACAAGTATCAGGATGGCAAATTTAAATTCAACTACAATCAAAACATTAAATGTAAATAGGTTAAAAAGTAAAGATTGTCAAGTTGATAAAGCAAGATCCAATTATATGACATTCACTTTAAAATAAAAATAGGTTGAAAATAAAACATGGAAATGATATTAAGTTATAATAGATTGGTTAATAAATTGGTTAATAGATTGGTTAATAAAAATGAAGTATATACCAGAATAAAGAAGGGTCAATTTATATTAATAAAGACAATAATTCATCAAGAGGACATACAATCCTAACTATGTATAAAATTAATAGCATAATTTTAAAGCAAATTTAGTAAATACTGATAGAACTAAAAGGAGGGATGGCCAAATCTAAAATATAGTCACATATTTTAATATTTTCTCTTTTAAGAATTGCCAAAACAAGCAGTTATAAAATCACTATCAATTTTGGCAACTTGAATAAAGTTATTAATTGACCTAATTGGCAATTACAAGACATTTTAACTATTAAATAAAGCTGAGATCACATTTTCTAAAAGCAGAGTACATATAGAAAATTCTCTAACACTTATTCTGAGCCATAAAATAAGTTTCAATACATTGTAATAAGGTATAGAATTCAAAAGTAACTGAAGATATGACGGTATTATTTACCAGTAGTTTAAGAATTCTAAGTATTTGATTTTTGAGTATTCTATAATCAGAATTGCTCGAAAAATAATTCCAAAGTATTACATTCCAAGTAATACATTCTAAGTAAAATGTATATATTATGAGCCACACTTAAGATCTGATAGTTTAATGCTTATATTTCAAGAGTTCTCAGATTTCAAGTGCAATAAATTTTCCCAGTAAAATAACTATCCTGATAATAGCATATATTCATAATATTTATTGTTCTCTATTCAATTGGGCAAAGGTCTAAAAATCAAGCATTCTAATCCATTTTAGTGTAGAAGTTAAGAAATTAAATTATGCAAATACCCATCCACATTTAATAAATTATTAAATTCACACTAAATCTGATGTTTTGGAGCTTGGGAATAGTACTTCCAGTAATAGAATGATTTAAATTCCTATTAAGGTTGAGTTCACTTACAAAAACTAAGTAAAAAAAAAAAAATGTTTTATAATTGATATACCCAACAGGCAGCTCTGAGGGAGTCACTCAAGGTAAATGTCAGTTCCCTCTAGCGCCTATTGTCCATTAGCTTTCTAAGCACTTTGCGAACTTAGCAAGACGTCATTTGGTAGTCCTACTATTATCACAGTTAGTACACAACTACATATGTAATGTTTAATTGGATATATAAAATCATATGTTTAAGTTTATAAATTATATATATATATAAAACACTAGATTACTAGATTTTTCAAAAATGTGCTAAAAGGAATTTTTTTCATCTGAAGTCACTGAGTCATCTTATAACTACATGACTGTCAGCATTAATACTTAGAAAAATAAAAACACTCATCTTTCACTTAAGCAAATGTTGGTAATTGGCAAAAGGAAGATTTCAGCAAAACTGTGAAATAATTTTCATCATCTCTTGCTGCTGTTCTGTGTCTTCTGCACCCAACTAAACTCCCCACATATTGGTAAAACCCCTCTCTCATACAAGGGCATGTTCTCTCACTCAAGTGGTGACATTCACACTCATACACCTATCTTTTCTGTATAAAGAATAATTCTCGACTGCTTAAGAATTGCTCTCGCTGCCTGACAACCAATGGCCTGCTAAGAAGTTATCTGGTAATGACTTTAAAGTATATTTGAAGTTTAATGGAATACTTTTAAAGTAAAAAAGCCATAAAACATAAATGAATCATTCCCCAAAGGTGAAATTTTAGTCATTAATGTCAAGTTCCCAAGAAATGTGAATTCAGAAAACTAGTCATTTAGAAATTCTTCTTGATCTTACAAGTCATGATCTTAAAAGAATCTTACAAGTCTTACAAGATTGAATACATAACCTATACAAGGAATGTTAGATGTTATAAGATTATTGTAAATAACATATATGAGCCTACGTATGATAAACTGAAATTCCTTCAAAACTCTTTTCTGACAATTGTATTAACATCTTTTGGTAATTACTGTCATTACAAAATTATTTTGCTACAACAAACAGTGGCGGAGGACAGGGCTAACTGAAGTTGCACTTTTCTAAATTTCAGATTAGATTAGCTAAAAGTGGGGGGTGCACTTTTAATTACATAACATTATTAAAAACAGTAAACCTGAATGCCCATAATTAAATGCCAGCCAGCTGTGAACATTCATCCTTCTTCTCAGTATCAGGGGTATGAAAATTACCCCATGACAGAGAGAAAACTGCTTCCCATACTAAAACAGTACAAACTCCACAAAGGAAATTGATCATACAGGTTTACAGTTTGATATTATTAAGTAGTTATAGTTCTTGGGTGTTAAATACTAAAATACCACTACCCACAACCCCAAATTCTACCTTTTACGCCCTGGTATGATCAAGACAGTCAAGAAGCTGGGAATGTCACCTTACCAACTCTGTGAAAATGTAAAATAGTGTGACTACGTGTAGCTTACATGAATGTGCTCTTTAAACTTTCCATTTTACAGTTTACAAAGCACTTTCATATAAATTTTCTCTTTGATGATTAATACAACTCTTTATTCTATGTAGAAGCCATCACACACATTTTCCAAATGACAGAAAAGTATTTGGAATGACTTGTGCAATGTATATCTGATTTTAATTTTGAAATAGCTAAAACTGCTTTATTTTATATACTCACCCAATTCAACTCTCTCCAGCAGCAACAAACTAAGCAACAAATTAAGATGAAATCAGTATTTTACTACAAATATCCCTAATAAATGCCAATCTTTTCAGGTAACCCTTTCTTATTCCACCCTCCTGATAGGTAGGACTACCTCAAAATATCTATAGACATTCTCTTAACTTTACAACTGCTTTAAATAATATAGAAACCTGGGACTAGTTTCCAGTATTCTCAATTCAGTGTCTGCTTTCACTTTAAGATGTAATAAGAAAAAGATTTTGGTTCTCTTAAAAAAAAATGGCCTAAATGGCAGATTTAACTCAAAATAGCCACCAGAATTATATAACCAAGCAAATGTATTTTCTTTTCACACTAAGACACGACTCCTCTAATACAAAATCTAGAATGCATACATCAGCAAGACAGAAGGAGAAGTCAAACTAGGTCTTTCTCAGCTATTACCCAGAGCAATTAAAGATTGTAATTATATTTATTCTTGAGCTTTCATAACACAGTTATGTCTTAGAAAACTTTCTTTAATAATTTTGATATATTTCAATGTTTATGCTTTGCTCAATGACATATGAATCGAACACTACTTTTGAGCAAACATAATTTTGTTTTCTATGGCATTTCAAATTAACAAAAGCACTTTTGATATTGTATCCGACTAAAAAGAAAGATTAAATTGTTAGAAGCTGACAATGAAAAGCCCACATTTTCCCTTTATGATTAGATAAGTATATTCAACATTTCCTTCAGAGAGAAGTATAATTTCACCTCATTGTAACAATGAAATATTCTTGGGTGCCATTGTACCATTTTCCAATTTGTGTCATGTGTCCTTACACCTATCTTGTTTGGAGACAGGAGTACCATGGTATATAAGACCAACCTAAGACATGTGTTGGTCTCTCTCAATAGAGATAACTAACCAGACATTCATTACAAAATATCCTGATAGGTGAGGCAGAATTCAAATTTAAAACAGAATTACATCACAAATCATGTGATGTAAACAAATGGTATTCCCAATCTTCAATCTAAAATAACAGTCACCATTAATAATGAAGGAAAAATATCTTCCCCCAAAACTTCAGATAATTGTGAGGTTGAAAGAATTTTGCCCTAAATCCAGATCATTTGCAACTTTAATTCTCCATTTGGTATAGTTTGAACAGAAGTAGCTCATAGTAGCAGATTTAATATTTCTAATATTTGGCAAACTAGTAAGCACACTGAAGGGCAGTCAAGAGCTGGGCAATCTTAGGAGATTTTTTTCATATTTGAAACTAATAGAATGGTTTTTATAAGGGAAAATTACATATATATTTTATGGTAACATGGTATATTAAACAATAATATCTCAAGACTATTTGTAAGATTGAGAACAAAGTGATGATCATCCCTATCACAAATGAGGAATGTTTTCAAAGAAGCCCTATTAGCATGCAGTGCTCTCCTATCCTACACTCATAATACATATCTCAGTTTTGCCTTCTTATCATAAGTGCTTCCAACATTGATTGAAGATACTTCACTCTTGCGTATCTATTGTTTATATACTTGCTTTTTCTATTGAGTTAAAATTCCCTTAAACATATAATTTAATTGATCTAAGGATCCTTGGGCCTCATTATTTTCCAGACACAATACTAGAAAGCTGTGATCTTTGTTCTTTGGGAATTTAAAATATAGTAGAAAGACACAGTTTTATGAGAAATTACACAAATGATGAATATTACAAAGCTAAAGCACTTGGGGCTATGCCAGCATATTATAGGTAGAACTAACTAATGTTTATCCAGATTAGACCATGCTACCCTAGAAAGTTGGTATTAAAATTAAAAATCAAAGCAACAAATGTAATTGTTAAAAGTGTTGGTAGCAAAAGTAACAAAGTTCTAAGGAAAATGAAAAACAGATGTAAAGGCATCAACAAAGCACCTTTGACAAACATGAACAGGTTTACCAGAGTTTAAAAACAATAAACAAGTAGATTCAAGCATAGAATGGGGAGAAATCTGATTATAAAGGCTCTTGAAATTTGGATTTTGCCCTATTGATAATAAAAACTCACAAGTATATTTTCAGAAGATGAATGACATGGTAACACTTACTCGCCCAAAAATGTCACTATTGGTCCCTCCCTGGTGATGCAATGGGTTACAGCACAGCACTGTGAGGCTATCCACAGCCACTGCAGCATAAATTCAATTCTTGGCTAGGAAGTTAACCCACATAGCACAGCAGACCTCTCCTGACCCACCTGTTGCTCCCCACTCTACCTCTGATTAAATCTCTCACCTCCATACCTCTGGCCTGTACCCCAGTTCTTGTATGTGTAAAAAAATAAATCTTTTTTTTTTGAAGTATCACTATTGAGGCTCTTGGCAGACAAGCAATGGCGAATTTTAAAATCTAGTAGCTCATTAATAAAAATTTATATAAGAAACAACTGTTGCTGAATTGGACTAGAGTGAAGATAGACAGAACTGAGTGAAGGAGTATAAAATTCAAATCACTTTCAAGAAGTAAAACCATATAGGACTTGGTTATTTTTAGCTATGAAAGTCAAAAATACCTCTTAAGCTTTATTTAAGCAACAGAAAACAAGTAAAAAGGAGATTCAAGGAAAAAAGGAACATAATGAGTTAAAGGAACTCAAGTTATCTTTGTAGAGGTGTCACTCATTGAAGCATGGGGATACATAACTTTGAAACTCTGGAGATGACTCTGGTTTTCCAGAGTCATCTGGTTTTCCAGAGTCTGGTTTTCCAGAGTCATCTGGAAAATAGTCATGGAAATGTATAAAATCATGCAAAGCAGGAATATAAATTTGGCTAATGACAGGGTATTAACATAAGTCTAAGATTTTAAACTAAATATAGGGATTTGAATATTGCAAATTTGATACTATATTTTACTATTAATCTGAAGATTTCTATTTCAAAAGCATCAGAATGTTACAAACCTGCTGCAGGGCACTGAGCAGAGAACATTTTAAAATTATGTAGTATCACACTTCTAACACTCATACACATACCCACACACATATCCACTTTGTAAATCTCTTGATTTATTAATATTTCACCGCTAAAAAAAAAAAACTCATCACATTAGACTTTTAAAATATCATGGTAAAGCCCACACTGAATAAAAATGATTCTATTGAGAAGGAATGTAAGCAACTCTGTTTACTGAAAAAACACAATATAAAAAACTATTTCTATATAAATATCCACCCTCATCCATTTTATTTAGCCATGGCAGCCAAGCAATTAGATGATTTTGAGAGAGTAATTTTGAATACGATTTTGATATTTTAGAATATAGAACCCTAAAGAAATGCAACCAGTAGAGGACACCTAGTGGTCTTTAGTAGAATCATTATGTACCTGCAGAAAACAGACAACTTATGCAAGGTTAATAATGACAGTTAGTCATTGTGCTTATCTGACCATGACATTGTCCTAAACCCTCTATTATGAATATATAGGATTGTTTCAAATTAGATATTTTAATAATTTCCATGTATTTCATATGAACTTTATAGCTGTTCTATTAAGTCTGTAGACACAAATAAGTCATTGTAAATTTTCCCCGTAGATTAAATAGAAAACAAAAAATACAATTTGAACAAGCACCCATATATCCTAATATCTGGTATAGTATTCATTTCACATCACTATTTTTCTGGTAATGTGATATATAAATTTCAAATGTAATTGTCTCAGCAGTACAAATGTAACATTAATATGAATATTAGTATGACCTATTAACATATTAATTATATTACATGTAATGTCTATTTAAATTGTACAACATTTCAAAATAGACATTACATAAGACCTTATCATATTTTATTATTTGATACAAACATTTCAAGGGCAAGAGTACTTGGCAAGTAAAATCTGTTTGAGATATCTAAAAAACTCCTGCTTTTGACACTGGCTATATATAAATATGCAAATAAATGGTAAATCTCTCTTTCCTCAATAGTTTCCAATCTTCACTCTTTAGCATCTACATGTAAATATCTACCTAAAGTTCCTCAATAACACTTTATTAAGTCCAATGTTCACACAAATTTCTGTCCTTTTATTCATATCCTCTACTGCTCAGGTTCTGGAAATACAAAACTACTAAACTAGGCTACCTGCACTTCATGTCATATCAAAACACACTCATCTGATCTATTTTGTTAATTTTGGTAATCCAAACTCCAACTTGGAATCTCAGTTTAAGTATCTCTGAAGCTCTCTGATCATGTGAAAAATAAAAAGGTGGTTGTTCACCCCTCCTTTTATGTTACCACTTACACCACCATCTACAATGATTTGCTACTGATCCATTTTTCTTACAAAGCTGGGATATGCTTTGTATTCTCATGTGAAGCATTTGTACTCAGAAACTATTCAGTAAATGCTTGGAAGTGAAGACTGACTAGTCCCTTGAAATTGTTCAACAGATTTAGAAAATGGAAGATAGCTATCTATTGATTTTATTTTGTCATATATTTAGTGGCAAGATGCGATCAGAAAATCTTCTATGTTTAGAACTGTTATAACGTACAAGAAGATTCAAGATTGACACTGAATCCTCCCTATAGATATTTACTTCCAGTCAAGGAAAAGCAAATTGCATGTACGTAAACTTTAGCAATCAAAGTTCTCAATATGAACAAATGCAGGCAGAGCAAGTAGACTTGTTCAAAGAAAAGGTACTAACCATCCTGTGGCCTACAGCCCATCAATATGGAATTTTTTTTTTTTTTGGAGATGAATTTGAACCAAGTTTTTAAGTGAGTGATAGAAAATAAATGTTTTCCGAACATCAGGTGCAGAACATACAAAATTAGAGAAATAAGAGACTTATCCTCTGAAGAAGCAATGTAAAACTAAAAATCAAACAGAAAAGAGTTGCCAGGAAGCAAATATGAAGTGAGTGGTGAGATCAGGGCAAAGTCTGCTGTAGAAGCACAGTGAAGAAACACAGATTTGATATGACTGGCCATCAGGAGCCTCACTAAGTACTGGTAGGGAGCAAATTAGGAAAATACTGCTGTTTGCTATTGGCAAGTCTTAGAATTCTGTGTGTTTTCTAGAACATGAAAGTAGTTAGAATATGAATTGTATGATTCTAGATAGGCAATTTATAGCAAGACTTAGTTTCTAACCTAACTCATTAGAATACTAAAATTAACTAAAGACAGAAAGTGTGATCTGTATTAGATGCCCATAAAATAAATTCCCTTATTAATATTGGTTGTTAAACATAATTTACATATAAATCTATCTCTAAGTCAACATGAAAACCTAATACTGACTCCTACAGAGAATTGTAAAATTCAAGAATTTGTTATAAAATTCTAAAATTTCTATCTATATTAACTTACAATTGCTATCTGTCAGATAACCCATCCATCCACAAAGGTCAGAAACTTGTGTACTTTTCTTTCCTCAAAATGTTAGTGAGGAAATCTCATTACACAAATCTACACAGGTAACATTAAGGGGGTAGTAAATGAAGAGCAGAATATGAAATGCTAGGTGAAGTATTCTAAAGTCATAATTGTAATGTAAGCATCAAGCATTTAACATAATTTTTTACATTACCCATGAAGAATTTATGTTTCAATGACGTTGAATACTACAAATAGATAATTATTACAGAGCAGTATTCCTGTTTTCAGTTACTATCCCCTAATTTTTTTAATGTCAAGCATCACCCTCTTTGATAAAATGAGTAGGAACATCAAATGCAGCATTCATGTTGCTAGAACTCTTCATCTTGACAAACTGAATAAAACCACTCTTTATCACTAAATTTACAATTTATTCTACTCAGTGGTTTGTGACTGTGACAAATTATTAATAATATTCTATTTAATTTGGGGGGATTTACTCACCATGTGAATCTTTCAGAAGGATCACAGAGAATTAGTTCCTTTTGTGGCAGATTCCAAAATAATATTTTGGCTTGGTTCACTATCTTAACTTGAAATACAATAATAATAATAATGCTGAATTTAGAAAATCAAAAATACAAGTAATTGGAAAGATTTACCTATGTTTTTGAAGAATAGAAAAAAGAGGAATATTTTGGCCTGATTTATCTAATTGCCCCAGATTTTTGCCTCACCTGAAAATAATATATTTTCAGAATTCAGAGAGTTCTATTTTTGCATATGAAAAGCATTGATCTTACAAATGTTTCATGAAAACAACTTTCTTCCTGACAACTCAACACCAAGTGTTTCATAAATTAGTTGGTCAAGTCAGCTCTTTTCCTGTGTTAGCCACTACATTCAACTCGATAGTAACATAAGGGCTAAATTTTAAAGTTTCCGTATTTCATTCACAATGTTTCTCCAATTTATCTGGCTTTGGCACTTCTTGTTGTTTTTCAGTTGAACTAATTCAGACTGGAGAAAAATGTATTATTGAAGATAGAAGCAGTTTCCTATAGAAAGCAGTCACTTTTCTTGGGAATGATTCATTTAGAACAGTGGCAGCTTCCAGACTTCACACATTACTTCCCCAAATTTGCTGAATTTAGCATTAACCAGCTTGGGACTAAAACATTCAGAACTCAAAGACATGTGGGTGAACTCACATCTTCCTCTGCAGTCTTATTCCAAACCTTCACCAAACAACTTCTATGATTTATTTGTGTTGTACTTCCACTTGTAAACATATCCTGGTAGCATTTATAAAAATCAGGTAGGGACTTAACAATTTGGAGTTATTCAAGATTCTTTTCTATTTTGGCTTAAACTGTGTGAGTGATAAAATAATAAATCTGCATTAAATTTTGGATTAATTATAGCTAATTTTCCTGGTTTGAAAGTTATTACTAACAGATATTCTATATCCATTATGTAAGTGATGTTACATTGGGGTATCATATAACCAAAAGTATATTCTTCACTCAAAGGAGCTTCTTTATTATCAAGGTCATTTATTTATAAGAAAAATCTTGCCAACTCACAAGTCTGTCTTCAATGTGTTTGATTACCAAATATCTGTGAGTGCATATTAAATTACATTTTTCAGAAAGGCTAGCAGTGAGCTGATGCTTTTGAATAATATCATGGCATCTTTAAAACAGCATCATGTTACACAGATCTAGGTGCCTCTGACCGCTGCCAGGAAAGAGAGGACATCACTGTTAAGTAGTATCCTCCTCTCTGACCACATGATCTCCATTTTACCTGACAGGAGGCCATCTGGTCGTTCTGCTGCAATTCTCAAGGGAAATTGGGTTAAACTATAAACTATAAAACAATAAAAATAGCCACAATGCCCGCTGCATTTTTAATTCACTGGGTATTTTTATCAGTGTATTTTCTTCTCACAGAGTATTTGTGAAAATAATTTTTGTGACTATGTTTTTAGAGATAAATATTCACTCCCTATGTTAGATGGACCACAATCTTAATTTTGAAAAGTAAGGTATATCATTAAAAGTAAGGTAATTATAATTAAAAGATTTTTTATTCTAATTTTTATACAAGCAATAAAATTCAGGCTATAACTAATTTAAGAAGTAAATGGAAATGGAAAGGAGGTCGAACATGCATGAAAAAAATGCATGTTGTAGTGATGTTTTCCAGTTTTGTGTTAAAAGCTTTGTTTCTGAAGTCAGATTGCCAAGGTCTACCTTTTGCTAACTGCAACCTAGCAAGTTACCAGAGAAACAGGAAGATTAAAGGAAACTAAATCATGGAAATAATGAAATACATAATGACATATAGTAAGCCTCAATATATATTAGTTAATATTATCAATAATCATCATGGTTTGATGTTAATATAAAACTGGTAAAATGTCTTGACAACCAAACATTATAATTTAGATGGAGTATGCTATAGAGAGACACATTACTAGATGAATCCAATTTCTCAAGTATGCTTCATTTGATTTTAAATATAATCCATATCCATATTTTAAGAATGATTCATTTTTATGCCTTTCAGCAAGTCTTCTGTAGTTTTTATTTCTGTATGTCATTTCCTAAGATCCTGTGAACCAAAATGTCACTGACAAGCATACACCAAAAAATCGTCATAGCCTCATAGAAATTAGAGTTTATGTTCAAAAAAGTTCTATTTTATGATTTTTATTAAACCTAAATTCCAAGATGTAATTCCAACTGAAACTGCTGAAAAGAATTTTTGTAATGAGTAAAGGGACAGTTCATTCACAGCCAGCATACTGTTCTTATTAGTACAGGGTAAGGCATTATGGAGATCTTTTTGACACTCATTTTTATGCAAGCAATAAAATTCAGGTTATAACTAATTTAAAAAAGATAAATTTAGATGGAAAGAAAGTCAAAAGAGTAATATACAGACTTTGGAACTAGGAACATTTAACTCAGTTATTCAGAAACTCCAGTTGGGTGAGTCCTTTCAGGTCCCACCAACTTCCTAAGAACAGAGGCCTATTTAACAACATATTGGCCAAATGCACCATATTTGATAAACTGTACTATCTGTGTTTTCTATGAAATAATATCTCTCCTGAATACTGTTTTTCATTATTATGAAATGAATTAATAAGGAAAAACACTAGTAAGTAAGTATAGGCAAAGCAAAACAAAATTATTATGCTAAGATCAGTGTTTACATATACAACTTGGAAATATTCAAAAATAATAAAAATATATTACATATATACTCAGATCTAGTGACACAAAGTACACTAGCAGATACTACCCACCTTTGTTAAAGATGATATGTGATATATTCATGTAAGATTTTTAAAAATCTAATAGTGGAAGAGGGGTTATATCTTGTATCATTGGCTTAAAATTTTGTTAAAGTGGATTTTTTATTGTTTTGCATAAAGCCAACTATTTTATATTCATTAATTCCTCAGTTGATTCAAATCTAGTACTTAACCATATCTTTCAAATATACTAATACAAATCACTTATGTGCCAAAAAAGAATATTTTTTTCCTTGAACAGTATAAAACTCATTACACATAGCACAGTTGTTCATTTAAACACAATTTTAGTAAACAATCTTATGATATAGTGGCTTTAAAACAGTAAAAGATATCTTACCTCTTCCCACTGATGTATGTATCTAATTAATCTTGAAAGTCGTAACAGACGCAAGAGACTGAGAATTTTTGTAAACCGCACAATGCGAAGTGCCCTGGCTGTCTTGTAAACTTCTGAATCCATTCCTTTTTCTACAATGAGAAAGATATAATCCACTGGGATTGATGAGATGAAATCAACCACAAACCAGCTTTTTAAATAATTCATCTTGATCACTTTAGGGTCCAGGATGATTTCAGAACTGTCTTCATTGACAGTACCAGTCCTAAAATTCATGATCAGATCCAAAAGGAAAACTGTATCTGATGCCACATTGAAAATAATCCATGGTGTTGTTGTTTGTTCTGTAAAGAATGTGATTCCAACTGGTATGATGACCAGATTTCCAACCATCATTATAAGCATTATTAAATCCCAATAAAACCTATAACAGACAAGAAAATCAGATTTTAAAATATAAACATAACAAGCCCATTTATCCCCCCATAAAAACTACTACTAACACAGTGAAATCAATGAATAAGACTAAAGTTGTTAGGTAAATAATAAATAAGGTAATTCCTTCAATGACTTTAATTTTTTTAATTATAAATGCTTAGAGTTCAATTATAGAATTCTAAAATGTATTTAATATAAAGTTTTATACAAATAAAATCAAGAACATTTCCATCTACATGTTAAAAAAGCATATAATTAACATAGGATATTAATTAAACAACAGAGACATATAATATCAGAAGGTCTATCTTTAAAAAATACTGCTTTAGGGAAGATTCTTTGAAAGTACTTTGAAATACTGTCCATTATGCTAAATTACTCATTGTAGATCATAATTTACATCAGGAAAGTGCATACCAAAATGTTGGTAATACAAGTAATTCTCTAGAAGCATGGATTAGGTCAACCATGGGTTACAGAGTAGCCCATGATTTCACAGTACTACAGATAATCATGATACTCTCCCTCAGTTTGGCCTAAGTTCTAAAACAATTGAACAGTTTCGGCTCTACAGATTTAAAACTAGAACCCACTGGAAATTTGTACTTATTCATGGTTTCATTGACCAACTTCCTCTATTTCCCTAAAACTTTCTTTAATATTTCTGACTTACTTTTCAACATGTCTATGAAGAACATTTTTCCTTTTTTTTTTTTTTTATTTCACCTTAAAACTTCTCCCAGGGGCCCTTCCTGGTTGCACAGTGGGTTAAAGCACAGCACTAAGAAGCTTAAGCCACTTCCACATGAGTTCGATCCTTGTCTGCCCTGGAGGTGATCCACATGGCGTGGCAGACCTCTCCTGACCCGCCCACCACTCCCCTCAGCAGTGTACTCTGTCAGTCGGCCTCTTCTGCTCCCCACTCTGGTGAATCCTCTCACCACCCCTGCATCTCTGGCCTGTACCACAGTTCTGTATGCACAAATAAATAAATCTTAAAAAAAAAAACTTCTCTCAATTATATTTTGGAGAAAAGAAAATCTAGTCCAGTTAATATGCATATCCAAATTCATCAAAGATGAATATGTTATTTATTATCATTTAGGTTTTTTCATAGTTGACTGACATAACAGAATTGACAATAATGATTTATACTGTTGTTTTTTACACAATAACTATGCTTTTACTACATAAAAATTAAGAAACAAATCAACCAATACTTTATGAAATAGTCTATGGAAACATGAGTCAATTTGTCAATTCATTGTTATTGCATATATAACTCCTATAGCAGAATTTTCTATTAACAAAGGTGTTTATATTTTACATTAATTCTCCTACTTGTACTATTTGGGTAAGGACAGAGCTACATAAGCCTTTGGAAGTTACTATCGGCCTTATTTATAAATAACCCCTGAGATAAAAGTAGAATTACAAGACAAAACAAAAATATGCCCTGTGTCCCCTTGCCCCAACCTCTCAGGGCTATACAAAAATTAAATGTTTGCAATTTTCAAAATGTATCCTGTCTTTCTACTAAAAGTTACCTATAAACTTATGGACAAGTAAACACATACCCTTATTAATCAATAAAAAACTGTCAAATTCAATGAATTTTCTTTTCTCCTCTCAAAGGATATGAAAACTGTGCCATATAATACACTGAAGACAGAGAAAAGAAGAGGGGCAGTGCAATACCATAATAGCTATTTCACAAAGATGTGACACTGAATTCTAAAATGAAATCATGTGTGCCCTGAGGAGTTTCTCTTTTCTGGACACTACTCCCAGTCTTCTCTAAGTCCCACTTTTCCCTCCCCTTGATTGCTGGTATTCCCTTGGGTGTCACACATAGCCTTTTTATCCTTTCTCCCACAGAGGCTCTTTGGCCAATATTATGTACCCAGTCATATCTTTAAATGATTAATTCATAACTGATGACTCCAAAAGCTTCTTCTCCAGTTCATCCTTGTCTTATAAGCTTCTGGATCCTCATAATCAGCAGTCCTTTAAATGGACACCCTTGAATATCTCACATTCATGTCAGTGTGCTTAAGTTCAAACTCTTCATTTCCTCTCCCACATATATTCCTTATATATTCCCTATGTCAGAAAAATGGAACAACCTTATACTTAATTTACACAGCAGAAACATTAGAGCTAGCCTATATAACACTTGGTCCTAAATGTAATTAATCTCATATCAATCACCAGGCTATTTGGTGTCACACCTAAATTTATACTGAATTCATTCATTTGCCCTTTAAGATTACCACCACAGCTGTCTTCCTTACCAGAAATTCTTACAGATGCTTAATTTGGACAAAATTAATTAAATCATCTAATCCTAGATGCCCCATCTGTAAAGTGAAGATTGATATAGAACCAAATGCAAGCTTAATTACTATGAATATGTAATATGAACTACATATTAGATAAAATAATATAGGCAAACCACAGATCCTAGCATATAGTAAGCCTTGATTAAGGTTCATGATTTAGGTACATAATTGCTGGTGGCATATTTTGTATTTATTTACGTTTCCTTACCAGTAGCTTACCTCCCATTGAAAAATACTCTATTTTATAAGCACCCTGTGTTCTCTCATTAAGATAGACATTAGTGGTTAAGGACAAAATATATTCTATCCTTCATCACCAATAGACATGAAAAAGATAAAGTGTAATTCATTATAATAGCAATAGTGTTTATCACACCAGAATTTTTTATTAGTGGCATTGAAAAGATCTAAAGCCATTAGATATTTTGATATTAGTATGAATTTCCATTAAAACTTAAAATTTCCTTAAAAGTATAATTGACTCTACTTTTGGGCATAATTGTATAATCTCTGCCATGATAAAAGCATTCTTCAGTTAATATAGATTCATTCCTTAGTTAGCTAAAATAAAGAAAATACAGTTATCACCCACTCTAGAAACACTACGTTATTTTAAAACACTGAATATTTTCCTGAAAACTGACCTCATGAGATGCCTGCCCACATTCTCATGAGTTTTCCATCTTGACTCTGTCCTGAAAATTTCTCTGGTGTGCTGAGTCTTCCTCCTTTCCTGAACTCTCAAATTCTATGACCCATACATTTTATTACAGAATTGCTTTTCCTATCCATTTCCTCTTTCCATGTCCATTGTTATTTTTCTGGTTCAGATAAAGCTATTTCTTGCTCAGAAAATCTCAAGAGTCTCCTCTTTATTGAATCTGATCAATTCTACCAACCAGTCTCAGAGCAACTTAACATGTAGTTAGCCAGGTCAAAAACTACCGATGACTTCCACAGTTAAGTAAGAACAATTTAGCTTGGTTTTCAAGGCAATCCATTGTTTAACCTCCTCCTCCTTTTTCAGCTTCACCCTTAACACCCCATTTCAAGCACCTTGTATGTCAAGCAAGAGGCTACTTGCCATCAGACATGATGGACAGGAGTTACAATGAATTCCATTCTACCTATTCTTTCCCTCTTAGTATTCAATATTTCCTATTCATTAAGCCCCACTCTGGCAATGAATTTCTTAGTTATTTTTACAACTCCCAGAGCAACATATATTTTTAGTATGCTTCTTATTTTATTTTTGATTTTGTTTCAAATTGTCTTAGCTTCCTCTGTCATTAATGAATTTAAGTCCTTTGAAATTAAAAACTACTCTGTCTTCTCTTTTATTTCTACAGTAATAGAAACAATATCTAGGATAGCTAATACTATTAATTGATTTTAAAGAAAATATACACTGGTGGGCCCTCCCTTGTGGCACAGCGGATTAAAGCACTGCACTAAGAAGCTTAAGCCACTTCCGGATGAGTTCCATCCCTGCCTGTCTGGGAGGAGATCCACAAGGTGTGGCAGACCTCTCCTGACCCGTCCACTGCTCCCCTCAGCAGTGAACTTTGTCAGTCTGCCTGTTCTGCTCCCCACTCTGTCCCTGGTGAATCCTCTCACCCTCCGCATCTCTAGCCTGTACCCCAGTTCTGTATGAATAAATAAATCCTTTTTTTTTTAAGATTTATTTATTTGTGCATACAGAGCTGGGGTACAGGCCAGAGGCTCAAGGGCGGCAAGAGGTTTCACCAGAGACAGAGTGGGGAGCAGAACAGGCAGATCTACGAAGTACACTGCTGAGGGGAGACAGCGGGCGGGTCAGGAGAGGTCTGCCGCGCCATGTGGTCACCTCCAGGGCAGGCGGGAATCAAACTCTGCGAAGTGGCTTTAGCTTCTCAGTGCTGTGCTTTAACCCGCTGCGCCACCAGGGAGGGCCAAATAAATAAATCTTTAAAAAAAAAACAAGAAAATATACATTTTGATAAGACAATCATTAATACAATAATTTCTTAATATAGTTTTATGTATTTATATTGTAATGGTATCTTATCATAGGATAATTTAAATAAATAAAATAGAAACCAAAGATATTAGAAATATGTTCTTAGGTAAGCCTACAAACAAAAAGTTCTGCATTTGACAACTTTATGATATATCCATTTACTTCTATTCATATCTTGCTCTAAAGAGGCAGTCTGCAAAAGATCTTGGTTCAATTTTGAAGGCAGACTATAGTGCAAATTCTAGTACCACTAGCTGGAAGGTTTGGACCATTTTGTCTAACTACTGTAAAATTTAATTTTCTTCTACTTCTCTCAGAGATGCTCTACAGGATGACAGCATGCAGTAGTATCTGCAGAGTGTATAGAACTTTTTACGTAGAAAGTTCTCTTCTCTGAAATACCAGCTAAACAAAGAGGGTACACACTAGAAAATTTCAGTAGTGGTAACCCAAGGAAGCATTTTTACCTTATACTAAAAGTAGATAATATAGACTAACTAAAGTAATATTTCAATAATATCATTAATAACTGATAATCTTGGGGGTCTTTCTGGTGGTGCAAGTGTTAAGTCTCAGCACTATTAAGGTATCACCAGCCACTGCAAAAGGAGTGGCATGCAGTTCCAGCCCTGGCCAGGGAGCTGACCCACATGGAGCAGCAGACCTCTCCTGTCTTTCCCCTTGTTCCCCTCAGCAATATTTTTCAGAAAATCTGCCTGCTCTACTCCCCATTCTGTCTCTGGTGAATCCTCTCCCCACCACCCACCCCCACTCCTCTGACCCTACACCCCAGTTCTTGTATGTATAAAAAAATCTTTAAAAAAAATATAACTTTACTAATTATATACTTTTCATAGACAAATTATTTTATGCAAGGAGTCCATTAGAAGTATGAAAATGTCTTTTAAAGATTGGTTCATAATTCTAAACTGTGAAGAATTCAAAATTCAGTCCCACTTCTTTCTCTCTACCCAACTGCACCCCTCTAAGACTGGTGGTAAATAAAGACAATGCCCTCTTCCTAAGAATTCCCCCTACACCCAGTCCTTCAGGTTCCCCAGCCCTCACAGGGTATCTGCTCGATGTGAGTAGCTGATTACTGAAATTAAGCCTTATAACCTTTAAACAATTGCCATAGTTCACGAGTGGGGATGCTTCCCACTAAATTGTTCTTTCTAAATATTAAATGAATTAAACATTATCTCAAATAAAATAAACATTTATCATTAAATGAGAAGGAGGAAAAGATTTCTGGTTAAATTCCTGAAATGGTACTAGATTTAATACATCTTTAATATGTCTTATTAACAGATTTACACATGGCTGCTATTTTATTTATGGTTGAAGTCAAACAATGTAACAAATACAACCCATAACATTCAGATTCTTAAAATTAATTTTTTAGATACTAATTGGTCATCATTGGTAATATAGTTGTAAACCAACTTATTTATCAATCTAAATAAAAAAAATAGAAGTTAGCTTTACTTTTAATAAGATATAATTCTTGAAATAGTTTCAAATCTTAATTAAAATTCATTCAATTTTCAAAAGCCCAACTACTAGCCCACTTATTAGACACAGATCTTTCGGGGGAAAATGACATGAAATGCCTTCTTTTAAGTTTTGCAGTAGTATTACATCAGAGGCAATTAACCCCTCCAAGTCTCAATAGCCAATACCTGAACTTTGATCTGATGAGTTTTCATATACCCGTTGTCTTAAACCTTATTACTTATACAAGTATCCTCATGTTGAGGTTCACATTTTGAAGTGCATATGACATTCCTAAGTATTGCAAAGCTTCCTTGATGATGTAATTTGGTGTAATGTCTTGATGTCTCTAAAAGACAAATTCATTTTATATGATGGGAGTTCTGGAGGAACATGAATGGGAGGTGGTACAAATAACATCAGAAAATTCAAATATGGGCAATTTGATGTGAAAATATGCTAGCTTTCATAATATAGGAAAACCTTGCTAAGATCACAATGTATGAGTTGAGTTTGACTTCTGAATAAAACTAACTTAAATAACATTTGAAAATGCCTTCCAGTAAACAAAGCAATTTACCTATGAGATCAGAG
>NW_004567108.1:52677194-52687417 GCF_000260355.1 Condylura cristata | reverse complement strand
TGTATGAGTTGAGTTTGACTTCTGAATAAAACTAACTTAAATAACATTTGAAAATGCCTTCCAGTAAACAAAGCAATTTACCTATGAGATCAGAGGTGCATTATTTAGCTAATCTATTTATCAAGTGAGCTAATGGAATAGAAATCCATTCTATATGGAAATGTTAAAATCTAACATGAAACAGGGGCATTTTAGATGAAAAGAAAGTGAGGTCTAAAAGAGACAATTGTGTCGTGTTCAAAAATATTAGTTTTATGACAGACATTGTAAAGCATGATCTAAAAACACAAAAGAGAGTGATCAAGCTCTTCCTGGAGGAGGGTTAGGAGAATTAGACAGGATTTCGAAAGTCACTGAATTGATACTTTACCTATACAATAACAATATTGCTGTGGTGTACATAACACAGCCAGGAGCATTTACTGAGCATTTACTGGTTCTCACTAGGTACCCACTAAGGTTACCATTAGGAATACCACAAGAAGCAGGCTTAAGATAGATATAAAGGGATTAAATTCCATGTAAGATAAAAATCTGGGGAGGTGTTTTTTTTTTGTTTTAGTTAATGCTTTAACTGTTGTGATTAAAAAAAAAAAAAATCCAAAGCTATACCAAATGTTTTCTCTTCATTTGCTTCAAATTTTTTTTTCCAATTCAAATGAAGGATCATGATCAAAGCCAGCCAATGATAAATTCAAATAAAATCTCTTTAAAATATTAGCTTTTTCTTATAATTATATATTTTACAGTACTATATTTATCCTCAGAATACTTGTAAAAATAATCAATATATATACTTATTGAGCAATAACTTCAAAGCTGAACAGTATCCATTTCCATGGATTTTAGGTATTCCATGAATAAACAGGAATCCCATTTTCACTTGATATATATATTTTCCTGAGAACAGAAATACTTAAAGGCATTAGTTCATATTTGCGCTGCTCTGAGGTTTTCACCCACTTGCAGTTGCATATATTATCTGAGGAACAAAATTGGTAATATGTCAAGGATAAAATGCTTCTCCTAGGAGCATATGTTCCCAGGTCTGTCACAACTATCAAGGTTGTGTAGGCGAGTAACATTTGCTAAGGAATATGTAAGAAATGAGAACCAAGTTTCTTTTAATTGCCTGAGCAATTCACACCAACACTCGGGTGTAATTTAAGTGGTACTGCCAGTACAATGAGAAATTTTTAGTCACCTATAAATTAATTAAGTGAATAAAAGCACTCCAATTCACTTCAGTCTCCACCTAGAATGTAAATTTCTTCCTTACTCTATGTAGAAATATGCTCAGTCCCTCTTCTGTCAGCTTTTCTTCATTCAGTGACACATATTAAACTGAATTTTTTTTCATTAACACTAAATATATACATTAGCACTAAGCACTACATGTACTTTTTTATATATAGCTCAGTGATTTATAGAACATACTTAGTTTAATAATAAGTATGATGTCAGTAAATTCAGCAGGAGGTATTTGTGAGTTATACCCCTCTGTATATTTTTAAAAGTATAGCTTCTACCTTCATGTAAGTAACATGTTGAATGTTTGCTTTCTTTAGTAACTATTGACATTAGTGACAACAACAATAAGAAAAAAAATATGAAGAAATAAAATCTCAGGCTTCTCTTGGTATAAGAGAGAAAACTGAGAAAAAAGGAGAGGACTCAAGAACTAATTTTATGTATGTTTGGCAATTCTCAAAATATTTTTGCTGTGTTTTGAGATCACTAACACAAAAGTTTTTACTTCAAGATACACGGTATTATATAATAACATAAAAGATTAAAAGAGAAATATCAGTCTATAAAATATGTTTATGAGAAATGAATCATGCCAAAACTGTTGGCAATTTTAGAATAATGTAAATGTCTTAATTTGCATTCCTACCAATCTCTCTGATCTTTTCTCTCACTAATCCTCAACCCAATCACAGAGTTTTAGGAAAGACAATTGAATTACTCCTCCTGCTAACCTTTTCTAACTCTGCTACAAAATCATAATTACTTGGAATGTCCTCCATCCCTTTCTCCTTTTCTTTACTGTCTTCATTCTCAGATGGACAAGCAACTTCTCCAACATAATTGGATGGTGTCTAAGCCACAGTCACTCCTTTTTTACTTCTGAATTTGTGTGAACATGAACTTTACAATGAATTAAGCAGACTCCAGAGGGAAGCAGTGACATCTCCAGAATATCTGTCAAGTGGGACTACTGAATGTGTGGCAAAGTGGTGATGCAAAAAAGGAGTTTAGGATAAAATTTTTAATTCAAACTATTTCCTTAGTCAACACATTGCTTAAATTATCAGTCAGCAATAAAATAGCAATATGTTCTAAAATACATATTCCCACTTAATACATAGTTGTAAATAGCATTTGACCAGGCAAAAGCTCTCATAATAATTTAATAATTTTACAATGTCAGTGACCATATACTAATCTTCTCTCTTCTATTCAGTGAAAAAAAAAAATGCAAGATTCTGTGTATATGGTAAGGCCTACAGAAGCAAGCTTAGACTAAATGAACCTCCTTACCAGTCAGGAGTCACAGTCATACCAGTCCCTGAATGTATCTTAATCTTATATAAAACTGCTTTGCATATTTATATATACATGGACACATTTTTTTTAAATATAACAGTTTATTTTGACATCATTTTGTGCATTTTTTATCTCAGTTGTAGTCCCCGTGGGCTTCCCATCACCAAATACCCATGTGCCATCACCATAGTCCAGTGCATTTCTTTCCCCCCACTGTTTTTGATCCCATTCCCCACTCTACTCCCATAAAATGTCTCTGGTATACAGCTGTTCATTATTATTATTATTTTCTTGCCTGGTCCATTATACTCCTGCTATGAGTGAAACTATACAGTATATTTTTCCTTTTTTTTCTGGCTTATTTCACTAATCATGATCTTTTCTAGTTCCATCCATGTTGCTGCAAAAGGCATGTGTTTTTTTTTTTGGTTGCTGAGTAATATTCCACTGTGTATATGCACCAAATCTTTTTAATCCAGTCATCCACTTTTGGGCATTACAGCTGTTTCCATGTCTTTCCTGTTGTAAATAAGCAGCAATAAACATGGGGTGCAGGTATCTTTTTGAATTAGTATTTTTGTGTCTTTTGGGTAGATACCTAGGAATGGGATTGCTGGGTCATATGGAAGCTCCATGTTTAGCAGTTTGAGGAACCTCTAAACAGTACAAACATAATAGTTGTACTGGTTTGCATTCCAAACAGCAGTGCAGGAGAGTTCCTTTCTCTCTACATCCTCTCCAACATTTGTTGTTGTTAGTTGTTTGAAGATGTGCCATTCTCACTGGGGTGAGGTGGTATCTCATTGTGGTTTTAATTTCCATCTCCCTTATTACAAGGGATGTTGAACATTTTTTCATATGCTTGTTAACTACCTGCATTTCCTCTTTGGAGAAGAGTCTTTTTAGTTCTTCTGCCCATTTTTTTGATGATGGTGTTTATTTTTGTTGAGTTTCATCAGTTCTATGTGTATCTTTGTGATCAATCCTTTATCACTAGTATTGTGTGAGATCATTTTTTTCCCAATAGTGGGCTGTCTGTTTGTTTTCTGTAATGTCTCTTGCTGTACAGAAGCTCTTTAACGTGAGGTAGTCCCATCTATTTATCCTTGCCTTCATTATTATTGCATTGAATGCTCTATCTTTAAAGATGTCACTGAAGTGTATTTCGTGTAGTATTTGGCCACATAGACAAATTTTTAAGGTCTATTTCTCCAAGTATATTGAATGCATAGTGGTTAGAAACCACATCTATTTTTTTTCATTATATATTACATATATTTTTAACACAGTGCCTACAAAGACTGAACTCTCATAAATATTAAATAAATTAATGCAAGAATACTCCAAGATTTAAGAAATAAGGACACTGTTTCCTAATTTCAGTTTTCAAGTTTCTGTCCCTTGAATAAGTTATAATGCTTTGGACACATCAACATTATAAGAATATGAACAAACTAGAAAGCATACAGCAAAGAATTGGAGTAAGAAAGATTAATGAAACAGAAAATCTAACTTGTTCAGAAAATACTTTAAAAGTTGAAAATATAAAAGATTGTCTAGATAAAAACTGAAGAAATGATGTGAACAGATTCCATTTATTTTTAAAAGCAAACAAGAACTTAGTTTGACCAGTGTAGTAGGAGAGAGGAGCAGGACAGACAGAACATATTGCTGTTACTGCAGAAACCAAGGGTGTTCAAGAAATGAGCTGCAAAAGGCTGTGTCAAGAACTTACAGGGACAGTTTCCAAATATTTTGGGCCCCAAAGTTATCTGGAGTTGTCTTGAGATCAAAGTGTAAGGATTATTTAGTCTATGACCTTCCCAGAAACCTATGCTGATGGTGGTGGGTAGAAGTGGTCATTTTCACGCTGCTTAGTACAAAACAAACATTCAAGGGAAAACTATTTGTTTCATTTGCATTTGTCTTATAATACTTCTTTGGGTAAAATATATATGTCATATTTTAAAAGAAATAAAGGTATTCCAGAATAACAGCTCTTCTACATTTAAAAATGTTGGGTTTTTTGGCTGGAGCTGGAAAAGATCATGCTTAGTGAGATAAGCCAGACAGAGAAAGAAAAATACTGGATGGTTTCGCTCATAGCAGGAGTATAATGGACCAGAAGAGAAAATAACAAGAATAATGAACAGCCATATACCAGAGACATTTTGCGGGGGTGGAGTGGGGAATGGGATCAAAAACGGGGGGGGGGGGGGGTGGGGAGGGAAGTGCACGGGATTATGGTGATGGCACATGGGTGACTTGGTGCTGGGAAACCCGCGGGGATTACAATTGAGATGGAAAAAAAAAATGTACAAAATGATGTAAAAATAAACTGTTAAAAAAAAAAAATGTTGGGTTTCGGGACCCTCTCTGGTAGTGCAGGAGGTTAAAGCACAGCACTAAGAAGCTAAAGCCACTTCACCATGAGTTCTATCCCCACCCTGGAGGTGATCCACATGGCGAGGCAGACCTCTCCTGACCCACACATTGCTCCTCTCACCAGTGTACTTTATCGATCTACCCTTTCTGCTCCCCACTCTGTCTCTGGTGAATCCTCTCACTGCCCCTGTACCTCTGGCCGAGTTCTGTATGCACAAATAAATAAATCTTTTTTTAAAAAATGTTGGGTTTCAAAAAACTAGAAAGTAAATAATAATTTGAGATAATTTAATTACTAGTACAGTATCAGATATAGTGTAGACTACAGGAGGCTGATACCACTAACAAATTTACATTATATACATTAAAAGAAAATCATGTCTAGGATCAACATGAAAAGTTCTTCAAATTATCACCCAAAACACTCTAGGGAACAATGAATTATAATTTGATGAAAGTTTAGAAGTAAATTTAATACTGCAACACTAATAAGACCACTGAACTTTATAGCACTATTTTGTTCATTTTAGTTACAATAAAATTTTTTCTCCTGGATTTCAAAAATACCATGAGAAATGAAAGAAGACAGAGGAAGAGGTAGATAGTTATGGAGCATCTATTACCTTACACAGAATCAATTGGGATGCTCTTGACAAATTATAAAATACCACAGAACTATAAATGTCTAAGATTGTGCCTCAAATGCAATGTGAACACCTTACCAAGCCCAGCCCTACTCCACAGGTAAAGGCTGCCTTAATTATCTATGTATTTGTGCAGAAAAAGACGGAAGCTTTATATTTATCTACAGAAGTTGGTGCCTTTTTAAATGTTCAGTATTACCATCATGATAATAAATTTCAAAAGCTAGTATTGACAGTATACCCTCCTTAGTTCTTGTTGAGTATGAGGAATCACAGGGCATTTTTAGAGGATACTTCTCTACATTAAGTGTACTGTCAGCATGCACAAGTATGTCACTAGTATTCATTTCCAGATAAAGTAAATGTTCTCTCCACTCAGTATGGGACAAAGGAATTGCATTCCATCAAGTAACTAAAAACTGATGGAGTTAACTCAAAATATCTGGTAATATATTTGAGATATCTTCCTAGATTTATTTTGCCTGAAAGCACCTGTTTTATGCTTAACTATCTAGAGCAGAATGCTACCATATTAAACAATTCAAAAATACAAATGATGTCATGACAAAGTAAAGAAAAATGCTATAGAAAAAGCACTTTTTTCTTTTAATTGGAAGGGCTTACAGCTATTGCTTTGTTTCTTAGTCTCTGGTTACTAAAAGACTGTTTTGATTGTCTTTTGTTTAATAAAACTTTGCTTCAAAATAGTTCTAAATCTACAGAGAATCATAAGGAAAACACAGTGTTCTCATACCCCATACTCAGTTTTCCATATTTTTACATCTTACATTAGACATAGTAATTAGTCAATATTGGTACATTGCTATTAACCAAAGTCCATATTTCAGATGCCCCTATTTTTTACCTATTATCCATTATCAGTTCCAGTAGCCTATCCCAGGATACACTATCAGCATAAACTTGCTTTTGATGACCCTGACATTTTGGGCCAATATAATCAAGTATTTTCTAAAATGCCACTCAAAATTACAATTTGTCTGCTTTCCTCATGATTAACTATGGTTACGGATTTTTCAAAGGGAGAAAGTACATTATACCAAGAATATCTAACAAGCAATCAAGTTGGGGTCAGCTTTCTCAACTGCAAAGTTGTCTGTTTTCACTTTCTTTAAAAGAAGCCATTACTGACAACCTACAATTAAGGAATGGAAACTTAACAATACACAAACCACTGAGTACAGGTTTTATTTTGAGTTCTTTGACATGACAGAGGCATTTATCACTCCTCTCCATTTTTGATTAGTTGTTTATTTACATTAGTATTTACTCATGGATATTGACTTTGTATTTAAAATTGAGTTCAATAAGGTTTTCTTCAGTTGCTCAGCTTATTCCATCTTTGGCCATTGGGAGCTGTTTAGGTTATCTTTTCAAATTCCACCCAAGCATCCTTAGTCATTAGTGGCTTTTTCAAGTATCACAATTCTTTGCTTATATCAGCATCACAAGTGAGGGGTTAGAGGTGATAGAGAAATGTGTTTGTCTTCAAATAAAGTTTTCTATAGCCACAATCAACTGATAAGACATTCTAAAATAGACCCAGAAGCAACTGTCACCAATTTGACCTTATGTTCTCTACCACAACAAAGGAACAGCAGAATCATTCCAGCACTAACTTTTTTTCATGACTCATGATTTCAAGTATGAACACATATATTTCCCCACATTGCTTCCAATTATTTATTTTCGCATCTTAAGTGATTTTTTTTTGATGGCTAAGGAAACATTTTTCTCCTTGCTGAAACAACAAAGACATTAAGATAATCATGAAAATATTATAGAAGTTGTAGTAAACTTTCCACGAGACAGTTATGCTTTAAATTCTAATATTAAAGTGTCAATTTTCATTGAGTTTTAGTCTACACAAATATGTTAAGCTTACATTATGAAATATAACAAAATTTGGTAAAATATGAATATTTTGTGACTTACAGTAGCTGAATATCAATTCATTTTATGAGCTATAACTTATTTTTTTTTGTTTTCTTTAACTTCTTAAAGTTAACATGACATTATCTTAAGTGTATTTTTAGTCTTCACATAAATATCACAAAATTTTAAAAATTGACAGTTTTTTAGTATCATAAAATCTCAATGTCTTCTTAATGTATTTTAATATGGTAGTTGAGTGTTTACATTTTTTTTCTTGTTTTAATATATTCATTATATCAGCTTTCATTTTTGCACAATACATGGTTTCTCCATGAAATTCCTACCACCAATTCACCCATGCACTATCACTGTGTCCTTTGTGCTCTTCATACCCCTGTCCTCGTCCTTCTCCCTCCTTCTTCCGCCCCCTACCGAATTTCTCTGATCTCTAGTTGCCTATTGATTTTGATTTTTACTTTATTATACTTTTTTTTTCTGATTTTTTTTTCTCAACATTCCTCCAATAAATGAGACCATTCGATATTTTTCTTTTTCTACCTGGCTTATTTTGCTGAGCATAATCCCATCCAGCTTCATCCATGTTGCTGCAAAGCACAGGAGTTTATCCTTTTTGATTGCTAAGTAGTATTCCATTGTGTAACTATACCACATCTTTTTGATCTGGTCATCTATTTTTGTACTCTGGGTTGCTTCCATAGCCTACCTACTGTAAATTGTGTTGCAATAAAAATAGGAGTATAGGTGTCTTTTTGTTGTTGTTGTTGTTGTTTTTTATGTCTTTTGGTAAATTCCTAGGCGTGGAATTGCTAGAGCATATGGAAGCTCCATTTTTTTGTAGTTTGAGCAATCTCCATACAGTTCTCCATAGTGGTTGGAGCAGTATGAATTCCCACTAGCAGTGTAGGGGAGTTTGTTTTTCTCTACATCCTCACCAACATTTGTTGTTGCTAGTTATTTTTTTTTTTTAATTTGTGCCATTCTCATTGGTAGGTGGTATCTCATTGTGGTTTTTACTTGCAGTTCTCTGATTACAAGTGATCTTAAACACTTTTTCATATGCCTGTTTGCCATTTGCATTTCTTCATTGGAAAAAGTTGTCTTTTTAGCTCTTCTGCCCATTAATGTAGTTTTTAAATATGTATTTATTTATGCATAAAAGAACTGAGGTACAAGTCAGAAATGCAGAGGATGAGAGGGTTCACCAGAGGCACAGTGGGGAACAGAACAGGTGGACTGACTAAAATACACTGTTGAGGGGAGCAGCTACAGAGACAGGAGAGGTCTTTCACGTCATGTGGATCACCCCTCTTAACCATGGATCAAACTCCATGCTGCAGAAGCTATGGATAGCTTCACAGTGCTGTACTTTAACCTCTTGCACCACCAGAGAGGCCCCTTAATATATTTTAGAATATAACCACAATATCTGTGGGCTTTAAAATAACAGTGAATACATGTTAGTAAGAGATGTGTAGATATGAAAGAACTTACATTGTATGTGTACATATCACTTCAAAATGCCAAACTGTCACCACTAGGAAAATATAAATAAGTGGTGATATAGCTTCCTGAAAAACATAATTTGATAACTTTTCTGGAACCAGTACTTTCTACTACTCTGAGTTTTATGATCTATCTTTAGAGACATACTGCCACATACTTTCAGATAACTTGCTGCCTGCCTTGAATGTTGAGTCTGAAGCATGCTGAGTTGGCTCCTGATTAAGACAGATGTGGTATGAGACCAGCTTTTTTGTATCTTGACCAGAATTCCTCCCTCTTTCTCTAGTTGGTCATTATAAAATATCTACTATTGGTCCAAACTGTTTCAAATTTACCTATCTCAAACACTACCCAGATCTCATAGTGGATCAACTATAACACTTACTCTTCAAGCCCACTTAGTCATCAATGACCCTTCATTCAAATACAAGCCAAACTCTCTTCCCACCCCCAAGCCAAGCAAAAATCAAATGTGGATCTAGACTATAACAAAAAATTTTCTCTGTACACACAGAGACACTGAACTTAAGAGAAAAATCACACAGTCATGTATGGATAGCACTTCAACTTCATGTTCTTCCACATAAACCCTATATGCTATGTGACTGTAACATTTACCTTTCATCAGAATCATCCAAAAGTATTTAATCAGCTTTATATTCAAGAAAAGTAAGCCCAATATGATTTAAGGGTCATCTCTCTAAAACTCCCATTAACCATCAGCATCCAACTGTTCACTTCTTTCCATTGTGAACAGTATTTTTTCTAACATGAGATACAAAAACATCAGTATAAAAGTAGGATAGACTCACTTCAGTGTGCAGCTACTTAAGTCTAAGTCTAACTACTATTAATAATGTTTTATGTCAGATACTTACTTTTCTATTTTAATGGGAAAGAAACTAAAAAGTGGAAAAGTAAAAAGCTGCAAGAAAGACTGGTAAACAGAACAGTTTAGTCATACTTCACAACTTTACTGAGACTCAGTCTGTTGATATTAATGGGTTTGAGGTAAATGGGGAAACTCCACTGCAGCAAGTCTGTGTATAAATGATTTATAAAGCATTGTGTACATATCAGGGTGTACATATCAGGTTACCCATGAAAGCTTCAGGAAACAATCAGTTTATATATATATATACCTTTTGATCACATAAAGAGTAACATAGGTATAATTTTTCTCTAGAAACATACACACAGGCAAATATATATATATATAGATAGATA
>NW_004567108.1:52670051-52676404 GCF_000260355.1 Condylura cristata | reverse complement strand
CCGGGGCAGGCGGGGATCAAACTCATGCACTCATGCGGAAGTGTCTTAGGCTTCCCAGTGCTGCGCCACCAGGGAGGGCCTCTTAGATCTATTCTTATCCACAACTGAAATGATTTAGTTCACTAATTCCTATTTATCTTTGAATTTTTGAAACAAGAAATTCTCAATCTGTAAAGGTAAATGGTTAACTATAGTAATAGCAAAAATAAATAAGAATCAAAGATTTGATTTATTTTGTATTGTTTTAATTTTTTTGAGCAAGTTTCTTGTAAGAATTTAAATATACCTAGCTTAGGAAGGAGAAATTATGACATACATTTTTGAATTAACAATTATTATAGGAAATTTTGATCTTGACGATTGATGGTAGTATCACCTATCTCCATTTCCCAAGAATTTCAAATTAACTTTTCTTGTAAACAGAATTTTCCCTAATTCTACAGTTTTCCTTCTAATTCTCTTTGAGATTATGTTTCTCCATGTTATTTCTATGGTTTCATTGACACAATAAATAATGGTGAGTTCAAAATACATTGTTTTGGGGTGCAGTGCCTCCTTTAGGCAAAATATCTTTCCATCAGATTTCAAGCAACCAGAGGCACTGATTTCAAAGGTACAATATTGCTACCTCTGTTGGAAAAACATCTTGGGCAACTATCACATGAAACTTCATACATTGTCCCTTGCCTTTCTCTAACTGACTCTTTTCAGTAGATTCAAAGTCTAATAAAAACTCTCCTAAATTTTCTCAAGTAATTTCAATTATTTATTATTCTAATGATGCTTATTCACAAGCTAATATATAACATTTATAGAGTGGTAGGTTGTAACCTAGTAGCAAGCATCGACCTTTTTGGGTAATAACTATTTCTCTTTTCAATGTTTGTGGATAAAATTTTAGTATCCATTTCCACACATGTCCAAGAGCCTTCATTGCTATTGTCAATTGTCTTTTCATTTAGATATGTAAACACTCTCCTTACAAGAATAAAAAGAAAGATAATGAAAGGATATTAGAAGAATGTTTATGAAGTAGAATTGTTTTCATTGGTTCTTATATCTTCTGGAGTTTTAAACTTAAGCAAATTTCAATGAAGTCTTCATAGTTTTATTCCCATTTTATCTGTCTGCCTGTATAAGTATGCTTCAAATTTCAAAGCTTACCCTAATTCTTAATTCTTTACTGTCAAATATGTAGCTTTTTTAAATATGGAAATGAACATTTGCAATAATTAGGCTTTGACACACAGGATCCAATCCAACATAATTAAGTAGAAACAAAGGTCTCAGAACACAGCAGGCAAGTTTTCCTTCATAGAGCACCATTTCCCACCTTTCAAAACTATCAGCTAAATAACTAATATTCTTAGCTTCAGAAAAAAAAATATTTGAATTATAATAGCACTTTTTTTTTAATAGTCTGAGGAAAAAAAAAAAACTGAGTTACGGAGTTAGGTATCACTGAGTTCCACTGGCTGAAGACCCTGTGTTCAAATCCCAGCTTTTCCACTAATAAACTGACCACTTAACCTCTCTCTCGCATGGTCTTTGAAACTATACTGTGACACAACAGTATCTGCTGTAGAGCTTTTCTAAAAACACAGTGAAATAACAGAAAGACACTGAAAATGGTTTCTGACACATAGTTAAAACTTAGTTTTTTGATCATTTTTCATATATTATTCCACTGGCTGATTTTTAACATGAATGACCAGTTCAAACACCTTAACAGTAATTCTTTCCCCTACTAAATTAATGTAAAAAATAAAAAAAAAACATATTAACTATCAGTAATTACGAGGGGTATTTAAATTAACATGGAAGTATGACTAAAATAAAATGGTAAGACAGTATTACTCAGATGAAGTAATAGAACCTCATCACCAGTTACTGGTTATGAAAATAATTTGAGTCTATGTGGGTCATTCATCTCATTTAAATATTTGATAGGATAAAAACAAAAAAAACTCAAAATATCATTTTTTTAAATAAATAAGCATTTTAAATTATTTTTAGTTAGTACTATTTCTAGGAAGAGATCCCAGTTTTTGTTTTTACAAATTATTTTAGTGTGGTAAAGTAGTTTATATCTTTGTATCTGCTTGGCATTTAATAGGTTCAAAATTCTACAAATGTATACTTCACATCCACCCCCTCCAGGTTTCCCCTTCCTACTGGGACCCCTTTACGCTTTACCTCCCACCTCTCCACCTCAGTGGTGCCTCAGTGCTCTAGTTGGATGTTAAGAGTTTATTACTGATTTGGTCCTGACTGATCCTCTGTTATGTTTCTCTATATTCCATATATAAGTGAAACCATCCAATATTTGTCTTTCTCTTTTCTGACTTATTTCACTTAGCATTATCCTCTATTTTTTAAACATCACTAACATCTAAGTAGTATCTTATATGGCTAAATTTCATACTCATTAAATGTTTATTGCAATGAGCTTGTGGTATCTGTGGCACTGATTTAGGAACACATTTTGGTCATTACTATCTCTTGCTGTTTGCCTGCAAAGAGCTCTCACATAATTAGGGCTGGATACACTGCACTTTTTAAAATTAAACCAAGCCTCTGGGAAAGAATCATGGAAATAGATGGTTAAAGGACACCCAGGCAATTAACAAGCATGATAAAGTTAAAAATTGAAGATAGGAAAGTAGGTTAAGAGCTTTTCTCTCTCTTTCCAACATGATTTGTTGACACAAAAGAAATAGCATCAACTTCATTTTACATAGTAAAGAGATATAGAAGCAGCCCACATTTCAGTCAATAAGTAAATTCCTTTGTTATTTTCCAATAGATTTTTCTCTTTTAAGCACATAATTCTGCAATAATTATTGACTGGACTGTTAAAACAAGTCTGAAATTATGATCTTGAATTGCAGTATTGTAAACAACAGACTAAGCAGTTTACATGTTAAAAGTCAGATAATTTTAACCCAGTAGGGTAACAGTTTTTTACAAAAAAAGAAGAAAACAGCTATAAGTTATTTGTGACCGCTTACCAAAAATGTCCAAGATGTGAATAATAAAAACTCTCCAAATTTAGCTGCTGATCAATCATCTAAAATTAATGAATTCTTTCTTCTCTGGTGCTCTTATTATTTCATACAATTACCCTACTAACATTCCCTTACTCCACTAACGTCATATTGTTATATGCCTGTTTTTACTAGCCTAATACCATCTAAAAAAGACTGTGAACTGTGACTTGGTTTCATTTTACTTTTGTATTTAAAGCATGTAATAGTTCCTGAAAACATGCCCAACACTCAGCATATATTTACTGAATGAGTGAACTAATATGTATAAATCCACTTTTGATAAACCATTATTGACCTTACATATTAATCACTAATAGGACAACAGAAAGAAAGAGAAAAGGGAACTCAATATTGCCTATGTGTCAGGTACATTTGAGATATTTTATAATCACAACATTCTTAAGAAGACAAAGGGGCCCTCCCTGGTAGTGTAATGGGTTAAAGCACAGCACTTCAAAGCTGGCTGTGGCTGATTAGATGTTTGCTCAACCCCTGCCCTGGAGGTGGTCCACATGTTGAGGAAGACCTGTCTCTCCTGCTGCTCCCCTTGGCAGTGCACTTCCTCATTCTGCCTGTTCTGCTCCCCATTCTGTATTTGGTGACTGCTCTCACCTTCCCTGCACCTCTGGCCTGTACCCCACTATTGTATGCATAAGTAAATAAATCTTAAAAAAAAAAGTGGCATACATATTCTCAGACTTTACAAGTTCATTTAAAAGAGGTTGAACAAATTTAAAATTGAAGCTTCTGAATGTTTTGAGATTAATATGGATAGTTTTCCCTTCAAATGGCTGTATTGTGTTGCTGGCTGTTAGTATCACTAAGGTTTTCATGCAAATACAATCGGATGTTCATAAAACAGACACAAATAGCAATATTGTAATTTTCTTTTATTATAGCTTCATCTTTTTGAAAATTAAACCTCTTCATTTTTTCCTATTAATCCTTTATTGTAAAATAAAACAAATATAGAAAATAGTGATTTACTACAAACCAAGCAACCTTCAAATAACCACCAGAAAAAGAAAGAAAATGCCTCTCACCCATGAAGACTGTCCATGGACACAGGCCCTTCCCTCTGAAATAACAGGTGTGTGGAATTTCATACCAGTTGCATGATAATTACACACACCTAGAATATGTAGTTTGGTCTGCCCCTAAAATTTTACTTTCAGTTGTGTCTGAATCTACAAAATCCTCTCTATCCACTCTTTCCCTTACTATTCATCTGTGTTCTTTCTGATGACTTTCTTACTGCCTGGGATGTCCAGGTGGTGCAGTTTCTTCAAGACAAGGGTTTAAGTGGCAGACCATCAGTTCTCCAATCCTGGATTTTGCTGAAACACGAGATGTGCAAGTTCAACACATTCTTCCACATTCTGGCACCCAGAACCTGATTAGATGCATGACCCATCCATCTGACAAATCTATAGGTAGTGGTGTGCATTTTCATCAAGTCAATACATATTTGGTTTTGTCCTTTTATGTTTGGTATCCACTGATGATAAACATCTAGATGCCTTAATTGAATGGATATGGGGAAAATCATAATTGTCTAAGTATGTCACTTTTTCATGTCTTAGAATAGTGACTTGATAAAGACAGCATTTCCCTGCTGTATAGTTTACTTACAGAGTAGTTCAGATGAAAAGAAAGTAGAGCAACTCCTTCATCTGTTTTTATTTACTGATATTTCAAGTTTTGAGTAGACCCCTATGGGTTTCAGGCAGCAATCTTTTTTATATAATTATGATAATCTGATAATTTTGATTCACTGAAATTCTCCTTTTTGAGGTCTACCATTGGCTTCTTTAGTTGAAAGCTGCTATTGCCATTACCCCAATAATCTTTGATAACTTCCTTTTTCTCTGGAATGTCCAGTTGTTCAAGGCCCTTAATATATTATTTCCTGTCCCAGAACTAGGATCAAACATTTCTCTTATTCAAATTACATCAGACCTCTTGTTATTGGATTATGTAAACCCTATTCCAGTTTCAGTTGCTTTTCCAGGAACCATCTGTGAGGAAGGTCTGCCTGTTCTCAAGACTATCTTATTACTTTGCTTCCATTGACTACCTTAGTTACAAGTGAAGTTCAAAAACATAGGTCTTGTAGTTTGCCACATGTTTGTCTCAACCCTTTTAGATTCATGAAGATAGTTTTGCTGTGTAAATACATGGTGTTTTGTTTGCTATCAATTTTACCGTCTCTGTGTAAAAGCCAATCTATCACTACCTTCTGAAATTCAAATTCCTTTCCTTTTGAAATTCAAGTCAGTTTCATTTTTTTTGTATCAAGATCTATGATGTCATTTCCATTAACTTTACACAAAGACCAATTTAATAGTTCTTATTCATGAAATGTTTTTACTATAAATATTTTAAATTTGGTAAAGGACTTAGCTATCACAGATGTTAAACTCAAAATTAATTCTCTCTCAAAATATTGACTCTGTATTTTATTAATTATATCTAGACAGACAGTACTAATTTCCAATCCCAACATAATAGGGTTTTGAACGAAAAGTGCACATTTATGCCAACTAGCAAATTTTGGCAAAAGAAAGAAAATAAGCTGAAGACCAGAAAGTGATGGCATTCTTTATTAATGTCACTGCCTAGAGGGAGATATTTTCAACTTAATTTTGATAAAGAAAGCATTGATTCCAAAGGCAATGACATTTAAAGAGCATTTATGGGGCCATAAAATAAGAGCCATTCTAAGATAGCCACAATCTATATGCCCCTTTTTCAAATACTTAAAAATAAGCATAATGTAAGTAAAACAAATACAAGTATATGTGTATGCTATTTTAAATGGTTTCAAATAGTATTTCTAATTATCAAGTTTCTGCATATTGATTAGATAGCCACACAACATTCAAATCCTTATTTTTGCAGGGAATATGGGGAGGGGAGACCATCTGGTTGCAGGAAGTTATAAAAAGCAAGCTAAGCATAATGTCGCTAGAATTTCTTGACACATTCATACAGGCACACCTCAGGGAAACTGTAGTCTAACTTCCAGAAAATCACAGTAAAGCAGATATTACAATAAAGTGAGTCACCGGAACTTTTTGGTTTCTGAGTGCAAATAAAGTTATGTTTATACTACATTGTAGTCTCTCCATCATTTAAAAGCATTCTACTAAAATAATAATAATAATAATGTATCTTAATTTTAAAAAATGTCCATCATCTGAGTCTTCAGCTAGTTATAATAATTTTGCAGATGGAAGGTCTTGCCTTGATGTTGACAGCTGCTGACTGATCAGAATGGTGGCTGCTGAAGGTTAATGCCCG
>NW_004567108.1:52654402-52669921 GCF_000260355.1 Condylura cristata | reverse complement strand
TTATTTCAAAATTGGAGTCAATCTTCTCAAATCCTGCCAGCACTTTACCAATCAACTTTAAATCCTTTGCTGTCATTTCAACAATGTTCATAGCATATTCACTCAAGAAACCACCCTCTTTCCTTATTCATAAGAAAAGATTTTTTTTCGTCCACATAGTATTATCATGAGATTGCAGCAATTCAGTTGCATCTTGAGGCCCCACTTGTAATTCTGGTTCTCTTGCTATTTTCACCACATCTGCAGTTACTTCCTCCACTGAAGTCTTAAACCCCTTAAACTCATTCATGAGGGTTGTAATCAACTTATTCCAGATGTCAATCGATGTTGGTATATTGACCTCCTCTCATGAGTCACAAATGATCTTCATGGCATCGAGAATGTGAATGCTTTCCAGAACATTTCAATTTACATTACCCAGATCCACCAGAGGGATCACTATCAATGGAAGCTATAACCTTACAAACTGTATTTCTTAAATAATTTGACTTGAAAGTCAGAATAATTCCTTGTCCGTGTACTGCCGAATGGATATTGAAACAACATTAACTCTTTGTACATGTCCATCAGAGCTCTTGGTGTAACTGGGAACATTATCAACAAACAGTAACATTTTTAAAAGGATCTTATTTTACTGAGCAGTAGATATCATAGTGGGCTTAAAATAGTCAGTAAGCTGGGCCCTCCATAGTGGCACAGTGGGTTGAAGCACTGCACTGGGAAGCTAAGCTGAGCTATGGTGGCTTAAATGAGAGTTTGATCCCCGCCCTGGAGGTGACCCACGTGGCACAGCAGACCTCTACTGTTCACCCGCTGTTCCCCTCTGAGGTGTACTTTGTCGATCTGCCTGTTCTGCTCCCTACTCTGTTTCTGGGAAATCTTCTCACCGCCCCTGCCCCTCTGGCTACACCCCAGCTCTGTATTCATAAATAAATAAATTTAAAAAAAATCAGTAAGCCATACTATAAAAAATAGTGATGTCAGTCAGACTAATTGTTATTCCATTTATAAAGGACAGGCAAAGTAGTTTTAGTTGAATTTTAGTAGTTTTAGTACAATTTCAGGAAAGGGAAATAAGTAATATTATCAACTTAAACTCACCAGCTCCATTAGGTCCTTATAAAAAGTCAATCAGTCTTTTGAAGTTTTTAATACAGGTATTGGTTCTTTCTCTCTAGCTATGAAGGTTTAAATGGCACCTTTTGCCAACAGAAGGTTTTTTTGTCTACAATGAAAGTCAGTTGTTTAGCATACTTAGCTTCAACTATTTTACTTTGATCTTCTGGATACATTTTTGCACCTTCCACATCAGCACTTGCTGCTTCACTTGCACTTTATGCTATGAAGATATAGCTTCTTTCCTTAAACCTCATAAATCAAGCTCCACTAGCATCAAACATTTCCTCTTCAGCTTTTTTATCACAATCCAGCTCCATAGAATTCAAGAGAGTTTTGTCCTTGCTTTGGATTAGGCATTAGCTTGAAGGAATGTTATAGTTGGTTTGATCTATCTAGTCCACTAGAACTTTTTCCATCTCATCAATAAGATTGCTCATTTTCTCTTCATTCATATGTGATTTAGAGTAGCACTTGTACTTTCATCAAAAGTTTTTCTTTTTTTCTTTTTTTTTTTTTGTATTCATAATTTGACTCGTGCAAAAGCTTAGCTGTCAAATCTCTTTTGGTTTTCAACATGTCTTCCTCACTCTGCTTAATCATTCCTACCTTTTGATTTAAGGTGAAAGTTAACAAGCCTCTTCCTAATAGTTGACTACATAGAGATTCAGTGAGATTAAGTTCAATTTTGTTGCCTTAAATAAAGAGACTACATGACCCTAATAGATATTTATAGGACACTTTATCCCCCTCCAAAAAAAAAAAAAAAACATAACGCACATCCTTCTCAAGTACACAAGGGACCTTCTCTAGGGTTGACCACATTTGAGTCGTAAAATAAATTTCAATAAATTCATGAAGACTGAAATCTTGCCAAGTATCTTCTCTGACTACAAGTATCTTAAACTAGAAAATAATCACAAACAGAAAGCAGGGGAAAAAAGCCAAAATAATAATAATAATAATAATATATGGAGATGGAACAACACACTTGGCTAATGAGAAAAATCAAAGAAGAAATTAAAAATTACCTCAAGACAAATGAAAAGGAAAATCAGGACACAACCTACCAAAACCTATGGGACATAGTAAAAGCAGAACTAAGAGGGCCATATAGTGGAGGTCCCTAAAAAGAAACAAAGCTCAAAATGAAGAATCTAAAATGAAACAGAAGTTACAACATCTCAGAATTTCAGAGAATTATTAAAAATTACTATGAACATTTTTATGCTAGTAAACTGAATAAGCTAGAAAAGATGAACAAGATCCTAGAAATATACAACCATCTACCACTGAATCAGGAATAAATAAAAAACCTGAATATACCACTTACAAGCCAGGAAGTTGAAACTGTCATTAAAAGCTTCACAAATAACAAATAACCAGGATCAGACTTCACTAGTGTATTCTACAAAATAGTTATGTATAAACTAATCCCTATCCTTCTCAAACTCACCCATACCATGGTAAAAGAGGAAATTCTGCTAAACACATTTTATGAGACCACAACGTCAAGATAAGAAAACCAAGCAAAGACACCACAGAAAATGAAAGAAACCTACAAACTTTCCTGATGAACATAAATGCTAAAATATTCAAAGTGAAAAAAAACTTAGCAAATGGAATTCAACAATACTTTGAGAGTGCAACACACCATGTAATACACTAAGTATGACATTATGAAAATATCACAGGAGTTATCCTTATATTTACAAAATGTGAAACCATTGCACATTTAACGGCACCACTAGGAATAGCCCATATTATTTTCTATAAGATAATTTACTGCCCTATATATTTTGAACAATTTTTTATATCCCATCAAATTGATCTTAGAATCTTTAAAATGTTTGCAAAAATTGAAACGCTTATGTTGGAAAGCTCTCCATAACACAGAGACTATTGAATAATTCACTAACATTTTTCTAGGAACTATGATTTCAGTTATTTTTACTGTCTATTAACTTATTTGGTTTTATCATGTTGCAAACTATAAGAAAAAAATTTTGCTCATCTATTTTAGTTTTATAACATCTTTTTATATTTATCTGATTATTTTTAATTTCATATTTGGGAAGATAGTTTATATTCTTGGTTTTATAGTCACTCGTACTTATTTTCTGTCATATACTTTGCTAATATAAAAGAAAGTTTCTGGGAGGATAGGGGAAAGAGGAGGATGGGGCATTGACAATGGAGGTTTAGTAAAGGTGATTGAAGCATATACATATATGGAGTGAAAACATGACGCCAAAGTTACACTAACATGTAAATGAATGATATTTTTTATAAAAGAAAAGAGTTTTGGATACATTTTAATACATTTATGTTATAATTTATTGGATTTTGAAGTTAATTCTAGCATTTACCAGTTGCTTCTGTCAATTCTTTAAGGCAGGGGAAAATATTCTATAAAAAATGAGTTTGTCTCTTTTGGTTGCAATATATTTCAAACTATAATTTTGTACTTTAGTGCACTGACTAAACTATCCAGAACAAATCTCAGTTTGATTCCTGATGAACAGGTATCCAGTCTCAAAACTAAACTACTTGACAGATAGGGGTTTCTCTCTTAAAGTAAAACATTGAGATTTTTCAAGTTAGAGTTCTAATTCTTAAATGACTTCTCCAAGTAAGCCTGTCTCCTTATATCTTCCCCATATCACTTTTAGTATCAAATTATGAGTAAAAACACTAGGTATTTCAAGGAAAGAAAAGTTGTCATCTACAAACAAATGCACTTGAAGAGAATCACAAACTTCTTGAAATCACAGGCCTAACTTTATAAATATATGCTCTTTTCCATAGCAGAGGATAAAAGAGAATTCCTCCTCCCTTCCTCTTTTTTTAATTATATTTATTTTATTATGTTAATGTTCACTTACAATATTGTCTATGATTTAGAAGTACAGGATACACCCTTCAACTGTATACTGTTACCTTACCAGACTGGACTGCCAAGTCTCCCACAGCCCTCCACATAACCCATTGAGCCCCCTGCTTACTTTGCTTTCCCCTTTCCCCTCTGGTAGTCTCACTTCTATAGTCATATTTCTGAAAATTGTTATGATTCCAAGTTTTAGTTTGAATCTTAAAGTATCCTATGGTACTAGAAGGTAAGAATCACACTGGGGTAACTATGAATGGTGAGTATAATGAATAAGAATTTGGACAGCAATTATGTAGTTCAATATATACCACCAACTAAGTAGTTCTAGCATACAGTGTTAGCCTGAATTCACTTATAAGACTATTCAAGGCAAATAACAAATTTATTGGTAAAACAAGATTTTTAAAATAATAAATGACCCTGCTACAGAAAATATGTGAGTATATAGATATATATGTATCTATACACTCATTCTTTAAGTACTAATCATTTAACTTTCAATATTTATTTTCTCAGCAATCACATATCTAAAACAAAATTATGTAATTTTTAATAAGGTATATTGTATTTTTTTTAAAATAACAAGCATAACATTCTGCAAGGTTGATAAGTGACATCTGTTCTAAAGTGATGTAATTTTTTTTACTCATTCTTTCAAATTTGTGATCTCACCTAAATTTATTTCTAAGTAATTATTTTTCGTACACTACTAAATCTGACAATAAAAAAAGAAAATGACAAAATTTAGCAAATGAATCATCTTATTTGCTCATATGAAACTTTTAATTGGCTTAAAATAAGATCCCAAATGGTCTAACTATGCCTTTTCTGATGAAAATGAAGGTTAAGGGAAGTACATGCAATCAATGCCTCTAGAATTTTCCCTACAAGCTATTTCTAAGTATGTAGTACTGTAATATTCTATATCAAGTAAGAATATTGTTGTATTGGGAAAATTCTGTAGAAAGATTTTGTATTTAGGATTATTCAATGCTAATCACTCCTTAAGTGAAACTCTTAACATAGTTCACATAAGAAGCACATCTGAACATCAGGATTTTTGATGTTCTGAGGCTTCCAAGAAACTCGAAATAATATATAAATAAAAACACACAGACATTGTTTACAAAGCCATGCCTTCAAAGACACATTTAAGAAATTCTGATGACTGTCAATTGTGGACATATAGAATATTTTCTCTTCTCATATACAATCCTTAATTCTGTTTCAAGTTTACTCATAATAGGTAAATTTTACATAATATTAAATATTGAGCATAATGTAAGTACTATATATCTGGACACTATATAAATATATATAATATAAACATACCTTTCTGACAACCCTATAATTATATTTTCTTCATTTTTAATTGGGAAAAGTGAGGTCCAGATATTAAAGTGATGGAGTTGAGATTCTAACCCAAACAACCTTGCTCCCAAGTCTGTAAATTACCTTAAAATCTACCAGACTTGGAAGGGATTATGCTTAGTGAGATAAGCCAGAAAGAAAAGGAAAATACCGGATGGTTTCGCTCATAGCAGGAGTATAAAGGACCAGAGTAGAAAATAATAATGAACAACTATATACCAGAGACATTTTATGGGGGTGGAATGGGGAATAGGATCAAAAACAGTGGGGGGAGGGAAGTGCACTGGACTATAGTAATGGCACACTGCTGATTTGGTGATGGGAAGCCCATGGTGATTACAAGTGAGATGAGAAAGGGCACAAAATGATGTAATAAATGATTTTATATATATTTGTGTGTGTGTGTGTGTGTGTGTGTATCCAGACTCTTTTTAAAAAAAATATTTATTTATTTATGCATAAAGAACTAGGGTACAGGCCAGAGTTGCAGGTGTGGTGAAAGGATTCACCACAGAGTGGGGAGCAGAACAGGCAGATATACTGAAATACACTGCTGCGGGGAGCAGCAGGTGGATCAGGAGAGGTCTGCAGCACCATGTGGGTCACCTCCAGGGTGGAGATCAAACTCATCCTGAAGTGGCTTTAGCTTCTTAGTACTGTGCTTTAACCTGCTGTGCCACCTGGGAGGGCCCAGACTCTTATTTTAAAGTATTGAAAAAAGATAGTATTAAAAAGACATGAAGAACATGCAAGCTCTTCTCCCTTCCTTTCAATTACACTAAGGTCTAATCCAAAAAACATTATAACTGCTTCTTTTGACACTTGGTACTTTAAAAAAATGACTTTCAAATTCACACTGAAGCATTTCTCCAGAGCCATATGCAGCCTGCCCCTGTCTAAACTGGTTTCTTTTAATTGAGAGTAATCTGGGACTTGCTTTCAAAGTTCTTTGTGTTATATCTAGTATCCTGTCTTTTTTATCTTTATCTTCATTTGTTGTAATTTCTTGTTTTGCTGAAGCACATCATCCAGTGACCTTCTAAGAAAGGATACATAGGTAATTAGTATTAGAGTTCTCAAACTCTGAAAGTCTTTATCTTCATGTCATAGCCCAGTGTAAAATTCTTTTAGAAATCACTTTCCCTCAAAACTTTATAGGTGTTAGTAACCTGTCATCAAGATTAGAGGATTTTTTTCCACTTCTTCATGTGGACTTCCTCATTGGTAGGTTATATTTTATTTTATTTTATTTTTGATTAAGTGCTATACTATAAAGCACCTGTGTGCTGCTACATTGTGGAGACTCTTCTTTCTACTTGCTGAACACTCACTCTTCAGGCTTCTCAGAACAGATATCTCACTCTTTACTATATGGATTTTTGTTTAAAATGTCTCTGTTGAGTCCATGTCCATTTCACTCTGCGTTCTCATTCTGGGATTATCTTTTATTTTAATTATATTGTCTATTCTCTATTTTATTTTGCCCTAATTCCAAGAGGTTTCCTAGACTTTATCTGTCAACTCATTAAATACAAGTGTTCCTTTTTATTCTGTGGATTCCTTTTGTACTTATTGAATAGGTAAAGAACGTTCCTGGTATTATTTATAGAATATATTTAAAATATTACAATTTTTCCCTATCTCAAATGCTTTTACTGTTTTTTGTTTGTTTGTTTGTTTGTTTGCTCCTTGATGCATTATTTCTTCTTTAATGAAGACTTTTCACAAAAGCCTTGTAATCTTTGGCTTTCAGATCATAGCAGAAAAGAAAATATTAAAATTTAATTGCAGTCTTTACATACTTATGTGAGAGTTTTTGCAAGGTCATTAGGTCATAAACAGAATGTTTATTCTAAGACTTTGAAATGTCTCCAATTGGAATTATTTTTCTCCAGTTTCCTGTCGAGGAAGACTTGACTCAAAACATTCTAACATCAGGGTTAAGAGTTCTATATTCACTAAGAGATCTTGATTTCACTAACAGATCTTGATAATTCTGCTTTTAGCCTGGTTTTCCTGAAAATTATTTCTTAACTGGTATTTTCATGTCTTGAATTCTTGTGAGGTTCAATGATGAATGATTGTGGAAATATTATAATTCTATTGTTATAATTCTATTATAATTCTATTGTTAGGTTTTTATCTTTCAAAATGTTTCTTCTGAGTTATTTTATTCTCTGTTCTATCCTCTTGTCTCTACTTCTCTATGTGTCTATGTTTGTTTTTTTCCAGATTATTTTGAGGGAGGAAGAACAAATGATTAAGTTTAAATCATGATATTTCCCTGAAGGGTTGGAGGATTATTTATATACAAGTCTTGTTTCTTTTTAGGTAATAGAGTTGAAGTGAAAGACTTAAGATTCTGGAGAGTTGAATTCCTGACATCCTGATTCAATTTTTACTATCTATCTTTGTCATAGTATCCATGCTTCTGACTCAGTTTTTACTATCTATCTTTGTCATAGTATCCATGCTTCTGACTCAGTTTTTACTATCTATCTTTGTCATAGTACCCATGCTTCTTAACATTGCTGTAGTTTCACTCAGTTATCTGTAGAGTGGGTAGGGTAATGCAATAGTTTTGACACATATTTTTAGGTAGCAGTGAGAGATCTCAGAATGTGATATAGAGAAGGAAAGAGATTTTATAGCCTTTATCTAAACTTATTAATTCTAATATTTAAATGTTTGCAAAGCCTGGATAAGGAATATTTCCCAATAATGCTTGTTAAGGTTTGTTATACTGACCCAGCAATTTCACCTCTAGGAGAAATGAAACTATATCACTGCAACAAAATATATATAATGTGTGTGTGTGTGTGTATGTAAAACTGTATAAGAATGTTCATATCAACAGTATAGATAATATCCAAAAGGTAGAGAATCCAGATACACATCACTTATTGAATGAATAAATGAAAATTGCTTTACCCACTGAAAGGAAGAACTTTCAACAAAAACTACATTCTGACACAGGGATGAAATTTGAAAACATGAGGCTAAATAAAGAAATCAACAGAAAGACTACAAGCTATATGATCCTATTAATATGAAATGGCCAGAATTTTTTTAAAAATAGAGAGCGACAGAAAGCAGATTAGCAGTTGCTGGAAGCTGTAGAGACCTGAGGGAAAAGACAGAAATCAGTGCTGATATGTTTATAATTCATTCTTGGGGTGATAAATTTTTCTAAAATTGATTGTGGTAATGGCTACAAAACTCTGAATATACCAGAATGCAATGAGTCATACACTTTAAGTGAGTGAATTGTATAAAAAAAATACTAAATAATAAAACATCTGAAAAAGCCTGGCAGGAAAAATTACGTGCATTTCTAGGGCATTAGGAAAATAAAACTGAATAATAATGATGAGGTTGTGGTACATAAATATACTTTAAAATTATAAATTTAGGTGAAATAAGATGCAGGGAGAAAATAAAATGGCAGCAAGTGATACTGGGGTGATTATAATGATTAAACAAAGAATGAAATGACCAATAGAAAGCATCTATAATGCAAATAATAGATAGTGAAAAGAGAATTTCAGCTGTCTCCTGAAAACATCCATGGCAGATGAGAATCCAACTTGTTGGAGTTTAATATTTACCTGGTTAGAAAACAGAAAAAGTGGTATGTGGTGTTTTGAAAGATAGCATGAAATTATATAAGTTCTTATAGCTCATGGTAGGTTTGTTAAATGTATTGAAAAGAGGAGTAGGAGGTCTCCAAAGGTTCTTAGCAGCATGATGAAGATAATGGAGGAGTGTTTTGACTTTCTGCCATAAATACTCTGTGCATATCTAATAGGAACATTAATATTTGTGAACCGACATCACTCATTTCAAGAAAGCATTCAACTGATGATAGCAGTAACTGGTTAAAATCAAATTCTATGGAATCTCTAAAGTATTCACAGCCCATAACTCTATTCCTCAAACTACCCACAATATAAAGGGAAAAAAATGCACAAAGAAGTTTGTTGCAGCATTATTTATAAAACTAAAATGCTGTAAAAAAAAAAAAAACCTGTACAAAATTTACAAGTAGTTGCAAACTCTATGTGTACATAATTAGATTTTTAAGTCTTTGAAATTTGAAACAAATGTCTTGAAAACAAATGTAAGTCTGTAAGAAAAATCTCAAGGTGTAAATCCAAATCTTAAGTAATTTTGCTTTGTTATTTTAACTAAGTTGCCAGTTATTAGGTCAAACGGTTGAAGAATATGATGAGGAAATTAATAAATTGAAAAAGGTTATGAAATCAACTTGGTAAAATGTGTCAGATAAAAGGTGAGCGCCAAAGCATATAACTGTATATAGACATATCTTGACTTCTGTCAGATATGCACCACATACACACAGCCACACACTCTTAGAATTAACAGTGTCATAAATATGACATTTTTAAAAAACATGAAAAATTCCAGATGTACTAGTGATCATTTCCCCTCATCTTTTTCTGCCAAAATAACAGTAAATTTTACATCAAGATACCCTCACACAGAAAATTATTTTTAGACAAAAAGTAGTATAAGTGAAAATACTCTATCTTACTTAGGCCATGCAATATTTTTTCTCCATTACCTTTATCTCTACCCCTCAAGGATATGGTGTCAACCTACTTCTTAGTTACTACTTCTTTCCACAAAATGATGAAGTAAAAACTTGTCCTGAAAATGTTCACTTCTTCCACAACAATATTTCTACCATAAGTTGCATTATACTTATGGGAAACCAAGAAAATCTATTTTAGAATCTTCATCCAAAGCTGAAATTTTGTCTCTAAGCGATGAAGTAAATTATCTGCTCACACAAAAGAATTTCATGGGAAAGGCAAAATGCTCACAAGAATATCACATCAGATGTTTATTTTGCTTGCCTCACAATCTGGGAACCTCATAGGTTCACTGAATGAAATAATTCAAAATTACAAATACTAATTAAGTTGCTTTCAAGTGTTGGTGCTTTCTTTTATTTTCTGTTTTTTTTTTTTTTCAACAAGCAGATTCAGTGTAATTGGATTTTGTAAAAAGAACTTGTGATAAAATAATAAGTCATATATCATTCCAAAGCATTTAACTTCCCTTTACTTTACACGCAATTTCATAGCTACATGTCCACATAGTTAAACATAAATTAAAAGAACATCTGCCTAATGACTCAATTTATCCCATGTTCCCAAAAATAGATTTAAAGAAAAGTTATTTAGAAAAAAATTGAAAATATAGTATTAGTAAAATTGTGAAGCATTTAATAAAATTTAAAGTTTCAAAACTTACATTCAATCTAGAAAAAAGTAAATGTAAGACCTCCTGGTGGAACAAAGGGTTAAAGCATTGTACTATGAAGGTAACACAGCCACTGCAACACGAGTTGGATCACAGGCCAGGGAGGTGACCCACATGGCACAGCAGACCTCTACTGACCATCTGCTGCTCCCCTCAGCAGTGTATTTCAGTACATCTACCTGTTCTGCTTCCCACTCTGTCCCTGGTGAATCCTCTCACCACCACAACCACCATCACCACCACAATCACCCCACCTCTGGCCTGTATCCCAGTACTCTATACATAAATAAATATTTTTAAAAAGAAAAGAAAAAAAAGTTTATGAATATACCTTCAAATATTTCAAATAATTCCCCTTTCATTCCACCTTAATGAAAGGTTAGTGCTACAGTGATTTAAAAAAAAATCTTAATTGAATATAAAAGATATAAAAAGGTTCACCTAACAGGAAAAAAAAAAGTTAATTTTAGCTGCGTTCATATGGAAGGCAAATAAAAGGAGCATTGCTGAGAGAATATAGAGTTCATTCAGCACAAAGATAACATAACACTAGTCTAATTAGTCCCTTAAACCCCAGAAGGTTGAATTGTTTTTCTGTGAGAAGCTCCTGGAAACAAATGCTCTCTCTGACTAACTGTGGAATATGGATGAAGACTCCCTTCCCTAATGAAAACATCAGTGACATCTGACAGGAGTATAGTTATAAATGCAGCTGAAGACCTCGATGGAAGGCCAGAAATGACTATCTCCAGGAAGTGACTCTGGTCTCTAGAGTCCTTGTGTACTTATAACACAATAAGCTTTTCACACAGTTATTCACACTAATTGATGAAAAGCAGTGGAAGAAATAACAAGTTGAGATACAAAATCTCCTCCCTTACCAGAGGCAAGTCGTTAGCTGGTGATACATATGGAATAGAAGCATTATTTTTAAAAGAGCCCTTATGTAAGCATGATCCAACAAAAATTATATCAGAATCCCTGAAATGGCAAATAGTCTGGCGATAAAAATCATTCAAGGTAAAGTGTTCACATAATAAAACCATCCACAAAATCACTGTAGATATTCTCTCCAGCCATTTGAATTATTACATCATAACTATCAAATGACTGAAAGCACACTTAGTGTCACTTTTTTTTATTAACTGAATGAAAAGTAAAATTTTAGATAATATATACTCATTCTCAGTAATCTTAGAAAAAAAATCACATTCAACCTCCAAGTTAAATATTTGTGTGTATGTGTGCTTTTGTGTGTTGTTGTTGTTCATATGAAACACAATAAGACCAGGTCATGCCCTCACTACACAAAGAACAGTGTGTGTGTGTGTGTTTTTAGGTAGCTATCTGTACTTTCCCCATCCTGGGTGATCATGTACTCTGGTATAAACAAAGGAGAAAAAAAAATCTTTTACTAAGTCCTCTGGCTTCCCCCAGTTATTTTTAAGTGTATTGATAGTATTTGACTCTTCTTTAGTCCCTAAAGGTTTCTAACATCATCCTCTCCTGAGAGAGAAGGGAAACACAGAGCCTCTGCCCTACTTACACCAGAGGTAGGAGAAAAGTGCCTGCCAGACACAGCAATAACACTCTTGGGCTCTGGCAGGGAAAAGAAGCACCTAGTTAGGTCTCAGGGAGTCTCAGGGGGAGCGCAGCCCTGCCACCTGAGGGAAGTGGCAAGGAACTTGCCTTAGAACTCAACCTGAGAAAGGACACTAGATCATCAGCAACAGTGTTAAAGTCAGGCCATGCCCTGGAGGAGCGGGATCTTGCCACACACAGCAGTGTGTGGGGACCAAGCAGAGGAGAGACTCAGTGAATTACCCTGGCCATGCAAAGATGCATGAAAACATCAAAAGGTATCCTCACTTCCAAAGTCCCCCTCCCCACCCTACGGAGATGCATTCTTAATTGCTACATTTTCAGTTGTTAAATTATTACTGAACATAGATTTGCCATTGTGAGAAGCACAGCCAAGCCCCTGACTTCAAGTCATCCTCAGCAAAGTCTTCCTGAAGTGAACAAATCATTACCATAACATTTCTATCATCTTAGAGATTAATCCCACAATTTTTTTTTCTTTTGGGAAAAAACAATGCAAGGATTTTGTCTTATTTTTATGTTTTTTCATTAGGTTATCCTGAGGTAGGTTTGAGAAGTCTTATGTTGGTATTATTAGTAAAAATACTAATGCAGTAGTAATAAGAGCTGAATATCTTTCATATGCAAGGAAGTATCTCTATGATTACTTCTTTAATGTTTTATAAAACCAGTGCATAGTGTAATTAAGAACTTGAAAGATCTATCTCTCAGACATTATCCTATTAAAGAACTAAATAACAATAATTATTTTATGTATGTCTGCTATTTTCTTTTTCCAATTATGAAAGAGAAAATCAAATATTCCAAAGTACTCTAGACTAGAGTTTACTTAAGAGTATTATCTCACTTTTTAATCATTTCTATTTTTTTGAAATCCATGATAAAATTGAACCATCATCTGATTTCAGTTTCTTACTTTGTTCAGTAACTTTGTTTTTAAAGAGATTTGTCTCAGATGACATGTGAGGGGAAATGTGGAGAAACTTTAACGTCATGCATTTTATTCATTCAAAAAGATTTTAGCACACTATTTCAGCTCCGGAAAGGTGGTAATATGTTTTGTTTTATTTTTGTTGGTTTTGGTCCTGTGCTTTTATCCAGTAAGTGGTGAAACTTAAATTGTATGACAACTGCCACCATTTTGAAAAGTGTAGTCTCTTTTCATATTCTTCAAGAATTAAAGTAACATATGTAGTCATTTAATTGAGTGTGAAATTAAATAAAGTTTAGCAATTTACCAACTTTTAATTACTGAACAAAATAATTTCTGAATAGACCATGCTTACCTTGTTATTGAGAATGAACGATGTTTCCATGTTAAGTGTTTTTATTTAAAAAAATGTGATATGGGTTGCAACATACTTCTTTTGGGGATTAAGGGAGAGGTTGTATTCTACATTGGATTCCAATCTCTGAAATTCTAAAAATGCACTGCAGCCTTATGTAGTTTAGAACAAGGATATTTATGCTTTAGTAATAATCCCCCTAAAGAAGAAAACATGTTTGATTATTTAAGGCTTTCACTATAAACATTATTTTAACCAAATTCCTAAGAATGGATGGACTGACTATAAATGCCATTAGGTTTCATAAGTTATGCATTTTTGAAAGTAAGAACCTTAAAATTATACACTTTCTGAAATACATTCACTTTATGCATAAATAATAGAAGCTAGTGATTTTTGGCATAATATATCCAAGAAGGTGCAGACACTACAAAGCTTTGTGACTGGAGTACTGATTTTCCACAGTAAATATTATTCAGAACAGTGGACAGCTCCCATTAGAACTTCAGGAGTGTATGGCATTTCCCTTACTTTCTAAACATAAGCAAAGTAATGCTGTTTTTTATTGCTATATACGTTTGCTCTTTAATAGAAGCTTATTGAAACTGATTTGTGTGCACACGTTCCTTGAGATGATTCTTTTTCAGTTTTGAACGAGTTCGATCTATAAATAAATAATAAACACATAAGTAAAGGCTACCCGAGTTGCTAGTGCTATTTTAAATGGAAAACCCAACCTTATTCAGGAGCCATAGACCGTGGCTGCAGGGAGTGAGCACGCTATTAAGAGGATCTACTTCACGACCTTCATTTGACAATTTCGAAACATGCTTATAACCGAATGAATACTGGGCGACAAGTAAGAAGATTAGGAAACATCTTAATTTTAATTCTCCTAAGCAGTTTCCCTGACAGCTGACAGCTCTCCTGCCCTTGTTCCCGAGCTGGGAAATGGGAAACAGATTTCTGAAATAGACTTGTAGTCAAGGTCAAGAAAGGGTGTCGTTCTGTTTCAGGAAGGGGGTTCTGGAAACGCCCCCTGTCTCCGCTTCGGGAACTTGAGGCTTCCTGTCTTGCTCCTACCCAATCTGGCAGCGCCGGCTCCACAGAAATCTCAAGTCAGGGACTATCGAAGCGCAAATTACCCATCCCCAGCCTGCCAGCCACGACTCTGAAGAAATACGTTGAGGATACCCAGTGCCTCTAAGCAGATGAAAAACAGATTAACACGCCCCAGGGGGCGAGAGCCGCTGGAACAGTGAGGATCCGTGACTCACTGTCTCCAGTCGCCCATCCTGTCCTCAAGCTCGGGAGCGCCTTTTCCCTTTTGGGAGGGACCCGCTTCTAAGGGGAGCAGCGCAGCGAAGGGTGTCACCCCCAGCACGACTTTCTGGCCGCTTCCTTACACGCTCACCTCCGAAGTAAAAGTTTCCCTGATCCAACTTAGCATCCTCCCATTTCGGGGGTCACCGTGGCCTTTTTCCCCGCTCTGTCCCCAAAGTTCCCGAGACAGAGCGGGAGAGCCCACGCGGGGTTCCCGGGCAACAGGAACTCCTTCCCAAGCCCCCTCCTCGATGGAAACTAGTTGAAAAAGAGTCCACCAGCCCTCGTCGAAGCCGCAAGCGGGGAGCCCCTACCCGCTGGCCGGGCGCCCCCGCCCGCGGTGTCCCCCGGCGCCCCTTCCCCAGAACCAGCCGGCGCGCTGGAGGGCGCGCCCCAAAAGGAGGGTGGGGCGGCGAAGGAGCCTCACCTGAAATCACTGTAAGGGTGGATAATCCAGAAGCCTGCAGTTTTAACCCTTTCTTGCTCCTTCTCCACCGCCTTCTGGCTCCCAAACATGCGGAGGGAGAATTTGTTGACCCCGGGCTGCAGCATGGAGGTGAACTGCCTCTGCATGAAGCCATACTGCCGCCGGGGCCCCTCGGCGTCCTCGAAGCCCCCGGCCGGCTCCTCGCCGCCGCCGCC
>NW_004567108.1:52647150-52653966 GCF_000260355.1 Condylura cristata | reverse complement strand
TCCGGCGCGGCTGGTGCTGAGGCTGAGGCTGCCCGAGCGAGACGAGGCGAGGCTCAGCCCTCGCGCGCCAGCGCCTCCCCTCGGCTGCCCTCTGCTGGCTGGAAAGCGTCTGCGCCCGGCCGCCAGCCAGCCGGCCGCACACTCCCTCCACTCGCTCACTTCTGCCCAGCGTGACATTGAACTCGAGAGCCCCGGGAGACATTTATGTGGACGCGTCGTGAGGCTCGGTGGACGTCCGTACGGAAATGAAGCAGCAGAGACACAGAGGCTGAGCTCGCGCATATATGCTGATCCCAAAGAAACATCCTAAAACTCACCAAGGCATTGTCACATTGCCAGAACGCCTGTTTGAATGATGTTACAGATGGGGAAAGAGAAAGCCTGGGTTTGCGAGCATTAAAAATCACGCGTAAAATTAGATACATGCAAGGAAGTGAGGTTTGACGGTGGCTAATAAATTTCACGAGTAGAAGGGAAACGGGGAGCGGTGCTGGGAGAAAAGTGAAATCTACTAAGTCTGGGTAACCCTGGGTGATCGGCTAGCTGCCTGGGGCTTTTCATATAAAGCTCTGCACCTTGGGACAAGCAACTGACCTCCTTACACTTATCCTTGTTTATTATCTCTGAGCTCCTTAAGCAGGACATGGGATTTCTTTCTCACCATGGGCACTCGCATCAACACACATTCGACCAGGTCATCCAACAGCAAATACTGAAGGGGGCTGAGGGAATGTGTTATGGAGCCATGGCGAAAGCCAACCTATCTGTATAGATGTGATTTAATCAACACACACTAAAAAGCAGTTTATGTGTCGGTCAGTGTTCGCCCCCATCTCACCAGGAAGCCAAGATGTCTTGGAATCTAGGCAGAACATAATCACCATTTCAGATGGGAGAAAGTATTCTCAAGTGAAACTTACAATGTGCTGCGGATGCTGCATTCTGAAATTCTTCTTATTCCCTCAGTGTCTCCCAAATCCACCGGATTAGCTAAAGGAAGCAAAATGTGCTGCCAAACTCACTCATCACTCAGCAGGGCAGCCCAGGAGTTTGAAGAGCTCAGGGCTCCTAAGTGTCCCAAAACAGCTGTTCCAGGTTCTAGCATTGCCTTCCTGCCCACAGTCTCTTCAAAGAATATCTTGCCCTGCCAAGCATCTCCCATCTTATGAGTTCCTGTCAGCCACAGCCACATTTGGGGCAAGAGTGGACCCGTGTGGAGGGAATCCATGACAAGTTGGCAACCAGTGGCCTAGGGTGAAAAGATGAGCCAATCAAGGTGCTTTCTTGAGAGACTGAATAAGATGAGGCCAATTAACAATGGAAGAGGCAAAATAAAGACCAAGGAAGATAATTGGATGGCCCTGTGAGCAGTTAACTAAGATGGGAAAGGAATCAGAGAACAATGAAAAGAGCCTGAGAGGCAGAAACAGGAAGTCCTTAGGCCTAGCTGTGTTTGACACTCGGAGACTCCCCTTACCAACTTCTCACCTAAGCCTGTGCTATGTCTCCTTTTTGAGTGAACTCCATCCTGACTCAGACACCATCTGTTTTCAACTAATCAAAAAACAGAACCTAAGAAATAAGTATAGGTGGCCAAATTCCAATGGTTAGAAATAGGGAAAATATGAACAACAACGTGTTGTGATCTCTGAAAGTAGGGACTTTGGAAATTCAAGGGGTCAGATGAGGATAATAAATGCCAAGGGCCAAAGGGAGCCAAAAGGACTGGATAAAACAAAATCAACTGTTTGCCTGAAGCACAGTTCTCCCTAACAAAGGCCCTATCCTCATGCTGCTTTGCTTTATTAGGCTAAAAATGTTCCTGACTTTTCTCCTATTCTCATGCTTTCCCAGTTTCTCTATTTTCAGTAGGGAGTGTGACAATGTATATTTTAACATAAAATTTAAATTTTATAATAATTTAAAAACATACCATCTAAAATGTTATGCTGAGTTTATTTTTTTCTTCTAACCAATCTTCCTATCCTGTTCAAACTTAATCATGACCAGGCTGTCATTTTAATAAAAATTTTTCTCAGTTTCAATGTCTGTACTCAACTAATATGATAAAATTTCTGAAAAGCAAGATTTCAAATAGGACAAAAGTAAGCTTAAATAGGGATGTAAGCCATTGGTTGATACAGATACAGCCTTTCAGTAATTTTTCAGTCATTGAATTTTTTAAGAACACGTTATTTTTTTTTAAAAAAATGCAGATTGTATGTTATTTCAATGTATTAACTTAGTTGTCAGCAGTAGAAAAGTCAGTTTTCTTCATTTTACTTTCAGATTGTTAATTTAAGGTCATTGAAAATGTGGACTTAATTGAAAATTTCCTTGGAAAAAGATGGAACTTGCAAGGAGCTTAGAATACAATGAAAACTGAGATAATTAGAAAGAGTCAGAAAACTCACAAATATATTCTAAAGTGTGACCCATCTATGAGTCTAGGCTGCTGTAACTTGAACTGACAAATGCCTTTCATTATTTAAATTGTTCTATTTTATTTCTGAATTTTTTTCATGGATTACATGAGTTTTCTAAGGAAGAACTTAGAGATGGAAAGTTTACTGTGGTGGGCTTAGGGGGATAGGAAACAGGGATGACAGCAAATTAAGCTCTGTTAGAATGATCCACGGCATGGACCCAGGCCTAAATTTGCTTTACTACTATCACTTTATTTGCTCTATCATTGTATATTCAACCCCCCAACCCACTCAAGACACATGTATACCAGACACATGTCCCAGGATAGACCTATTCATAGAGGATAAGGTTAGAGGATAAGGTTTGGGTTTGTTTGGCGTGTGTGTGTGTGTATGTCTGTGTGAGTGTGTTTCATTGGTAATCTCTCAGCTGAAATCTACTTACTAGACTTACTAGGTTATATGGTTATTTAAGTTTTTTTTTTTCTTTAGTCATTTTAGAAATAGGATTCCCATTGTGTTTGATTCTATGTCATCACATCACCATGATGTCAACTCTGAATGAGGACTCATAAGAGTATATCAATTAGTCATTCATTTTATGAGAATGTACCATCAGTAGTTGTAATATGGGTGCTATGCATACACACAAGATCCACGCAACTTTTAAAATGTCCCCTGTTTCCTTTAATTCTCAGCTTAACATCAAGTTGCAGACAGCAGCAGAAGATTAATATGAAACTAAAATAAAATCTTCATGCAGCAGACACAAGCATATGTGAAATGAAACTAAAAAGATAGATGGAAGACTTGAAGTTTGACAGCTTATTGGAAAATTCTCAGTGAAACAAAAGTTTATGGGATAAAATGTTTTATTTAGCTCCTTAGCAGAATATAGGAGTGTGAGAACCATGCATTTCACATGTGAGGAGACAGTTAAGAGATGAATTTCTGTTGAAGTCAATGGTAGGGGATGGAGAAAATAGTTCACCAAAGACAGCTCCACAGCTTCTCTTGTTTTATCCACAGGGAAATAGGATTATCTGGAAAGCAACTGTCAATATCATGCTTAATGTGAAACACGGCAGCTATTAGAACAAGTCAGAACAAGATTCGCACACCCAGCGTATCTGCAGTGTATAAGATTTCAGTTGATAAGATTGCCCCCTTGAAAAGAAGACTCAACGGTAATACCATCATAATTAATAAGAAAAGTTAGAAAGTTGACATGAAGTAAACATGGAAAAAATTGTATTTTCCTAGGCATCAGCAATACACATTAAGACAACGAAGAAAATTGTAATTGCCTCCAATTATAAATAATACTTAAAAATAGCTTAACCATTACTTAAGAAATATGTAAGATCCATAGTATTTTTTAAATAATATAATAGTTTAGTTTTACATCATTTTGTGCATTTTTTCTATCCCAGTTGTAGTCCCCATAGGATTCCCATCACCAAATCACCCATGTCCCATCACCAAAATCCAGTGTATTTCCCTCCCCCAACTGTTTTTGATCCCATTCCCCACTCCACCCCCATAAAATGTCTCTGGTATATAACAGTTTATTATTATTATCTTGCCTGGTCCACTATACTCCTGCTATGAATGAAACCATTCGGTATTTTTCCTTTACTTTCTGGTTTATTTCACTAAGCATGATCTTTTCCAGCTCCATCCATGTTGCTGCAAAGAACATGTGTTTCTTTCTTTTTTTTTTTTTTTTGGTTGGTGAGTAATTGAGTAATATTCCATTGTGTATATGTACCACATCTTTTTGATCTAGTCATCCACTTTTGGGCATTTGGGCTGTTTCCATGTCTTTCCAACTGTAAATATAATGCAGAAAAAACATGGGGGTGCAGGTGTCCTTTGAAATCAATCTTTTTGTGTCTTTTGGGTAAATACCTAGGAGTGGGATTGCTGGGTCATAGGGCAGCTCCAAGATCCATAGTTTTAAAAAAACATCAATCTTAATAAAAAGCATAATACACATTTAAATAACTAAAATGCATTTCTTGTCCATAATGCAAAGTTTCATGATGATCCTTTCCAAGTAGGTTGTTCATATTCAAACAAAATTATGTGGCTTACATTATTAATTTTAATGGTGAAAAGTATGTAAATAAGTTACTAAATCTCATGTGGTTTAATAAGTTGTTTTAAAAATAATCAGTAAGTTATGGCTTTAAAATGAGCATAATAAGGGGATTTTCAAAGTATTAGAAGTATTTAGCATAGCAGTACTGAGCAGAGAAAGAGAATAAGTCTCATGCCATGGAATAAAAACTAGACAGTCTAAAATCGATTATGCTTCAAAGGTGTCTTTTCAAGTAAGTGACCTAAGAATAAATTGAACAGTCATTGATACTAGAATGGTTATGGAATGATTTGAGGAAAAAGAAGATAAAGTCTAGTCTTGTGCTAGTTACTAAAATAAATTTAAAATTATAATGCAAATACTGAGATCATGAAATATAGGTTAAATATTTATAAAAATATACACTGCAAAGAATCAAATCATGATAGTAAAGAAACCAGAAATGCACATGTCCGTTGATAGAAATACATGTTAGTATAAAACATCTGTGTCAAGAACAGCATACTCAAAGATACTGGAAAGATGGTAATATATGAAGCACCAGGAACCTATTTCCCATCTTCATAACAGCTACACTGGCAGAATCCATCTGATGTACATAATTTAAAGACCTGAAACTTCCAGAGGATGTTTAAATGGCAAATTAGGGTTATTTTAGCTACTAGCGAAGTCAGCTATCCATCTCTTCTCCCAGCCTGATGGCAGGTAGCTACACACCTGTTTCTGGAGCAATGTAAGTACATCTTGTGAAAGGCAGGGTGGAACCCTCTGCTGATTCCTGCTTCAGTTTACAGAGGTATGAAGAGGGAGGCAGTCATTGTTATTGTATTTCTGCCTCACCCCTTGTTACAAGTCCCTTCCACCTGAGCTAAAATAAATTTCAGGATATTTAAAAAGTCAGCACCATTCTTCCACCCTTAATTTTTCTCTTTAAGTATAAGATAGTTCAAAAATGACTGCATAGATAGGGAAAAACTAGAACTTTCCACACATGCCCACAGACAGGCTCCGAAAAAACCCAAGAAAATAAGAACTTACATTTACACCCCAGGTTTATCCACAGCGCAGAGACAATCTTTTTTACTTTTTTTTTTTAAAGGCAAAAACAGTAACAAAACAAAGGAAATACCATAATATTAGATTGAAATCAGTAATTCTTAACAATGATCAAAAAAATAAAAAAAGAAAGTATAATCAATCAGAAAATAAATAAAGCAATGGAAACTTCCTAAAAAGAGACCTGATAGCAGATATATTAGATAAAGACTTTAAATAACTCTCTTAAAGACAATCAAAGGAAGTTTTGGGGCAAGCCAAGAAAACAATATATGAGCAAAGTGGAAGTATTAACAAAGAGATGGCATAAAAAGAACAGTGAAGTACAATAACTAGAATGAAACATTCCCTCCAGGGATTTAAAGGCACATTTACAAATCTGGACAATAGAAGATTATTTGAAGATAAAATGACTGCAGATTTCCCAAAATGATGACATGCATAAATACAATCAAAAAAAAGAGGAAAAATGAACTCAGAAACCTCACCAAGATTCTTTACAAACAACTTCCAAAAATCAGAGAGTATCTTGGAAGTAGTAAGAAGGAAGCAACTCATCACATCCAAGTGACACTCAATTAGATTTTCAACAGATTTCTCATCAAAAACTTTGGAATCTAGAAGGCAGAAGGCCAACATATTCAGTGTACTAAAAGAAAAAGCAACATGTCAACCAAGACTCCTATATCTAATATAACTGTTTCAAAAATAACTGAGAATTTAAAGACATTCCAAGATAAACAAAAGCTGACAGTTTCTATTATCACTAAGTCTGCCTATTCAAGGAGTCCTGCAGGGAGAAATGAAAAGACATAAGACCAAAAAATTGAAATATTAAAGACTAAAAATCTCAATAGATAAATACATAAAATGTATTATTATAACAAATGAGTTGTAACACAAAATTTTGTTTTCTACATAATATTTTTAAAAAACTAATTATATTTCAAAACAATATATATTAAACTATTGTTATTTTAATTATTTTAAAAATATATATTTATTTATGGCCCTCCCTGGTGGGGCAGCGGGTTAAAGCACAGCACTAAGAAACTAAAGCCGCTTCTGCATGGGTTCGATTCCCGCCTGCCCCAGAGGTGATCATACGGCGTGGCAGACCTCTCCTGACCCGCCCGCTGCTCCCCTCAGCAGTGTAATTCGTAGATCTGCCTGTTCTGTTCCCCACTCTGTCTCTGGTGAAGCCTCTCAGCGCCCCTGAGCCTCTGGCCT
>NW_004567108.1:52619025-52647050 GCF_000260355.1 Condylura cristata | reverse complement strand
ATAGATATAGATATATATTTATGTCTACAGAACTGGGGTAAAGGTCAGAGGTGCAGAGGCAGAGAGAGAATCCACCAGAGACAGAGTCGGGAGCAGAACAAGTACACGGCTGAGGGGAGCAGCCGCAAGTTAGGTGAAGTCTGCCAGATCATGTGGATCACCTCCATGGCCAGGGATCAAACTTGTGCTGAAGCTGCGGCAGCTAGCTTCATAGTGCTGCCCTTTAACCCCTTGCACCACCGGGGAGGGCCTGTGTTATTTTAATTTAAATGTATGACTCCATATTTTCTTTTCCACATGATTTAAAAAATTGCACTTAAAAAGCTGTTAGTTCCCTATTGGGAACACACAATGTGCTTTTATGACATCAACAAACTAAAAGGCTTAACAGTATATGTATAAAAATAAAATTAAAGTTTATTTTAAATATTTTATGTAGATGATCTATGAATATAATTTCAGAATAATAAATACCTACTAAACATTATATAGAAGAATTATAAATTTTAGAAAATGAAATTAAAAATGTAGCTAGTGTTGCTCAAAACATCAATTTTATTTCTATGGAAAATATTCCCACAATTATAGTTACTTTTCAAAATGGTTGGCTAGTTCTGTTCATCTTTTCCTCTTCAGATTAATTTGAAATGAGCTTATCAAATTCTGCTAGACAATTCTGTAGAACTTTTGAGATCACATAAATTTATTCATTTATTGGAGAATAATTACCTGCTTACATTAAAAATTAGTCCATTTGAAATGTGATCTGTCTATGCATATATCTATCTAAATGCAGAGTTTCCTTCTTATGGCTCTTGCAAGATTTTTCCAGCAGCAGTTTGTTCCCAAGTAGTTCCTAGGTTGTCTGATTTTTTTGTTGCTATTGTTATTATGGTTTCTAGTTGGCTATTTTGATTAAAGAGTAATCTAATTCATCGTAAATATTGCTCTTGATATAGAAATACTAGAAAATCATTGATTGGATCAAATTTTTTTTTAGCCTGTTCTATTTGATGGTTTAGCAAACAATCATGTTAGCTATTGACTATGTGTTTGTGTCTTTATTTTCAATTTTTATAACCAATTTTTTGCCAACATATTAGATTGGTCAGGACTTCCAGTTAAAGTTAAATAGCAATAGTTTGAAGGTAACAAATAGGCCCTCCCTGGTGGCGCAGAGGGTTAAAGCACTGCACTGAGAAGCTAACGCCACTTCCGCATGAGTTCGATTCCCGCCTGCCCCGGAGGTGACCGCATGGAGGTGACCGCATGGAGGTGACCGCATGGCGTGGCAGACCTCTCCTGACCTCTCCTGACCCGCCCACTGCTCCCCTCAGCAGTGTACCTCTTCACGTACTTCGTCAATCTGACTGTTCCGCTCCCCACTCTGTCTCTGGTGAAGCCTCTCACCGCCCCTGAGCCTCTGGCCTGTACCCCAGTTCTGTATGTACAAATAAATAAATCTTTAAAGGTAACAAACATAGTTGCCATGTTGGTGCTTAATATAGGTAATTGTATGTTATTTACAATAAGTTTCCATAAGATAACATTTAGTTTATTAATGGAGGTTCTTTCTTGCTTGCTGAGAGAAGTTTCAATGAGGAGATAATAAATTGATAAATTTTTATCAATTATTTTACATGTCAAGATAATCCTAGGTTTTTCCTCATTAAATACATTTCATAATCAATGATAATAATGTGATAAACAATTCTTAATTTATTTAGAAAAAATATATAAGGTCACATTAGATTGTTCACTTAATATCTAGTTAAGTGATAATAATGATGGTAATAATTTATATATTTGTTAACCTTGATTAGCTTTGATTATGTAATATTTTATAGAATGAGAATCTAAAACTAGCTTTTTTCCCCCTTTGTTCTTAATAATTTATATCCAGATAAATGATTTATTCCTCAAAGTTTAGGGTAAAAAAAAAAGTTTATTAACCCTTTTCCCAAAGACAGTCTGTATTCCTAGACAGTCTTAAATTCTCTAGTATAAGGACAGAAAAGTTTATTATTCCAAAAATATTCTATAGTATTTCACCAGAATATATCACTCTTATCGTTTTAAGTAATTTAAGTCTGAAGAAGAGGCACATGAAAGTTCTGTTGCCCTTTTGAGCCACTGTCTGCTGTGGCTTCTTATTACATTGATCCTGATTTTATTATTCACAAGAGAATTGCATGGAGTCATTCAAATAACTATTATATAATAACTAGTAACACTATTCCTGTAAAAATCATATATTTTGCTTATTATCATGAATACCTTTATTTTTAGTATAAGCTATAGCAGACTTTTGTATATATACCATAATCTAGAAAGCCAATGTTTTTAAATTTTAATCTTATAACCGTCTTACTAAATTACACTGTTAATTATTTCATTCATTCAGCAAATACCAGTCAATATCTGTTATGTACACTTTGAGTCCTAGAGTTTAAGGAATGAACCCAAAAAATGTGTTCAGAACAATGTATTTTTAGTTTATTTCATTATATACTTACACAGTTATATAACCTACAAATGACATATATTTTTTCTTCCTACTGTTTCATAGTGTTATTCTCTTTACCATCTCAAATTTTATTATGAATATATGAAAAGATACTAAGCTAAACATATATGTATGATAATGATACTTCCTATTATGCACTTAGTATTTTTTTTAAAGATTTATTTATTTGTGCATACAGAACTGGGGTACAGGCCAGAAGTGCAGAGGTGGTGAGAAGATTCACCAGAGACAGAATGGGGAGCAGAACAGGCCGACTGATGAAGTACACTTCTGAGGGGAGCAGCAGGTGGGTCATAGAGGTCTGTCACGCCATGTGGGTCACCTCTGGGGCAGGCAGCGATTGAACTCATGCTGAAGTGACTTTAGCTTCTCAGTGCTGTGCTTTTACCCACTGTGCCACCAGGAAGGGTCCACACTTAATATTTTAACATTAAATATTATGCTGACTACCTGTTTAAAATAAACCAAAAGATAGAAATATAGGCCATATTTAAAGAACAACACTGCAAAAGTTAAGAATTGTGTTTGTGTTTTAACCAAAGTATATCTTAAATTTTGTTATTTTTGGATATCATATTATTTTAATGACACATAATAACACATTACATTGTTTTAATGACATGAACAGCTACAGTTAATTAGAATAAATAATTCCTTGATATATTCCTCTCCTACCCGGAGATTTTGATCTCAAAGTGAAAACACTGCTCATTCTCTTCCATTCTACCAATCTTTCACTGGACTTGGCCTCTGAACAAACTCAAGCAGAAGGCCCAAAAGTCTGTAATGTATGTGTGAACATTCATCCCCCAAAGCAAAAGAGTGTAGAGAGTGGATCTAAAGACAGTATCTGACCACCAATCTCTTCAATTGCAACTTCTCTCTTCCTCCTCCCTATTACATTTCACCAGACATCTCCATAAGAACAGTAATCCTCCTCTGGTTCATCACTGAAGCACATAGAATGATGTCTGATATAAAAAGATCTTTAGTGTGATCAAAAATTTCCTCTCCTGTGCTCTCAGGGCATGTTGTATATCTTTATGCATCTCATTACTCTAGGGATAATCACAGTGCATCATAGTTATTGATTTGCATATTTACCCTAGACTGTACATGAGTGCTATAACTTTTAGTGATTATACTATGCTGAGTCCTGAGCTCTGTGCTCTAGGGACCTCACATATGTTTATAAATATTATTTCATTTTACATACCAAGATAGAGAGCTTAATACTAAAAAATTTGGCATAACTCTTTGTGGCAGCTATATTTTTTCTTTGATCTATCTAACTAATTAAATGCCATCATACCAGATGAGTGAATAAATAAAAGAAAATGGGGTTAATAATTTGTTGATGCAAAACTAATGAATTTTATTTTCCTGCCTTAAAGTTATGTTCTCTTTTAACCTTTCACTCAAGGCCAAACCTCATGACTTACTCTCTGGGAGAAAGGAGGTGGGTACTGTCATCAACAAAGAAGCCATTGATCAACTTTCAGCCCTCAGAGCTGACTCTCTCCACCTCTTTAGCAAGAAATTTCAGAGAACATCTGAAAATGAAGTTGCATACCATTATAAATGAGCCAGTTATTGTTTGTGTCTCTGAATCCATTAGATTGTGTAAGTTGGGTGAAAGGAGTTTAATTTTTGTGATCCAAGCAATTGACAGAACTTGCATTTTGAGTTTAGTTTTGCTTCACACCGACCTCACAACAGTAGCAGTGACCTGACTTCTTAAAATTTTTGTAAGCAAAGGTTTTGATTTTAAAATAAATGGCCTGACATTCTGGATAAAATTCTAATCGGGAAGAAAAAAAAAAAAGACAGTAATGAAAAATTCCCTCAAAATAACAAAGTTTTGATATTATTGGAATTGAGAAACAAATTAGACAGTAGTCATATACTCTGAAATACTGGTGTTTATAGAAACTTAGCTGACACAGGGAGAAGATTATTGGGATATTCATAACAAATATAACACTAAAGAAGAGAAGATTAGCCTTATTAATCTTACATTAAATGACTTAAATACACACTTTTCACACAGCACAAACAAGTGTTGGCAAAGTGACCACTTTCCAGCATTAGTACTGTGATCTCCGAAAAGAAGTAGAGGTCTGGAGTCTAACCAGAACTGTACTGTCCATCCTGCAAATCTGGCTCACTGCAAAGTCTTCCATGCTCCATGAAACAGCATCCACAGTGGACCTATTTGTGAGCATAATGGCAATACCCCTGGGATCCTGCCCTCCAGAAAACGTAGTTAGGAAAGAAGTGAATCAGAATAAATAAATTTTGAGTGATTTCTTTTTTTTTTTGCCCTTTTTTATTTTATATATAAATTTTTCATGTTATTCTTTATTTTGTACATTTTTTCATGTCAGTTGTAAACCCTGTGGACTTCCCACCACCACTTTACCTATGTGCCATTACCATAGTCCTGTGTACTATTCCTGTCTCAGCTTTGATTCTATTCCCCTCTCCCCTGTAGAGTGTCTGTGTGCTTCTGGTTTATAGTTGTTAGTTGATATTCTTTTTTTACTTTATTACAATTTATTTATATATATATATGTCTCTTTATTACAATTACTTTCCTTTACAATTACTTTATTACAATTACTATATATATATATTTACTTAATTTACTATATACATTTATTTATTTCACAATCAAAATTACTATATATGTGTGTATATATGCATATATAGTAATATAATGAAGTAATATAATAAAGTAATATATATATACATATATATATATTCCTGATATATATAATAAAGTAATATATATATATATTCCTGATCCCTTAAACTCCTGCTATGAATTAAACTATCTGGTATTTTTATTTTTATTTCTGGCTTATTTCACTAAGCATGGTCTTTTCCAGTTCCATCCATGTTGCCACAAATGGCTTAAGTTTATCTTTTTTGATTGCTGAATAATATTCCATTGTGTATATGTACCACATCTTCTTGATTTAGTCATCTATTTTTGGGCATTTGAGTTGATTCCACATCTTCTCTATTGTAAATAAAGCAGCAATAAACATAGGAATGCAGGTGTCCTTTTGAGTTTTTGCTTGTGTGCCTTTTATAGATACCTAGGAGTGGAGTTGCTGGATCATATGGAAGCTCCATTTTTAACAGTTTGAGAAACATCCACCCAGCTTTCCATACTGGTTGCACTAGTTTGAATTCCCACCAGCAGTGCAGGGGAGTTACTTTTTCTCCACACCCTTGCCAACATTTATTGTTGCTTTTTTTTTTTAATATGTTCCACTCTCAATTGTGTGAGGTGATATCTCATTGTGGTTTTGATTTGCATAATTTTGAGTGATTTCTTAAGGCAACCTGATTTACTTATTAGTTGCTAAATAATGTGGAAATTTGAATTAAATCATTAGCAGTTCTCCCTCTTTCAAAATCAGGCTATCCTGAGAAACGATTCTCTCTGTGAAGACCTATAAAGAATTATTATTGTTATCATGAAATATGTTTATCTTCTGTAAAAGGTGAATAAGTACAGTATGAAAGAAACATATAGGACAACACAAGAACATAGCAATTCTTCAATCCTTTTGCTTAATTAGGAAGAGTGTGACCCACTTTCAAATGCATATGTTTGAATTTAAAACCCATTTAGTCATATCAAGTCCATTCTAATTTTCTTGGACACAGCAATTTAAATGGGGTAGATGGTTTTAGTGTTTTTTTTTTTCTTGGCCTTCATTTCAAGTAGTGATTTCCCCCACTATGAATTGTCTCAGTGGCACCCTGCACTAAATTCTGTTGTTCTCCTCCTCATAATCTGAAGTGAGGTGGAGATCTGTAATAAATAAATCTCTCTTTTCACCATTCGAGGAGAGTCAAAGGAGGAACACAAGCTCCCTCTCTTTTGGAATTTTAAATCTTGAGAAGAGTGCCATAAGGACAGGGAAAAAAAATACATATGATTTTTCTTATGTATTTCAGCAATGACACATGAATGAGACTTTAAGCTCTTCCTGCCTCAAAATAACCTGGATATACTTGGTGTCTGTACTCTCCAAACTTTTTTTTTCAGCCTACTCTTCAAGCTTATGGGTTTTCTTTGTTCTAAAGTTAGTTTCTGTGACTTGTAATTAGCTATCTTGATATATATAGAGAGAGTCGTGCAAAAAGTGAGGTACAAGTATAAACTATTTTGGCTTGTGTTTGTGTGCCTCAAATATATTAAGCCTTCCTTCTCTTGTGCCCACTATTTCCAAGGTCTGATAAAGGAATTAGGAAGGGGCCTCATGATGAGTTCGTGAGGGCGAAGTCCTCATAAATTGAACAAGTGCTTATATAAGAGGCCCAAATGAGCTGCCAGGCCTTTTCATCTTTGGGGATTTAGAAGTCAGCAGTATGCAGTCTGCAAGAGGTCCTCACCAGAACCCCATGACACTTGCACCCTGAAATTGAACTCTCAGCTTCCTACTGTGAAAAATAAATATGAATTGTTTTTAAACCACCAAGTCTTTGGAATTTTATTATAGCAGTCTCAAACAGACTAAGAAAGATCCCATCAGAAATATGTGGGGTGTTTGAAATTGATTAAATTGCTGAGTTAGAATTAAGAACTGGAAAATCCCATTAATATTCTTGTAATGAATCTATAAGTTCACTGCACCAGGTTAAGTGGCAAAACTATTAATTAAGTGCTTACCTGCTGTGGTCACTTAGAAACATTTGCCAATTAAGATCAAGACTCTGGGCAACTAGGTAATAGTTGTTCTGAAACAATGTATATTACATAAAGAATTTCTCTTTTATTGTTCTCACAGCACTTACCAGTAACTGAAATTTTCTTTTAAATTATTAGAATTGTTATTACTGACTTTTCCCCATCCAAATATAAACTTCGTGAGGGCAGACACTTGGCTTATTTTGTTCATGGCTATTCTCTGTAGAGTTCCTGGTGTGTGGTTGATATGAAAAAATATATAAGGAAGGAATAAATTAATTGCAGAACACTGAAATGTTATGTGTGGTCCCGACAGTGTGCTCATCATTAAGTCAGGGTTTCTCAGCTAGAAACTGTCCCTTTTAGACTTGGATCTAGGACTCTGCAAATCACATTTGTTTTTTGTCAGCTGAATCACTGTTAGTTCTTCCAATGGGGGGGACGAGTGGGCACTAGAAAGCTGGAAATGGAAAAAGAAACACATTTCTTTTCCATTCACATCACCACCCCACAGCAGTGATGTTCTGAGTAGCAGCAATGTGAGCTAGTTTGCAGATTTCCTATACTCTATGACCTTCCCAGCATTTCTCTCATAAATGCCATCACCATTTGAGAAAGGTCCCTTCCTCAGAGGCCAGAGTTTTAGCATCACAGGAGGATGGGGAAGAAGGGATAAATGTGCAGTTCTTGCTGTGTGAGATTTCAATATGCAGGTATCTTAGATAAATAGCAGAACTGGAGTCTGAGGAACAGACAGAGGATGGAAGCCAACATGATGCCGCCTAGGCCTGAGACACCATCCTCTCATTGAGCCAATCCCCATGCCATTCCTTATATAAAAAAATCACTAAAATAAGCACTGTAGAGCAGATGTTTTTTTTTTGTTTGTTTGTTTGTTTGTTTGTTTGAAATTTAATCAATTTCAAATTTGGAATGGTGGAGAGAATGCATCTACTTTAACACTAAATTAACAGAGCTTGCAAGAGGGGTTGGAATTTGATCACCTAGATTTTTCAGCTAGTCTTCTTTCCTCCTCATACACAAAAAGGTTCTCCTCTTACTTCTCCACTTTATTCTTTTCTCCTCTTACTTCTCCACTTTATTCTTCACTGGCCCCTTTTCCTATCTTATGCCCAGTAGTTCCAAACAAATCCAGTATGGGGGTTTAAGTCAGATAAACAGTATTATCAAATGGTTCTCAGTATTGAGGCTGATAATCATAAGGGGAATACGAGTAGATTTTCCATCACCACACAAGTTTAATCTGCCCTAATTTTGGAAGGAGAGGACCCTAGAAAAAAAAATTAAAGATTTATTTATTTTTGCATACAAAACTGGGGTACAGGCCAGAGATGCAGGTGTGGTAAGAGGATTCACCAGAGACAAAGCGGGAGTGGAACAGGCAGACTGACAAACTACACAGCTTAGAGGAGCAGCAGGGGAGATGGAAGTTCTTCCATGGCACGTGGTTCACCTGGGGCCAGGGAAGGAACTTGCACTGAAACAGCTGTAGCTAGCATGCTTTGCTGCACCCTAATCCATTGCACAACCAGGGAGGGCCCTATTTTTAAAAATATATATAAATAGATGTTATTTTAGCTTCTTTTTATTTTAAAAAGGATTACTTTCTTCTTTTTTCTTTTCTCCATCACCATCTCTTGTGAATTGTTCATCTTTTTTTTTTTTTCCTTCCTTCTTCTCTTAACTTCAGAAACCTCATTTTATTGATGACCAATAGTAAATAAGTATTTTGTCATGCCATCTGCTAGGTAAATGTCTAACACTTATCCTTGTCATTTTGATGTACTTCACATAATTCCCTTGAACATCTTCCACTTTGCTGGACTGTGCAACATTTCCTCTTTCCTATTGCTAAAAAGTATTCCATAGAGTCCACAATGTGGAAATACCACATCTTACTGAGCTGATTTTCTAGTGATGGGCATTAATGTGCTTCATTAGACCTTGTTATTGTAAAAAACACTGAAATAAACATGGTAGAGCAGTTTTGAGACTTGTTGGTTACATATTCTTCAGATAAATACCAGAGTAGGGCTGGTGAGTCAGACTGTACTTCCTTTGTAGTTTTTAAAGATAAATCCAGATTGTTTTCTAAAATGGCGACACCAATTTATGTCTCCAACGTGTAAAGGAGATTTTCCTTCTTCACAACACAGCCAGAACTTGTTACTGATTTTCTTTTTTCCTAATAATGTACCTTTCTAAGAGAAGGATGTCATAAAGAAAATCTGCAGTCTTATGGACTCCACCCCCTACTCCAGCTTTCTGGACCCTACCCCCTACTCCAGTGATTGGAAACTACAACTCCCAGTGGTACCAGGGAGAGAACTGCAAGGACCCAAGGGCAGAGCTAGCAGGAATTCTGGGACATTTGGGGGATAAATAGGGTGCAATTGCATCTCTTGCTCTTTCGCTCAGGAAGCAGCTCTCCTGACTGTGTTACTCTGTGTGTTCAGTCAACCAAGCCGGTAAGGTATTCCAGTTACTTTGTATCCCGCTCTCTTTCCCTGGGTTGTTTCCTATTCCTTTCCCCTTTTGTAAATAAACCCGTATTGACACTTTTGTGTGTACCTGCAGTATAACTGAATTGTGAGTGCGCAGGTGAGGCCCCACAGACAGGCGGCCCAATCCACTCTGGGCTATCCTGTAACAAAAAGTGTGAGATGATATCCTGTGTGGTCCTAAGATGCATCTCCCTTTTTAAAAGCAACCATGAACATTTTTCCATGCATTTTCTATGATGAACTGTTTGTTCAGATCTACTATCTTCTTTGTCTTAATGACGCTTCAAGTCTTGTCCAACTTGGATCTTCCTCTGAAAACGCAACAAATGGAAATGTAAAACATGTAACAGTAGACTCAACTGAACCATGCACAGGATTTAGGATTATTTGCCCAGTTCAGATCTGTGCCAGGAGTCCCTGGTAGCCCAAGTTGGTATTTCATAACTATTGCCCCAGTGTGCATCTCAGACTCAGAATTTTCATGAATATTTTTTCATTTTTAATTAAGTATGGAGCCTATTTTTTTTTAATTGCAGTAAGCTAAATCTGGAAATGTTTAGTACATCTGCTTACCAAGGAGTATGAGGATCAGGCAATGAAGTAAATGGATATTTTACTTTAGCTGGTGGTTAACTCTGTCAGGTAACCCCAAATGACTGGCATATCTTCAGGCAGGACTTTTCAGAGTTGACATGACTAACAACTTCCCTTTCAAAGACAGCATGAGGGCTTCTCTCATAAAACAATAAGCTTGCTTACAAGAAGCTACGAACATCTAATTACTTCAAGAGAGAGTTGAAGTAACAGGCAATGGTGCAGCTACTGCCAACCCCATCACTGGTGCACTGGTCACTACCGCAACCCCTGTGGGCACCCGCAGATGACCGGAACCACTCGGGTTGACCTGAGTGAGGAGAATAATACGCACGATTTTTTGTTAGGAACACGATGCTGAATACAAATGGAATAAAATTGAGAGGTTCTCTGATGCTGCAGCATCTAAAATTTTGCAAAATAATAAGATCAAAAATCACAAAGCATGAATTATAGACAAAGACAACATTGCTGAGTTTTACCTCATAAAATAATAATAAGATGGTGCTCTGAATTTGGGTGATAGTAGAGTAGATTTGATAATATTTGGGCAGAATACATACACATTAAATTGATAAAATCCTGACAATTATTACTCTGCTTAATTTAAAATTCATATAATCAATATACACATTTTATACTATATTTAGATGAATTGCTTAAAATTTTACAAATAACAATATTTGAAAATTGCTTCTGAAAAGAACTGTAAGGCCAACAATATAATAAAATGAATTTATTAAAAGTACTCAAAAAATTAAGTAAGTTTAATTTTTTGGTGTTCCTTTTATCAGTGAGAAGCATCCTGGTTTGTATTTGGCTTGATTTGTTCTTAAAGATATATTTATTTATGCCTACAAAAACTGGGGTATAAGACAGAGGTGCAGAGGGGTGAGAGGATTCACCAGAGACAGAGTGGGGAGCAGAACAAGCAGACCTAGTGAAATACAGTGCTGAGGGGAGCAACGGGAGAGACAGAAAAGGTCCCCTGTACCATGTGGGTCAGCTGAATTCGTGCCACAGTGGCTTCAGATAGATTGATAGCATGTTTTTTTTTATGCTTGCACCACCAGGGAGGCCCCCTGGTTTGTATTTTGATAATAACTGGACCTGCTGAGAAATAGGCAGGAGACCCTTCAGGAGACTCCTAGCTTATACAATAATTTTTTTCCTGTAGGAAGGACAAAGTTTAGGTTCCAGAAATCCTTCCCCTGATTAAAATTTTACATCAAAAGATGCTGTATTCTTTGCAGAGTCATAAGACTCTGTGCTACTATTCAGACAGAAGATGCAACATTGTTGATCCCTAGAGTACCCCCAGTTTCACTCTCTAGTTTCTTCAGTGCAAACAAAGAATTGATCCTAGAGAAGAGCAGGTGCTTACTTAAGTTTAACCAGGTGTGGTGATTCCAGCAGCAGATGCCATTCCAGGTGCAGCCTCGCTGCTGGAGTAAATCATCACAGCTCTGGGCATATGGTATGCAACTGTTAGCCTAGTGAATATTGTATTTCGTCCATCATAGTTAAAGAAATCAACATACCTCAAAGTAATCTGCTGCACTTTGTGCCACCGCATTTATTATATATTTGCCTGAAAAATATTGTCAGTGTTCACTTGTATTATAAATTAAGAAAAACATCTATCAAAAGGGATTTCTTAGTATATCTGTAACATTAGATGCAACTATGATTTATTTGACAGCCTAAATCCTAATATCTCTCCATAGTACAACTAATTTGAATCTGTTAACATTTAACATGTTTAACATGCTTTCTGCTACTTTTAGTTAAATTGATTTCTGGATGTTAGTTGACCAAAGCCCCTCTGCATAAAATTACCTATTGTCACTCAAGTTACTATATCGTCCAAGTCTTTGTCTTAATATTTATTTGTCTATTTTTTAACAAGACAGAATTGTGACAAGCATTTGTTTCATGACTTTAATTAGATTCAATACAAAAGTAGGAACAGCTGACTCAGATTTTATCCTGAGTTTGATTTATGCTTTCATGAAATCATAGTGTGCTAGATAAAAACTGGTGTCCCAACTCAACAGGACTTACAGTGGCATTTTGTCTTTTCAAGTGGCATCATTTAACCAAGAAAAAGGAAGGCAGTCTTCCAAAGCCGAGTAGCTGCCAGTAACCCCAATTGCACTTATGAGGGGCAGCTTCCTGCTAAGTATTTGCTGATAAACTTGGAACTGCTACACAGCACACATCAATTCAAATTTAGCTGCTTCAAAGAGAAGAACATTTTTAAACAATACTGTTCAGAGAGGAAGGGAGATCAGAGAAGATGGTGATGGGGAGGAGAAAAATAAGAAAATAAAAGGACAGAAATTCCAGAAGATGAGTGGGACAAATTGTTTTTTCTTCTACTAAGGCAGTTTTAGAATTTTTATTTCAGCATTCTGTTGTACCAATACAACCACAGTCTTCAGACAACATCAGAATGAGTAGTTAGTAATATAATAAGAAACTCTAAAAATTGAATTTTTCCAAACTTTGTGTTTGCATGAAGATATTAATAATAAATACTAATTGTCCCATGAAACTATCATCATTCATTAAATACTGACAATATTCTAGGTCAGGAGTGGCAAATACTTAGCTTTAAATGAGATCTTTGGATCTCATTAATAGATCATGATATGCTTAACTGAATCCAGATGAGGTATCAAATATCCCTGTTTAACGAACATAATACATTCTTAAGACTACATGCTGGGTACGTAGCAAACAATAAATACTTAAATGATCTTTCTTTTCTAGATAAAATATTGAGTGCAGAATGGTACATCTTTTTTTTTTTTTTTAATCTATACCATTGTCCTCCTACAATCTGTAGTGAATTTATCACTAATTCATAGAGGGAATAACAAGTAAGGGAAGAGGATTTTTCAAAAGACTAATGTGGACACTCACAATGTTGAGTTAATTTCTGCTTTTTAGAAATCAAGTCAAGTTATGATAAATACTCCCATTTTTACCTCAGCATATGACTCCTACATACAGGAAACTAACCATTTTTATTTCTCACCTCATTCGTTACAAATTAAAAAAAAAAGGTTTTTAGATTCTTTGAATTTCTATAACAATCTATAACAAGTGCTTGGGTATTTCAAATCATAATTCTATATGTATTTATAAGTTTTTCCAGAGTTTCCTTCCACTGCAGAAGATGACCTCTGTCATGGTACCTGTTGTTTCTGGCATTTCTTAAAGGACTGAGATCTTTGAAACAGCAAAATATTCTAATCATGTACTTAATGAATCCAGACTTGGGATAACTTGACATTCCAGACACTGATAACACCAAGGTGAAATGAGTAATAACAACAATCTAGTTTTTCTTTCTAGGCTAGTCCAGGGAATGAAAATCCTATGCAAAATATAAAGCATGGTTTTGTTGAACACATATCCACATGCACATTATACATATAAACCTGCTTGACTTACTAAAGGAAACTAATCTTTCTGATTTTTGTTGTTCAGTGAACATGTTTAATGACTTATAGATCATCAGAAGATACTGTGATTAAATGTGATAGAAACCTTACAGCTGTTTGTCAAAGGCCAGGTTTCAGAAACATAAGAATATTTCTGACGATCCCGATATTTCTACTGCACTAAAGAGTTATTCTTGAGCAGATTTCTTCATATTCACAGGAGATCCAACAGTACATGCATGATGGTGTCCTGAATGATTTTTACTCACCAAAAAAGCATATTTTAAACATTACTTATAATTATTGCATTAAAAAAAAAAAACTTGACAAGTTTACCAACCTTATTCAAAATACCAGGTGTTTAATGTACAATTTGATTCCTTCCATCAACTGTGAATACAAAGGAAAAATGAACTTTATCTGTACATCTTTGGGAATACTTAATCTACAACCCAACTGTGTTTTTGTATTATGTATAGATTTTCATGTAGTTGGAATTTTGCAAATGTGAGCTACCCTGAAGAATATAAAGAGAATTGATATAAACTGATAGCAAAATGTAGTGAAAACATACCCTTATCCTGTTTCTCACTTTTAAGTATTTTAATTAAATGTCAGCAATATTTATTGATTCATTATAGTAACTACAATGTATTTTCTTTTTTCCACACAATAATAACAAAATACAGGATTAACACTGAAATATAGAATTGCCCACTTATAAAAGAGAATAATATTAATTGACTCACTTCATATCATAAGTTCTCCAGTAACCCATGGTCTGCTGGATAGTCAGAAATGTGAAACCTATGGCTGGTATTGATTTCTTCACATAAAATACTACAATAACAGCACTGCACTTAGATTCTATTTTTCCTCCATCCACTTTTCCTACCTTTTCCTAATCTACTCTTCCTCCATATGCATTCCTTGGCACTTAGCTAAGAGCTAAAAGGCAGAGACAAAAAAATGCTATTATGTAATTCCTACCATATTCCAATCACTGAGTTATTTAAACATTATTTCATTTAATCTTCTCAATCATCGTCAGTCAGAGACAAACTCCAGAGTCTACTTATTATCTTGAGTCCCACTAAGTAGCAGACACTGGACTAAAACCCTTTCTACTTCTCCAAGAAAAGAGTTGTTTAGAAGCAGTGTCAATAACTGGTATATAAGGTTTAGTATGGGGCTTATTGCCTTTACCATGAAGTCATAATGTAATCAAAGTCATATTTAAGGATGCTTATGTTCCAAAAGCTCATTGTCCAGGCCATTGGTTAGAAAATTAGAAAATAAAATAAGGTTATGCCTACCATGCCAAAAATAAATACCAAGTAGGTCAGTTTATTAAACTTTTACAATGTCATGGAAGAAGGGTCAGCAATGTCTTTTTGGCCCTCTCCGCGGCATTGTCCCATTGTCTGAAATGGTACAGTTGTGTGCTTTACCCACTACTAGTCTTCATAGAAAAGTGCTTTTGGAATTTCTCTTATTTTTTAGGCTTTAATTTTACGCAGTGAATAAACATGTTAAGGTCATTGAATAACAGGTAAAGACATCGATATGTAGTAATTTTTATAAATATTTGAACATGGTAAATGTGATGGAAATCCTTAGGCTTTGCATTTTATTATAACTAAGGTTAACCTTGTGTATTGCTTTATTCTCCCACTCTGCTTCTGGAGCTTGAAATCTTTCTTAGTCACTGCTGCACATTCTGTAACACTGCTCTTTGTCTGCACTCCCACAATGCATTCTTGCTTTTTCTCCTCCTTTCCAAAACACTCACGAAACAACTGATTCCTTGTAGTATATGTGTTGCTTCAAAGCCAAATTTAGTACTATTGTATGAATGCCCACAAAGCATGGGAAGGCTGGCAATCCAAACATGATGGCCGTATTCTTCATTTCATTTGAGGCTTTTAGAACCTAATACACAGAAGTTATTTTTCTTTCTGAGAAGTGTAAGAAATGTATGTGAGGATCAATCCATTTGAAGTCACATAACAAAGATTAGATTTCCATTCCCTCATATAGCAACTGAGTGACTTTATTCTTTATTCTCTTTTGTGAAGTTGAGAAAGTGATAAATATTTCCCAGGATGGTAGTAATGACCACAGAAATGTTTTCAGGTATATAAATATTGTGGGTGCTAATAAATGACAACTCCATTTCACTTAAAAAAAAAAAAGATTTACTTATTGATGCATACAGAACTAGGGTACAAACCAGAAGAGCAGAGACGTTGAGAGGATTCACCAGAGACAGGACAGGGAACAGAGTGGGCAGATTGATGAGATACACTGCTGAGGGGAGCAGCAGGCAAGGTAGGAGAGGTCTGCTGTGCCATGTGGATCACCTCTGGGGCAGGGATGGAATTCGCACTGAAGCAGCCACCACTAGCACTGAGGCGGCCATGGCTTGGCTTGGCTTGGCTTTGCAGTGCAGTGCTCCAAACTGCTGCGCCACCAGGGAGGATCTGCCCTTACTCTTTTTTTTTAAGATTTATTTATTTATACATACAGGACTGGGGTACAGGCTAGAGGTGATGGGATGGGAGGGTTCACCAGAGACAAAGTGGGGAGCAGAACAGGCAGATGTACTGCAATACACTGCTGAGGGGAGAAGCAGGAGGGTCAGGAGGGGTCTGCCAAACCATGTGGGTCACCTCTAGGGCCAGAGACCGAACTATGTTGTGTTGCAGTGGCTGCAATAGCTTCATAGTGCTGTGCTTTAACCCGCAGTGCCACCAGGAAGGGTTCCCTTACTCCATTTTTAACTTGACTAAATCTTTCTCGTGTTTCAAGTTGCAGCCTCAGGCTCATCTCCAATATGCTTTCAAACAGCCAGGTGTAAAGTACTGCTTTTCAGAACTATCATTCTACTCAGGACATGTCTTTTGTGTGACATGTCAAGTATTACGTTATATATCCGCAAGGGCCTAGATCATCCATTATTCAGATAACACTCCAAAAGCATAGCAAAGGCATCCATTTTCTAAAACAAACAAACAGAAATCAATGGCCTACAGTGAAACACTGTTTGCTAATTCTGGTTTCTGATTTGGAATGCAGTCTTTTTAGGTTGGTTCTGATATGGTGAGAAATGATTCTCAAATAAATATAAACCCTCACTGTCACCTTTTCTCCAATTCTTTTTAGTCTACCAGGACCACCTATATTCTTCCAAAAAGAAGTAAAATTGTTACAAAGGAATGAGAGGAAGGGAAACAAAAAAAGAAAGAAAGGAAGAAAGGATCCATGTTTCATTTTTTAGATTCCAAACTAGACTTTCAGGAATCAACAAAATATCCAATAAAGAAGAACAGAGTTAGAACCGCACTGAGAAAATATAGGAGATAGAGGAAAAATAACCAAAGCAGATGAAGGGACATCACAGAAGAAGAAAAAAGTCAGAGCTCAGACTATCCTGAACAAATACAAGATGGCAAAGGGGATCCAGACTGCAGGACTGAGTAGGGTCACTGCTCACCGTGAGGGTCGGGGACAACGTCACAGTTGACTGATCCCAAGCTAGGATGAGCACCTCCTTGTGAGATTGTGTGACTGAATTGATGTGTGTGACACTTCCACTCACTACTGTCTACCTCTCTGCCCCCACCCTTCTCAGGCATTCATAAACTCTACTTTTACAAACAGAAAGGAAGAATCTTGGACACCCAGAACAAGAGAGTCAACACAGAAATGAAAAGTTGACCACCAGATTGGTTGACCACCATGTTGGTTTAGGAGTTTAACTTACAGTTTGGGGAGAGCCTGATGGTCCTTCTAAAATCACCTACATGGGAAGATATTATAGTGATACTAACAGGGGCGGTAACAAGACATTTGAATTCTAGTTAAGAAAAAAGTCTTAGAGAATTTTAACATCGCTTCTTAAATTTATATCAAGCTTCAAACATATTCAAAGGTAAAGTAGATGATATAATATATTCCCATGTGACCAGGACCACCCAGATTTAACAATTGTCTATTTATGGGAAATGACATTTTATTCAATTTCTATTGACTCCCTTAACCAAGATTATTGGAACAAAATGCCAAACAACAAATAATATCGTTTGTAACTGTTACACTACATATCTTTTTAAAAAGGTTCTTTTCATTAAACATGATTATAATATTTTAACCTCACTTAAAATTTTCACATTAATATACCTCCCACCCTCTCTAAGTACAGAGATAGATGTTTATGTACTCCTATTTATCTATCCAGCTATCTATTGTTGAAAGAATGGTAGGTGTTAAAAGTGAGCTTGCAGTTATTGTTAGTGTTTTATGTCACTTATTTTAAAGTATAGACTTTATTTTTGGACCCGCTTTGGGAATTCATTCATGTTGTCTCCTTACTCTCTCCACCCACTATCAATACTTCATTAATATTTATTGCTCTGGGTAGATGATACGGACATTTTACTGAATGTATATCCCTTTAACACATCCATATGTGTACATTCATATTTTTGGTTCATTACAAATTTCTTACCTCTTTAAAACTAAGCTGAAAGCAATTAGCAAATTTAGAAATTGTGCAATACTCCAATCCTACTGTGATGATGTTCAGTGCTGTTTCTGAACACATATATTTCACTTGCTCTAAAAGTCCCTAAATTCCTATTAGCCTTAAACATCCAGTCAGCATTGAAATTTTCTCAATCATCTTTTAACACTTAATGTATTATAATTGAAATATTGTTATGTTATAGATTATTTTATTATTCTCAATATCCAGAGTTCCTCTATTTAACTCAACCACTAAATTATAATTTATCTCTTTAAAGATACTTACATAAAGTTGTTGTATGGAGTTTCACTTTTGCAGAATGGTCATCTATGTGTCATTTGTCATGTTATTATATTTCCTGTACATGTGTAGTTAGATATTAGGGATTGTTTGGCAAGCTGATTTATATCCAACTTTCTGGTTAATCTATTGACTATTTTATACGTCTATCCTGAGCACACAATATCTGGCTGTTTCTCTCTCTTTTTTTTTTTTTCCACAATGTCAATAGTTACTACCTACCATTGCCTTGATGCACTATTTTATTAGAAGTGTAAAATGATGATATTCTATTTTAAATTTTCGCTAACTGGCTGTAATATTTTCAAATAATTTTTTTTTTCAATAACTATGGCTACACCAAGTGGTAGTCCTTAGAGTAAAGGAGTAGAAGAAACCATTCCTATATTTACTCGTCAGCATTCAAATTAAGCAACATGGTAGTTTTGTTTGCTTTTATTTGCAGGTGATGAGAAGAAAGGGATGCAACCATGAGCTCAATGATTTAAACTCAATCTGTTGTCATTATTATTGTTGTTTTGCTCAAGTTATGCCATTACTGGTAGATAAGTGCTACTTCAGAATGGCTCAGAGAAGTCCTTTTGTCAGGCCTTCAAGAGTCTTGATCATTTTTCTGGCTTGCTTTCTGATGTGACAGGATGTTTCAAGTTAACCCTGTATATCTTCTGCACCATTCCTGGAAATCAGCCAGACAGTTCTGGTGTCTTTAAGGAAGAAATTATGTCTAGAGGTATGCTATTATTCCTCAAGAAATACAGAACTGAGCACCCAGTAATTCTTTAATAAATGTATATTTATTTACTTCTTGATTAAAATCACCCTGAACCCAAGATGTATTGATTTTTTTAATAAGAGCTCATTTTTAAAGAAATTGGCCTCTTGTGTGGTACTTTTGTGCACATTTGAATTTTCACTAAGACTGAAAACAACATTAAGTTCTATAAAATTGGCTGGACCCAATTCTGCTCATTGTAAAATAAATAGATTTCCTGTTACTTAAAATCAGCCACTTTAACTCCACTAAAATAAAGCCCCAGAACTTATTTTACAATCTAATTTACAATAGAAAGTCTAGACTGCTCTGATTAAGGATTTTATTTTTGTGGGGCCTCCCTGGTGGCACAGTGGTTAAGAAGGCAGCACTGCAAGCTAGCCACAGCAGCTGCTTGAGTGCGAGTTGGATCCCTACTCTCAGAGGTGATCCCAGGGCGCAGCACACCTCTCCTGACTCTCCAGCTGCTCCCCTCAGCAGTGACCTTAGTCGATCTGTGTGTTCTGCTCCCCACTCTGTCTCTAGTGAATCCTCTCACCGTCTCTGCACGCCTGGCTCGTACTCCAGTTCTGTATGCATGAACAAATAAATCTTAAAAAAAAAAAAAAGATTTTATTTTTTAACTTAACATTATCTTTCTGCAATCTGTGATACACCCCTTAAATACAAAGTAGGAGGGATCTAGGCAGCATCTCATACAAGCCTTCATGTCTTTGTTTCCTGAAAGAAGCATCCATTTCTTAAGATAAATTATTACATAGGGAGACCTGATTTATAACCAGACAGAAATAAGGCTGCTCTGGAGAAAGAAGAAACCTTTTAAAGCCCAGTTTTCTGTGGCAGCCCTGGCGATGTGCCACTGTAAAATTTAGGGCTCCAGAAACCATGACTTGAATATCGTTGATCTTAGGCTACACTCGTATTTTATGGTGAGAAGCCTGGGTTATAATATGTTTAAGTGGCAAGTGCTGGAGTATTATATTTTGGATTAGTGATATTTAGCACTACCTCCTAGATTTTTGTATTGCTAGCCCAGTTATAGGGCCACCTTTACTAATGCACCTCAAAAGCATCCTAAATTCAAATTAAATATGTAGATATTTCTTCACTAAAGGGATTTTAGAGTTGCTATATAATCAATTTACAAAGGTGAAAATATAGGAAAGATCTACAGAACATCACCAACTCTTTTTTTGGGGGGGCTCCCTGAAAGTCATAAAATATCAAATTGCCTCATTTTTAATGAGGAGTTAAGACTATATACATTGACATTAAAGAGTGATTAATCAACCAGATGATCATAGCACAATTTAAGCAATTAATTATTATATTTACAGTCATCATAGGGATTTATACCACATATTGTCTGCAAAAGTGGTTTATAACTGACTTTTTGAATACATACTAAAATACTCCCAGATTTTGTAAGAACTTGTGACATCACTCTATAAATCATATAACATACATGAGTGACTTTGGTTAAGCAGTAAGTTAAGGAATCTATTTGTCTCAAATCTGATCTTTACCCTTTTCATAGTGTTATCATAGTTTACATATCAATGAAAGAAGAAACTTTTAAACATTTTTTTTTAAATTTATGGCTTCATCTCACAATATCACTTTTTGAAATAATTAGGAAGTAATTATTTCCCACAAGTAATTCTTTACTTTCCTCTCTCTTGAATATACTGCCACTCTTCAAATACTTATTAAGCAGTTTTGTAGAAATCTAAACTGTTAATGAGGCTATTCACTTACTTAGAATGACAAATATAAAGTTAGGGTTTTAAATATTAAACCTACAAATATAAAAATGCTGTTGAAATTTTTCTTCATAATGTTCATATTATCTATGTATATACCCCAAAATGTCATGATTCTCTCCAGGGGTCTGAGAGTTTAAGATAAACTCTGATATGACCTAGGCAACGAATGCTTGTCCCACATAAAACATCAGAACTAATTTTTACTGGACATCTTGGCATAGCTCTTTTATGCCCCTAAATGGCTTTTCTTATTAAGTTCCCTTAATAAGAACTGTCACCCAATAAATTTTCCTCAGGGCATGGGGAAAAATTTTGTGTCTTGGCAGACGATAAAGAAGGGGAAAACGATCAGTAGGAGAAAACTTAATACTTAGATATAAAAATCATTATATCTATTATTTTAAAACATGTTATAAAGGGTATCTCAGAGTATAGTCTGTTGTAACATAGTTGACTTTAAAATATTATGGCCTTGATTACTTTTGCGTGAAGCCAACAATTCACCAAAACTATATCATAAGGCATTTATCTCTGAGGTACATACCAAATAAAAGTTTATACTCTATTTCTAATTTGCTTTATGTATTTATCTCAAACTACCAATAAGGAAACTTACATTTACCTAATTGTTCATGCACACAGAGTTGTAGATGATACAATGACAAATCTAGAGTTGTAGATAGCAACAACAAATCTCTTCTGACTTTTGACTTCAGAAAGACAGAACAGAATGCTTTTCCCATTCCTTCCTAAGTAAGACTTTAAAAAGCACTTTGCTTGCTTGCAAGTACATGTAAAACAAACTTAAGCATACTCTGAAAGGTAGTGAGGAAAATAGTTTGTAATCCAAGGAAAGGATTAAGGGACCAAGAGTTTTCTATTTCATACATCTCAAACTGAGAGTTGCAGATACTGACAATCTGAACACTAACAGGTGCAAACAACAAACTTTAATAAAATCACACTCTCTCTAGTCAAAAGGCCAGAAAAGAGGAGTCTAAGAAGAAGAAGATAGGAAAATACAATTGTACTCTACAAAAATGCCACAGGGAAAATATTATGAACAACAACAAAGGCTACATGGGGAACCTAGACTTCTACCTCTGCCAGGCCACACCCGGTTGCTAATCCTTCCACTCAAGGTAATGTCAGGAGAGAGCAAATAGCTCTCTGGTTCCATCTGGGATCATGGACCTGGACATGGAAAGAACTGAGTCACAGAGACTTGAATGAGACTTCCGTGTGGATCTTTATGTTTCCAGAGTTTATATCCCCATCTTCTCAGCATTAGACAACACAGAAAGCATCTAAACACAACATAAAATTAACATTTCACCATAGACCTTATTTTGACATTTTGCTAACTATCTGTGAAAACTGCATGTGGCATTAAATCATGCACACTGTGTTGGTAATTAAGACAGTTATACATTATCAAATTAAGGTAAGGTAAAGGTAAGGATCAAAGTTATACATTGTATGATTTTTCAAGCAGCATTAACCACCTCTGCCCACACCAGGAAGGACATACCTTGTGTCCAAAGGGTGGGTCTAGGGAGAACCAAAAGAGTTTTCTCAAGGTTCAGCCCAGGAGGTCTGGCTGATGGTCACTAACCTCAAGCCCTGTTTTGGGGGTCCTACTTGCATGTGTGATCAGTGCTCCAATCATCATGACCACGTCACATTCCCCAGGTTTACCTGGCTGTGACTCTGTTGTTTCTCCACATGGGACTTTAATTTCCCCATAAGTAATGAGACTACTGCCTCATCTCCAGTGTTATTGGATGGAAGTTATGGATTCCATACCACCCAGCTCTCACAAAGTAGGTCCCCCCACTTGTACATCAGGGTAGTGGCACAAGAGGAAGCCCAGGGCACTTGCATCATTACCACTGGCATTGAGGACGCCTTTCTCAGGGGGTCAGTGGTGATGATAGTGAGGAGCTCAACTCTCTTGTGGCATTGAGGATGAGGGGAATCTGCACTCTGCCTCTACTTGGTATTAATGGGGGAGTTTCCACCTTCTCCTGCTGGAGAAGTCAAAGAAAATCAACTAAAATAAAAGAAGATCCAGAATCTCACAAGACAATGAACTGAAGTAAATAATAAGAAAATATCTAATATTTGAGTTGTGGCTAGAAGAAGATCAGGAGAGACTTCACTCATAGAAAGTTAATTGAACAAAATTGAGGACTACTTCTAGCTAGAGGGCATAGCACATATTAAATGCAAAGATCGTGAAGCAAAAATAGTCTTGGTATGCTTAAGGAATTACTAAACAGAGTGAGCCAGAGGGAAAATAATGACAGTTGAGTTCAGAAACACATGATGAGATCGAGAAAGTGGAAGTAAAGTTAACTATGGCTGAAGAATTGAGGCTACTAGATTGGAAGGAAGATTGGGACAAAGATGGAAAGGAACAAAGTCTAAGGTAAGACCCTTGGGTGCTTGGATGGGGGGTGGGGTGCTAACATACACATCAGAGGAGGTGTGAATCTATTGCCTAAATCATACACAGTGTTGTAAACTAATGTCACCTCAATAAAGAGGAGGGAGATCAAAACATTTAAATAGATAGCACCTCATAATTCCTAGTAAAGTCTTTATCATGGTGAGATGAGAAGCTATTCTTTAAGCAGAAGAGTGGCATGATGTATTTTAAAGAATGTCCCTTACTGTTCCCCTGACACTTTGACTGATAGATAATAGGGATGGAAACCTGAAGGCACTTATGAAGCTAACACAAAATCTGGCATAAAATGATAGTGGTCTGTACCTGAGTGATATTAGTAAAAGAGAAATCATAGGATTCTAAGTACTTTTTTCACTGTGAAAGCTATTTAATTAGTGTTCATAGAGAGGGAGGAAGAAGAAAGGATTTCAAATAATGGGTACCCCATGAAAGGAATGGGCAGATCCCGTAACGCTGGGACAGGAGGTGAACAGAGACCTGGAATTCAAAATGTACCAGGTCAAGATAAGGAGTGCTGTAGTCTCTGTCAAGTCCCAATACCAAGAGCATCCCTCCAGGTGTCTCTCATCTGGATTCTAGCTTTTTGTTTGTTTGTTTTAGCATAAAGCCAACTGGATTTGCAGATGTCAGATGTTAAAAGAAAGAAAGAAGGCAAGTGTGATCCCAAAGCCTCTCTATGAATCAACTGGAAGAACAACAATGTTATTACTTACTGAGATAGGGAATTTCAAAAATAGGATAAGGGTGAAGAAAAAAAGGATATAAGTATTACAAAATAAATTTTAAAAAATCGTCACCCTATTCCATTTTTTTCAGCTCTCTCAACCTTTTTTCTCTCTCCCACTCCTCCAGGTCCTCCTCTCCTCTTCCTCCACTCCTCTGCTTACCTTTCCTCTCCTTCCTCACTTCCTTTCTTTCTTCACTTTCCTTTTCTACCTCCATACAACTAGTCTCCATTTTCAGACATCACTGACATCTGTGGTGAACAGTGACTGTGGAGTCTGGGGGAAGGGGTAGAGAGAGGCCAACATGTGGACATAATGGCATTATTGAGAAAAACCTTCTGGGACATTCCTCAATATCAGAAACATGAATTGAGACATCACTGGGAAGCTTTCAATCATCATATGGATTTTGTAACTCAGTCAGTTTTCTTGCTTTTATTTAACAGAGAGTAAGGATTTCAGAGACAATTATTGCATACTCTAGTTTTCCTTTTGGTTAGAATGCCAAGTTACCCAAATTATAAAGTCAACTAGGTAGGAGCTGTTTTCAAAAAGAAACAAAAGGGTTGCAATTCTCTTCTTCTTGATCTTTTTTCTCTTGTCCCACTCTTAATTATTAACAATGAACATTAATGTATTCTATTTTTAGTATGGATGTAATAACTAAAGGGCATTTTCTTAATATTCATTTTCTTATTTTTTATTTTCTGACTCTTTTTTGGAAACTGTTAATTTTCTATATTGTATTGCTACACTTACACAGCTCCTTATATTTTAAATGTAAAATAATAAAGAAAAAGTAAACATAGCTAAAAATAATGGGTCTCATGGAAACACAAAATGTGGAATCTTTTATTAAAAAAATGTAAGATGCAGAATATAAATCTTGTTTGGGCTGATTTGACCACCCAAGGTCAGAGCAATCCTGGCTCGCTTCCAAGCTGTCCACCCCTTGCTTTTGAGCCCTTTGGGTATCCAGTAGGTCAGGGCTCATGACTTCTAATGAGTAATGCACTGGTAGTCAAGCTGGGCTGATGGGATGGGAATAGCAAAAACCACGCCTCTCTAATTACATGTATTAGCCCTCCAGCATCGGGGTGCCTTCTAACATTTTAGGATGGGGGGGGCAACTGAATAATCACATAGAAAATACAAATCTGCAGGAGATGCTAAAGTTGTCCCAGATTCTAGCTGCCAGACGGTCTTTGTATTCCTCAGATGATAATATTGACAGCCTGCCTACCTCCTGTGGATGTCAAAGCCAAGGTCAAGGCCAAAGGACATGGACAAGCTGTCAACCTAGCACAAGAAAATAGGGAAACATATCATGAAAATGATAGAGAAGTTTCCATAATTGGATGGAAATGTTGCACAGAAACTACAGGTCATGGCATTAGTAGAAATTTAAGCGATTGCCTCCTTCTTAATACCCCCACAGGGAAGCCGAATACCCAGTATCTAGTGAAAGGTCAGCATCCTACGGACTGACTTCCTCTCACCTATTCTTCGCAATTGCTTCTCACTTTTGAACTTTGCAGCTTTTTTTTTTTTTTTTAGTTTTAGTTTTGTTTTGTTTTGCTTGTTTGTTTGTTTAAGATTGATTTATTTATGCATACAGAACTGAGGTGTAGGCCAGAGGTGCAGGGGTGGTGAGAAGATTCACCAGAGACAGAATGGCAGAGTGGGGAGCAAAACAGGCAGACTGATGAAGTACACTGCTGCTGAGGAGAGCAGCGGGAAGACAGGAGAGGTCTGCTGTGCCTTGGGTCACCTTCCTGGCCAGGGATTGAACCCAAAGCTGCTTGAGCTTCATAGTGCTGTGCTTTAACCCACTGTGTCACTAGGGAGGGCCCCAGTAGGCTTTTTATTTTAAGATCAGTTCTTAATTAATCTGGTTAGTAGTTAGGAATTAGACAAACTTATGACCTTAGTATTTGTAACTGATGAGTTATTTGCTAATAAACTAACAGACCAATGTTTTTAGATTTGCTTTGATCCCATAACTTACCTCTTTAGGAAAAGCTGTGTGAAAAATATAGCAACAGTTAATGGAGTGAATTTCTACCTCAAATTACAGTTAATATGGAAAAGTATAGAAACACAATTTTGAATAAAGAATTAATAGATTATGTGGATTAAATTGTATACCCAGATTTCAATCAATTTACGTAACACTAATGTTAGCTAATTGTTATTACATTCTTCTAGTGTGCCAGAGTCTATGCTAAGCACAGTTACAAAAATTATTTAATTCATGAAACAAGTTTTTCAAGTAGATATGTATGTTGTATGGCTTGGAGGAGTCACTCAACTAGTATATGAGAACTTTTGGCCTTGAAACAAAACTTGTCTGACTGGGAATCTTTACTCTTACATAAAGAAACACTGTAGTTTCTCTGTTTCTTCATAACTGAAAGTGTTAACACACAGTGAAGTCATAGTTTAAGAATATGGCAATAGACCAAGAGAGGCCAATTGGGTAAATCCTGCTTTGACTTCTAAGCTGTATTGCAACTTAATTGTGCAGAAGACTACTTTCAAAAATGCACCATAGTTATTTAAGAAAGTAATACTGGATACAAATGTTGATCCATGGAAGATAAAATATTGTCCCTGTCAATGCAATAAAAAAAAATAAGACTAACAACAACAACAAAAAAATGTATGCTAGCTCATATCCCCTTCAAGCATTAAAAAAAAAATATGCAGGCTTACTTGCAAATGAAAACAATAAAAGCATGCTGCTGTTGGGTCATAACTGTGAAAATACCAGTAATGTCAATGTTACCTGACTAATAACATGGAAGAGCAATTCTGAAATGATTTTAGATATGCATAGGATTGTGCAAATGTGTGAATGGTGTGGGGAATCATGGTTCTTGTAGAAAACAAGATGCACGGATATGAAATAAGGGAAACGAATAAAGAAAAGTAATCCCTCTGGGAATGAATTGGAATTCATGTTTCTAGGGAAACTCCTGATTTTTAAAATACATGTGCATGTGAATATGGAGTACATGCAGCTGGATATATAAATATAAATGGATATATAGCTGTGTGTGTGTGTGTGTGTGTGTGTGTGTAGGGGTATGTGTGTTTTCTGAACTATAGTCCCTGAAAGGAACTAGATAAGGACACCACAATAAAAAAAAAAAACATAATTATCAAAGATTGTATTTGTATTTTAAAATTATTCTCCACTAAAATAATCCTGAATTAGCTGGAGAAATGACTCTGGGGCTGAGCAGGAGAGAAATATGGGCCTGGAACATCTTGTTATAGCAGAAAGTGAGGAAGTGATCAAAAAATTATGTAGGCCTGTTACAAGGACACAGAAGCCAGCTTGAGTGGACTCCTGCTGGCAAAATCTGGGTCATTTTGAGCAGCAAATAATTAAGGATAATAATGAATTATAAACTTAGAAAAGTATAGGGAAACAGCTAGACAAATGGGAGGCTGGGGAGAACACTTTTACCTAACTGTAAAAAAACCCTGAGTACAGACTAAGCCATGATTTTGCAATCATAATAGTAAAGATTGGTACAGGTGCAAATTAAATCCAGAGGAAAAACTGGATGACATGTAGCACATTTGCATAATCTTAAAAATGTTTCACTATTGAGGTCCCTCCCTGGTGGTTCAGCGGGTTAAAGCA
>NW_004567108.1:52538676-52617735 GCF_000260355.1 Condylura cristata | reverse complement strand
ATCGAACTCAGGAGAGGTCTGCCACGCCATGTGGATCTCCTCCAGGGCAGGCGGGAATCGAACTCATGCGGAAGCGGCTTCAGCTTCTCAGTGCTGTGCTTTAACCCGCTGCGCCACCGGGGAAGGCCCGCATTTCTATAAATTTAAATAGAAGTGACTTTCATATCATGGCAACGGACAATTAGTGATATTACAACAATTTCTTGAGTGTTCTTTTATGTTTCTTTTGTCTGCTACATGTTTGTTTCAGCAATCAGTTGGAAATGGATCTCCATTTGCAGTGGTTAGAAATGTGTGTTAAAAGTTACTACTTTGTAGTTGCCCATATCTTTAGATACTGTCATCATGGTGCTTAAAATAAATGGCTATATTATAATAAATAAATAAATAAAGATTTTTAAAAAAATCCCTATCACAATCCCAGTGGAATTTTTCCATAGAAATAAAACAAAATCTCGGCCCTCCCTGGTGGCACAGCAGGTTAAAGCACAGCACTGAGAAGCTAACGCTCTTTCTGCGTTGGTTCGGTTCCCGCCTGCCCCGGAGGTGACCACATGGTGTGGCAGACCTCTCCTGACCCGCCCGCTGCTCCCCTCAGCAATGTGCTTCATAGATCTGCCTGTTCTGCTCCCCACTCTGTCTCTGGTGAAGCCTCTCCCCTGAGCCTCTGGCCTGTACCCCAGTTCTGTATGAACAAATAAATAAATCTTTAAAAAAAAAAAAAAGAAAGAAAGAAATAAAACAAAATCTCATGAAATTTATTTGGAACTACAAAGATTATAAATAGCTAAAATTCCCCTATTAAAAAAGAAAAATAATGATTGCCAATTTCAAACTATGCTACAAAACAATAGTACTTAAAACAGTTTGGTATTAGAATGAAAATAGACATACAGATCAATGGACTGAAATGAGAGCCAAGACATAAAGTCACACGAATATGGACAATTAATTTATGAAAAAGGAGTCAAGAGCATAGAGTGGAGCAAGGAAAGTTTCTTCAACAAATGGGGTTAGAAAAATGGACATCCACAGGCAAAAGAATGAATTAGAACACTCTCACTATATACAAATGAATTAAAGATTTGGGTTCACTACTGATAACCATAAAATAGAAAAAATTAGAGGTGATATGGTCCTTGATGTCAGATTTAGAGTTGTGTTTGAAAACTCAGCTCCAATGGCAGGGAAACAAAAGTAAAAATAAACAAGTGGGATATCATCAAACTAGAAGGCTTCTGCACAACAAAAGAAATATGCATCAAACTAAAATGAAATGTTAGTGAATGGAAGGAAATATTTGTAGTTAAACATCTGACAAGGGGTTAATATCTAAAATGCATAGGGAATTTATACAACTCACAAACAAAACACCAAACAACCTGATTAAAAAATGGGCAAGGGATATAATAAATACTTTTCTGGATTACCAGCAGACACAAGATAAGATTTAATTATCTCTTATTATTAGAGAAATAAATCAAAACAAACACTTCACATCTATGAGAATGGTTATTATTCAAAGTTGGAGATTACATGAAGAGAAGAGAAACTGTACACTGTTGATGGGAATTAAATTGATGCAATCATTATCAACAGCAGTATAGGGATGCCTAAAATTAAAAATAGAAATTCTGTTTAATATAGTCACCCCAGTTATGCTATTTAACAACAACAAAAAAAAATACACAACAATTATTCAAAGATATATATGAATGCATTGCTTGCTGCACAACATTTACAACAGCCAAGAACTGGAATACTGGAATTAACCTAAGTGCCTATCAAGAGATTAATAGATAAAAATGATGTAGTAAATATACACAGCAGAATACTATTCAACAATAAAAATAATAAAAGTCTTCCATTTGCAACAACATGGTTGGACCTAATGGTAATAATTCTTAGTTAAACAGAAGACAGAAAAGACATATAAATAATGTCATTTTACTTATCTAGAGGAAAGAAATCAATGAATTAAATAAACCAAAAATGAACCTTTATACCAATTAGTTATTACCAAAAAGGAAAGGGGAATAGATAAATTAGATAAATGATGTAGAATATAATTTGATTTTAGAGGTGAACTTAAAATGCTACTTCAGATGTTGATTTTTAATGATGGACAACTGAAACTGACATAATTTTATATCAATAAATGAAAACAGAAAACATTAAAAATCCCGTAAGATGGACTCTCATGCAGTAAGTGGATTCAATTCAATGAATCTACTGAACATACTTCTCCACAAGTTGTCCATGTAAACTCTCAGATAATAGTTACAAATTAGATACTTGCATTAATATCAGGTGTCAGAAATACATAGTTTAAAATGTACACACACAAACATAGAGAAAGGAAGTAAGAGGAATACAGAAAAAGGAGAGGAAGTTGAAAGAAACAACTAGAGGTACAGAGAAGGAAGGAAAGAAAGGGAACAGGAGAGGGGAAACAGAGGAAAGGTTTCTCCTTGATTCTTTACATTCTAATCCACAAATGGGTTTAGGGAAGACTTAAACTTATAAAACATTTTCTGGCACCTCTGTTTAAACTGTGTCATGCACTGCAGATTTTATTCAATAACATATCCTGAAGCTCTTTATGAGGTAATAATTTTAACTCTGTCTCATTCTATTGAAATTGAACTCAGTTCTGAGAGAACAGTCATTTCTTCAGATCATTTTTGATTCTTTTTAATGACCAAAACATCTAGTGACAAGCTCCTGCACTCCTAAATGGGTTTGATGACCTCTGACCTTACTTCCTTCACACTCAACATCTATAGACTCCTCAGAACTCCCAGAGTGCCTCAGATACAGTTATTTCATTGGCCCCTTGGCCAAAGAGACTGGGTAGGACATAGTACAGGTGCATGGACAAGGTGTTTGAACCTGGCTCTGCCAGAGAGATACCGGAGTGAAGTTCAATAGACTAGAAGGCGGCAAACTGGAATATAGGAAATGCTTTCTCCAGAGGTCACTTCTGAAGACCATTGAATGGACAGAAGACCTTTTTCAGGGCCACTGTGGAAGCATGAGTTGAAGATGGCAAGGCTACATGAGGAAAGAAGCCTAGCCCCCTGGGACACCTCAAAGCAGTCATGCCTTCCAGGAATACTTGGAAAGAATATGGACATACAGCTCCACAGAATCCATGAAATTATAATCTCTGCCAGTTCTCACTGGTTTCTCCTTAGTTATTAGGATTGGATTCCTGGTCTCTTAGTTGAAATTTCTATGGGGACCCTTCATCTATGCCCCTCCCTACCTAAATTGTAGAGATGGAGTATCAGAGATGGGAGTCACTTTGTGCCGGACTAGGCTTTCTTACAGCAGGAAGAAATCAAATCAGGAGAATGAGCCTCATTTTGGAAAGGGACCCAGCCTCTCTGCTCTCACTTGCTCTATGCAAAGAGACATGGTGTGGGACTCCCCTGACATCAGGTTTGCCGAAGGACCTAGGGTGGACCAACTGCCTCTACATTTAGCCTTCCCATGGCCACCAGCCTGTAAAATCAGGCATTTCTCACCTACACAGCAAAGTGGCATCTGCTTTCTAGAATTTGTCTGGCCTACTTCCACCAGCCTAACTGATCTGTTTTATTGCTGGACACCTGTTTATCTTATAGACAGAACATTGCCAGGTTCTGAATAGTCCACTTGTGGTCCACAGAGAACCAGAACCTGGAGGCACAGCTTGGGAGCATATTACAGCCATGAAGAACCTCCCAGATCTACTTGCTGGTTGATCCTGGAGAGCCTGTGGGGAACTTAGCTGGTGACAGTTGAGAACCTGAGATAAATCCTGGGTGTTTCTGGGTTTCCATGGTACCTCCCAGAATGTGCTACAGTGGTGTTTCTGACAGGAGTTTAAGCACACTCTCTAAGAATGAAGGTTCTAGGCAGAAGGCGTTCTGTCCTTGATGAAGTCTATGGATAACATAGGAAGGATGTTGGACCAATTGCACAAGTCCAGGGAAACTTCCAGTCATGTTCCAGCCAGTCTTCCCACATCACAAATCTTGTGTTTTGTCACAAGATCTCAATATGTCCTTTCAAATTCCTGAAGAAGAAAATCAAGAATAGCCTTTCAGTTGTGTGGAAAACAAACAAACAAACAAGTGGTAAAAGAATTTGTAGCAGAAATAACAAGTCTCCAACTTGAGAAAGCATCTTTGCAACATGGAAATTCACAACTTGTGAGGTTCAGCAGCTGATGATAAAGCTTCAAAGTCTGCCCGATATAGAAAAAGAGTGTGTCATACAGCTTCACAGAAAACTGAGGGAGCCCTCCCTGGTAGCGCAATGGATTAAATCACAGCACTGGGAAGCTAGCCGTAGCTACTTCAGCTTGATTTCGATCCCCACCAAGGGCGGTAACCCACATGGCACAGCAGACCTCTCTCGACCCACCCACTGCTCTCCTCAGCAGCGTACTTCATCAATCTGCCTGTTCTGCTCCCCATTTTGTCTCTGGTGAATTCTCTCACAGCCCCTGCACCTCTGGCCTGTACTCCAGTTCTGTATGCATAAATAAATACTTAAATATTTAAAAAAAGAAACACTGTTTGAGGAAGGAAACACTGCTTAGAAAATAAGGAGAAACTTCACAAGTCTCTCCAAGAAGATGGCCAAAGACCTGAACAAAAATTAGAGTTACTCACGATCATCAAAGAGAGTTCTTCCGAGGGAAAGAAGCTCAAGAGAAATTGGTGGCAGCTGTTTTGAATGAGAAAAAAACTCAAGCAGTTGAGAAAAATGGTCGCGGTAAGCCAATGCTAGCCAAAATCAATTGCCAGGCTTTCCAAAAGGGCTCTTTTGCTCTGCTGTTCCAGTCAGATCCCACAGAGACCTGGAGACATCAGGGAGACTGCTGCATCATCAGGCATTCTGGGAATGAGGAAGGTCACACTCTGAGTGCCCAGAGATGTGGGGGTCATTTGCAGGTTTCCATGGCAACTGGGTCGTGAACTACCACAACATCTGCATGTCTTATCTCAAAGTAATTTTGATTTATTTCTTATTATTTTGGTTACTGTCAATTAACTTTGCCTTCAAGTAGGTAAGTTTAAAGTTGGTAAGATGTTTTGTTTCACATACATTTTCATTTAATACAAAAAGTAAAAAGATCATTTTAGAAGTAAAATGATTGTGTGTCACTCTATATCAAATTACCGTGCATTTTTTTTCTTTTAATAATCTTAACATGCCTGTAAGTCATTTTATTATTATTATCCTCAATAGTATTAGCTTCTTGGGGATGATATAACAAAATGATCACAAATGGGTGACTTAACAACAACAGAAAGTCATTCTCTTAACATTTCTCAATTACAGAATTTCAAAATCATTGTGTTGCTATAGATATACACTTGAAACATACAATGTTATAATGCAATGATAGTTCAATTTAAAACATTTAAAGAAAAGAAATAGGAATAAGGGAGAATGAGAAAGTTTCCTTGGAGACTGAGCACTATCAAAAAGTAATTGTTTAGCTTATTATATTAGAATGAATTTCAGTAAGGGTTTGAAAAATAATTTATTTCCACTTCCAGTGGGTGAGGGTTTTGAAGAACTATCAGAGAGACATTAGCAGGTTGAGTATCTGGAGAATATTTCACTGCTATATTGAGCAATGTTTTATGAACTGGGTTGAACTATGCTAGTTTTGGGATTTGGACATATCTAACCACGTATGGAACTCCAGAGATATTTCTACAGATAAGTATCTCAAATTTGGAATCACATATTGGTAAGACATTTGAAAAGGTTGCCCAGAATGAAGTTCCACAGCAAAACAGAACAACAAATCTATATTTATGGGTATAAACATAGTAGATAATCAATATTTTTAAATCATGATCTGGCCAGTGATCTATGGATAAAAACAATAAAGTCCAATATCATAAGAAGAATTATATTAAATTCTTAATGCCCTCAGATTACAGAATCTGACATGTTGTGTGATTTACATGCAATTTCATTATCCATAAAATTTTAGTACTTATTTCATAGTCTTAGAAACAATAATCAGTGAGGTAATACATGCAAAGTATTTAGCATATGGTTGGCATAATGTAAATTTATATATATATATATGCCTTTGATATCTAAAAAGTGTTTTTTTTTTAATGAATCTTCTATGTTCTTTTACATACATGCTAGGCTAGTTTATGATACTCCTATGTATGTCTTTTCCTTATATATTATTTCATTCAATTTCACAAGAAGTATATAGAGTGCATTATCATTCCTTAATATTAAAAAGAGAACCATAATTCAGCTTGATAAGCATGTGACAATCACCTCTAATTAGTATGCTCATGGGAAATACCTGAGTTCTGGTCTAATTTGAACTTATCTTCCAATTCTCTCAGTTAACACACCTAGAGCAACTATCTGATTTACTGTGATTGGACTCTTATTCTATTGACTCCGTAGTGTCCATCTATTTTATTGGATTGCTTCACTTTCACTAATGTAATGGCGGGAACTTCCCTGCTTTCAAAATTCAGATAGGATGAATAACATTTTATCCTAAGAATATCTCTCTTTCTTCTTCTTGCTTCCTCCACCTCTCCTTCCTCCCCTCTTTTCTTCTTCCATTCACCATCCCTCCCCTCTTCTCTCTCATTGCTTTCGGCTCCCCTGCTCCTATGGTCTACATTTTCTGCCACTCTGAGGGGTAGATTGCCCTCTCTTTGCTCATGTTTACACACCATTGTTTCTCTGACTCTATCCCAAATTCTTAAATCCACAGTAGCCACATCAGGAAACCAAGGATTATATTCTACAACAGCATTTAAACAATCAAGAATTTGAGATAAAGAAATACAAGCGCCGTAATCAGCTAGCAGATGCTTAAGTAGAGAAGCAAAAGTAGAAATAGGAGATTGTCCCATTTTGTAAATCCCTACATCTACTTATCACTTTCTGTAGACTCACTGTCGCTGTCGTGTCCTGTCGTGCAGGCAAAGGCTCCAGGTCCCTGTCCGGGTGCCACTTGTGGACTTCTAGTGAGTCCAGCACCTGGGACTCAGTGGTGAAGGAAATCAGACACAGAGGACTGCTATGTCCAGCATGCAGTGAAACTTTATTGTTTTTGTGCTCATTATATACCACTTCAAGGTACAGCAAAATGTAACTTGAAAGCATACCATACAACACTTATCTACTGAACTGGATACTCTCTTTGAGCTATTCTGCCAACCTGGTACAGACAATTAGGCGCCTTGAACTCCAGGTGGTTTAAGTCTGCATATATTATCAGTTCCTCCTGTCCAACGCAAGGAGACCCCTTTTAAGTGACATGCTATTAATTATCTTCCCCTGGGAGTAAAAGGGACATGACTCTAAATATGCCTGGTCATCCAGAGATTTTCCTCCAGGACACATGCATTTTCACTATGCCTTGGAGTTCAGTTGAGGTCTAGTGGTTCACTACACCCACTCACTGAGTTACTGCCAATGGTAGAGTAGCATGTGATTGTGGTCATGTGAACTTGTATGGTAAGAAGTGTGCTAAAGTATGGTTATTTCAGAGTTTTCTTTCAAAAATCATCTCTTGACTCTTATTTCTGGTCAAAATTGAAAATAAAATCTCTATTGAATAAAAGCACAGATACACATTGATATTGAATCTAGTAACTAACAGTTTTAAGTGCTATTTCTATCTTAAATTTTCTAAGATGAATTCATATAAGTAAAAATACCCCTCAGTGAATTTAACGGATTTGAAAACTTGGATAGTTACCAGAAGATATTAAGTATAGCATTATGGAGCCCAACATAGTTGTAAAGAATCATGTTTGTGAGATGACTCTTTAGAATCTCTGACTTAAAAAAGAAAAAATAAATAAATAAATAAATAATTCTCATAAATATACAAATATACAACTTTGGAATACATTGGCCATAATGAAGTTGAAAATGGTGTTGATTCTCAGTTTACTGTGTGCAATATTAAAGTTTGAACTTACTTGTATTTATACAATATTGGTTATATTTTGGCCTTACTTTTTCCAAATACACTATAAATGTGCTCATCTTTTTGAAGTAACTTGTATTATAACCTACAAAGTTATAGCATGATTACCTTGGGTACCATCCATACTATTGCAAAAGGCCAGATTTCATCTTTTTAAATAGTTGCATAATATTCCATTAATTATATATGACATATTGTTTATCAAATCATCCTGCAGTGGTATATAGTTTTTTCATTGCTAACTTACCCCTCAAAAATATATGTTTTTGTACAGTAAAGACTCATTTTATTTTTGTGACACTTTAATTATTTAATGATCAAAATGTTTTCATTTGGAACACCTTCTATTTTTTCAGCCAATTTTGTCTTAATATTTACCTAGTTAAATACACAGTTACAGGTACACACAAATACTTTATTCATTTTGTTTATGCTAAGAGTTAGTGATTTGTCTTTATTTTGTTTTGTTTTGTTTCAATGTGAGTTCTATTCCAATTCCAATGCACATTTACTAGGTAACAGTTTAGCACTGGATTTTAGCAGATGTTCTGTATCTTATTATTGGATTCATGAAATATTGACATTGCCAGTTTTACTTTGTCATCAGTTTGTTCTGCACTGTCTTGTATTGTCACAGGCACCCAACATTTGACAAAACACTGACCATACATATAAATACTCAAGAAAAAGGGAAATCTGAATTGAGACTAACTTTATAAGTAGCCAATTAACTAATGATTTATGCTGTGATTGTGATTATTTTGCTTCTCAGCTTGTTTTATGACCATGTGGACATTGAAAATGAATATTGAGAAATTAGAACCATTTGTATATGATTTCTGGCAAACACTTTACATCTTAACTATTCTCCTGAGAATATGATTCTCTTCCAAGATGTCTTGTGCCAACAATTACAGCATAGCTCATGTAAGACACTGCTGCATGGGTCAGAACTAGATGAAGACCAGCACCCTAAGTAATTTGCATATGGACACTTAGTTGAAATAGCTTCAGTAGGTTTGGCAAGTCCTAGTAAAACTCCCATCTCATGCAAGAGTAAGGAATAAAGACTACAAAAAATAAAGGACAGAGTGATATCAAAACACCAACTTAAATATCATTGCATTTCATCTTCAAAAGAAAAGTTGTATACATATATTTTCTGATAGAATTAATTCATTGATTAATTCAAGCAATAAATATTAAAAATATTTTCAATGTATCGAACACCTTGATATGTTCTACAAATCAACACGGCAAAGTGAGATTGCATAAAATGAAAAATGAAGTAGTTTCCCAGTAGTCCTCTTTAATGAAACTCTAAGGAAGTCTAATATTTCTGATCTGATATTTAATTCATAGTTTAAAAAAATATTTGAAAATAAGGTCTTAAGTAGATGTTTTCCAATAAAAAACAAGATGGGCCCTCCCTGGTGGCACAGCGGGTTAAAGCACAGCACTGAGAAGCTAAAGCCACTTCCGCATGAGTTCGATCCCCGCCTGCCCCGGGAGGAGATCCACATGGCAAGGCAGACCTCTCCTGACCCGCCCTCTGCTCCCCTCAGCAGTGTACTTCGTAGATCTGCCTGTTCTGCTCCCCTCTCTGTCTCTGGTGAATCCTCTCACCCTCTGCATCTCTGGCCTGTACCCCAGTTCCATATGAATAAATAAATCTTTAAAAAAAAAAAAAAACCAAGATGGTTGTTTAAACATACCTCAAATAAATCAGTCTAGATCTAGGTAGAGTTCAGGCTTTATTTACCACTCTCTAACAGTTATGAATACACAGTCAACTGGTTAACATGCAATAGACTAAACTGTTCTCTGGGAGAGGAAAGCACTGACCCAACAGTACTCCAGTATGAGTTAAGATAAACTTTTAAGTTGCACAGATCCAAGATGAATATATGCAGTTTAATATGCATGTGGTTGCAAAATCAAACTTCAGCTTGTACAAAATAACATAAGAAACCATTTATACTGAACTTCACACACAGTCTAATGCATTACCTTCTCTTAGCAGCTAGAATATACCACCCCAAAATCAATTCCCACATGTCATGTAGAGTTTAGTGGTTTTAGAACAACCAAAGAAAATTACATCTCATAATGATGCCGCTTGGAAATGTTTTGATTCTTAGTTTTGAGGCTTATATATCAGAACAAAACATAATTGTTTTATCCATTCTTATAATCTTCAGCTCTTTGTACCATCTACAAATTGAAAATTGTTATAATGCCAGTACTTCTTTTCAATTTCCAGTGGATTGTTTCTTGGTGTCTGTGATAGTATTTATAGTTGCATTATCTAACAGAACTGTGCTCACTCAATTATTTTTTAAAGTGTCTAAATAATTTCATGAGATGAATCAGTTGGATTCATGTGTGACCTACTTAATACTATTAATTAGCCACTTGTCAACTTATGCTCACAACCTTATTATGCGACTAGAAGATGCTGAAATGAAAAGAATACACTGACCTCTATGGTGGAAGAACACACTCTTGGTGGACACTAAATCAAATATAAGGCAGCTTATTGACTGAAAGCAAAGCAGAATGTTCCTTGCAGAGAACACTAGAAAAAAAGAAGAAAGAAAAAAAAATACAATTACATCCACAAAAATTTACTTGTAAAATGACAATACTGAAATTTCCGAAGCTTGATTTTCTCCCTTTATTGATCAGAGATGGGTGATTTCCATGTCCCAGGTACATTTGATGTGAGTTTAATGCCTGTTTTTTTTTTTTTTTAAACTTTTGTTATATAAGAATTTGGTGAGGAGGAGAGGGATGCCAAGCAGGACAATATGTCAAGGGGTCTTCCTCTTTGTTTTTCTCCTTTTTGACAGCCAAGTACTAGTGATGGTAGTTGCTACAAGTCTCTGTCACCAGCAACTCCCAGGCGAATGTCCCCGCCTCTGGGGTGGAGCACTCTCTGAATCATTTGCCCCCTCTTCCCCACTAGGCAGAGAGTTTGGTGTCTAGATTTCTCTTTAAGCTTTCCAATTAACTTTTTAAAAAGTGGGAAAAGTAAAAATAGTTTCTACTGGGCACTGATAAAGTGCAGAATCTGTATTAATTGTTTGACACAACATAGACCCACAGAACAAATAAACCATTATCACCCTCAACACATGCTGGAGAAAGGCCCGTGGACCAGTCACCTTCCAGATAAATTTTCCAGACTGGAAAATTTAATCTCTCTCCCATGTGTGGATTCCATAATTGATTTATGATAATAGCATTTGATAATACATTGCTTATATTTATACTGAAATAAATCTGTTTGTCTAACATCAACTCTCCTTAACTGAAGACCAAGATTTAGTCAGAACCAAAAAATAAGCCCTGTAGAATTAACTATGTTTTATCAGAGAAAGAAAGCATTACATGCCTGAAAAACAATTCAGCTGGAAGGCTTGGAATTCCAGTGTCGGTTCCTTCTCTTATTAACTCATAATAGCAAGTAACCCAGAACTTTATCAGTAATGTGAATAATTATTTAACTATCATTTAGGGTGTTGATGATAACACATATAAAAAAGCTTTTTGAAGATTTTATATACACATTAATTGTACTAGGGGTCATGTGATACTAAAATCATTTGTTCTCTTCTTCTTAGGATCAAAACTGTCTTCTCCATCTTTGTATCTTCTCATTGCACCCAGAACTGTCTTATCCCAAGCAGGCATTCATAAATATGTTGACATTTTTTATTGTTTAGAGCTAACATTTCAATAAAGTTAGCATGTGTGCTACCATTCTATCTTTAAATGAAAATTTGACAAACTCCTAGAAGTTGTAATAAATGTGTTTTGGTGTTTCAAGCATTATTATTATCGTTATTATATGCTATTATTTTTTAAGGTCTGTCTTACTCAGCTCCATACAAATTCTCTCAACCTTGGCATATATAATGATGTTCTGAAAAAAAAGTCTAATTATCCTAAAGAAGAATTCAATTAATAACAACTGTTCTCTGGTTTAAAAATAATATTTTCAACTAAGCAACTGCTTATTATTTACTCATAATTAAACTTAGATTCACTTAAGGAAAGGCCTTTTTGATATATAATGGAATGATAATTATACATTATTCCATAAAAACATACAAATTGCAAGCATTTTCTGTAAAATATTTTAGGGCATGTTATTTATATTTAATGTTTCTGAATTATTTTGCATTTTTAAGAAGTAATCTCTAAGAGATAAAACAGGAATTTAGATATGTCCCCATGATAGTGATAAAGGTTTTCATAATATGAGAAAAGAGATAACATAATTGCTGTAGTAACTGGTGTGTTCCACAAAATAATGAGTCAGTGAACCCCTGAGAACTCAGGTAATTCAGAAAATCAACATTGACATAGTTTACTGGTCTATGCTAAGTTCTAAGCAAGAGAGAACTTTTTCTGAGCCCCAAACCTGAGAGGATCACAGACATAGCAAATAGACATTCAAATATGTTCTATTTATTTCTGGAGCATCTCTGAAATGTTTTGGAAAGCTGCAGTTTGAGCTATGACAAAAATTACGAGATAAACACTTGAAATGAATTGAGTCACTCAGATCAGAGGGGGTGTGTGTGTGCTTGTGTAGGGTGGTGAGATGATGAAATAATAGCCTTTGTCTAGAAGGAGTGTAGAATCTAGAAACAGTGAGGTCTGTTTTTCAAATTCTGCTATCCCAAATCTTTAGAGGTGGGTGGTGTAGTTTAGAACTGCCTAGAAATTCTGAGTCAGAAAAGGGGGAGGGATAACATTCTTTCTGGCTCTTAGTGGAATGTGACTCAATCTGTCTCTATCACAAGCTCAGATAGGTCCTGTCATCAACAAGACCTGGCCTCCATCCTCCACTGTCATATCATGTTCTTACTACCATTAGCTTGCTACACAGCAGAAGCAGAGAAACTTGTTGTCCCCTCCAACTCTAATCCCAAGGTCTACACCCATGGAACAGATTTAGATGATGGTGGAGGAACTGAGTAGTCTAGTAGGGTTGTGAAAATACGTATTTTTAATGTTTTATTTTACTGAGGTAATGTTTACAGTACTGTATGTGATCTAGAAGTTTAAAAACAACACTTGAAAGCTGATCGTAGGTCCTAGTATTCCGGAGGGGATAGGAAGGAGGAGGGAGAGGGAAATTAGTGAGGAGGTAGAAGGGAAGCACAATAGACTGCAATGAAGGACTTTGGTGGTGGCAGAGTTGTAACCACATCTGAGGTGAATCATCCTATATTGTCAAGATATAAAAAAGGATGAAAACCAATGGTACTTCATTTTTTTTTTTTTTTTGAGAGAAAGGAATTTTATTGAGATGGGTACTTCATTTAAAAAAATTAATTAAAAAAAAGAATTATAAGTTCACACCTCTTCAGGCGTGGGTCACCAGTCACTCCCACCATCAGCCAACGAACCAAAGTCCTCTCCATCGCCCGTAGCCCCTTGGGCTCCCTCCTCTCATTGCTCTAGTCTTTCCCCCACTCCCTCCAGGAGCCTTAACTTTACCAGTTCTAGGGTTTGCATTGGTTTCACTTTGACTGGACCCATTTTGTTTCTCTATATTCCACTTGTAAGTGTAACTGAATGCTAAGGCAAGTTATGGATAATTAGGCAGTTTTGGGGACTTCAGAAAACTTAAGGGAGACTCCAGAGATAAGGGCAACAAATTCCAAAGTGGACTAAGCAAACACTCCAGGACTAGGGGCAACATGGACAATAAGCAAAAAGGACTCTAAGATAAGAGCTGGGATACAGAGATTTAGTTTTGGGCACAGAGACATTTAGGCAATTAGTGACACAATCGAGAATTAACCCATTACAAAGAGACTGGTGGAATTTTATAATGATTAGAGGAAGAAGGTGTATATTCCCTAAGACTATACTCCACTTTGGGTCCGTTGCCCCTCCCTGGCCTGGTTCCACCAGTCTGGGAGTCCCGTTAATAAGCTTTTTCTTCCTTTAAATCAATGTGCTCCCTCGCTTGCTTGCCTAAGCATCAGCGAAGTCCCTGCTGTAGCTTCGTGAGACATCTACCCGTGGTGGTCTAGTGGTTGAACTCAGGATCCCACTGCAGCCTGGGATCGGTTCCTGGCTGGGAGAGGAGGCCTGAAAACCTGACATTTCAATATCAAAACCATGCAACAGTTTCTTTCTCCTTCTGATTTATTTTCCTTAGCATGATCTCCAGTTCTATCCATGTTTTGCAAATGGCAAGAGCTCATTTTTTTTTATTTGTGACTTTTATATCTTAGAATAGTAATGGGCCTCTTGGCCTGAGCTCTAATAATGTTGGGGGAGGCCCTATAATTTTAACATCATCTCACTGAATGCTTCCTCTCAACCTGAAGAAAACCTATTTCAAAAGTCTTATTCAACTCAAGAACATGACTATTGCTAAGTGTTGAGGCAAAAATACAAATCCACTAAGAAGCCTCCAGAAAAACATGACTGTTGAGTAAATTAACAAGAATACCACCACAAAACTGAACTCAATCTGACAAGTATATTTTCATTACAAGCTTATGTAGGGATTTACAGGTTTCTAGAAATCAATCTGTTTGATCCTATTTTTAGGTGAGAAATTTGAAGTCCAGGGGAAGGAGTGAATTTTCCCTGCTTATTTTTTATTGAATATTTACATAATGTGCCAGGTAATAAGACCTAGGAGAATTGTTAAAGCAAAATAAGAGGATATAAAGTGGCATGAAAATCCTCATTCAGATATAATGGTCACTTAAATGATGCTATATGAAAGGCAATATGAATAAAGAAGAGAAAGGAAATCTCATGAATGTAGAGAGGAAGAATATTTATTGAACACAGAGAGAACAGGAAATGTAAATCCCTGAAGTGGAAGGGAATATGTTTGCTGTAATGAAACTCAAGCAAGCCTGAAAGAGCATTATGAAATGGGATGCGAGAGGTAGCCAGGGCCATGATAAGAACTTTAGATTGTATACATGGGCAGAAATAGAAGGCTGAGGCAAAGAGAATGACATGCTTCGATTTCTGTGGTTAAAGATCCCTAAATGGCTGATGGGTAGCAATGACCGGAGGAGACAAAAGAAGAGTAGGGAGACCAATTAGAGCACAGTATTAGAATTACTTATTAAAAATAATATGGTTTCCTTCTGATTTTTTTTCCTGCATAAGTTACTTCCTCCCGTAAAAGCTGATGTTCTTTGGAAATTATGAATCTTTAAATTTTAAAATCTGTCATTTCCCTTACAGAGGAGGGTAAGACATTTGTTCTTTTGTCCCTTTGTTCCTTCTTTTAATTCCAACAAGGAAAAGTGCATTTTTTAGGTGGGTGTGAAAATACAATGTGTTTTGTTGCTATTGTTATTAGTATAGTCCAAGATGCAGCAAAATTCAAATATTAGTTGAACAATGTTAACAAGAGTTAGGTTTTATTCTCCAGAGTAGCCTTGGATAGCATAGCTCTCATGGCAAAATGGGCTGGTAATATATGTATATTTATGTAATTATTCTTAATTATATTTGCATAGCCTTAACATACATATTTTACAATACATATATATATTCATAATAGAGTATTACACAATATATATTACAAATAATTTATACAAAATAATTTATATAAATAGAATTGTCAAAATTATGTTTCTATACATTGATAGATCATTACATTCCCAGATGGTGTACACCCAATTTTGGATACACACCACCCAAATTGTAGAGGCTGAATAATTACCGCCATTAAATCTATCAGTAACTCCTGCAATACTATCTAGAAAGCACAAACACTGTATACAATTTTTTAAGATTTCTGAAGCCATATCCAAGGTTAAGATTCAAAGACAGGAACACAGAAGACTGAGCCCGTGAGACTGGCAGAGAAGAGGGGGAAGGCAGAAGATAAAGAATTCTGAGGCCCATCCAAGAGAGCTCTCTATGGACTGAAAGTGGATTGAAAAATAAAGTACAGAGGGCCCTCCCTGGTGGCGCAGTGGATTAAAGCACTGCACTAAGAAGCTTAAGCCACTTCTGCATGAGTTCGATCCCCGCCTGCCCCGGAGGAGATCCACATGGCGTGGCAGACCTCTCCTGACCCGCCCGCTGCTCCCCTCAGCAGTGTACTTCATCCATCTGTCTGTTCTGCGCCCCACTCTGTCTCTGGTGAATCCTCTCACCGCATCTCTGGCCTGTACCCTAGTTCTGTATAAATAAATAAATAAATCTAAAAAAAAAAAATAAAGTACAGAAATGTTCAGCCAATTCTGTTTGGCCCTAGATGTTTCTGACTAGCTAATCATGACATTGTTGTCCTAATGTATTATACTGTAAGTACTTATGTTTCTAGATAGACGGCATTATTCTGGTATATTTTTTTTCTCCTAGCAAACTCTAGTATCATACGTTTTTATATTTTCATGTCGATATCTACATTTGTTTTTGTGCCTATATTTCTTTTCTTTTAAATTTTTTTAAAGATTTATTTATTTATTCGTACAGAACTGGGGTACAGGCCAGAGATGCGGAGGGTGAGAAGATTCACCAGAGACAGAGTGGGGTACAGAACAGGCAGATCGATAAAGTACACTGCTGAGGGGAGCAGCAGGAGGGTCAGGAGAGGTCTGCCTCGCCATGTGGATCTCCTCCGGGGCTGGCGGGTACCGAACTCATGCGGAAGTGGCTTAAGCTTCTTTGTGCTTTAACCCACTGCGCCACCAGGGAGGGCCCTGTGTCTATATTTCTATTGTAGAACATGTCTGTCTGTTTATCCCTATCAATCCACCCATCCCTCATCTCTCTAATTTGTCTAACCGTATGTGGAATCTACTGGAGTACTTCATTTAGCGTCAAGTCCTATCAAGATGTATGCCCCATGTCCTATGTGCAGGGCTTCCTGAGAACATGGAGGGTGATAATCAATTGCTGAGGTCAGTACATTAACTTTATTGTTTTTAGCATTTCTTTACTATCATCTCTTCTGCTTCCATTTTCCAACACTGACTTGAAAACAAATCAGAATGTGCAATCAATGTTTAATTTGAAAAGTGTCCCAAATGTACATGAAAAAAAAAAAAAACAGGACTACAGTGACTTCATTAGGCAAAATGACTGAAATTTCCTATTATTACATGCTCAAACTATGTGCAATTCTGTATACCCACAAGATTTTGGGTGAATCAAGCAGAAAGTGCATAATTCCTTCAAGCAAGTCACATAATCTCTTCGTTCCCAATTCATTAAGCAGTTGGTTCTTGAACCAATAAATTTCAGTAACACAAACCTCAAAATGTTTCTGAACACTAGGCAGTAGGCATAATCCTCTAACTTTCCTAGCTTCCCAGTGTTCGTTGCTTCTCGTAAATATGACTACAGCTATCTCAAGTCCATGTAGCTTCAATTTTTTCTCCAAAATGGTATTTCTAGGTAGAAGTGCATTACATCAATAGCAATAAAGAGAAAAGGATGAAAAAATACTTACAAAGGTATGGTTTTGAAAAGTATGTGGTGTAGTTAGGATTTCATTTTATTTAGAAATATGAATTCAATCAATATCTGAAAAAAATATAGGAAAAAATAGAATACCCCCAACTTTCCACTCAGCTTTACTGAGTCTTAAAATGATGAATATTTGCTTATTTTTTGTTTTTGGAGTTAAAACTTGCAACTACATTGGAGGTCCTAGTTTAGAGACCCTCCCCCACAACACTTTCTCCTCCCTCCTAGTGCCAGTCAACACCTGGCTTTTTGGTATTCTTGTTAGTTTTTTGCACATTTTTATGATTTTTCTTTATCTATAAACATTCTATAAACAATATAAACTACAGATTTATAGGAGTATAACATTACTTGGTGTAGCACTGCATTATTATTACATGTTATAGAGCTTTTTTTATTAGGATAACACATTATATTTTTATTATTCAACAACTTGCTTTTTTTGCCTTTATTTATTGCATTCAGAAAAGAAAATATGCATGTAAAATATTCTTACAGTCCACATATTTCTCTCATGTCACTAAAATGTTTTCTATTACTTTTTTACTATTTTTCTACTCACCGTGCTCTCTCCCTTAAATCTATTAATAGAAAAATGTTAGGTCTATCTAGATTGATTATCTATCTCTCTTATATTTTCCTCTGTTTCCTATCTCTCTTTTGCTTCACTCTGCATTTAAAATTTCCTCTTTTGCCTTTCATTCCTGCTATTACTTCACTTTTGGAAATTATTGTTTTACATGGGAAAAAACTTTTCTCAAGCTCTATTTATTCTCTTTTAAAGCAATCAATTCTCAATTAATAAAAATACTCTTTTTCAAACCAATAAGAACATAGAAATTATCATGTGTTATTTATTCTGACTTTCAAACTGATTTCTGTTCTCTATATCAGATGTTATGTTTGTTCATATAAGTTTTGATAATCTCCAGTAGTCTTGTGAATACTGCTCATATTTATAACAGAGAATCTGACTGCTTACTGTGGACAGCCATGGTGGGAGTCTCCTGCCATTGGTTAAACTCTTTTTCTTTAATAAATATTTCTTTGAATGAGAAGTAGTAGTTGAAAACAAGTGTGATGTACAATGGATATTGAATTAGAAAAGTGTCTATGTCAACTTTATCTTAGATCATTCAGGAAGGGCCAGTCCTTCTCCAGCCCTCCCCCTGGAGCCCAACATTATTCTACTGTGTCTAGTTTCACAACTGGGACCTCAGTCTGTCCTAAGAATATCACTAATTTTGTTTTTGAAAAAAGCTCTCTCCTTTTAACCTGGAGGAAGGTCAACTCCACATGATAACTATTTGCTCTATACTAGTTAAGGTAAGTTTGCAGAAGTTAGTAGAGCTGACTAAATATTCTCACAAATTATTCTAAATTAAATGCCATAAATCCTATACAGTATGCCTACTGCTGGGTCAAGAGAGCAGAGTTCTGATTTGAATGGAGTATTCATCTATCAAATGCAATGTTGTTTTAGAACATACAGCCTAAGGGTCTGCTTCTCTTGCTGATAGGTGCTCCCCTATTTCAAATGGTTTTATCTCAATAAAATGAAAGCAAAGAAAAAGAAATTTAATGACCAAAGTTAGATTGTTTGTGAAGCTTTTTACTGCCTGAAAAATAATATGTATTGCTTCCAACATCCTGAATAATAAATTAGTATGCCCATAAGGAGGTTTTACTATCCAAGCTGTTCAGAATCACCCTCCTTCAATCAGACTTATATTCAATAGCCACATGGGTTTCCTGGGAGCTTAACTTCCATGCTGATAGATTGGCTACATTCCAGTATCCAAGGGTGGGAGATTGTGCCAAATTATCTCAGAGAAATAATGCTTTGTAGGTGACACTGATGAGACAACTTGAGAAGCCAGCTGTGATGTGGGTGGAAAATTCATGCTTCGCCATCATGTGGAAGGTTGGACTTTTTTGCCCTGAAATTTGGAAGAGAGCAGGATGGCACTCTTCTCTTTCTGTCAGCTCTCAGAAGGCCTGAGAGCCTACTTAGGTTTTCTACTTACTTGTAAGCAGTCCTCACACATCCTGCTGCCTGGAAACTGAATAAATCAGATCCTACTTCTTGAAAACATGTGCTTATACAGGCAGTTTCTGGTCTATGGAAACATTAATTATTTCCCAGTTATTTGGAACTTAGATGCTGCCATCAGTTTTCTGGATTGGATGATAACAACTCAAATTAACCCATAATCTAGCTAAATTAGAAATCAAATGGGGCCATAGCACCAAAAGGAGCTTATTGATACTGTATAAATTAGCCCACCAACTCCAGAGATGGGAGAGCTGTAACAGCAAAGCAATGGAAAATGGGGAAAAGGGTCAGTGATTCCCATAAACAGGTAGTGACTCTGTCCCCCTATTGTATCACTGTTCTTTTCCATTCATCCTCAGTTTGTCTGCTAGATTATTTCACCTAAGAAAAATTTAATTTGATTTCTAGTTTCCTTGCTTGAAAACATTTCAGGGGTATTCAGTTTCTGTTTGCTCACACTGAAGTGTGCCATCCAAATTTTGACACTCATTTTCTTTTTTTGGTCAAAAAACTTACTTCCTCTGTGAGATCCTAACTCCCTGGAAGTCTGTTTTACTTTTTAATTATAGTACCGTTTAGTGGATAAAGTGCTACACGCATAAAGTGCAATGCATAGAAATTTCTAGACTGATATCTAAACTCAGTTTACAAATTAAAACATTTTTGTATAACTAGTTGCATATTCCACAAAGTATTCTTTAAAATATGCTTTATCATTATTTTTATTATTTATCATAATTTTATAATTTATCATCATTAATCTATAGAATAATTCTACCTAGAAATCACGTAAGCATTTTCATATATGTGATTTTTAAAAACCAATGAAATGAGATGCCTCATTAGTGCAATAGGTAGCGTATTGGTCTCATAAAAGCCAATGAAATGGGAAAATATCTCTTTGTTGATTTTATGTAATAGGAAGTCTAGTTTCTGTTAGTATTCTTTTTTCACTGAACTGACTGTTGGATCTGTTTTTGTCCCTTCTATTTAGTTTGTCAGAAATTTGCTATATAGTTCAATTATAAAACAGTGTACATTGTAAAATTAATCAAAATTATGGTTATGGTAACCCATTTTATAAATTCTGAATGCCAATCCAAGTTTAAAAAGACTGATTTTAATTCAGTTCAAAGTATACTAAGGTATATTAGGTAAGGTATTTAGCACAACAATGATGACTGATGACCCCCCCACACTCAGGAAATAGCTTTAAAAACTATATTATAGGGTCCTTCGTGATGGCCCAGCAGATAAAAGCACAGCACTAAGAAGCTAAAGCCACTTGAGCATCAGTTCAATCCCTGCCTTGAGGTGACCACATGGCGCGGCAGACCTCTCCTGACTCGCCCACTGCTCCTGTCAGCAGTGTACTTCCTCAGTCTGCCTGTTCTGCTCCCCACTCTGTCTCTGGTGAATCCTCTCACTGCCCCTGCACCTCTGCTCTGTACCCCAGTTCTATATGCATAAATAAATATTTTTAAAAACCTATATTATAAAAATATATATATATATATTATATACATATGTGCATGTATTATGCATGTCTCTATATACACAGGTAGATATATGTATATAGAGTACACACATTTTTTTTTTTCTTCTTGTTTTCCTTGCTTGGAGGATTGACTTCTTTGGAGAATTTTTATTTTTCTAAGTGTAATTTTTTTTTCAGTCATCCCTGACTCCAATGACACTCTGTTTAATTCAATCCACAGAATACAAGAAAGAATTTGGAGGTTAGCCTTTCTCACATGCAGGTGTGTCTCTGGAAAAATGCAAGTTCTCCCAGAGCTAAATTCCTCTCAGATGCTGATCAGCTTGGACTGCATGAAGCACCAAGAGTGTCATGGCTTATAACCTCACACAGACCTCCTAACAGATGACTCCTGATTGGTTATTGAAGACTGCATAGCCATCCACCCCATATACTAACCTGACCAGGGCCTTTCCAGTCTACACTCTCTTCATCATTCAAAGCCAAATGAACTATTCAGCACTGTTTGGATCATTTGATTTTCATTGCAATCTGTATAGTCTATGTGGAAAATAAAATCCTGCAAACCACCCAGACATTGGATTATAGGCTATCGTTAAACTGTCTCTTTAATTATTTGAGTCTAAGTCTTAAAAACTATTAGTTCTACATACTAGCTATACAAGTCTTAAAGAAAAAATATAAATTGGAACTACCAGTTTTAGTTGTGTAGTTAAAAGTGGACATAATTATTTTGATGAAAGTGATAAATTGCCTCTGATAAAAAGATTCAAGGGTACATTCATTATAGAAGCAAAGTTCTAATAGCTTTTTATGCTAAAATGTCGTTAAAACACTTCTATTCACTTTTGTTTTGTTTTATAGTACTTTGGCTAATACTACTATCTTTAGGGATAATAGTTTTTTACAAGCAGTGTAGGTGGAATTCTTTCTATTGCAGTTATAAATGTACCTTAAAAATGATTTCTCCATGGAAAGCTGTATCTATTAACCATTTTTCCAACCTCAAAGCAGGACCTAATACCTCCTTTCTTCCCCAAAGTAAATCAATTCTATTAGAACTTAGGAATTAATAATTTACTCAATAATTAATAAAGGAGACATAACAGAATGGTATAGCTCACATAATCCCTTAAGATATTGCAAAATATAATATATAATTACTATAAAATTCATAATAAAAAATACAAAGATTTCATTAGAAATCTCTATTCTCTCACAGTTGTCCCTTACTCAGCTATGTCATCTCTTTTCTCACATTGCTGCCAAGAAATTTCTTCCCCCACGTGATGTTGACCCACTTTGTGACTTTGCCCGTTCCTGTTCCCTGACAACCTTCCTTTGCCCCTCTTATTACACTGATAAGTGTAACATCGCTTTTTGCAGGCTTTTCAACTGCAAATACATTAATCCCCTTTGTTACAGATGGATAAGAAAACTGGAACAAAATAACATTAAATAAGTTGCCCACAGTTCCATAAATTCTAAGTAATGGGCATAGCTTAAATTCTATTTTAAGATGAAACCTATCACTTCCGTTTCATTGGGCAATTTATAGAAGACTTTTTTCTTTTGACATTCTAAACACAATTTTGAAATAACTAAAAGAAAACTGGAAAATTAACTTTAGATTTTCTAAATCTAATTTACTAGATTTTCTTTTAATCACAGCATTTCATAACACCCAGAAAAACACACAGCATGTAAATATGCAGAACACATTCATAGGCTTTTGTACATGCCTAGGCTTTGCATGTGAAAGTTAATGGCCTATCTCCTGTTCACAATTTTTAATAACAGAAATGTATGAACACTTAAAAATTTTATATAATCTAGAAACACAAATTTGGTTTTAATTAGGCTTTTTTGTACTAAAATTTATATTTCACCTAAGTAAATTCAGTACCTTAAGTAACTTATGTTCTCTGAGAACTTAGACTCCTCCACTTAAAATTTTCTCTTTTCTCTAGCAACTTTTGTCTCTAAAATGTTGATGATTGGTCATAAATTGTTTTACATTGTTCTTGTTCTATGTAGAAAATTTTTCTTTCTGGTGTTGTACCATGCATAACAGATTTCAATAAATACCTGTTAAATGAGCACTAGCAAAAAACTCCATCATATACATGCAATTTTGCACATCTTTTACACATTATTTAGTCTCTTTTACTCTCTTTTAACATGGGGGAAAGAAAGAAACCTCTGCAACTGTTCAGTGATTCATCAAAACACACATGGATAGACCTCAGTGAAAACAGGGTGACTAAAGGACAGTTTCCTTCCCACACTTAAAGAATCATGTACCCTTAGTAGCATCATGCATTGAAAGAACGAGACCACTTGCCTACCATACTCAAGTGAAATTTGCTTGGCATTACCATGCTTGCATCAAGAAAGAATTTTGACATTACCTTATGTGGCTTACTCTGCAGGAACTCAAGTGCACCTGTCCACCTGGCTAATGTGCATGGGTGAGCACACTCCCCAGTAAGGCCAACAAACAAGTCAGCAGAGCACAGTGCACTCTGCTGCTGTCCCCTACTTTGTATCAAGCAGAAGCTACAGGAAGCCCCTAGGCCCGGTACTAACATGCACCCCCATCCTCTGCATCAGGCACATTTCCTGTTTTTCCCTGCACCTGCCAGCCCTATATATACCCATGAGCAGTTCTAATAAACAGACCCAGGCTCCCTGCTTCAGTTTCTCTTGAGTCACCCCAGTCTCCTACGCTCAGGTGTCTAGCGAACATAGCGGTCAGCGCACCCGTTGGTGGGTCTACATCAACCTTATAACATGGGAGTCATTTCTTTAATCAACGCTAATTATTTTCATTCAGAGAAACAGTACTAACTAAAAGTAATTAATAGTATACAAAATCAGCATAGGTTTCTTATCAATAGGATAAATGCCAGCTAGTTTTTAATGCTCTTATGAGAACTTTTTTCAAAGAAATTCACTTATTTAGCATTTAGTTAGGGGGAAGTCTGGGACCCACTAGATTTAAAATACCTTGAGGGTAAGCCACTCTGAAGAAGATTTTATGAGCAAAACACATTTCAGTAGTAAAGCCTGCTTCAGGCATATTCACCATGCCTGCCCCATTAAAGCAAAATTTTCCAAGGAAAATACAGAAAATACAGTATAGTGGTTACAGCATAAAATCAAACTTCACCAGTTTGAATGGGCATTTGAGATTACACAATAATCTCAACATTTTTCTTAGCAATAAAATGTGAAAACCAGAGGAAATTTAATTTCACAGTAATCTCAATGGGATTCATTCACCAGTTAGAAATGATGATGAAAAGTAAGCCTTCCTTTGATTAATATCCCACTGTGACTCAGTGTTATCAATCTTACTATTGACCTCATGGAAAAATTTTTTTTTGGGATTGGGCTGTACATTAGGAGTGTGTATGTGTGTGTATGTGCATACGATTGTCTGCATACATGAATGCAATGGTATTATGAATCCATATCCTCCAAAAAAATTAATGAGTTTTTAAGATGTATTTATTTATACATAGAACTGGAGTGCCCACAAGAGGTGAGGGGAAGGGGTGAAAGGATTCCCCAGAGACAGAATGAGGCGTGGAATAGCAGATCTACTGAAAGACACTGAAGAGGAGAGCAGCCAGGGAGCCAAAAGAGGTCTGCTGTGCCTTGTGAGTCAGCTCCCTGGCCAGGATCAACTCATGCACAGCCCACCCAGGGGTGCTGGCATGACAGCATTGAGACTTAACCGCTACCCCTCCAGGGAGGCCCTGTGATCTTCAACTTTTTTTTTTTTTTAAGATGTATTTATTTATTTATACAGAACTGGGTGTATTTATTTATGCTTACACTACTGGGGTACAGGCCAGAGAAGCAGGGATGGTTAGAGAATTCACCAGAAACAGAGTGAGGAACAGAACAGGCCAACTGATGAAGTACACTGCTGAAGGGAACAGAGGGTGGGTCAGGAGAGGTCTGCAGTGCCATGTGGGTCACCTCTGGGGTGGGGATCGAACTGATGCTGAAGTGGTTTTAGCTTCTTAGTGCTGCACTTTAACCTGCTGCACCATCAAGGAGGGCCCAATTTTCAACTTTTAACCACATTGGATAAACTCCATGTCAGACACTTCTTGAGAGTTCCAGAGTTTTATTATCATATATATGTACATATATACATTTAATTTACCAGTTTATATACAATAAAATATGGAGTATATGGTGTGCATTCTGATATCACATTTTAACTCTCTCTTCATATTTAGACCTAAAAAAACCTGCCTCTATCCTGATTTGATGATTTGAGATTTTTATGTCTTTTTAGAAAGCCTATAACAGTCTCTCCCATTTGACTTATCTTGTCAAAATATTCACTGATTGCTACATGACTTTCATTATGGATTCATTCATTGTACAAACACATATTGATCCTCTATTCAGTGCCAGGTCTTGCTGTAGTCACTGCAAATGCAATAGTAAACCAGAGGGCTTCAAAGAGCTTACAGTCTCATAGAAAGGCTACTAAGCAAGAAAATAAATAATTATATTTCATCACACTATACAGTTTGTAGACCTTTTTTTTTTTTCTTATTAGCCACACATTTTGGGCATAGTGCTGCATCTCTGAATTTTTTTTTTTAAAGATTTATTTATTTTTGCATACATAACTGGGATACAGGCCAGAGGCTCAGGGGTGGTGAGAGGCTTCACCAGAGACAGAGTGGGGGGCAGAACAGGCAGATCGATGAAGTACACTGCTGAGGAGAGCAGTGGGCGGGTCAGGAGAGGTCTGCCACACCATGTGGTCACCTCCGGGGCAGGCGGGAATCGAACTCATGGAAAAGCGGCTTTAGATTCTTAGTGCTGTGCTTTAACCCGCTGCACCACCAGGGAGGGCCGCATCTCTGAATTTTTAACCACATATTTTTTGTGGATGCTGGGGTGATCATGGTAGCAAGACTCTCCTTTTCCTAGAGGCTGAATAAATAAACATCAACAGTGCATATAAAAAAGATCATTAATTGCATAACCATGACTCTTCCCAGTCAACACCATCAAGTTCCCCTTAGCCATAGTGGAAGGAACAGGACTGTATAATGGCATCAATGATGAATTTAATTGAATTACATTGAATAAAAAAGAATAGAGGCCAAAAATTGAATGTTTTTCAATAAGCAACATGGTCTGATTTTCCCTACCAGAAAGAAGGGAGTAATGCTAACAAAGGAAATGGACCATACCACCTCTGAGAACTAGACACATTCTCCTGTCTAAGCTAATTTTCTCATTTCTTAGGGGTAGGGTAGGTTAGTTTGTCCCTGCATTTCTTCCCTTTGATATGGAAATATGGGTTATAATAGTTGATGGTTTTGTCCCTGAGAAGGAGGAGGTTGCCTTTACTTTGCACTTCTAATGAATCCTCAAAAGAGAGGTTAAAAATATAAAACCAGTTAAGTCTATTATGCATCTTTTAAACTTTCTGCTCTTTCCAGGCCCTCCCTGGTGTCCCACTGGGTTACATACAGCACAGTGCTAGGAAGCTGCCGGCAGCCACTGTAGCACCAGTTTGATCCCTGGCCAGGGACATTACCCACATTGTGTTGTAACAGGGTGGTTCCTAGGAAAAGGGGAAGTTCCAAGATTCCCTGCCCCACCCAGAAAGAGGGTGGAGCTGAGCAGAGAAAAGAGAAGGAAAAGAAGGAATCTGAGGAAGAAGGAAGCAGGATGGAGAGCCAGAAGGAGATGTGAGGAAGCCACTATGGAGCCGCAAGCAAGTGATGAAGAAACCATGCTTGATTTTTGGCCCTGGACTGGTTGAAAGTGATGTGGGTGAGAGACTCATGGGGAGGTTGACTATGGTAGTGTTTATATTGATTTTGATTTTGCTCTTTTCCTCCCAGACTTGTCAGGCCATTTCTGATCCTTTTCTATGGGTCCCAGCCAGAAGGCGCTTTAGTCTTGTGGCAGGCTTTCAGGCCTTGCTTTGGGCCAATGTCTTTTGGGTTGACTTTTGTCCATGAGGGGATGGGTAACTTTAGGTGTTTGATTTAGAAATTATATTCTTTGTCTTCCGTATTACATATTCACTGTATTAAGGTCCCTTTTCATTAAAGTCTTATGTGTTTTGTCTTGATGCCACAGATGGCATCAAGAACCCATTTAGAGCAGGCAGATTTGGGGGTTCACTGGTGCCCCTCACTTCTCCCTGCCCTGCAACAATGTGTCAGACCTTTCCTGACCTGCCTGCTGCTCCCTTCAGCAGTGTACTTTGTTAATCTGCCTGTTCTGCTCCCCACTCTGTCTCTGGTGAATCCTCTCAACCCCCACACCTCTGACCTGTACCCCAGTTCTTGTATGCATAAATAAATAAATATGAAAATAAATGAATAAACTTTCTGCTGTTTCCTATCACTAATTATGCTCTGGCTTTAAAGGTAAGGTCAAATTAGCCACTGAACATTCCAAATCCTTATTCATAAGTAACAGAACACTGACATAAAGCTTAGTAGTGTGCTGTGAGGGCCCTCCGTGGTAGTGCAGAGGGTTGGAGCACTGCACAGCAAATCTAAGCCAAGCCGTGGCAGCTTCAGTGCTAGTTCAATTCCCACCCCGGAGGTGACCCACATGGTGCTGCAGACCTCTACTGATCCACCCACTGCTTCCCTCAGCAGTGTATTTCCTCAGTCTGCTTTATCTGCCCCCCACTCTGTCTCTGGTGAACCTCTCACCACCCCTGCATCTCTGGCTTGTACCCCATTTCTGTATGCATAAATAAAATCTTAAAAAAAAAAAGAAAAGAAATGTGCTGTGAATTAGCCATAGGAAAAAAAATTTTTTTTTTCCTTTCATTGACTATGAAAAATCAGAAGTTGAAGGCAAAAGCTGCTATCAGTCAACCTGTAATGGCATAATCCCCTTAGAAAGGCAAAATTCCAGGTTCCCTGCAGAGTGGAGATGTGCATCAAGGAGAAGCTCAAGAGAACTTGGAAGAAAAGACGAAAGAAGGAAGAAGACAGGAAAAAGACCTGAAGGCGGCAAATGGAGCAGAGACATGTGAAGAAGCCATGTATGCTTCTCACCCTTGGACTTGTGCCAGGGACTTGGGGACATGGAAGGAGGCACTTCAAAGAGACTGAGAAGGGCCAAATGGCAGACTTTATTCTGACTGGATTTTGATTTGGTCTTTTATTTACAGACTTGCCCAGATACTTTAGTCCCTTTTTTAATGGTTCCCCATCAGAAGGTAGCAAGTGCTCACTCCTTAGTAGTCCTACTTCGGTATCCCTGTTTGGGCTTCTACCAATGTTACCACGTTAGCCATAGGATAGGTAACTTTGAATGTTTCATGGGGAAACTATTCACTATGTCCTTTTGCTTCTATTATGCACTAATTGTATAGAAATTCTTTTCTATTTAAAGCCTTATACATTGAGAGTATATTTTGTTTTTTATGTATGGATGGCAGGGCTTGTATTTTATGTATGGGGGCTTGGGGTATCCACTAACAAACCCACCTATATCTCACATGTTACTCTGTTTTCTGGGGTGTTGTCCTTAAGGATTACAGATAGCCTTTATGATTATTAAATCATCTCAGTATACACATAGTATGTCTTTTTTTTTTTTTTAAGATTTATTTATTTGTGTATACAGACCTGGGGTACAGGCCAGAGGCTCAGGGGTGGCGAGTGGCTTCACCAGAGACAGAGTGGGGGGCAGAACAGGCAGATCAACGAAGTACATGGCTGAGGGGAACAGCGGGCGGGTCAGGAGAGGTCTGCCACGCCATGTGGTCACCTCCAGGGCAGGCGGGAATCGAACTCATGCAGAAGCAGCTTTAGATTCTCAGTGCTGTGTTTTAACCTGCTGCATCACCAAGGAGGGCCAGTATGTCTTTTTTTTAAAATATTTTTATTATTTATTTATGCATATAGAACTAGGGTGCAGGCCAGAGGTACAGGAGCAGTGAGAGGATTCACCAGAAACAAAGTAGGTATCAGAACAGGCAGATCTATGACATACACTGCTGAGGGGAGCAGCGGGCGGGTAGGGAGGGGTCTGCCACACCATATGGATCACCTCTGGGGTGGGGATTGAATGAGCACTGCACCACCAGAGAGGGACCTCCTATAGTATTTCAAAAAGGAGTTAGGTTTTTTTACTGGTACTCTAGGCAACTCAGAAAAAAAGGTAGAAGCCGGTTTGGGAGTAAGGAAACCATGCATTCTTGATGGCTGGTACAGTTTCTTATAACATTGGCCCCCAAATTGATAAAAATTTCAGAACACATTAAAATCAAATGTATTTCCATATATCCCAAAATAGTTTCGGTACAGTGAATATATCTATTGTTTGAAAATATGACTTCATCCTAATGATTTCTAAAATTACATTCCTGGCAAATATAGCATTTGAATTGCCTGGATTTAGAGGGAGAAAAGAGTTTTCGAATTTGTTCACAACATAGCAGCTATCAAAATATTCATAAAATGCTTATGAATGGTATGGCCTCAAGCTCCTCTATTTTGTGGAATTTCTAAACCAGAACCTTGGAGAAGTGCATGAAATCATTGGACTGTGTCTGAGTTTCATGAGCTGATGCCTACATCACAAACAGGTTTTGAGAAATAGGAAAGAATAATAAAGACAGTTATGTTTAAGTTAAATATGATTTATAGCTCCATAATATGTACATCTGTGCTCTCTACTTTAGAGACAAAGAGCAACCTTAAAAACTGCATCTTGCTCACAAGAAACAGTTTTATAGCTGAATTAGCAATTTCTCGCCTCTAAATGCATATAGCTATTATATCTAAGATGTTTCTTCCTGGAGATCCAAAGCAATATTTTGTACATTCCCTGGGAGTTTCATTCAAGAATAGCACAATAGGGCTTCATCTAGGCAGCAAATGGTCGGAGTAGTTCCAATCAGCACTAATAACCCTCTTGAGTTTAAAATGCCCCAAGATGATGTTGTTATTTTAAACTCGGACTGAAACTTTGCATCCATTTGTACATAAACAGATATATTTTCGAAATGCATCAGGTTTATGGAAGGCATGAGAGAGGGTAAAAAAATAACAGGTCAAAAAAACTTCTACATATGAGTATCTTTTTTTCTTTTTCAAAATGCATGAACATACATACATACATATACATTCCCACAAATGTACACATAAACACATCCACACGCAAATGCCTCACACATTGATTAAATATCTATTCTAAAGATATATTTAACTATAAGGGTGTGTCTACAAAAGAGAAATATGACTTTCCACAAATACTATTTTCTCTCTTGAACTTGTGAAAGGCACAACTGAACCCCCCAAACCTGCCTGCTCTAAACAGTTTCTGCCATCTGCTGTATCAAGACAAGACATATAAAACCTTTAATGTAAAGTAATTTTAATATAATTAGTGTGCTACACAGAAAATACAAAGAATATAGTTTCTAAATCAACACCTGAAATTACTCATCCCCTCATTGGTAAAAGTCTACTCAGAAGAGATTGGCCCAAAGCAAGGCCTGAAAGCCCACCATAAGCCTAAAGCACCTTCTGAATGGGACCCACAGAAAAAGGTCAGAAATGGCCAGACAAGTCTGGGAGGAAAAGAGCAAAATCAAAATCAAGATAAATGTTGCCATAGTAAAACTCCCCACTCTCACCCACATCTGTTTCAACCAGCCCAGGGCCAAGAAACAAGAGCCACTTCTTCACAAGTCTCTCTGCTCCACGTGCCCCCTCAGGTCTCCTCGCTTTCTATCCTGTTTCCTTCCTCCTCAGTCTCCTCTACAGATTTTTCTCTTCTCTGCTCAGCTCCACCCTCCTTTTGGGTGGGCCCAGGAACCAGAAACCTCTCCTTTTCCTGGGGACCACTCTGTTAACAAACTCATTTTTTTATGCTGTGTGTTTTCTTATCCAACTTGTACTTTCTATTTCACCATGTCAAGCCACATGATATTCTTAGTCAATTCACTAAGTATATCTTCACTTATAACCCCAAATTTGATGAACATTCTCTCTATCTGAACAGTTTAGTTCTCTTAAAATCTGACAGAAAGACCTGCCATGTCAAGTAAAGTTTCCTATCAGCCAGCTGTGCAAATTGTTGGAAAAAATAAGCTATTTCACACTGTCCAAACCTACCCTTGCTCAGTGATACTGCATTACAATAAAAAGTTGTACAATATTGCATACAATAGCTTCATTTTCTGAAGACTACCTGAGTCAGACTCTTCATTATTACTCACCAATATTCTGTTGGGAACATGTTTTTATTCACATTTTATAGACAAAGACACTGAAACAGGTTAATTACTTGCTCTTCACCCTGATCCAGACGTGAACCCTAGGGTCAGGGTGAAAACAATCCATCTTAGAGCAGAGATTTGAAAATAGTTAGTGTTACTCCTTACTTTTGTCACTATTGCATGTACTACATTTTTGATGAGTCAAGCACTAACTTTTAAATAAGACTACTTTCAAATATTATACTATTCTTCCCAAAGTTCATCTACAAATGCAATGCAAGATCTCAGAGTTTATTTTTAGAAAAGGACTAATTGATTCTAAACTTTATTTGGAAATTCAAGCCTAGAATACCATGGAAAGATAATCAGCATCGCTAGCCATTAAGTAAATGTATATTAAAATTGTAATGATATTTTACTATGGAAAAATTAAAATGACTGACCTTTCTACAAGTTAATGAAACTAAAAAGCAACTAAAACTCTTAGATACTACAAGTGGAAATCCAATATGGTATAATCATTTTGGGAAACACATTAGAAGTTCATAAAATATGTGTATAATAAATGTATTAATTATTATAATAAATAATACAATTTATTAAAAATATGTGAAGGGAATAATAATAATTTAATAAGAACTATATGCACCATGTGACCCAACTATTTCAAAGGTAAAAAGCATATAACTACACAAAGCCTTTACTATGTGTTCATAACCACCCTATTGTAATAACCCGAAATTAAACGCAACAGGAATGTCTACCAATAGGTGGCTGAATAAACCAATTTTAATACATCATTATGATACAGTAAATGGGCTCTCAGATAAGCATTTGTGGATTTCCTTTTCCTCAAATTCTGTTGCCTTTTATTGGCTGAGGGAAACTGAGACCGGTGTATGGTAACACATACAGCCCAACATTACACAATAATTAAAGTTATTATTGATTCACATGTTTCTCATGAAACAATCTCAAAATAATTACACTGAATGAATGAAGCTTTATAATAAAAGAGTTCATACTGTATGATCTTATCCAAAAATTCCAAACAAATTTTCAGTGTCAGAAAACAGCAGTGGCTATCTAGAGAAAGTGAATGTTAGGAGGAAGGAAACACAAAGGGCTGTAAGGGAGGGGAATTGTGATGACAATTCTATTTACAAACAAAGGTTCCATTTTATCAAATTGTTTACTTTAAAATTGTAAAGTGTATTGCCTGTCAAAAACACCTCTATAAAGTTATTTAGAAATAATTCAGAAGTAGAAATATATTTCATGAAAGAAAGAAGAGGTTGAAAATTGCTAAAAACACAAGGAACCAACATGTTCCCCAGAAGGACAAAAGGAACAGACTCAATTATCTGAGGAAACTGGGAAGATGGAAATTCGATCCCCATTGATAACACAAGCTGAGGTATGATCCTAAACCTCTTACCTCCAGACTTAAAGAAAAAGGGAGAAACTGACAAATGACTAATTACTTAAGCAATGGTTAGATATGTTTCTACTGTATGAAGCCGGATGCAATTCTAACTTATAAAAATGTTAAGATGTAATGGATGGAACTCTACTTAGAAATGACAAAATGAAATCAATTTATTTCAGAAACATGGGCCAATAAACAAAAGCAAATTGGAAAAATAAATACAACACAGCAGCACACCGGAAAGATAAATGACACCAGGAAGCAAAGAGGTTTAATATGATGTTTTGGAAATTCTAGATTCCCAGTCCCTTGGGTTCAGCAGATGATAGCTGGGAGGCGAGAAGCTTCAGTTGGAAAGTTCTACTCAAGCAGAATAGAGTAGTAGGGGGTGGCTGACTGTGAACTTCATTCAGCTAGAACCCAGAACCTGGGTATTAAGACAAAGTGGAACTTTTGCCTGAGGGCCGACCTTCAGGGCATCATCAGTTCTTAACAAAATGGGGAAGACAAATCAAAAACATGAACAAGAATGGGGAGTGGTCTGGGAAGAAACAAATGTCAGAAGACTGAATCTGAGTATACATTAGGATTTGGAGATGTCAATTAGGACCAGCAGTAAAGATTAAAAACGGAAAATGTCTGTGATAGGAAAGCTTCATTTCTAAAGCAGAATGATTGACAATGTTAAATTTCAATTACAACAGAGGGAGAGGCTGTATGTGAATAAGCAAACAAATTGTACAAAATAGATCTTTCAAAGGAAAAAGACAGTCACCTAATTGTTGCAGTCACCATTTACATAAGAGTAGCAACAAACCAAGCAAGCAAATAAAAATTGCCAATCTGTCTGTTTTAAAGTAAAATACCAGTATTTAATTATATGTAATAATTCCAGTTTTCATTTCATGTATCTGTGTAGATTTGGCAAAAATAATATGAGGAATTTTCTTTAATATGTTATTAAGCAGATCAAAGACAAAACAACTTAACCTAAGTATTCCCAGTTACAACCATAACCTTAATTAGCTATATATTTGTTGGAAAGCATCTTATCCAATGTGCTCAAGATTAATCAATTGGTTAATTTAAGAGAAATTGAACTCAAATGAGGAATTATGTAATAAAATTGCAATGTTCCAGAGCTATTCTCAATAAACTACTAAACTTCTGTAAGACTCGGAGTATCAAGCTGATAAATGGATACCACCCCTCTAGTGCTCAATGGCATCCCCTTATTTTTTTTTTCCTTCCAGTCTTCAAACTAGCTAATAAATGCTATGCTAATGACTTTTTGATGTAGGGCCAGCATCCTTTTTTTGAAACATGGAGCTACTGACTGAAGTGACCTATTATCTTTCCTTCATTAACCACATCCATAATTGGCAACCTTCAATGGATTTCAAGGTTTGCTTTCTTTAAAGTGGAATGAAGAAGATAAAACCTAAAACCACCGAGAAGCAATCTAACTGCAGCATCTTTTTTAGAGTTTAATGATTTTTCCATCCATACTTAACTCAAGAGTATTTTAAAAGCAACTCACCTTCAGTGAACTTTTCCAAACTTCAAAAAATTTTTGTAAGTAATTTTCTCTTACATTTATTTTTCAAGAGTTGACATGATATTTCTTTAATTATGTAGTTGCATTATAAGTGCAATTGACATCAGTTACTTTGGAAAGAAACACAACTAACTGCAAAACTAGTTAACATCGGGTATGTGGTGGAGGCCATGTGGAAATATTAAATTTTCTTCCCAGGTTTGGAGAATTCTCCACATTGAATTAGGCTTTCCTGAAAAGGAAGCTAAAAATCTTTTGGTCAACCTCCCATCAAGAAGTAAGGAAATTCCTCCTAGATTCTCTTTCTGTCCAGAAATAGTGGTTACAGAAATTGATTTTATAATGGGAATAGTGGTGAAGATTTCCAGCAGCAGGGGCAGAAGTCTTGGGATGGACTTACCAGCTGTTAACATTAACTGTCAACAGCTTCAGGGTGTGCCTCTGAATCGTATCCAGCAATGTCACTTTTAGGTCTCAACACACGGTACATGGCTTTAACCACCCCCCTTCTAGCAAGAAAAAAAATCCCTGAAGAAGAAGAGGAAGCATCCACCTGATGTATGTACTTTAAAAAAAAAAAAAAAAAAAAAAAAAAGATTTTATTTATGCATACAAGACTGGGGTACAGGCCAGAGGTGTGGGTGAGAGGATTCACCAGACAGCGTGGTGAGCAGAAAAGGCAGATCTACTAAAATACACTGCTGAGGGGAGCAGCCAGTGAGACATGAGGTTGTCTGCCATGCAATGTGGGTCACCTCCCTGGCCAGGAATGGAAATAGTGTCATAGGGGCTGCCGATAGCTTCATAGTGCTGAGCTTTAACTCCTTGTGCCACCAGGGAGAACCCTGATCATGTTCTTGCCACTTCGAATCTGAACCTAGGGAGTTTCTGAGCAAGTGTCCTGCTCAGTCAATCCTCCTGCGAGTTGAATGTACCATAGCTCTGTGTATCCCTAGATGCTTAGGGAGTAGTGCTGTGCTGCTTGGTCTGGCTTAACTGAGTCCGCACAAATATGCATGATCCCCCTTGAGATAGTCAGGAAGGAGAACAAAGGTCATGGCCAGAGTTCTACTTCTGTTTCATTGTAGATGCTCATCAATTGTTGGGAAATCCTGCCTTAAAGGCTGCTATTCTGACTTTCCTGTAGCTTCTGTGGTTAGTGTGTATTTTAGGTAAGTTCCTGCTGAAACTGTCTGGAAGATACTCTGTTGTAGGAAACAAGCAACCTTAACTGACACATTAGGTAAACCTACCTGAGCAATAAGTAAAGGTAGAAGTTTGCAGGTTTACTGGGGGTGAACTCTTTGTTGTGGATATTCAGTGTGCCAGAAACAGCTGCCCATTTTGTTTTCTAGGAGAATGGAACCAGTACTTATGTGATGACTGGTAAAGTGACTTTCTGCCCTAATTCTGATTACCATATGTAGCTTTATTATTGGAATTTATGTTTGGGGTTGACCTGGAGAGCTTAAGAGGACAAACTGTGGTACTCTGTTGGCAGATTTGTGGAATGAAAGGAAAAATCATCACATTAAAATGCAAAATAACCCTCTTTGAAATTCTTGCTCACAGGCTCTAACATCACTATAAATCGTAGATTTTAAAAAAAAAAAATGACCACAGAGCTCTTTTCTGAAAGACTGATTCATTATAACAGTCTTGGGTTTGATATATTTCAATAATACAAGTGTAAAGTAAGTATTCACAATAGAAATATGGCAGCTATTGCACTTAATGTTATAAATTTATAATTCATAAATATTAGTCTTTAGCCCCATTCTAAAAGACACAGTCAATGACAAGGAAAAAAGAATTAATGTTTCACTCCAGACACACTGATATTTCTAATTCCTGGTTGCAAGATATCTCCTTTTGCTAATCAAGCCATCCAATGACTTTTTTTTCTTACTTATTTTCTTTCTCCATTTTATTCCTGAAAGGTCGTTTGTCTTAAAGTATAAAAAGTCTCAATAATAATAAGGATCTATTTTGATGATGCCTTTATTTAAGGACTGCATATGGCAAATAATAAATTACTATACTTGGGAAGTTAATTTTCTGATATGTGGAGTATGACTGTACAAAAAAAAAGTTTCTCCATTATACAAATTATTACTGAAATGTAGCTAAGAACTAAGAAAGAAGTGAATCAACATTATTCAAAACAGGCCCCAATTCTTTAAGGGAAAAGTCTTTTCATTTGATATATCTAAAATGGGCAAAATATTTAATACTTTTAAAAGCATTAAATTATACATAAAAGAAGTGCTTCAGGATTAATTTCTACGTTAAATAAAGCTCGAAATAACAAGTTATATAAAGGAAATTCATTCGTGGTAGTGAGTTTCCAATGGATGTATACTGCCCAAATTTCTGATAATACATATTTGTAACAGACACAATTTAATGGATATAAAAGAAAATTTATGCAGAGCAGAGACACTCTATATAAAGGCTAAAAATGAGCTTTTTATATCGGACACTGTTTTCTAACTCGGAAATACACATTTAACTATTTGTGTTGCTAAACTATTCTCAAGTTGAATATAAGTAACACACTCTGTTCCTCAGTTCTTCAGAGAATGACAGAGATGACAAAATACTCAAGTATAAACCATTAGATAGATCTTACTCTATGGAAAACACTCACCTCCTAACACAGTATGGATACAATCATTTGCTCATATTGTTTAGCTTTTATGGTTCACCAATTTGACAATAATATTAATGATCTATGTTAACATAAAGTTAATACAATGATAAGAAAACTAGCATTAACTTCAGGTAAAATGAACTCTTAGTTCCAAATTTACACATCAAATAATGAAAACAATACATGTGCTACCTCCCAGTGGTAACTGACAGGAACTACTCTATTAATTGCAAAAATAGAGGTCAAAGCCTGTAAGTTTTATTTTACACTCTTAAACATCATTGTTTAAAAGTGAACATTTTAGAACTCTCATGACAAACTGTAACAGATATCATAATCTTTGGGGGAAGGATTGAGATAATGGGATTAAAAATAATTATTGAAGTAAACTAACATTTATGGTCTTCTGATGAAAACAAGTTTCAAAATGCATTACAATAGATGCTTGCATCTCTAATACATAACATTAAGTTTTTATCAATCACTAACTGATTAAATATTTTGTTTCCAGTTCACAAATATATGTGAATTATCTATAACATCAAATCTTCTAATATAAATTATGGGAGGAAAGAAAAGATGAAAAAAAAAAGGACAAAAGGAAGGAGCTGAGATACTGAGAGGGCATTGAAAATGCCAAAATATTGGAAAACTTCCCTTGATACTTTATTGGAAGAAAAAACATTCTTCCTGTTTAAAGAATTGTATCCATATGTATATGTTATACAACAAAGTCTTATATTAAATGCTGCTTCTTTTGAATTCGAAAAAATATTTGGTATATATAGACAGTATTATCAGTGCATAGCAACATTTATAACTCTAGACAAGGAAGTAAGTGGCTAGAAATAAACAGAGACACACACACACAACCAGACAATAAGCAAAGACTAAGATCATAACAGCATAGTCACCCTGAGAAATGCAATTGTTCTCTAGTAGTGAAAGACTATTGGCATGGTTCTCCCTAAGAAATAAATACCACCAGCCCTCGAGGGATTTAGGAGGATTTACCCAGTACCAAAGGGGCAAACTTCACAAAAGAATGAGAATCCTTTATCAAACTGAATCCCACCTTGAAAATATGCATGAGAATATTAAGACAAATCAAATCTCCATGTTGAATAACCCAGCAAGAGGTAGAATTGAACAAATGTCTGTGCCTAAATTCTCTTTATATTAGAGCACAGATTTTCATGTCATTCTCGTAATGTTTGGTTTTGAATTTTCTCTTCTGAATTAAGCTATCTATATCCCAGACATCTTTTCTGACCCACAGGGTGACAATTTTTCAATGTCCCTTAAGAGTTTACCTAAAATCTGTTTCAAGTATGTTTCTGATTACTCTTAAACTACTTGCTTGCTCTAATCTAATTCTCAATTGACTTTCTCACATTTTCTTACAAAAGAATCACCTAGGCTACTTAAGTTATACTGTAGTTTCCTGATTACACCATTACTCCACTCTCTGGAAGTTTCCAAGCCAATTAAATCTGTGGAGGAGCCCAGAATTCCCCCTATACTGACAAAAATAATAATAATAAGGATATAATAATATGGTACTTCATTTTTAAAATGATGATTATTAATATAAGTTGAGTTATGAGCATAAAGGAAATTTTAAGGGTAAAGAAAAAGAATAAAAAACATAATGTTCAACATAATTCTTTGGTCAGAGGAGGACAAATATTTAGACATCAGTGACCTATATAAATCCTGCCATATTCCAGCAGGATAATGATCCAGTAACAGTTCATAAAGTAACATAATATCATGCCAACTCACACCCCCTACACAGACAAAACAAGCAATATAAGAAACTAACAGTATAGAGGTCAAAATTTAGATTAAATCCTATAAAATAAAAGAACCTTTGACCATTGGAAGTTAGGTGATAAATGACTGTTTTTTTGAGACCTTCCATACAATCTGTCAATTAGTCTGTATATGCTTTTTCAATCTAAAGATTCAAGCCCCCCAGTTTTTGAGATTAGGTGAGTTTCTTGGTAGGAACATAGCAAGAAAATTTTATTCAAACAACGATTAGTTCTCTACAAAATCCTGTTTACTTGTTCATTTAAATATTGAATATTTAAAGTATTTAAATTCCTATTGTCCAACTATTTTTAGACTGGGCCCAGGGTTCTTGTTTTCTTATTGTTTAACTTGTCCCTCTTTTTTATTTTTCTCTGAACCCTAAATTTGATCAATTGCCTCCCATGCTATCTTATTCCTCGTTGGCTTCATTGTCCACATTGGAGTGGTTCACTTAATCTATGATAATTGCTATTTCTTCACTGTATAGATAAATTTCAAGTCTTGACACATATCAACTTTCTCAATTTGGTTGCTGCCAAAATTCTAGTTTCCCATCAAATAATCTTTTCTTGATGAATAATTATAACTTTTGCCTCCCAATCCCTGCTTCCTGAGAAAAATATCCTTCAAAGAGTGAAAAAGTTGTGGGAATTCAGGAGAGATTTTGGTTCACTCTTTAAACTCTCAACTCTAATCACTGTGCTTTTATGAGACATTTCTGGTAATAAGATTCTTTCATTCTAAAACCTGTATATTTCATCTCCACTGGAGACTCAGTCTATCAAGGAGCACTTCATCAATATTGTTCCTCCTGTAAAAGGTGAACTCAGAATCTTGAAACTTCAAACTGAACACCTGGAGTCTAATAGTATTTTTCATATTATTTTTTTTCTAACAATATTTCTTAAATACCCCAAGGAATACCAACAGACTTTTATGAGCTAAATGTCAGTCAGTGCCCACATAAAATCAGAACCAATAATTTGTTGGGGTCACCACCAAGTAAAGAAGAACTCCCCCTAAAATCAATAGAAGATACCACTGTATTCAAGTTAAGGTTCTTTGCTCACTAAATATTAGAAAGAGTGGCTGTAATGAAATTTTATATCAGTGAAATTAAATACCAATTATGATAATAAAAGTTGGAACTTATGAGGCTAAAAATTTAGTGCTGACAAGATCATGAAATAAATTATATGCCAGATACAAATCTTCATTTTTTTTCTGTAACATGGAATCTGTAAAAAAAAAAAAAATTCAGATAATTGAAGACATGATGGAATTTTATTTTATACAGATTGCTCTACTAACTTGGTGAAAATGAAAGGTTTGGATGGGTAAAGGCTGCAAGATGAGTTCTGAGACCACTTACCATCCTAATTAGATATTATCTACACCTAAGATAATGAGTTTAGTGAAAGTAAGGGTGAAGACCATGTATCAGTAGATATTTAGAGAAAAAATAATTGTTAATGTTTATCCCAGCAATTTTAACTCCAAGGAGGTATATACTCAAACCTTCAAATAATGTCTGCATACGATCATTAGAAGATATGTTCAAAATGTTTACATTAGCAGTATCAGTAAGAGTTAAAGAAAAAAAAAAACAAACTGGAAACAATTGTCCATACAATGGAGTAGATAAACTGTGTTAGTTTTATGCAATGGATCACTATGTAACGATCAAAATAAAGGAAATTATTGGTAAAATGCAACAGTGTATAGGTGGGTGCCATAAACACAGTACTCAGGCATACACACAATGTTACATAGTATATCATTTCATTTTTGTGTGGTTCACAAACGGGTGTTAAGTCATGGTGCCAGAAGTGAAGATAAGGAGTACCCTTGATGGGGAGTAGGAATGAAGAGGGGTCCAGAGGTTGCCCAAGGCTGCTGCCATATCTGGGGTTACAGTGGTATGGTTGTAAAAAATCATCTAGTTGCAAATTTATGTTTAGTGTGCTATTTTTCTATACTTCAATAAGTATTCATTAAAAATGAGTGGTTAACTAGGTCTGAGGAGAGAATGAATCACAGGAGTTGGCGTCAATCATGTGACTTCTTTCATTTATTGAGCATCTTTTATGCATTATACGTATCTTAGACATCTACATTAAAAAAAAAGTATGGCAGTTTCGACTTAGGCTTTCAGGAACTGGAAATGGATGTATGAGGAGTAGATATTTGAATTAGAAATTAGAGGATTGAGTTGAATTTTACCACGTAGTGATGGCAAACCACCTAAAAGAACAAGACTAAAGTCAAAAGGATTCAGGATATTGCTACAATATATGGTAAAATGTTTCGAAAGTTTGTTCTTGCATTATGTTCACAGAACTGCTATATGCTGATAGGCAGATTCTCAATATGGACACAGGATAATGAGTGTCAATATCAGCCATGTGCTTCTTTAAAAAGGATCAGACACTCTGAGGATGAGGTTCTAATACTTTATTTAAATAAATCCTCTCTGTGATTTTTATGAAAACTTAAGTTTGGGAGCCATACCCTTTTGTAATATACTAAAAGGGATGGATATGGTGGACCTCTTGTGGAAGTTACTAACTATAACACTTAGGAAATGCTGAAATTATACAGAATGCAACTGGAAAGGGGATTGCTTTGAATAATGCATCAGGTATTCAGTAAAAGAATCTCCACTAGCAGGTCTGCTTCTTTGTTCTTTAGTTAGTTACTGACTTTAATTTCCACTGTAAATGTTTGAGTCCTTTAAATCTTCTGCCAACCTGAAATATTTGGCAAATGTGAATCCTAATGAAGAATCTCATTTTACACAAGAAAAAAGAAAGAATAGTTCACTGAACTTGTATTGCTATCGTATCCTAGAGAAGAGTTCAGCTTCCCTACTGAGAAAGTGAACAAACTTTATTCAGGCATGGAGTCAACCTCTGCAACTCTAATCAAGCAAGGAAAGTATTAGGACATGCACTGAAAAAGTCCAAAGAATTATAAGAAAATGCGTTAGATTTCAATATTACTTTAAAAACGTATGATGTCCAGGCTAACCTGATATATTTTTTCAAACAATCACTGATCTCTTAATAAGTTCATTATGCTCTCCAAGATGTTAGTAGGGTCTCATATGAACTGAACATTAATGGAGTTTATAAATAATAAAAATTGGCTAAAGGAATTTTGTATGGGTGTTTCTTAAAGATCTTACAGGAAAGATTAAATATTGTAATTCAACTCAGAAATCAGAATATTCCACATTGTTGTTGTTGTGCCAACATAATTGTAGATCCTAAAAGTCTCCAACATGGCCCATTATAATAGAAGACTCAAACTTGAATCCAGAAAACAGTGGTTTTCCCTATAGCAAAGTGATTCTCTAATCTTAGAAAACTATTTTTCTCATTTCTCCTTACTAAGAATTTAAATTTTTGACATGTACATTTATTTAAATAAGAGTGAAACATTGAACTGAACTCCCAGCTAATATCTTTTTATAGAAATATAATTAAAATAATCATCAGTATTTTTTTAAGTGCAAAGTTCAGTAAGTGCTGACAAATATACAGCTGTACAATCATCATCACAATCAAGTTGCAGAATATTTTACTACCTGGATCCCCTATGCCACCTTGCAGTCAATGCTCACATATCACCCTCCTCTCTCACTTGCAATCAGTAATATGATTTCATTTCTATAATTTTATCTGTTCCAGAATCTCATATAAATGAATCAAACAATTTGGAGCCTTTGGATATGACTTTTTTTATTTAGCATATGCTTTTGAGATTCATTGTGTTAGATGTTTCATTATGTTTCACTTTTTATTACTGAATTTTATTATGTGACTATACCAGTTCCTTCAATCTTCAGAATTAATGGGCTCATTTGCTCTCAGCTTGTGGTGATATAATGATGTGCCTATAACCCCTGTGTGATAAACAGATCCACTTTCTTTGTGATTATCAAATAAGTTAAAATACAATAAAACAATCTCATCTCCTGTATCAGAGATTAAGGTAAAGAACATAAATTTTGGTTGACGATTGTAAAGTGATTTGAAATTGCCTCTCAAAAAAAGCAATTGGTGATTCCAGGACAAAAATTAAATAAATGAGCAGTTCTTCTCTGCTTTAAATGAAGATTACTGGAGGAAAACCATGGATAAGACAGAACTTTATTTTTATTTTGGCAAAGGAAAAAATTCTTTCCCAGAAATTAGTAAGGATCTTTTTATTTATTTTAATCTTTATTTGTGGACCATTTTAAAAAAAAATGCATGAAGTTTATAGGGGAGAAATACCAAGTTTTATGAATTACAATCTGAATGATGAATGGGATATATTTTGATTAAGACTCAAATATTACCGAGTTTTTATTAAAAATATTTATTAAGCAAAGTTTAAAATATAATCTTAATGAAATCATTAAAATGACTCATGAAAATATATATCACTCATTGAAAATTAAAATCCAAGGCTGCCTGTAATTAGTTTATATATATGATATAGAATACTTTGTTAAAGTTATAAAAGAATAAACTACAAAGCACGTTAGATGTTCTAACTCATAACCTTGTCTTATTTGTAGGAATAATGAAGACTGTGTTAGCCCTTGTATAGAAAAGTGAATGAAAAAAAGTTATTTCTTGTGAATAAAACATTGTTTCTTCCCCTAGATATCTAAACTCAATATGCTTTCCTCTTTTCTTGAAGATCTGGTGAAATGAAATTAGTTTTGTAATTCACAGCTCCTGTTTAACACTTTAAGAATATATTTATACTTTATATAGATATATAGTTTGTAAATAAAAATAATTATTTTAACCAACAGTTAGTAAGACTATCCTACCTTCCAATGACTTTGGCAGGTACTTCAGATACAAAGATGATGGTACCTGCAACCTAAATTAGAAGAGGCAAATGGCTTGACCAAAAGTATGTTCATTTATCCTCCTCCTAATTACATTTTACTATTGAGATAATTAGCACACTGAGAACAAAAAGAGAGAGAGAGAGAGTGAGATTAGCCCAGCCTGGGAATATCAGAAGTCACTACCAAGAGAAAAAAAAAATTGTTTTATCTGAATTTTGAACAATTCATAAGCTGAGAGTCCTCCCTGGTGGAGTAACAGGTTAAAGTACAGCACTGTGAAGCTATCAGCAGCCACTGCAGCACAAGTTCAAACCCCGCCAGGGAGGTGACCCACATGACCCAGCAGAACTCTCCTGTCTTTCTGGCTGCTCCTCTCAGCAGAGTATTTCAGTCAGTCTGCTGTTCTGCTCCTCAGTCTGTCTCTGCCTCTGATGAATCCTTCACATCCTGCACCTCTGACCTGTGTCTCAGTTCTTGTATGCATAAATAAATAAATCTTTCAGGAAAAAGATTCATAAGCTGAATGAGAAAGTTAAGTCAGTTCATGGTGAGAAGACAGTGTACAAAAAAACCCAAACTGAAACAACTGAGTGACATGAGATAATAATTAGCTTTATGTATCTACAAAGTTCAGCAGTGGTATATAGAGCAGCATGTAATGAGACTGAAGAATTAGGTAGGGACCATTTTGTTGGAGAGATAGACTATTTCCCTAAGAAATTCTCATGTTTTTAAAAGTCCACAGAAAATTAAAACTTCAGTGAAACAGTTTGAATTGGTAAGTAAATGGTCATATTTACAAAGTACAATTTGCTCTTTAAAAATAAAAAGAACTAACTCTAGAAGTATATCAAACAGAGCAAAATTAGACTAGAAGAAATGTTATATTAAGGTTTGTGTATCAATGACAATATGATTACTTGTTACATTGGCACTCTAGTATATTCTCTGTACTTTATGTGCTTGCTTGCCTGTGATTTTTGTAAGTAAATATTGGTAAATATCCATAAAACTATAAATGTGTACATATGCATTCAACTGTTAACTACACACAATATATAATATATAATACATTTAGGTATCTTCACTTATATAGTTGTTCATTTTACTCTAATTAATAAAGGACTACATACATTTTTTTTTTCTGGGAGAAACTATCTGCCTAGCTTCACTGAAATACATATGATGAATTAATGTAACATGTGTGTTTTTTTGTCATTTGAATAAAATTTACATAAATAACAGTGCAATGATATTGCTATAAAGTTATGACCAAGATAGACCATATTTATAGATTTTTTTTCTATAAAATAAGCACATAGAGTTAAAGAAGTAAGAAAAGCTAGAGGCAAAATATTTTAATGAAAAAATGGTAAAATTGAAAACGCTCATTAAAAATGTTATTAAAGAATCATAATACTATCCATTGCCCTGGTAACAGTGCTCAACAATTAATTTCTCCAAACTAGAAATTGATAGTATTGAGAGTATTTCCATAAGGGCAACTTAAAAAAAATCCTAATTTAGGGCCCTCCCTGGTGGCGCAGCGGGTTAAAGCACTGCACTGAGAAGCTAAAGCCACTTCCGCATGAGTTCAAATCCCGCCTGCCCCGGAGGAGACCACATGGCGAGGCAGACCTCTCCTGACCCGCCCGCTGCTCCCCTCAGCAGTGTACTTCGTCGATCTGCCTGTTCTGCTCCCTGCTCTGTCTCTGGTGAAGCTTCTCACCGCCCCTGAGCCTCTGGCCTGTACCCCAGTTCTGTATGTACAAATAAATAAATCTTAAAAAAAAAAAAATCCTAATTTATAAATAATCATTGTGGACAAGATATTTAATTTATTTTTAAGTCCGTAAAAGACTGATATCTAATGTGATTATTTAAAATAATATTGAATTTTCAATTTTTTGAAGTTTTTAGGAAATTCTAGTTATATTGCTTTCTTTCCAATTTATACATTAAAAAAATAAAGTGGGAGCTTATATTGAATTATTGCTTATTTTAAATTTCGTAGACTTCTCTTTTATTTTATAAAAAGAAACATGACTTCTACTATATATAAGGCAAATGTGTTTCACCAACATAGACAAGTGTTTGTCTGTATTATACTCTATTGTACTATTAGAGCAGTGTATTTCCTCAGTGAGCACCCAAAACATTCTTTTTTAATTAACCTGAATGACATATACATAATACAATTTTCGGTCTAACATCCCTTTTTCCCAACTACCCTGAGATATTTTTTTTTCCTATTGTTTTAGGTATGATGAAATAGGAATGATTATATACTCTCTCCTAAAACTGATAGTTGAAATATATAAAGTAGTTGGAAAAATAAGCAATAATGACATGCAAAATATTTAAACATTCCTGTCATGGTTACTATCTTGGCTGTATCTCTAAGAAGCCACTTAACTAACTACAGTTAGTCTATGGTTCTAAGATAACTGTGCTCTCCTCTGAAGTTGGAAATATCTTGGACTAAATTTCTATAGAGATACAAAGTAAGACTTAGAGTAAATAAAATCTATATAGGTCAAATATCTGCAGAATAACCCTCATTTAACAAGTAAACATAAATAAGAAATAATACCAAATTATAGTCTATGAAGCGTTTGTCCTGTTCAGACAGGAAGAGAAACATCTAATAATGGCTATGTTCTTTTTGTTAGAAAGGAAGTTCTCTTTACAGTTGTTTTGAGGAAGCAAGATTCACACACCCCTTTCACTGTTTCCTCTAATGTATTGTTTTGGAATGAAGTAACATTTTAAAGAATCATATGAAAGTGGGATAATAGGAACATGGATTTTGATTGTAACTGCCAACTGTTCAAGGCATTTGAATCTGTGTTCTACCTGACATGAGTAGCTGGGTCATCAAGGAAGCTCTGTGGAAGGCAGAATTTGAAAAATGCCCACCACAGCCACTTAAAACATATATCCTTGATTGGAAAGCTAGAATAAACTACTGAATGAGCTTCAGTGCTCACAGGAATTTGGTGTTTTTCAATCAGTCAATATCATGCATATGCTCAATATGACCTTTTAGAAATGGAACTGTAACAATGTCATTTTAAATCATAATAAAGATAAGCATCATGTATCCAATTCATGTTATTTATTGAAAGTGCAGTGACATTGAAAGAGTCTTCCCTTTTGTCACAGGCAGCTGGCCCTTGACTATTAGATGAACACTGCAATAGTTCTCCCTGTAACAGTGCAGTGTAGTATATAATATTTTACACTTCATAGTACATCTTATATATCATTTGTATCATATCCTATAAAGCACTAGATAGCATTTTTATGTTTCATAGCACACCACTCAAAAAGTCAGTGACTTAAAGCAAAGCAGTGAGGATGTCTTAATTACATATTTATGGCTTGAATGCTTTGTCCTTATGTTCTGGACCACTTTCCTGGGCTGGATTGTCCATGCGGACCTACTTTCTATTTCTGAACCCTTAGCTGTATGGCAGGAACAGCCAGTACACATGGGTGGCCAATGCTTCTCTCCATGTGGTCCTATCCTCCAGGAATATAGCTCAGCTTGTCCGTATGCTGATAAACAAAGAAGTGAGAAGGAACAAGTCTCACTATTTCCAAGTCTCAATTTAGTTTATGTTTGCTGTTGACCTTTGCTAATACATATGTTTATCCATGCCTAGATGCAACAAGTAAAGAAATAGAAACCACCTTTATTTGTGAGGATCTTCACATATTGTGGCCATTGTTTTCTAGTTTACCCCAATGCCCAAAATTATATTTTAAAAAATCGAGTACATGGTTTACAGTATGTGCAATAATTTCAGTACTGTGAAAGACGATGCCTCTAACAGCCCAACGAATCATTTAAAGTTCTGTCTACACAATTTTAATATTACTCTAAGCCCTCCCCCCCCCAAAAAAAAGAGGAATCCATTTTCACCAAAATATTGTAATGTTTGGTCATTGTGCTTTTCTTGTTTTTTATTTTTATTTTATTTTATTTATTTATTTATTTTGCTTATCATGTTATATCCAGCTATAGCCAAACAGATATGCCACAAAGATATCTATATCTGAATGCCCAGAGCCTGTGAATATGTTAACTTACATGGCAAAAGACACTTACAAATATAATTAAATTAAGTTCTTTGAGATGAACTGCTTGTCTTGGATTATCCATTTAGACCCAGTGTAATCAAGGGTTCTTATATATGACAAGGGAGATAGAATAAGTGTGAAAATTAGAGAGAAATTTAAAGATTTGCCACCACCTTTGAAGATGGAGGAAGGGGCCATGAACTAGGGAATGCAGGTAATCTTTAGAAGATGCAAAAGACAAAAATAAGATATTCTTCTATAGCTTCCAGAAGGAATGCAGCCCTGCCAACATCTTGATTTTATTCTAATGAGACCATTTTGAATTTATAATCTTCAGAACTGTAAGCTGCTACATTCATATTATTTCAAACTAAGTTTGTAGCAATACATTATAGCAGCAAAAATAAACAAATACACATGCAGTACTACTCTTATCTTGCTACTTTTTCTGACCTTAATGAAAATGAGTAAGAACGTAAATTGCTAACCAGGTCAAGAAAATGTATTACCCTTCTGCTAAATCTTCTGTTTTGTGTTTCACTATTGTGGTTAAGACATACTATTATGGTCACTTGAATAATACCTCTTAACCATTTACTTATCCTTGATTCCTCCTTTTTCCTTGACAATTAAATTAAATCCTGCTGCTTCATCATCTACAGTGCCACAAGAATCCATTTTCTTTTTTTCATTTCAAATTTACTGTCTTAGTCCTGGTCTCATTATTTCCTGTAAGGACTATGTAAATAGTTTTTCAACTGGCCTTCCTACTTCTGCTTTTCTCCAATTTCACTTATTCAAAGCATCAATTAATGAGTGTGAAAGTTGTCAAATATTTCTCTTTTAATCTGATTACCTCATGTCTTTGCTGAAAAACATCAATGGCTGTATACTGCCCACTGAAATAACTTTGATGAGACTGTCAATGAGCTCTGTAATGTGCTGCCAATCTATTTTTCTTAGTTTTAGCTTTCAAACTTCCTCTTTCCTGTCTACACTGCAGTGTTTCCCATGCATACCTCTCTTTATAAGTTTTAGGGCTTTGCTATCAACTGTTCTTTTCTGAGAATGCACTTTCCAAAGTCATAATATTTCAAACTTGCTGGGTTATCCTAAATATCACCTCCTTGATACCTTTGAACATGCATAGATGTGTGTCTTGCGCTAAGACAATTCCTTCATGTACCAGATGACTCTACCTTGGCTGACAATTTTTTTTTCTTTTTCTGACAATAAAATCCCACTTTTACTCAATGAAACCACTGTTCCTCTGATTTATTTTATTTACTTCACAAGGATTTTATTTCATTCCTGGCTCTACAGGTATGTGAACTAGGCTTGGCCAATTAAAGTGTAACTTTATTTTTGTAGAGAATTATTCATTGCTGACCTCATCACCCAGCCAGAAACAATGAGCCCTGTATGAATTTCACTAAATATCTTGAGAACACTTCTGTACTTTCCAATTGCTTTCTTGGCATTACAGCATTTCTAAGTATGAAACCAATAGTGGAGGTGGGGGGGGTGGGTAGATGGAACTCATGCTGAAGTGGCTTTAGTTTCTTAGTGCTGTGCTTTAATCCATTGCACCACGAGGGAGGGCCCCTGATTTTTGTACTTTATTTATATGCAGCTCTTTCAGGTGTTTTATCACCCGAAATATAAAGAATCTACTGGGACACACAAGCATAGTATATCATGCTTGATGTAGGAACATAGATAATTTCATCCAACAGACTAAACATCTTAACTTGAGAATTATATTTTATACATATGTGTATATATTGTATTCATTTGTAATAATAAGTCAAAGAGTACTTCTATCAATGAAGAGAATTTCCCTTTAATTTGTATATTTATGCATTAAGGATATTAAAATCACAGATTTGGAAAATAATGCTTCCCTATCTTCAAACAGAAGAGAGATAAACCATCTAACACATTCAAATTATTTTCCTCCTTTAAAGATTCCCCAGAGAAAGATTGTGTTAATATCCTTCTTCATAAGCAGTCTCCCCAATAACTCATTTCAATGTGGAAATTCATTCTAGCATATCAATTTTATAGCCCTTATGCTACTGTTTCATATTATTTTCAATTAATTTGTTATATAATATGATTAGTAAGCTACTATTTCCTAGCTCCATTTCCATTAGTTTACATTTTGCTTTGTGATACTGTGTTGGATCTCTGTAAATGATAGTTCTCCCTTGTTAGCTGTCTTATTTTTAAAGTCAGCCAATAGAGGATATGAAATAAATTGGTCAATAGAGGAAATAAGACTGAAGATGCCAGAATGTCCCGTCCTGGTCTCCATGCTGCTCAAGTCAGCCTCCACAGGACATTGACTTTTCCACTGGCAGTGGAAAAGTCTGCCTCCCTCATCTCCATTGGGCACTGGCACTCAGAAAAGCTGCAGCCACTTTCTCAGTGATACCTGCAATGACTGTGTGTTGTCCTACCTCCATGAGATTATGACTATAAACATAAAAGATTCAGTTTTTGTCAACCCTGTCCTCTATTGTCCTGGTTCTAGGAGTGCTAAGTGCTGCCTAAAGCTATTCTTTGTTATCCTGGTGTTGCTTTTTTTTTTAATCTTATTCCCCTAAACCTGCTTAACCAAACTCCAATATTGAATTCTCTCTCTGTTAAAGTGCTTATATGGTTTGCATTTTTGAGTTTACTTAAACTGAAACATATGGTTTATCTAAAACTGGTTATAATTATTTTCACTTCCAGAACTGACATTCTTGTATAAGAATTAATATTTTAATGTTTACTTGAACCAATTTTATGTTAAAGTATGCAAATTTCTTCCCATCCTATTTTTATTACTTCCATCCTTACCCCAACCTTATAGAAGCTTGTCATACCAATTGAATTTCTCTTCTTGGCACTTAGAGGTTTTTATCTACTGTACACAAGAACCAATACCATGTTAGCCACAATTATTACTCAATTAGCTTTCTCTGTATTCTGCAATGTACATTATTTAAAATCTACAATGCAATTCATTCATACAAGTCTCTGATAACAATTTCTTTTTCAAAGGGAATAGTTAAAAAGTAATACATATAAACGAGTAAGTTACTTTTGTATGTTTTCTGACCTGGAACATGCACTTACTTTTCTCACTTATTTTTATTCTGTTCCCTTTAGCGAAAAGTCCATACTGTAATTACATCCTTTTTCAAAAGTGCTGTAAGCTTCTCTTCCTGTGAAAGCTTAGATAGTTGCTAATAATTGTTGCTACAAATTATTGCCTGTTTCACACTAGCTAGACTAACACTGCAGGGAAAAGGGAAAGACCTTGACATTTAAGTAAAATATGTAATTTCCAATAAAAAGAAAAATAGTATTTTTAAAATATATTCATTACATCATCCTTCATTTTTTTTTTAAGATTTATTTATTTGTGCATACAGAACTGGGGTACAGGCCAGAGGCTCAGGGGCGGCAAGAGGCTTCACCAGAGACAGAGTGGGGATCAGAACAGGCAGATGGACGAAGTACACTGCTGAGGGGAGCAACGGGGGGGGTCAGGAGAGGTCTGCCACGCCATGTGGTCACCTCCAGGGCAGGCGGGGATCGAACTCATGCTGAAATGGCTTTAGCTTCTCAGTGCTGTGTTTTAACCCGCTGCGCCACCAGGGAAGGCCATCATCCTTCATTTTTGTACAATGTATTGGTCCCCCATGAAATTCCTACCACCAACTCCCCCGTTCACCCTCACCATAGACCTCTGTGCTGATCCCACCCCTGTCCAGGTTCTTCTCCCTCCTCCTCCCTAGGTTTTTTGGCATGTAATTATGACAATGTATATGAAGCTATTCATACCCTTTTTCTAACTTATCTATACAGATGATTTGAAAAACTATATAAGATACTATATAACTTCAAATAACAATTATTTTCAGGGATGTATCATTTAGAAAAATAGTTCAATTAAGTGTTCTTTGAAAAACAAATGGATAATTGGTGAACTAGAAGAATATTTTGTGTTTTGAAACTGTACATCAAATAGCTATTTTTAGAAACTTTGGTTTATAACACAATGCTTATTTGTAGTGTTATGTTTACACTATTCAGTACTTTTTTTTTTCAAAAAAAAACATTATAGGCAAAGTTCCTTATAAAAAGTTAACACTGTATTTTAAAGTGCACATATAGTTGAAATTGCCCTAGAAAATGAACCAAAGATGTAATTCAGCTGTAGCTTAATACTGCATATTAAATATTTTGAAAATAAGCTCATACTTTTATTAAAAATGTATTCAACATATGCAATACATAAACATTTATAAAATAAAATACACATAATCACGTGAAGCATGGATTATTGAAACTGCTCAGAATAGATGGTCACAATAGGTCTCCTCTTGGACAGCCAAATTATTTTGAACTGAAGTCAATTAAGCTGAGCCTGGAGGCACAGGAGAAACTATTACCTTAAATTACCTAGGAGAATTAAGATTGGGAATATTATCCAAAAGTAAGATTACCCCTGAAAATGACCTTTCATTTGGAGAAGGAATATCTGTAAGCTAAGGAAAATGCAGGCCTAGAGCACATCCATATTTATGAGACTCAGCATTGTGTGAATCCTGTCTTCTCCCTCCTTCATGCCCCTGGCCTCTAACCCATCCCTAAATTCAGGATATATTACCACTTTTCCCTAGCTGAAAGTGGCATTCTTATCATCTTTGTAGATCCCCTTATGTATGTAAATACATTACTCTTTTCCTCATACACTATTTGATGCTTTTTTGATGATTCAACCAATCCTGAAAGAATGCAGAGGGGTATAGAGAAATTTCCTTTCTTCCCAGACTGGGTCTCAAGTCTATTCGAGCACTTAAAATGTAGCCAAGCAGTTATTTTTTTTCTTAAAGATTTATTTATTTGTGCATACAGAACTGGGGTACAGACCAGAGGTGCACGGCGGTGAGAGGCTTCTCCAGAGACAGAGTGGGGAACAGAACAGGATGACTGATGATGTACACTGCTGAGGGGAGCAGCAGAGCGGGTCAGGAGAGGTCTACCACACCACATCAATCCCTCTGGGGCAGGGATTGAACTCTTGCTGAAGTGGCTTTAGTTTCTCAGTGCTGTGCTTTCACCCGCTGCACTACCAAGTAGGGCCCCCAAGCAGCTATTTTAAGGATTGCACCACTTGTTTTATATATTGATAAGCTTCATAATAAGCATGGAGCGAATGAGGCCTGACAAGAGGCATGTCTCCTGAAAACTTGAGAGTTGGCCATTACCCTGAGGTTGGAGCGATCACCACCAAAGTCTGGGCTTTGTAGAATAAAGAGGTCACATTAAATTGCAACTTAGGCCAGGGGTATGGAGGGAGATAAACCAGTGTAGGTCAGGTAGAATGGAAAGAAAGAGTGCTATCTTGAGTACAAAGATAAGACTCCAGGTACTATTCACTCATTCACTTGTATTTCAGACTATTCTACATAGTACTGTTTTGGGGGGAGATTATGATGCAGTTACAAATGATGGGACTCTCAGATAAGAATTAACAAGTTTGTCTTTCCCCTATTTTTTGCAACTGCTCCCTCGTTTGACAGATTTGTCTTCTTGCATTTCAAGGAAAAGGGAGATAAAAGATAAACAGCAGTTGTTGCAAAAGCAAGCTGGGCCCACTCTTCTCCATCTCCAGGCTGACCCAACACCTTTGCAGATCTTTGCCCATCCCCACCCCACCCCCCTTTTTTTCTTTTGAATAAATAACCCTGCACTCTGCCAAAGAGGAGGACAGTGGTCTTTCAGAGATGGAGATAAGGCACCGTTTTAAAGTATTTGAGTTTTGTTTACCCCATTCCTTTTGTGTGTCATTTTTGTTTTTATATTGTCACTTTTCATAAAGAAGATTCACAAATCATGATTTATACTTTAATAAAGACTTATAGAGAACTGTACTACTTACTTGTTGGTTATATGCCAAAGTATAGAATAAAATGCAAGTAGGCAGCCCCCAATTATTCAATTATGTGACTTTCCACTCAACAAAATATGCAAAACTGAAATCAGTGTCCAGGAGCAGGCTAGTATTAGAATAATCAGTCCAAATATATTGAATTTATATTTGCTTTTTATGCTCTTTTCATAAAGCTGATATATAAGAAACATCATGCAGAAAACACCAATTATCCTCCCATTTTACAGATACAAAAATGGAAATTGTGAGGAAAGAAAATACTTTGCTTTAATTCATTTTGCAAAATAATGGTGAACTTGAATAATAAATGTAGGTGTCCTAATTCTTATTTAAGTTCCACTGTGCTTGTATGTTATAATAAACTGCATCAGAACTGCTAGCTCAGGAAAGCTATTCCAGAACATTTTTTAATACAGCACAAAGAAAATTAAAATTTCTATCCTACTAGGAGGATTTAAAACTGAAAGACTGAGCAGACATGTATTAAACTATTCACTTAAAAACTAAATTGGAAATAATGGAAGTGATTATTCAGAGCAAATGTTTATTTACATAACACTAGTCATTTAAAATCCTGATAGACCTCAAATGTTGCTCATAGAAAGTACTTTCATTATCAAACTTTTGTTTCTTTTAAAAATATGTTTTCCTTATTTGTTACATCTAAGAGCAGTAATTTAGATAAGAGGAATATTTATATGTATCACAGGCTCATTTTACAAACTATGGACCAGGTACAAAAGATCCTCTATAGTTATTTTACTATATTAGCTGTGAATCTCATCTCCCTTGCATGACTTTCAGGCTATGGCTCAAGGGAAATTTGAGAATTTGGGGGCAACTCTGTGATAAACGTAGAGGAAAACGGAAAAAGAGGGAGGAATGGCTTTGGAGTTGAGAATTTAAAAGATATCCCAATCCTAGAAGTAGAGGAACTAATGATACCCTCAAACTTGCAATATAAGAGTCTGATATCCATTAAAAAAGGGGGTTTCAGGTTTCCTTTCCCATCCAAGGATGGGTGGTGTGAACAGGTATGAGAAGAGGAAGAAGAAATGAGAGATATGAAGAAAGAAGAAGACTGTAGGGGACACATATTGCAGAAAGACATGTAAAGAAGAAGCCAAGCTTGCTTCTTGGCTTTGGACTTATAGTAGGGACTTGGGGACATATGGAAAGGACACCTGAAAGAGAAGCAAATGCAAATAAACATTTGCTCTGAAAAGAATGAGAGACCCATAGGGAGGCTGACAATGGTAGCCTTTATCTTGACTTTTATTTTGATTTTGCTCTTTTCCTTCAAAACCCCTGCTCTCTGGCCCTTGCTCCCCACCAGAAGGTGCCTTAGATTTCAGCAATCTTCTGAGCCTTAGTAATCCGCTTTAAACTCTGGCTGGCTGGGTATTTACCTACAAGGGTTTGCAACTTTCAGTGTTTCCCTTGGAAACTATTTTAACTATATTAATCTCTTTATTGCACACTAATTGTATTAAAGTTGTGAAGGTCGTATGCACTAGACTATATTTTATCTTTATATCGTGGATGGCAAAACCCATTTAGAGCAGAAGGATTTGGGGGGTCCAAGGATGCACCTCAGTCTGCCCATTAGTAGCTATAGGAAACTGCCCAGAGCAGCTTTACAGGAGTGGAAGAGTTTCTGCATTAGTTCACATAACCTCCCCCTACCTCTCTAATAAAGGCTTAAAGAAACAAAAGAAAAGGATTATTGACACACATCGAGCATTATATAAAGTAGAATAAAAACCCACAAAAATCTATTAGTGGAATCCTGACTTAACTTTGTTGGGAGAAATGTGGAATCTTTTCCAAATATACAACCCTAATTTGCATTATTCTGGGAAAAAATTGGGACCTATGGACTATCTTATACATGTCTCATATAAAAAATATTCCTTTAAAGAATTTCAAATTCATATAGCTCTTGAACACCCAAGTAATTTTTCAGAATTTTAATTAGGAGATTATTTTTATTATATCTCCAAGTTAAAGCAAAATGTTACAATGTTAAATCTGATTATTAATGAAAGATCAAAGTCAAAATGCTTTAAAATGATAAAAGTATTAAACATAAAAATATATTTTAAACCACTTTACATTAAATTACAAGATAGCAGACTTTAAAGAAATATGCTCTGTGGTGAAAGGAAAGTTATTATATTTTTCTGTGCTTACACGTTGATTTAAATAACTCAAAAAACACTTTTAAAGCTTTTTTTTTTTAAAGAAGCTTAGTCACAAGGATAAAACAAACAATAACAAGGAGAGGAAGGATAATTTTTTTTAAGTGCAAAACCACAGAAAGCCCAATTGGTTTAACAGCTGATTGTAATAAGAGTTTGGTGAGAAGAGAAGAGAGGAAAGGAATAGGAGAGGGAAGCAAGAACAAAAGCTTTTTTGTTTGGTTCTGACAACCAAAGGACTTGGTATACAGACTGAGAGACCCACTAGTTATTCAGTAAAATTGTTAAAAATGATATACTCTCACATCATAGAAAGTTATATAAAAATCAACTGCCTTCCTATAAAACAACAGCTAGAACTTGAAATGTAGTATATGCTTTGTGATAGCACTAAAAACAAAGTAATTAGGTACTAACTTAACAAATATAAAGGATCTAGATGCAGAATCACAAGAAAACTATAACAAAAAAAAATGAAGAACTAAAATGTAGAATGATAGTCCATGAGAGATGCTGAATCATTCTGACATGATCTGTACATTCCATATAACTGCTACAAATGTCCCTTAAATCATGTTGAAAAATGCTTCAAAAATTTCTTTAGAAAACAAGACCAAAAATACGGGGAATATGGTCTGGTCAAGCCTCTGTGGGAAATATTCAAAATATTAAATAGAGATCTGCCATATGATTAAATAATTCCACTCACAGATAGGTCCTCAAAGAACACAAAACCACTAGTTTGTTTCTCAGCTTTGGAATTTCACTGAGAGTTGGGAGAGATGGAGGAGACATGTGGAAGAGAGATATGTAGAGACACTTGGAAGAGACACAGGGGTGAGACGTGTGGAGATACATTTCTGTGTTTATTGCAGTACTATCTGCAGTAGCCAAGTTATATGCTAACTGAAGTGTCCCACAGATGAGTGGATAAAGGAGATGTGGTATATAGACACAATGAGATACTAAGCTTTAAATAAAAAAAGGATAAAAACTGATTTCATTCATATGGAAAATAAGTAACAAAACAAAGTAACAGACAAAATTAAATCAAAACCCTAGAAAACTGACAGTACAATTGAGACTACAGAGGAGGAACAGGGAAGATCCCAAGGTAGTGGTGAAAGATTGTGGGTATTTTTGGTGATGATGTGTTCTGGTAGCGAACATTTGAAATGGTGTGAAGCTATACCTCTGCATCATATTTAGTGTTAAACCAATGTTATCTCAATAAAATATAATACATAAAAGAATGAAAATATTTCTCAAAAAAAGAAGTTGTAATAAATATAAAACAAAAAAAATAAAATAGCTAACATAATACCAAAAGAAGGGATAGAATAGGAATTAGTATTATGAGCTTTAAGCCCATGCAGAGCTATTTAATGTCATACACTAGTGACATAAAATGCTTATATCAATAAATTTAAATAAAGTTGAATACATTGACGTTAGATTGGGATTGTGTAAATCTTTAGAGAACAGGTTCAAATAGAAAGGAGATTTTAATGTAATTAGGAAATGCATTCTAAGTAAAATTTTCAGCAAATTACAGCAAAATTAAAAATAATGATTTATGTTGATCATACTCTATCACTATGAAAGGAAGTAGTGGGAGATTTTCCTTATGGGGTAGCCAGTCAACAATTGCTCAAAGCGTGAGAACACTGCATTGCATCCGTTAATAAAAGAATGTGAAAAACCTTTCACATTCTGGAAGGAGACTAGATCACAAGATTTGCACCATATATTTCTAAAAGGAAAGTTACATAAGATAATGGATTTTCTTTTTTGCAAAAGTTGAAACAGTAGAAGAGAATTGCAACTAAAATGGCAATCGAAGAGTATTTTTTTAATTGTTTCCATTACTAAACTGAAGAAGTAGTCTTCTGGATGAGACAAAAGTTCTGACCTCAAAATATAACAAAATCATACTTTACAGCTTCTTTTTGTTTCCTAAAGCCTCATACAGAAATTTCAGCCTACTGCATTTCCATTACCCTCCAACACAGTATACAACAACCAGAAAGAAGTGCTATTTACGATAATTATATTTGAAAGCTAAGGCAGAGGTAGAAATAATTAATCATAGTTTCAAGGAATCATGAAGATATATATGTAAGCCAGCAAAATAACCAGAGAGATAATAATTTATTCACGTGTAACCATTATATGCATATAAAGAATATTATTTCAGAGATTTTCTATCTATCTTCTGTATTTCCCTCCTGAATTATGAAACTACTTCTGAAGTAGTATAATACTTGCATATTCTAGTGCTCTAAAATTATGTGTCACACTGCCTCTTTATAATAATTAAAAAACATAGATTATATGAAATAATTCCCTAATTGTAGGACAGGTAAATGGAATTTTACTTTCAAAAAATCTCTAGTATCCAAGTTTTGTTTTGGAAATATCACTAAACATGTGCAATTTTATTATGCACTGTCAGACTAGAGTAGTTTCGCTGTTTTGAAGTTTATATGGCACAATGATGGCCCAGACAGCTTCTATTTTAATTTCTGAGCTGCCTCAAATATCATTTTTCTAAAATAAACCCTTCTAATATCTATATTATATGGCTTTGTTATAAATGGGAAAAAGATTTAGACATATGTTTTCTTTTCATGGCCAATTTTCTTTTATACAGATATCCATAGGCAGAAGGGGAAACAGTATAGAGTCAAAATCTAATGCAACCCTATTGTACAGCACCCACAAAAATTAAGTCAAAACAAATTAAAGATTTACATGTATGATCTGATAGCATGAAAATTTTAGGAAACAGCTGCTATAAAAGTTCGTTGACATGGAGTTGGGTAATGATTTCTTTTTGGATATGATGACTAAAGTACAAGAAACAAAATAAAAATAAACAAATGGGATTTCATCAAGCTAAAAAATCATGGCAACATAAATTAAAGCATAGGGAAACGTATTTGTAATACCGCTGATAAAGGTGAATATACAAAACTGTATAAAACAACTTGTGTACACTGTATACACTACAGCCAAAGACAACCAATAATGCTATTTAAAAATGGACAAAGGACCCAAATAAACAATTATCCAAAGAGGACATGCACAAGACCAACAGATACATAAAAGATATCAAATATCATTGGTTATTATGAAAATATAAAATAAACTACAATGGCAATTATCAAAAAGACAAGAGTTAATGAATGCTGGCAGGAATGCAGAGAAAAGGAATTCCATGCACTGCTGGAAGGACTGTAAACTGGTAAAGTCATTAAAAAAATAATATGGAAGGTCCTCCACAATTAAAATATATAACTATTATTTGATACAGAAAGTCTGTCTCTGGGATGTCTCTAAAGGAAATGAGAACACTAACTTGAAAAACATCTGTACTTGTATGTTCGTAGCAGCATTATTTACAATAGCAAGGACATGGAAACAACCAAAGTATCTATCAGTGAATAAATGGATAAAACAGGGACTCTACCTGAGAGGAAAACGTATGCATTGTACAAAAGGAAGAATGACATAAAACACAAATAACATTAAATTTAAAAAATAAGTATGGGGCCTCCCTGGTGGCACAATGGGATAAGCACAACACTATGAAGGTATCTGCAGCCACCACAGCCTGAGTTCGATCCCTGGCCAGGGTTTGTGACCCATATGGCACAGCAGACATATCCTGTCTCAACCACTACTCCCCTCAGCAGTGTATTCCAGTAGATCTGCCTGTTCTGCTCCCCACTCTGTCTCTGTTGAATCCTCTTACCTCTCACACCTCTGGTCTGTATTGCAGTTCTTGTATGTGTAAATAAATAAATCTTTTAAAAAATAATAATAAAATAATTGTGGAATATATATGTAATGCAATACTATTCATCCATAAAATATACAAAAAACAAAAACTACCATTTGAGACAACTTTGAAGGCATTATGTTAAGTGAAGTGAATCATATAGGAGAAAACACATATGATCTCACTTAAATGTCAGCTCTAAAAAGAAAAAAAAATCATTAAAAAGGAAATCAAATGGTTGATTATTAGAGGTAGAGGGTAGGCAGTGGGTGGGAGTAGAGGAAAGCTGGAGGAGGATGGTCATAGTACAAACTTTCAATTTTGAGATAAATAAGTACTATAAACATGATATATAATCAGATGACTACAGTTAACAATGCTGTATGGTATACTGAAAATTACTAAGAGAACCAGATCCTAAGATTTCTCTTCAGAAAAACATTCTTCTCATATTTTTTATTGTATCTATAAGAGATGACCATGGTAGCTATCCCTGTGGTGATAATCATTTCCCATTATTTGGAAATCAAACCACAACACTATAATGATTCAACTGGCACAGTGATAAATGTTAATTATTTCTTCATAAAACTAGAAAGAAACATGAATGCAGTTAACTACTTGTAGTTGCACTGGAGGACTCCCACATCCATTAAAATATAGTCTTTCATGACATTGCTTCTTTTACCAAGAATATTCTTCACATGTATCTACTCTCTTACTGACCACTTCATTACTGAATCTCTTTCATGATTCAGCTTCTAAGACCCTTTCATTGATGGTTTGTCTTTATATTTTAAAGTGTATGTTTATATTTCTGTCTCTTACAAAACAGTTGGGCATTCCTCAAGAAAAAAACACCCCACTTGGTCACAATATCTAGCAATCTAGCAGGCAAAGCTTTATTACCCAATTAAATATTTCTCAACAACTGAAAACTTATATTAAAAAATTGCAAACATTATAAATATTTTTCATGTCTTTTCCCAATTTACCTATTGTGTTATCAGTATTGTTATTACTTGTATGAGTTCATACTAGGAAACATTTTGTTTTAAAGATTCATTTATGCATACAAGAACTAGGGTACAGGCCAGAGGTGTAGGGGTGAGAGGATTCACCAGAGACAGAGTTGAGAAGCAGAACAGGCTGATTGACTGAAATACACTGCTGAGGGGATTTAGACAGGAAAGGTCTGCTGTGCCACATGGGTCACCTCCCTGGCCAAGGATTCAATTCTTACTGCAGTGGATGCCCATAGCTTCCTAGTGCTGTGACTTAACTAATTGTGCTACCAGGGTGGCCCCAGAAAGCAAGTTTTAATCAGAAAGATTTGTTGCAAAGATTTCCCAGGGAGTAGCATATTAATTCTGTTCATGAAGTTTTAATGTGTACTTTTGACTGTTAGTGTTTAGTTTTAAGCACCACTTTGAGTAGTTTATGTTTCTCAGACCACCCATGCTGTAGACTGGTACCAAAACACAGTATCTAGCAAGTTAGTTACTCCTAACCATAACTGATTTTCTCTGCTCTCATCTCAGTCTTCCCTGTTCAGTCTTTTCTCTCTTACTTGCTTATTTTTCTGTCTCTGCCTTGTATCAATGACATCTGTCATCTTTGTTGATCTCTATTGCTGGTTGTCATGGTTAATAACATTGTGTAAATTTAAAAGACAACACAAGTTTCATAAAATAGTATTAGAGTGTCTTGTGGAGTGATTTAATGAGTTATAGCAGGAATATAGTGTACACTTAGAGGCACTTACTGGTAAACCCTATATTCAATTTCATAATAAACTCAAAGGTCTTCTGAATGAACTCCAGGATCTCTCACGCTTATATTTGAGCTTTGTCACTGTATTCTGTAGGATTGATATTTCTAAGAACATAAATATAAAACAACCTGCAGGTTTCCTTGTAGTTTTCTTCTCTGGGTGTTCTCCTATGTGAAAGTGAGACCCTATTGTGAAAAGCTGTATTCAATTTCATTACTTTACCTTTACAAAATAAACCATTAAAAAAAAAACACTACAATTTAGCCACATCTACATAAATAAAAACAATTCAAATCATATGCAAATAAACATCAACTTTCATCCTCACTCTATTTCATCTTCCAGTGGAGATTCAATGAGCTGTTAAAAAAATAAAAAAAGAGTAAACAAATGGGGTTTGCATAAAGCTTTTTCCAGTGAATAAATAAATGGCTTCCTTGATGCAATTCTACACACTTACTGACTTCCACTGTTACCCTGGGCTGTGATATATAGTGATTTTTCATAATCCACTGCTGCTTGGAGTTCACCTAAATTTATTGCTTTGATGATATATACATAAAGATATATCTGTGTATTTGGGTATCCCCTAAGCCAATATATACATTTCACATACACATACAACTCAAACATTAAAATCATATTTTACAATATGCAAAGGGAATAATACAATAGCTTACTTTTCCTAGTTTGTCTTTTCTTTGTGAACTCTAATAGCAGGGAAATTTCAATTTATACTTGATACAGGTAAGTGGAAGTCATTCCTAATTGGGCTACTGACATTATTTGTTTCTAGTACAAAATCAGCTATTACTGAAAATGAGGAATATTTCAAACCAAGAAATATATATTTGCTCACCAGAAAGCCAACGATCAGTCATTTTTTTTTTAAGTAAAGCTAACAGGTTCTATCAACAATAAGATACTTATTAGATCCCTGTGAGTCTGATACCTTAAGAAAGACACAAGATTCAGTCCTTACAGGCAGCATGCTGTGGCTTTAAAACATGCCTAATTTGCAGATTGCCTTTTGGTCCTTTCATCCTGTTTTGCTTTTCTGATCTCAGTACTGAGCTAGGGTAGAATTTGAGTCGTTTTCTCATTCAAATCATAAAATTTAGAACACAGTGAGTGGTCCAAACTCAGCACTTCCTTCCACAGCTTTGTCCACTTCTTGTGTGAACTTGTTTGATGACCCTCACTACACCATAAATTCCTCCAAGACAGATCATATCTAATTCATCTCTGTGTTTACTTCTTCACCAGAGGGGCTTGGAAAATCATCCATACATAATATAAATTGAAAAACATATGCATATATATATATACACACACACACACACACACACACACATATATACACACACACTGACACACTGCACACACGTGTGTGTATTATAAGCAATCCTAGATTGGTCCAAGGAGGCCCCAAGATAATTAACTCTAAAGTATTCCCCCACTTAAACCTTAGCAGATCTTTGTTTTGAGCATTGCATCATGATTACACTGTTCTTTAAGGAAACGTTAATAAGCCTAGTATTAATTCTGTCTTGTTAGCTACATTGGCAAGAGCTGCTTATTTTCTGTGATGTTTTCAAATGAGCCCAGAGGCTAAAGTGTAATTAGCAGGTCCAATGTTAAGCTGCATTTCCATGAAACAGAGGGAAGACTCTCATTTGAGACTTCCTGGCTCAGTCTAGAGCCTTCTCACATGTGCTTTCTTATGTTTCAAGATGCTAACACACCCCTCAACTGAAATCAATTTGTGAACTCAATTCATATTAAAAATATCAGGAAGTGAAAGCCAAGGAACAGAATTAGTGAGGCAGATGTAATACAAATATAAAATATAAGTAATTTCGTTCTTGTCATCCTGAACTTCACACTTTTTATCTATGTTTATCCTTCTTATTCCAGTTAAGAACATTTGGAAATAATTAAAGCAACAGAGAAAGATTTTATGCTAAGCAACAATAAAGGCAAGAAGAGGATACCAAGGAGATATGACAACTCAGTTAATGTGATATTCTGGATGCTGTCCTAGAACAGAAAAGGACATTAGGTAAAAACTAAGAAATTTGAATAACGTATGAACTATAAAAATTTCAAAACATGCAGAACTTCCTGAATCAAATACCTTGCTTCCAAAATTTGTATTCTAAATCACATTAAGATGACGTTAAATGCCATTTCAGTTTTTGGTAAAAGCTATACCAGTGATTTGGCGAAACATAGAGCTCTGATTCCTGAAGGATGGAAAAATTATTTTAAAAGTATGTGTTCCTATCATATATATATATATATATATATATATATATATATATATATATATCTTTTTCTAGACTTATAAATATCAACCTAATTTTCTAGTGAGTAACAATGTGGACTTCCTGGCATGAGTAATTTCATTGTTTGCTATCTACAATCCATTTAGGAAGAAAAACAATGTGTGAGTACTTGCCAAAGTCCTGCCATGTAAGAACATATATTTTCCATCTAAGAGCAATGCCAAGTCACAAGCATTAAACATCTCTGTCTCACCACTTCTATAATATGCTTTTAAGTTCCTTTATCCTTTATTCTTTTAAGAATATTTGCTCGTTAACCCTAAATCTTATTCTTCATTTACTGTTTCTCTAGATTTTTGCTCAATCTATATAAGGTTGGAAACATACTTTAAGACTGGAGAAAGGAATTTCTTATTCCTATGATTTATAATTCTATTGGAGTCTCTGCTTCTGGAATCTTTGCAGAACATGATTTATATTAAGAAAATAGGCAGAACTGTAGAGTTATTCATGTCAGCTCTCCCTGAAATATTTATTCCCTCTATTTCTCTGTAACATCAACATCTTCAGCATCCTTTTCAGTCTTCTTGAGGTCAAGAAGGTATCTCCAGAAAGAAAAATGTGCAAAATCAACTCTGGTCTTGCAGACAGAAGAATCTGGTTTCTAAGCAAAACCACACTAAAACTGGGTATTTGTCTTTAGGTGAGTCATGTTCTCTGGGGATAACTTGCATGAGTTGAATTGCACCTAGCAATTTATGAATCTGAAGTACAAATACTAAATAGAAAAATGACTGCAAGATAACCAGGGTGCAATGCTGGTATCAGTAAAGCAGAAAAATATAACTTATGGGACTTTTCTCGCTAGTGCGTGGGTTATTAATAGCTGTCTCTAAGTATTTCCATTGACCTCTTCACCTCTATTACCCAGGAAGCCTTTCTGCATGTCCCTACAGAAGTAAATGTTCCATTTTTGATCTCACCTAGTATGCTGTTCCCTTTATACATTTAATGAATTATGTCTTTAATTATAACTTTTATGCATACCTCATCTTTATATATTAAATGAGGGAAAATATAAATTGATATCTGAAAAAGTATGTTAATTTTATTTGGGTATAGTAAGTAAATCAAAACTAAAATGCATCTGGCTGTATCTTCCATGCCTGAGAAAATTAAAAGGTTGAACAAATTGTTTGAAAGGCATTACAAAGTCTTTTCATAACGCATAGAAGAAAACATTAGTATCTAAGCAACCCAGATAAAATGCTTTTTAGTCTGGCAAGCTTAATACAAAACAAGATGAGATGTATGCTTTAAGAGAAAAATTACTGGTAATTATACACCACTTAAAGAGAGGTAGAACTAAATTTTCAGAGCAGTCTATCACTCAAACTTTTGTTGAGGTGCTAGAGAGGAATTTGGAAAGAATATGAAGTATAATCCCTCCATTTAAGATACTTTTTGACTAATAAACAAAATAATACTGAAGACAAGTAATTCTTTGAATAAGATGGACGGCAAGTCAAGGGGCAGAATAAAGTGACTCTGCTCAGAGAGCTAATATACCTTTAGGGGAACAGACTCCTTTAGGTCAGCACCGGGCAGGGCATCAAAAAGACTTGACTTCTACCTTGAATGAATGACCTCTATCACTTGATTAAGGCAACAAGAGGGTATGTGTGTGTGCGCGCACACACATTTCTGCTTGTCAATGGGTAATATATGATGAAATCAAAGGGTCTGGGGTGGGGGCTGAATATTCTCCCTCTGAGCCCCTTGCTGACTGAATTTCGCAGATGGCAAGATATTCAGGAAACAGAGACTTTACACATTGGTGAAATCAGAAATGTGAACTTGAAGAAGGATGCAGATTATTATCAGCTCATCAAATATTGGATAACAGAATATCCAGGGCCACTTTTCAATACAAGTGAACAAGGGAATGAAGCTTGCATCACTACTACCATTTTCTACAACTTCTCTCTTTAATAAAAGCCAGGTTCTTAAAACTGTATGTCCTTTGGTTAAGCCTCCTCAGGCATTTGTCTCCCACTCCTTCTACTTGAGCTGTTCAAACTTGAAGAGTTTTCTAAAGCACAATTGTTATTCTTGGGATTCAGATGTCACTAAATCAACTGAAGTTACACGTGAACAGTGTGTATATATGTGTATTTGTCAGCTTTTCATGGGAAGATTATCTGTTTTCATCATTCCTTTCAATAATTTATTACGATTATTTAACATCATTCTTCATTTTATACATTTTTTCATCTCAGTTGTAATCCCCACGGACTCCCCATCACTAATTCACCCATGTGTCATCACCACAGTCCCATTGCTTTAATCATTTTTTTAAAGATTTTTTTTTATTTATGCACACAGAACTGCATACAGAACTGGGGTACAGGCCAGAGGTGTAGGGGCAGTGAGAGGATTCACCAGAGACAGAGTAGGGAGCAGACTAGGCCGACTGATGAAGTACACTGCTGAAGGGAGCAGTGGGCGGGTCAGGAGAGGCATGCTGTGCCATCTGGGTCACCTCTGGAGCCAGGATCGAACTCATGCTGAAGTGGCTTTAGCATCTTAGTGCTGTGCTTTAACCTGCCACACCTACAATGAACATAGTAGACATAGTGCACATATTTTTGCCTTTATTCTACAGTGCAACAGACTCTACTATGATGTCATGAGTCAAACTGGGTTCAGATCATGAACCTAATTAGCTGGGTGGCATGGAAATATTTCTTAACCTTGGTGATTCTAATTTTCTCATATAAAATAGGAACAATAAAAATGCCTACAGGAGAGAATTATAGAAAATAATAGAGATATTGTTCTTGAAAACACTAAAGCAGTAATATTCCATTTATTTTATTTTAAAGGAAACCTTTGCCCTTTCATAAAGATAATTAATTTCTCCTGGTGGATCCAGGCATCATTGTTTTGTATATTTTAGTAAATGATTTTACTTCATATAAAAAAAATATTGTTAACTTAAAGTGATTCTAAAGCTAAGGATTTTCTGAATTCCCCTCATGACCACATCTATGTAATTAATTGTACTAATTTTGTTATTTTATTTGGAAGCATTTAATATCTCTAAAATCATTTTGTTGAGAAAGAAATATATACTAAGAAATATAGTAGCACTTTCTTACCTGTTCTGTAAAAATTTTTGAGGCATTTGAAAGTCACCTTTGTTTCAGTACCTTGAATCAATTCATTGTTGTAAATCTGAGACACTATTCTGTTTGTGAAGCATTTACTCAGCTAACTTCCAAACTTTATGATTGTGTGATTTTGAACAATTTCAGGTTCTCCAGCTAGGTTTTGAATATTAATGCTTAGCTTATAAAAAGAACAAAGATTATATTTTAGAGCCCCATCAGCTTTCTTTGCATCCCTCCCCTGCCTATAGAGAACTGCCTGTGAGGTACTGAGACTGATTTGCAGAGTAAAGGCAAGGGAATTCTGGGAATTTACATTCTCCTTGGAAAGTTCTCAGGCAATAACTTACTGAAGCCTGTTCTTTCCAGGACACAGCCTGAGGCATTCCTTTCTCTCTGACATCCTTAGAGTCAGGTTTATGCCTCACAGACTTTTGCCTAAATGGTATCTATGTTACCTTCTTCCCACTTTCCATTCTGCTTACACCAAACCCTTAAAGGATTCCCTTTCTCAATAAATCACTGGTGTAAGGATACTCATCTCAGGGAAACTTGATCTGAGACCTAAAAGATCCAGAACTTTGAACACAGTTGACAAGTAGAGGTTGCTATAACAATACTAATATTAATTTCAGTAACACTGAAAACAAAGTAACTTCCAAAAGGTACCTATTTCATGTTTATCAAATAACTCTTGGAGAACATAGGTTACTATAATTACTATATTTGAGGCTCAATTTACAGCATTTGGCCAGATACATACTTAATAAAAATTATAAAGTCAGGCCCTCCCTGGTGGCATAATGGGTTAAAGCACAGCACTATGAAGGGACCCACAGCTATTGCAGCACAAGTTCATTTCCCTGCCAGGAAAGTGACCCACGTGGCACAACAGACCTCTCCTGACCTGCACGCTGCCCCCCTCAGCACTGTATTTCAGTCAATCTGCCTGTTCTGCTCCTCACTCTGTCTCTGGTGAATCCTCTCACCCCTGCATTCCTGCCTGTACCCCAGTTCTTGTGAGCAAAAATAAATGCATCTTTAAAAAAAATTATAAGGTTCTTATATGTGGAGGGAATGTTTGGAGCAAGATCTTGCCAAACAGATGCTAAATGCCATGGCTTGGACAATCCTTATAAAATGCTCTAGCACCTGATGAAATTCAAGAGCTTCTTCTTCTTTAAGTTAACATGATTGTCTTGTGTAGCTTTGTCTAAAGATGAGTCAAATAGAGCCACATTGGGGCTACATTTCATACAAACAAAAATCACAAGGAATCTTTTTTTGTATTTAGACATAAGGAAAATAATCTTTGAGAGTTAAGTAAAGGGGCTATGAATAAGGCTTCCTCAATCATAACTATTATTGACTTCACATGCTTTTAAGCTTATTGCTTAATCGAATTTGTAAAATATTTTACAAGATAAGCTCTACCATTTCTTTTAAAGGATAAACACATTTTAAATAATGATAGATTAAGTTTTCTGCTAGCAAGTATAACATTAAATTTTAATGATTGTGATTTGTGGGTAAGTAAATACATTTATAGATTATTATATGCTGAAGAACTACAAATTTCTTCTGACTTATTGTACAATTCTGATGAGGAAGGTTGAGACCAGGGATGACTCTGTGTTCTAAATTGAACAGCAAGATTTTTGTATCATAAGGTTTTAGTTTATTTTTTTCTGCAGAGTTTACCAGTAAGAACAATTGAAAACCTTTATCATCCAACATTTCCTTACTATTAAATATGTCTACTCATTTGTAATTTACACTCCAATTTTTCTTCATTTTGTGCTTTTTCTAAGATTTGGGGCCACTGAACCTGAGGAAGGAAACCAAATGACCTTGGTGTGAAGTTTCTGAGGAAAAACAAAAGTCTTGGAAATCCAAAAACAAAAGACTTTTGGAAATCCAAGTCTTCGTGAGATCCAGGCTCCTATAAACAATAAAACACTGATAGAATGAAAAAAAATCACGGCAGAAGCTAAGTCATCCGCAAGGTTCTGCCTCTCATCATTGTTTCTACAGGAGTTGAGATTGTTTTAATAATGAGTAAAAACTAGTCTGCATTTATTCTTTATGAGCCGTTCGTGATAACACCTTACCTGAAATATCTTATTTAAATTTCTAGAAGTAGATGACTTTATTATTGCTATTTAGTAGACTGACAAACTGAGTACACTTAGCCCAAGGTCTCACAGGAACTAAGTAGTAGAGACAGGATTTAAATCCAGCTGTCTGTGCCTATTATTTATGCTCACTATGATATCCTGATATAAGAAAAGAAAGTTAAATGTTCCAATGGAAAAGGGGGGCTTTGACTTCTACTAACATAGGTCAGAGTGAGGTCAGAAGTTTCCATTACCATTTCTAGTAATTCAACTATACATCAACATATTAGTAAAGTATTTTTAAGTCACAAATTTTCTCTCCTCCATATATTATATACTAAGTTCACAAAAGGGATGAGGATGGGATTCCAGAAACTTCTTCCTTCGTTCCTTCTTCTTTCCTTCTTTCTTCTTCCATCCTCCTTCTTTATAAGAATATGACTATTATGCTATAATTAATGCATTGCCAAAATTTCAACTGTCCAAGGACCTGGAATTTTTACTAATTGACTTTCATTTTAAAAACTACTTAAGTTCTTACTATTAAAGATTTCCAAGGGAAGTTACAGTCCTAAATATTGCTTTTCCATAGCACAGCATGCCTGCTGGAATGAAGTGTCAACTTCTTTTTGTTTTCTTTTGCTGTATTTATTTTGTTTTGCTTTTGTTAAATTCATAATGTTTGTGAAAGAAATGACTAAAATATTGCCAAAAGAATGTCAAAAGATTTACATAGGAAACCAAGAAGTGGTCTGAGAAGAAAAGAATAAAATTTCACACTGTTCTATCTTACAATGAAATATGGAATATTTCTGACAAAAGGAAGTGACCAAATCTGAGGTTACTGGAAGAGGCTGTAAAAGTAAATTTTTCAAGAGTGAGAGGATTCTAAACAATTGACCCAGACTCAATATGATGGCCAGTTTTGTCATACCAATTTCTGCTAAAATCAAATAAAACATGATTTTAGATAAAGGTTTTCACACACAACAGTAATTCCTTTTATTCTAGAGCCCCTAACACTATAGGAATACCCTGTGCACATAAAAGAAAAGAATTGGTTTTGGACAAAAGCTCAGAAAAGGAATCCACACCTGTAGATTCAGGTGGCACAGAGATTTCACAACCGATCATAAACATTAAAGGTCTTTTCTCATCTCCTGTATCTTTAGGTGAAGTTCTTAGATCAGCCACCACACTTGATGACAGTGTCAACAAATCACACTCTTTAAAAGATGGTGACAACTTTAGGCAATCATATTGATTTTGGAAGGATGATTCAGAAGAGACGGGGTGGAAATTTCAGAGCTGCTCGATCTTAAGTAAAATAACTAAATGTGATATAAATAATACACACATACATTACATTAATAAATAATGTATACTTTAAGTCACAGGTAAGGCACTAAAATCCTGGGCCAGAACACTAAAAGCCCCAGGGACTGGAGCCTGAGTCTTGCAAGACCCAGCCCGTGCCATAGGTTAGAAGACTGCAACTCTGTTATTAATGCACAAAAACCAGAAACTCCTAACAGGCACCCTGAGATTTGCACCAAGGAGCATACAAACTAGGCCACTGCAAGGATTGCCAAATAAAATTTACAGAAGCTGAAAATGTTCCAGTACCTCAAAGTAAAGGGAGAAAAATTCTTACCGTAAAGTCTTAACTAATCCATATTTAAATGCCTACGATATTCTTCTGATGACTGGTTTAATCTTTCTCTATATTTCATCAACCACTATTTAGAGGAAGAAATAATTTGCTATGTTTTATGAAGGGAAAAGCAATTTTTAATAACTTAATAATTTGATTTGTTCAGTCAACTAAAATGTAGACATTCAGCTTATGCAGTTACGCTTTACATCAAGCTGTGTATGGCAACAAGTTTGTATAACAAGAAAGCTCTTTATTACAGAAGAAAACGAAGCTCAATAGTAGCTCTGACCTATGCAACTCACCAATAGTACCCAGCTGGCCTTAAAAGAATTCTATTTTTAATTGCCTCATGTTCTACTGAATGGCAAAATCTCAAAGGTTACTCCTACCTAGTATAATCAGCCCAACAGGTCTACATACAACTTACACAGCAGTCAAGATAAGTGACCTGCTGTGACCTGAGAGCATGAGGCAAGCAGAAACAATGAGTCTTCATTGTAGTCAGTGAATGCCTTTCTACATACACAGAGTAAAATGAATTTTAAACAAAAAGAATTAAACAAAATAGCCAAGGTTTATTCACCTGTGTACTAAGTATCCGTTTAATCTAAATAGTATACATTTCAACATATTATGATTTTTACACTATTCTCTAGTTCTTTACTCGCTCCTTTAAAGGATGTTCAAGAATCCCTTGTTCTAAAATTTTCAACCACAGGAGACACATCCAATTAAGTATCCCTATTTGACTTTGAATGCCTTAACGGTATGAATTTCCTCGTGTTTCTGATGTTTAACAGAATATCTAGCATTAGAGCAGTGTTTCCATAACTAGATAAAATGAAATGCCTTACTCTTTGATTTCTCCTCTTTGCAATTGTCCTTTCTTCCTTTTTCCTTCTTCTAATACTCCACTTATAAACATTCCTCAGGATTCTATGTTGGACTCTGTTTCTCCCATAAATGACATCATTTACACTTGTCACACATAATGATGGATCCTAGCTTGATGTGTCATTTCTTCTAAGTGATCTTTCAATAACCTCCTCAATTAGATGACGTTCTTTCTCTTCTCTAATCTGTATTTTGTAGCCCAATTATGTCACTCATTTTATTTAGCTGATAATAGTAACTGAAGGACTTAACACATATATTTAAGTCAAGTGACTGTTATCAGAAATTAGGACCAAAGCTAACCATTGATCCACAATGTTTTCTGAATCTTAAATGAAACTCAAATTTTTAAGCTGAGAAATTGTTTCAAATCAGAAAAATACCTATATTGTTCTAAAAATCAGTCAACAAAACAAAATCATAGGAACTGAAATTACTCTCTACAAATAAAAGTTAATTTTATTTGATTACTGTCTTCTCAGTTTCCACATTGTAATTATTTCTCTCTCTGCTCACCCTCGGCTGACAACACTGCTCTTTATTTTACTGAGAAAACAGAAGTAATCAGCAGAGTTTCCACATAACTACCAACCCTATGGGCATCACTCTGTCCTCACTCAAGTTATTTACTAAAAAGCTGTCAGTGTTCTTAGCTAGAGCCAAATCCTCCAATGATACACTGGACCTCATCTAATTTTACACAACTGAACAGCCCTATAACCTAAAATCCAAGATGCCTCTCTGAATCTGATATCCTCCCACTAGATCACCGTGTGTAATACTTACGGATTTTTTTTTTCAGTTTTATTTGGTAGCATTTATTCACCATAGAACTGGCATATACTTTGAAAATAGTTATTACTCTTATTAAGTTTCGACTTAAAGATAATTTGGCATGCCCTCTCTGGTGGCATAGCGGGTTAAAGCACAGCACTAAGAGGCTGAAGCCACTTCAACATGAGTTCCATCCCTACCAGGAGGTGATCCACATGGCACAGCAGACCTCTCCTGGCCTGCCGGCTGCTCCCCTCAGCAGTGTACTTTGTTGATCTGCCTGTTCTGCTTCTGCTCTGTCTCTGGTGAATCCTTTCATTCCCCCTGCACCTCTGGCATGTACCCCAGCTCTGTATGTGCAAATAAATAAATCTTTAAAAAAAAAAAAGATAATTTGGCATGATAAAATTAATTACGTTACTCATTATCATTTCCGAGAGGAGTGGATAGGAGTTGGTAATAGGAATTGGTCTGTCATTTCCCCAGAAGTCTGCTTCAGTCCCAGCCACATTAAAACATACTTGAATAATTTTCTTTCATGACATTTAGAAACTTTCTTGTGGTAAAATTAATCTTTAGTCTAGTAAGAGGTTCCTCAGCAATTCCAGGCTCTTATTTTCATGTTTTATGCTTTATTAATTAATAACCAGTATAAACTTAATTTCATCCACATTTCCCACTTTAAAAATGCTCACACTTGCTGGAATAGCCAAAGCAATCCTCAGGGGGAAAAAAGGAAGAAATGAGAGATCACATTAGCTGACTTTAAGCTATACTATAAAACAAAAACAATTAAAAGTATATGCATGAGAATAATAACATATACATGGATCAAAGGAACAGAATTGAAAGCCCAGAAATTAATTTACACATATATCAATACCTTATTTATGACAACGAAGTCACAAACATACAGTGAAGAAAGGAAATATGAAATGTTACTATTTACAGCAAAATGGAAGGTACTCCAGGGAAATAAGCATAATAGAACAAATGAAAAGGACAAAGGCCAATATTAGAGGCGTATATGTACATGAGAAAGCAAGGAATAGGAATGAATAGATAACACAAAAACTTGTGGTCAGTAATAAAGGGAGTGAGGTTGCTGAGGTCAAAGAGATATTTGGGAAGGAAAAAGGAGGAACAATTAAAATGAATAAAATGTACAGACTATGGACACACTCCCCAGAATAAAGAATTCTAAACAATTATTGTCTTCACTGTATTAATGAAAGGTTTCCCTTTGTTACTGTTAATGTGTATCAAATATTTCTCCCAACCATATCTATCAATATGTATCCTGGCAGGAATGAAGAATCAAATTTTTGTCTTGGGAAATGGTATCTGAATGGTAAAGACAAGCAGCTGGAGTAACTGGTTGACATACTTGCATTGGTGAATTAAAACTATAAATACCACTTTCCCTTTCAATATAAGAATTTTGCTCTTACTTGTAGAAAAAGTAGATGTCACTGATACCTAAGTGGAAAAATACTATATAAAAAAATAATTTTTGTCATGAAGCTTTTTCTCATCAACTGATACAGGTTTTATAACTCATAATAATTGAATCTTTGTACAATAACCTAAAACATTTCTCCTATAACCTCACTATACATCTGTTCATAAATAAGATTTCATAGGAAAAGAGAGTACAGATTTGATATTTTAGTGCAAATAAAATGTAGCATATTAATTGGGGGGCATTCAAAATTGTTTTAATAAGATTTCCTGAATCATTGAATCAAATCTAAACATAATTTACTTTAGGAAACGCTAACATGAATGCTATTAACAACTCAGTACATATTTTAAGAGTCTTTATCATGTTTCTGTTTATTTTAAATGGTCAAAGTATAGTTGCATTATGAGCTTACTCAAGACTTAGAAAAAGATACATGATTTTCTCATAGGTATCACAAGTCAAATTTAAATAAATGTACTTTTGCTGGCATTTAGTGAAATGCAAACTCATTGTTTTGCTGTGTTCATTGAGATAACCAGGCCAGCTGTCAGTTCTGATTATTTATTAAGAAGAGAATTATTTGTTAATTAATGCTGAAAAAATCTATTCATCAAGATGAAATGAGAGTGTTCTAAATGTGGTAATATTCTTGTCTTAATTTGTTGGGCTTATTTTCTTAATATTATAGATGTAAAGGGGAACAAAAATTACCTGATCATGTTCCCTTTGGAGATGAGAACAGAGGACAGCTCATACCTTAACAAAGTGTCAGCATTTAACTCAACATACAAGGTAATGCTTTGAGATATTTTGGTAAGAGGGAAGAGAAGGTAAACCAGGGAAACAGGACCAAACAGATCAGTACAACGGCAAGGAGGAATTAAAATGACACAGAATGTGAATACAAGGTGGGAAAAGAATGGAAAACCTAACTGTACAGAATAGAGTTTCTATTTTTTTTTAAGATTTATTTATTTATGCATACAAAACTGGGGTACAGGCCAGGGATACAGGGACAGTGAGGGGATTCACCAGAGATAGAGAGGGGAGCAGAACAGGCAGATTTACAAAGTACATTGCTGAAGGAAGCAGCGGGAGGGCCAGGAGAGGTCTGCCGTGCCATGTGGGTCACCTCCGGGACTGAGGATAGAACTCGCACTGAAGTGGCTGCAGCTAGACTGCAGTGCTGTGCTTCAACACTCTGCGCCACTATGGAGGGTCAGAATAGAGTTTTAGGTATTTAGATTGTCAAATGTGTATCTCTGATAAGAATGTATTGTGTAGATTTGTGTACAAGTCTCCTAGTTACAGGATATGGCATGAAAGGAAAAAGTTCTCCTACAAGGTACAATAATAATGACAAATTCTCACCTAGTATAAACAATACCTCTTTGCTTTTTCTTCTGACATCTATCTCTGGAAAGCTCTCTTTTCTTGCATACAGAATAGCTTAAAAGATTGAAAATTGTATATTCCAGAGGAAATTTTAATCAAAGATGAATCCAAAAAAAAAAAAAAAAGTATAAGAATGAATTGTTAACATTCTAATGTGTTACAAATCTACAAATTAATAAAATGGGATCATCTTTTTTATATGGATCCTTATCATTGAATCATAGGAAGTTACGAATCAAGATGTGAAAATGTGACACTTCAGATGAAAGAATGAGATACATATTTTAAATCTGCTAATTTATTGATGACCATGTCCACAGACTTTTATGGACATTATTTTGTAATTTAAAGTAACTGATGATTTTTGCCTGTATTTTGCTTCATTTGTCACAAGCCAAGTCATGATTTATTCTTAATGTACTTTTCAAAAAGCAATCAAGATAATCTGTTCTTTCATGAAGTTAACTTAGTTTGTAATAAAAGATGAGCTAAAGGCCCTCCCTGGTGGCGCTGTAGGTTAAAGCACTGCACTAAGAAGCTAAAAGCCACTTCTGCATGAGTTCGATCCCTGCCCGCCCTGGAGGTGACCACATGGTGCGGCAGACATCTCCTGACCCGCCTGCTGCTCCCCTCAGCAGTGTACTTCGTAGATCTGCCTGTTCTGCTCCCAGCTCTGTCTCTGGTGAATCCTCTCACCTTCCACATCTCTGGCCTGTACTCCAGTTCTGTATGAATAAATAATCTTTAAAAAAAAATGAGATAAAAATACACATTTGGTTGGGCCCTCCCTGGTGGCGCAGCGGGTTAAAGCACTGCACTGAGAAACTAAAGCCACTTCTGCATGAGTTCGATCCCCGCCTGCCCCGGAGGTGACCACATGGCGTGGCAGACCTCTCCTGACCCGCCCGCTGCTCCCCTCAGCAGTGTACTTCGTCAGTCAGCCTGTTCTGCTTCCCACTCTGTCTCTGGTGAGTCCTCTCGGCCTGCGCATCTCTGGCCTGTACCCCAGTTCTGTATGAATAAATAAATAAATCTTTAAAAAAAAAATACACATTTGGAAATGGTTTTAAATGGAAGAGATAAACATCCCAACTGCAATGGTACAAAAAAATAGGAAATGGCCAAAATATTATTTTCAACAATAATGATTTTCAGTCACCAATGCCATTTTGAAAAGAAACATCATCATTTTCAGGTGGCTAATTTGCAGGTGCAAGACTTGGGCCTCAAAAAAAATCCTCCTTCAAAAGGAGGGATGATTGGCTCTCCTTGGTGGTGCAGTGACTTAAAGCACAGCACTCAGAAGCTAAAGCTACTTCAGCATGACTTCAAGCCCCAGCCAGGGAGGTGACCTACATGACTTAGCAGACCTCTCCTGAGCCGCCTGCTGCTTCCCTCAGCAGTGTACTTCCTCGGTCAGCCTGTTCTGCACCACACTCTGTCTCTGGTGGATCCTCTCACCGCCCCTGTACTTGTGACTCCTAGGTACGGTCTCTGTACATACAAGATCACACTTGGAGTATTACTATAAATGCTGTCTTGTTGTGTAGAACTCAATATCAAGGCTTTTTACAGATTATACAACAAATCCAAATGCTTAACAACAGCAGCAAAGTAAAGGTATATACAATCTGATCTAGTGCTCTAAATACAAACACTCAATTCATTTCTTCAGATGAATTCGGAATGCTTCAGAGCACTACATACTTACTCTGCTATTTATATATTTTTACTCTGAGCTAATAGTTTCTGAAACTTTTAAGGAGTCAGTCTCCCCCTCTCCATCTAGTCTGGTGTTAGCATCACCCATCTATACTTTTGTATTCTACCATGTGCCTATGGCTCCATCAATGGTATGTAATTTGTTCTCATAAGTTCTTAAATTTTACATATTATATCATAACAAGTTAATTTTCCCACTAACAGGTATAGTTTTGAAAATCTTTCATGATTTATCTCTAGCACTCAATTTGACTATTTGATTCTACCATAAAATTTCTCCATTTGCCTGTTAAAATCCTCATGGCTTCCTATTTCCACCTAATATAATTCAAACAATTTTACCATGTTACTAATATCTGTCTGTGAACATCTTAAAAGTTAATCTAAAGCATCAGTTCTCATTAAATCTGAAAGCCTGAGAGAAACCCACTACTTTTTAAGATTATATGCAAGGTCAAAACATCTTATTAATAATGTATGTATAGTTGGAAGGTTTGCTTAACACATTGAACCAATATTTCCCAAAGTATCAATGGTTATATAACAAACTTATCAGTGGAAAACATATTCAGGGTAAAAGTTAGAGCAAGATATTTTAGTGTAAAAGAGTACAAACTGTTGTTACAAGTAAACACTTAGAAAGTACTATTTGAATGTTCGTATGGTATAAAAAAGAATATCCATAGTCATTCTAAAAGGTGATTCAGATATGCCTTCCCTTTTAAAACATGTATGTTGTTCATATAGTTCAGATGAATCAACATAATGAAACTGTGAATATAGTAGCAGATGTGAGAATTCAACTGTCTCCTATTAAAACAGGTACAGAGATGTAAACAATGCCACTTATAACATTAATTTATCATTTTGCTAGAAAGTTTTATGAAATGTTTTATTTTAACATTAATAAATGTCTTATTTTAAAATAAACCAAGAAATATTTAAATTTTCTCAGATTTACTTGGTATATAACAAATTCTGATAGATAAAAACTACAAAATAATATTTCTCTGATACCTTCAGTAAAGATTTTAGAGTTTAAATTGCCTAATATCAAAAGTTTGAGAATTGCCACTATACTATAGTATACACCTAGCAGTGAAATTATGACATGTAGGACATATGTCAATTTCAACACATACTGAAAAGTTGATTTTGCTGTTCATACCAAATACAATGCTATCAATTGTTTTTAAGGGTTCTTATTTTCTACATCCTTAACAACATTTCGAATAATGGGAAAATATTTTTTCTTACTATGATGGGTGTGAACTAGTATTTATTTACTTAGGTTCCACGCCTAGGAGGAAGAATGTATTGCTTTTAAAACCAGATTTCAGAGCATGCTTCACGCTCATAACAGCCAGCTAGCTATCTGAACAACATGTTCAGTCTTTCCAAACACAAACAATAGGAAACTCCCTCCCCATCCTCGTCATATACCAGAATTCAGGAAATGTGTGGTAATGAAAAATTTTAGATAGAAGAGAGAGAAAGCTTTTTGAACATGCTTTACCCTCGCTAGGTTGGGTATATGTAGCATTGTTTCCCTTAAGTAACTAGAGGGTGAAAGATTATCTGTGTGCTTACTGATTTTGGCTTCTTATGATAACTAAATAGGTAAATCAAATCATTAGAGAGGAAGTATGGTTTAGAGAAACAGCATAGGCTAATAAATAGGAAAACTGTTTCAGTTCCTAAATCCTGAAAGCAACTACAAAGAGGAACAAAATAGTTATTTTAAAACTCAAAGTATTAAAATTAGATGAATATATCTAAATAGAAGGAAAGTAATAAAAATTTCAGAATAAAAACAAAAGTTGAGATATGATGTCTAATAGAGACATTCCAATGTTTAAGAGAGATCTCTACTAGCATTTAAAATAAAGAGAATGTGCAATCAATAAAATATTAATAATAGCAACTTAGAGGATTATAAAATAAAGACAACAGATAAAATTATGTAAGACAAAAATGAGGAGTCATGGACAGAAGAATAAACACATTTATGCCAAAATTAATGAATTTAAAAATAAAATTGTTGGACCCTCCCTGGTGGCGCAGTGGGTTAAAGCACTGCACTAAGAAGCTAAAGCCACTTCTGCATGAGTTCAATTCCCACCTGCTCCGGAGGTGACCACATGGCGTGGCAGACCTCTCCTGACCCGCCCGCTGCTCCCCTTAGCAGTGTACTTCGTC
>NW_004567108.1:52520637-52538161 GCF_000260355.1 Condylura cristata | reverse complement strand
TCTTCAATTAATGTCTCTCTGACAAGTCCAGCTTACTCTTTATATCCTGAGAACTGATGCAACTCTTCTGTCTGTCAAGATATTACGATGTTCAGATTTCTTTGGGCTGAACAATTTCTCAACACAAATCCAGATGGTAAAGCCTGGTTATGATTCACTTATTCTGAAGTCACATAGAAAATAGCAGAAAGAGCACCACTAATAAGTTAAGGGTACTGACAATGTAAGTTTATTCTGTTTACCATGCTTTTCTTCTAACCTGTTTCTCAAAACACAAAGAAATGTTGGCAGAAATAACCTATCTAAAATTCAAAGCCACTTCCAAATCTCATCCAAGAGCTCTTCTGTAATTTTTTCTATGACAGGAACTCACCTTATTTACAAACTGTAAAGTCATATTGAGAGACCATGGAATTACAAATTCAGGACAAGAACTTTAAAGTGAACTTTAAATTGACTGCTTTTACTTTAGTTCAATTGGTAAACAAAAAACAAAACTTATTTTTTACAATAATACAGACTACATATGATTAGATTTCCTAAACATGAATATAACCTCGAGAACATTAAAAGAACTCAAAGCCATAGTAAAAACTAATTTGGCTACATAAATGGAATTTGGAGTTGTGTTATCAAAATGCAATTAAAAGATATTCTACACCGGACCTCCCTGGTGGCGCAGCGGGTTAAAAGCACTGCACTAAGAAGCTAAAAGCTACTTCCGCATTAGTTCGATCCCCGCCTGCCCCGAGGAGATCCACATGGCGTGGCAGACCTCTCCTGACCCGCCCGCTGCTCCCCTCAGCAGTGTACTTTGTCGATCTGCCTGTTCTGCTCCCCTCTGTCTCTGGTGAATCCTCTCACCCTCCGCATCTCTGGCCTGTACCCCAGATCTGAATGAATAAATCAATAAATCTTAAAAAAAAAATGATATTCTACACCAGACATCATCAGGAAAGTGTAAATTAAAGCAAAAATTGAATACCGGCCCTCCCTGGTGGCGCAACATGCTAAAACACAGCACTGAGAAACTAAAGCCACTTCCGCATGAGTCAGATGCCCGCCTGCCCCGGAGGTGACTATATAGCGTGGCAGACCTCTCCTGACCCGCCCCCTGCTCCCCTCAGCAGTGTACTTCGTAGATCTGCCTGTTCTGCTCCCCACTATGTCTCTGGTGAAACCTCTTGCCGCCCCTGAGCCTCTAGCCTGTACCCCAGTTCTGTATGAATAAATAAATTTAAAAAAAAAAAAATTGGATGCCACCACATAACCTATTCATATGATCAAATCCCAGATAACAATACCAAATGCTGACAAGGATGTGGAACAAGGGGAACTTCCTTTATTGCTAGTAGGAATTCAAACTAGTAATCACTTTGAAGGACAGTCTGACAATATATTAAAAAAGCTAAACATACTCTTACCCAGTAGCTTGCTCTTTTGTATTTATCCAAAGAAGTTGAAAACTTTTCTCAACACAAAAACATGTTTATAGCAGTTTATTCATAATTGCTAAAGGTTAAAAGCAACCAAGATGTCTTAATATAGGTAAATTAATCAATAAACTCTTCTACATCCACATAATGAGTTGTCATTCAATGTTAAAAGGACATGAATTACTAAGCCATGTAAAGATGAAATAAAAAGGAAATTCAAATGTATATTTTCTAAGTTCAGGAAATCAATCTGAGATGGCTATACACTGTACCCAACTATTTGACATTCCAGAGAAAGAAAAACTATGGGAACTATGAAAATATCAGTGGTCTCTAGGATTGGAGAGTGGACAGGGAAGAACACACTTAGCAGAGAAAAAAATTAGGACAGTAAAAATACCTTGCGTGATACTACAGTGATGACTCTCTTTCATTGTAGATTTGTATAAACTCACTGAATATATACAGAGAGTGGACCCCAAAGTAAACTATGGGATGTGATGTGTCAATGTAATTCACCCTTGGCCAAAAAGTGTACTATTTTAGTGAAAAATGTTGATAACGGAAAAGGTTATAGGTGTATGTGGGCATAGGTACAATGGAAAATATTTGTACATTACTCTTAATTTTATTGTAAACCAAAAACTTCTCTAAAAATGAAGTCATTATATATATATATTATTTAATTCAAAACTCAACTGAAAATTCTTGTAACTACAAAAGATAAAAATAAACTACCAGTGCATAAATTTATTTAGCATTCAATATCATATAAAAATTAAAATCATAATCACAACATCAAAATCATCTACATGAAAGTATAGATGGTACTCTATTATTTTTAGTCTATTTTAAATTTTAATTCACTAGAATTAAAATAATTCTGAGATTAGGACATCCCATTTGTATTCCATAGCCAAAATTTTCTTTCTCTTCCTGTGGATATTCAGTTGTGTTCTGTCCTTAGGAAAGCACCCTGCAATGCGGAAGATGAGGATTTAACTGATTAAACCCTGTCAAAGATAGAGCGTCTCTGTAAGTTCCAATTATGTCAATAGCCACTGGAGCTAAAAGCTAAAAATACCACTAGTCTCTTTTTATCACTTTGGTTTCCCAATATTAATACAAAAAGATTTTGAGTGATTTCCAACCATTTATGTGATTACCACTGATTGCACTAGGTTGTATGTACATGACATATTCATATACATATACAAGTCAGAACACAGATAAAAGTCTGATGTTCAAAACTTTTGTTTCATTTTATTTTGTTTATGCTATTTGAGGGTGAGGTGGCAGATAACACTGGCATACAACATTATTTATGACTTAAATATAGGACTTAAATATGCATCAGTTACAATACTGCACCCACCAACGTGCTCATAGTTCTCCACTATAGTCCATGATGTCCTCTTCCCACTTGCTCTCCCCTACCTCACACCTACTCTTGTAATTTCAATTCTACAATCATATATAAACCTCTTACTCATCTATATTCTACATACAAGTGACACCATCCAGCATTTGCTTTATAACTTCTGGTTTATTTTGCCTAGCATAATCCTCTTCTGTTCCATCCATTTTGTTGCAAAAGGGAGGAGCTTATCTTTTGTACAGCTGAGTAGTATTCCATTGCATATTTATACAACTTCCTAATTTTGAGCACTTAGGCTGTTTCCATAGCTTGTCTATTGTAAATAGTGCTGCAATGAATATAAGAGTGTGTGTGTGTGTGTATCCCCTTGAATTAGTTTTTTTTGTTGTTGTTTTCTACATTTTAAAAGGACAGGTGCATTATGAAAAGGAGAAAAAAAAGGAAAGACACCTACATAGTCACAGGCAGGCAGGAGAGTTGCCTGTTTTTGCTTTTCTAGGAGTGGAAATAATGGATCACAGTAAATCTATTTTTATATTTGAGAAGTCGCCATATTGTTTTCCAAAGGGGTTGGACTAGTGCATATTTCCACCAAATGTGTATGAAGATACAATTTTCCACATCTCTGTGAACACTCGCTGTTTCTAGTCTTATAAATATGTGTCATTCTCACAAGTGTGAGGTGGTATTTTATTGTGATTTTAATTTACATTTCCCTGCCTAAATAATTGGTAGCATGTGCCTGTTGACATTTTTGGGTTTTCTGTATCTGTGTCTGTGTCTGTTTGGCTTTTATACCCTTTGTTTTGATTGGGTTATTTGTATTCTTTTTGTTGAATTGTATAAGTTCTTTGTAGATCTTGGATTTCAGTCCCTTCTCAAATGTATGGTTTATCAACATTTTCTTTCAATCATAGGGTGTTATTTTTGTGTGTTTGTTTCAGTGTTAGTTTCACTATGCAGAAGCTTTTTTGTTTGCTGTAGTCCCACCATGCTTGTTTTTCTTTTTGTTTTTCTAGAACTTGGAAATAAAACCACAAAAATATCACTGAAATCTATGTCGTAGAAGGAGTGTTTGTCATGCTTTATTCTGTGTATTTTATTGTTTCAGGTCTTACACCCAAGTTTTTATCCATTTTGAGTCATTTTCAGATGATCTGAGGTAGTGGTCTAATGTTACTCATTCGCATGTGGCTGTCTGGTTTTCCAATATATTTTACTGAAGAGAATTTCTTTTCACCATTGTATACTCTTAACAGATTAACTTTTCATATAGGTACTACAGATTAAATGCCCATATAAGTAGGGATTTAGTTCTGTGATCTCAATCTTAATCCGTGTGTCTATATTTTTATTTTGTTTTAGTAGCACAGTGCTTTGATCATTACAGCATTTGGAGAACGGTTTGAAATGTGGGAGCATGATACCACTATTCTTTCTCTTTTTGTCGGTACACTTTAGTTAATTTGGGTCTTTTGTGGTTCTGTAAGTGTGTTCTCTTTCTCGGAATAATGCCAATGATACTTTTATAGAGATTGCACTGAATCTGTAATGCTTTGAATAAGATGGCCATAAAAATGTCACCATAATAATTGCTTCCATAATTCCTAATAGCACCAAAATAATATTTAACCACACATTGCCACATTGGGAGTGACTAGAAGTTGATTAAAAAAAAAATTCTCTAGCTGAATACTCCATATTATCCAAATATGCTAATTTGTTAAATATCTGAGGTCCAAGAAGTAAGGCTGTCAATCAAAATTCACTTGACACACAGGGTGAAATTTGCCATAACATCTACACATTGTAAGGAGAACATACAAGATAAAATATTGCATGAAACACTCACTCTATGTAATAACACAATCAGTCAAATTAGTCACACACAAGCTAAACAATGAATTATTTAAAACATAGATTAAAGATAGATTTTAAAAATTCTAGTTATATTGCCAATGAGATTCAGGAGGGTATGTTGTTCATTAAGTCATAGTATTGCCTCACAAGCATAGGCTGAATAGCAAAGAACATAATTGCATAATCATATGGTAAGAGTATGTTTAGCTTCGTAAGAACTGCCAAACTATTTTCCAAAGTAACTGTACCATTTGAATTCTCACCAGCAATAAATGAGAGTTCCTGTTGCTCCACTTCTTTGCCATCATTTGTTGTTTTAGATTTTAGCCATTTAAACAAATGTGGGCTGGTATTTTATTGTTTTACTTGTTATTTTCCTAACTAATGACATATAACATTGAGCACCTTTTATGTTTACTTGTATATGCACTTTAGTAAGGTGTCTGTGTAGATATTTGTTCTTTTTTTTAATTTTATTTATGCATATAGAACTGGGGTACAGGCCAGAGGTGCAGGGGCAGTGAGAGGATTCACCAGAGACAGTGAGGAGCAGAATAGGCAGATCAATGAAGTACACTGCTGATGGGGAGCAGCGGGAGGGGGGGAGCAGCAGGATGGTCAGGAGAGGTCTGCTGTGCCATATATATCACCACCAGGGCTGGGGATTGAACTCATGCTGAAGTGGCTTTAACTTCTTAGGCTGTGTTTTAACCCACTGTGTCACCAGGGAGGGCCCTATTTGTTCATTTTTACTGTTTTTTTTTTTTTTACTGTTTTATTTAAAAAAAAAATTACTGTTGTATTTTAAGATTTCCCCATATAATATAGATACTATTTTTTAATCAGGTTGTATTTTATGAATATTTTCTCCTAACTAGGTAGGGAAAACACTTTTAATTTACCCAAATTAAAACTTATATCCACACAAAAGCCTGGTCATAATTGTTTATACATTATTCATAATTTCCAAAGCTGGAAGCAATCACAATATCCTTTCTAAGTGAGTAAACAAACTGTGGCACTTCCATAAAAGGAAATACTATTCAACAATGAAAATGAAGGAGGTTATCTTGTCACACAAGATAAGGAACCTAGAAAGCATACTGTTAAGTGAAAATTCATCTGAAAGGCTATATACTGTTTAATACTGATAAAACATTTTGAAAAAAGGTAACATTGTAGAAGAAGAAAAAAGATCAGTAGTTAGCTGGAGTTCAGGATCAATAGCGAGGAGAGATAAATAGGAAGAGCATAGGATATTTTTAGAGTGTGAAGTTATTCTGTGTACGTTGTGGACATATGATGTCTATATATTTTTAGAACAATGAAATTATTCTGTATGTTTTCAACATATGATCGCGATATGATGATATTTGGATCTGATATCAGTTCCACAGGAAGACGTGTTGGGTACAGAGAACTGGGGCCTTGGTTTACCTATGAGAAATGTTTCACCACGCCTCCCCTTTCAGCAGCACAGGGCAAATTTCCCTATGAGAAGGAAACCTTTAGTTATATCCACAAAAGCAAGTTTATTATAAAAAAGAAAAGGGAAGGAAAGGAAAGAATGTTTCCACAGACACAAGTGGGCAGAAGAGCTGCATTTTGCATGGACAAAAATTGCAATGATACAGTGTTCTCTTTGGGAGGAGTCCATTCCTTGGTGGATTTGCTAAGGGTCGCTAGATCATCTCCTTCTCAGGTGTTAACAGTGTAATTGAAAGGGGTGTTTCTCTACAATGGCACTCCCTCTCCAAATCCCACCTCTGATCTGTGCCTCTGGATACGTTCCTATCGCATCTGATACTTGCTAGAGCCCTTGATGCCTAAGGGATTTTTATTTCTATGGCTGGTTTAAGAACTATGGTTATCATTTCTGCCCACCTCTAATTTCTGTCTTGTGATGTCTCCTTCCCAGTTGTGTACTCTTAATCTCCATCTGATAATGCCATTTTATAATTTTTATAACTATAGAATGTATAACACAAACAGTGAAACCTAATTCCAATGATAGACTTTAACTTAATAATATAGTAGTACTTGTGCATCCAATATAACAAATGAATCTCACTAGTAATAGTGAGTAATAACGGAAAGTAATAACGGAAACTCTGTGTGGATACAGGGGCTATTAAATGGGAACTGGACTTTCCAATCTTCTATATAAACCTAAAATTGACTTAAGATTTGGAAGTTCATTAATTTTCAAAATAAAGTAGATCACCATATAAAAATAATCAATTTTTTTAAATTAAGATTGTCAATAGGGAGCAGAATAAACCTAGCTAAATGGAAATACTGGCTTAGATCAATTTACAGAATTTGTCAAGAGTAATTTAAAAAGAAGAAAGAAATGGGAAGATTTTAATTGAGGTATTAGTTGCAAACCACTTAAAATATGTACCTTGATGACTTTTAGGAAAATTACAGTCATGTAACCATTACCATCTTCCAACTTGAAGACATTTCCATCATCTTCCAAATGTTAAATGTTTGACAGGGACAAACTGCATGATGAAGGTTGAACAGTGTAAGAAACTGCCAGCCTTGCACATTTTTCATCGCTAGGTGAAGGGTTATGGTCTGCCTCTCCCTCTAAGACTTATTTTTCTATATTTTCTGGCTCAATATCAACATGAAAATTAAATATCAAAGTACATATAAACACTAATTATAAAACATTATTCTCATTAAATTTGCTGATTCTTTATAGATGTAATTTTATGTGATGGGCTTCAGGGTGCCCAGACATTGGTTCAAATATTATTTTGAGTGTCTGTGAAGGTGATTCTGAGTGAAACTAACATTTGAATCTGCATTGAGTAACACGGCACCTACCACTGTAGATAGGTCTCAACAATCAGTTAAACGAATGAATAGAACAAAAATACCAATACTCCTGTAAGATAACTCTTCCTGCCTGACTGCCTTTTAGCTAGACCATCCAGTTATTTCTTGCCTTTTGACTTGAGCTGAAACACTGGCTCTCCCAGTGTCTTCTGCTCACTGGCATTAGACCAGAACAACCCCACTGGCTCCATTTGGTCTGTAGCTTGTCAGCTCAACCTCGCATCTTCCAAGCTCCATAATGTGAGTCACTTCTTTAACAATAAACCAAATGACTGACCAATATAGGAGATAGACCTAGAAATACATGTTATTAAATTCATTTCTCTGGATTGCCCTAATATAAAATTTCATATCATATGAACTTTCCAATTTATTTAAGAAAAGAGCAATCGACAGCATTTACACAGTTATATAAATATACTTGCTTCTCTCTTCAAAGCTATAACATATGAGAGTAACACACATCCCTACTGTCTTTGTTTACTGTTTTTGTCTAGTTTTGTGTTGCATTTATGACTGCGTAGGCTCAAAGCAAATACTGGGAAAAGTGAAAGTATTTTATTTTTGTTGCTGCAGATCAAAGTATGACAAACTTAGTAGCTTGAACAACAACCATGAATTACTTCACAGTCAGTTCAAGCACAATGTGGCCAAATTTCCTGCTCAAAGTCTCACAGAATGAACCATGGAAAGAGCCTCCTTATTTGGAAGTTCTGCCTAGAGGTCTGCATCCAAGCTCACTCAGATGGTTGGCAGAATCATTCCTTTTAGTTGTAAGAAATGAGGTTGCTGATGTTTGTAGCTGTGGATGGGGGAGAGCTCTCAGGTCTGTTTCTAGAAGCTCTTCTCTGGTCCTCAGCTGGTGATTGTCCATCTCAGCCTTGTATCAAATCCCTCTCATGCTCTAACTCTCTGACTTAGCTGTATGAGTGCATCCAGGAGATAGCCCTGCTTTTCAAAGGCTCCTCTGATCCGGTCCGAAATATCCAGATAATCTCCATGTCTTGAGGTTAATTGTAAAATACTGTCACCTCATCAGCAGCAAAATATTTCACATTTACTCTCATGGAGATCAAACAGGATCTGGATCTAGGGAGTGAGAATTTGAGGCCATCATGGAATTCTTTCAGAATCAGAGGGAAAATGAAACATTTTAAATTATCAAAAAAATTAACCTAAAATGCAATCTTACTTTCAAATCATGTCTTTCAAAACAGGTCACCTTTTAATTTTTTTGCAGGTGAATTTTTTGTTTTGATTCACATTTTTTTTTAAATTTCATTAGCTGATATGGGCAAACAATTTTTTTAAAATAATCAAGACCAACTTAAGACTAAGATTAAAGTCCAACTGTATAACTGTTTGACTTAATTCCTTCTTTTGGGATATCTTCAGCCTATTAAAACTTTTGGGATTCTCTACTATGAGAATAAAGTTTATATATATTATAGATATGAAATATTCATGATAAAGAGGCTTTTTTTTTCTTGAATGTGCACAGTCCAGCATGGAATTTTACTCAAACGTATATGAAGGTTAATTCTAGGATGATACAAATTGTCCTTATACGTTAGCACTAATAGCTATAAAGATATTATCTGTATCAGGCTGTAGTTTTTATTATGAATATTATGTAAGATACTTTGAGACTCACTTCTTGCCTTCAAACTATTGCTCTCACACTTCCCACTCCCAACTCTGAGTCATATTCATTTTTATACTAATCTTTTTAACTGTGAAGTAATTTATTTGAGCTGACATTCAGGTACTTCAAGTGAAATCATGTATATAGTTTTAATATTAAAAAAAAAGTACACTCATTCTAGACTGGAATTTTATGTAACCAGATACTGGATTTTCCTTTAATTTGTACTCTCAGCTCCAACAGTATTTTGTTCCTCTGGCAATTTATACCATTCTATTTTAACAGTTTATATTTTTAAATGGTGAACAATATTATATAGGCTTAACTATACATAAATAATAGATCAACGTCTGTATGTACTAGATTGTGCTCACCATTAAAGTTCTAATTCTAGAGACTGATTATCACCAAACTGCAGTTCTCAAGAGTAACACTTTCCACAATAATGGCCTGAAACTTTTAACTCTTGCTCAGAAAAGCACATAGAATCAATTTTGCCAAAATAGCACTCCAAGGTGTCTCCCTAGACTTGATTAGGAATAAATTCACTACTTGCTTACATCAAAAGACAGAAGCAAGTTACCATCACATTGTACAAGAACTAACATGGACAAATGTGTACTAGTACCTTGAGGACTACATAAAATGATTTCTTAATATTGGGTACTGCTAATATTGTTTTCAATTGAGGCAATATTGGTTTACAACACTGTATATGATTTAGTGGTACAGAAACACTCTCTAGGTGTGTATTACCACACCATACCTACTACCAAGGCACCTATATTCTTCCACATAGATGATAATGCTCCCTCCCCACCTTCCTGGACCCCTTCTCCCTCTTTCTTAAGTAACCTCAATTCTCCTGCAAATACTTCAGACAACCCAGTAAAAGATAAACAAATCCTTTCTTTGTGAAGATGGACTAACTCATGAAAATTCATTGGCGGCAAAAGAGGTTAGGCTACAGATGCTGCTTAGCTGGGTGTAAGCAGAGTGAGATGAAAAGATTGGTATTTTGATCTTGATAGCAGCTGCAGTGCACTGTGGGGCATGTTTCTATTTACATAAAGAATAGTTTAGTTATTCTAGAAGTTTTGGCACTGGTAACACAAGAGTGAGAAATCCAAGAAATGCATGACTGTGAAGTAGAAAGATTCTTTTAAGAATCAGTTAACAGGGCAAATGGAAGTAAAAAATTTCTAGACCTTGTGAAATTTGATGAAAACTTAAAATTTCTGTAAATGACCATATATAGTTTAAATTAGAGAAGCCAAGTTTTCTGTTGAGAAATGAAGAAATTCTAAGCTAAGTGTTGTTCCTCAGGAGAAGGTAAATTTTTAAACAGACATTTACTATCAAATGTCTTTAATAAGACATTTGAGCAAATGTTGTACGATGCTGATGTTTTGAAATTATATTTAAAAACTGAATGATAAATATGTATTGGTTGTCTGATTACAGAATCACACACCAAGCTGTTTTTACTGTTCTTTCCTCTATAGGCCCAATGATTTCCAAATTACTTACTTCAGTTTCCATAACATTCTAGAAGAAAAGTTTTTGTCACCATTAGTCTGCACATTTCCTTAGCTTGCACTGCCAGGCACTGTACAAAATCTCTTCTGAAAGTCACAGATATGCCCTCTCAGTGCTCACAAGTGCAAGAGAGAGCCATGTTGACAGGGATTGATTTTTTTAAAAGGAAGCTATTCAGCCACTATTAAATAAACCAAATATTTACTTTGTATTTTCAGAGATAAATGCATTTTGGTGTTGTAATGACTGAGAGTGAATCCAAAGCAGAGCCTGTGGCCTGACAAGCCAGGAAATCAGCAGCAAACAGACAAACCCTCCTTTCAGGGAGTTTACAGGCTAATAGTTTGTGAAAGAGAATTGGCTCAGGACCACAGAGTTGAATAGGAGTTATCTGATAGAGGGAAGGACACAGTCCTATAAAATGAAGTTTTCCTCAGAGGAAGTCATTCAACACGCAACCTAGAGCAAGCAGAGAGACAAAAGACATATCAGTGCCTGGAGAGGAAATGCAAGATAGGGGCTTCTGAGAAGGTATTTAAAATATAAAATGTTCTAAATTTGAAAAAGATTTCAAAAATATTATAAAATACAATATTAGACTAAAGATTTCTGACTTTGTACAAAGCCCCTTTCCAGCCAAAATATGCTGCATTGTTCAAAAGGCCACTCATTGTTTCTTACTGGACCTGTTTACATTCACATGACTTTCATATCTCATAAAAACATCAGTATAAATTTCCTTTCCTTTCCTTCCTCCCCTGACTTCCTCTTTCTCTCCCTCCCTCATCCTCTCCTCCTTTTCTTCTTCCCTCCCTTCTTTACTTCCTTCCTTTCTCCCTCTAACCATCTCACTTTCTCATTCTTTCTCCTTCCATCTTTCACTCTGTCTTCAACCATGTTATAAGTTTTTCAAAACTAACAATTCTACCACACTTGTCTTTGGTGACTCATAAAAGCCATCTCAGTGAAGTATATATGAAAAGATTTTAACAGAAAAGATTTGTGGGACTGAATATTTTGTACAACATTTATATCCAAGATGACAAAAGGCATTATTTTCCATACATGTTGTCATAATGCACTCAGTTTTCTTAATTAAATATGCTGAATTGTTCACCCTTGGGGTTTTCAAAATTTGTTTCCCAATAAAAAGGTATTTTTTTTTTGCTCCTTTTTTTTTTTAAGCTAAACATATATATTCCAGCATTTAGAAGAGGTCAACATCACATTTGGAAAATAAATGCTTCAGCAGCAGTCTGAGGAGTCACTGTACCAGTGAATGCCATAACACAGTTCTGTCTCCCCTGATGAGGTCCCACAGACACAAAGTCATGGTCTGCAGGTCAGATGGGTCACAGGAGTATGAAGGAAACATAACAGTAGAATTAGAAGTACAATTAACTTGAAGGCAAGCAAAGGAAAAGCCGTAGGAAGGAAATAGTATCTCCTACAATCTATAGGACACACCTGAAAAGTGTACAAAAGCCTTTCATCTTGGGAACTTGATGTTGAGGATAACCTCAAATTCATTTAGTGCCAGTCACTTTCTTTTTTAACTTAAAAGATAAAACCTTCTTAGTGTATATTTTTTCCTTATAAAACATGAACAGAAAGTTATTGGTTGTAAGTCGTGATGATTTTACTGTTATGTTCCATTATTAACAATGTCAAAAAAAACAATAGCAGCAATCTTTAAGATTTCATATTAGTGTGAGACAAGACTACAAAACAATCTGACTTTTCAGTTGGTAATTAAAGTGTTCCTATTCTTGTGAAGTAAAAAGAAAATTAATCATCAGTCATTGGCAACAATCATTATAAGATGTATTTTAGGGCAAAATTTAATAGTTTGAAGAGGTTTACAAAAATAGATTGATGCTATTTTGGGAAATAATACTGTAATAAAAAGGTAATGTTTTTTAATCAAGCAAATAATATAGTAGCATAATAATATACCTCATAAAGTTTCAAGGATCTTTCTATCAAATAGATAATATATAATCCGGCATTTCTAGTTTAACAACTCTAAAAGAAGGTACCATAAAGTTTAGTTTATGTAAAACTCAATCTGTGAATCCATCTGCGTCTGCCTTCTTACTTGGAGAAGAAACACAAAGAGAAACTTTGCTGATAAGTATTGATCACCACAGATAGCTTCACAGAGGAAGATAGTGCATTTGTGACTGGAGAATCCATGTGAAAAAGCGGTCATCCTTTTGAGTCAAGAAATACCACAAGCAGAAAAATAATGATAGGAATTCACATGGATTTGTTGCAAGACAAGACAACCTGGGTCAAGTCCTGAGATGGAGTACCTCATCCCATTCCCTGAATTGGAATCTGTTTCTTCCTCACCTTCTTACCACTAGTCTTTTACTCACAAGAATCATCCTCTTCATAACAACATTTTATTAACTCATCTGACTCTAATCTTCCCCCTCTTACTTCTACCAGTGCTCCCTTCTATTATACACATTTGATTATATCTACTTATAATTCACTATAACCTCTTAATAACTTTCTTGCCAATTAGATAAAATTGATCCCTTGGCATAAGATACAAAACCCTTTCATACATGGTCCTTCATGGTCCTCTCCCCTAACAAATCTTTAACCATCTTTCCACAATCACAATTTCAAGCTAGAAGTTTGTGTGTGTTGCTTCTTGGGGCGGCAGTGTTGAGTATCAGAAGCAGAGCAGATGAGGGAAATATGACTCAAAGTCCATGTAGAGCAATGAGACACTTAGAGGGGCTACACAGGAAGTATTGTGTATCCCTGGGCCAAAGGCAGTCTTATTAGCATTGAGGGAAAAGATGGGGTGAGTCCATAAGGAGTGTACATGTGTGGGTGATGGGATTAGGGAAGTAAACTAGGTGGAGTGTGCTTATTTATGCTCAGAAGAACTGGGGTATAGGCCAGAGATGAGATAAGTGGTGAGAGGATTTACCAGAGACAGATTGGGGAACAGAACAGATGGACTGACAGAAATATACTGCTGAGGGGAGTAGCAGGTGAGACAGGACAGGTCTATTGTGCCATGTGGGTTTAGCTCCACAGATGGGGATTGAACTCATGCTGCAGTAGCAGTGGATAGTGTCATAGTTCTGGGACTTAAAACCTTGCATCACCATGAGGGCCCCCTCTACTAGGACTTTTGCCCTTGGTGAGAGGTCCCCAAGTAGCTCTACACCTAATTGATAAGCAGGACCTCTGGGTACCAAGACAATAATCCCAAGAATAAGGAGGATGGGGGATTCCATATATGTATACATCATAGAGCATTATACTCCACACATACTTGCATTTTCTTTCCCTTTGTTATTTATTCTGCTCTTCAGTTGGCCTAGAATTGCTCCCACCGAATGCAAACTGATACAACTACTATGAAAAGCTCTTTGGAGGTTTCTCAAAAGGCTAAAAATGGAGCATCCATATGACCCAGCAATCCCACTCCTAGGTATATATCCAAAGGACACAAAAACATTGACTCAAAAGGACACCTGCACCCCCATGTTCTATTTACAATAGGGAAAATGTGAAATCAACCCAAATGCCAAAAAAATAGATGACTGGATTGAGAAGATGTGGTACATATACACAGTGGAATATTACTTGGAAATCAAAAAAGATAAACACAAGCCTTTTGCAGCAACATGGATGGAGGTGGGAAGGAGTCATGCTTAGTGAAATAAGCCAGAAGAAAAGAAAAATACCAGATGGTTTCACTCATATCAGGAGCATAAGGAATCGAAGGGGGGGGAGGAGGAGGGAAGGGAGAGACAGACAAATGTAATAGAGTAAAAATGAAAACAACAAACAACTATAAACTAGAGACATTTTATAGGAGTGAGAGGGGGAATGAGGTCAGAACTTGGGGTGGGAAGAATGCAGTGGACTGTGGTGATGGTGAATACAGGTGAATTGGTGGAGGGAAGCCCATGGGGATTGTAAGTGAGATGAAAAAATGCACAAAATGAAGAAAGGTGTAAAAGATAATTGTCCCCACCACCTGGTCTTTCATCCTGCCTGTTTCAAGCCTTCCTAACTGCCCCAAATACTGCAAATTCCTTTTCCACAACCATGTCAATATAGCTTTATATTTATTAAACAGCTCATAGCTATGTTTTTAATTATTTATTCATCAGCTTGCAGCCTCAATAAAAAGGTGACCATTTAGACACCTTGAATTCTTGTACTTCAATTTAATAAGTGATTAAGTGCTATTGAATTGAATAAATCTATTTTATTGAAGTATTAGTGGCTTATAATATTATTTATGTTTTAGTTGCACAACTTTTAATCCAACATCTGTATATACCACATTAGGTCTGCTACCAGAACTCTAGTTTCCATCCACCGAAACACAGTTGATCTCTTGTAAGCTGACTCAGCTTACTCCTTCCCCCCTCCCCATAAGAAGTGAACAAATGCCACTAAACATATTAAATGTTATTCTTTAGTTTGAAATGTAACTAATGTTATATTTTCACACACACAAAATTATATCAATGTTACTTCTAATTGTTTGTTGAAGTCAATATTACTAAAAAAAAAGTCTTCAAACTCACATTGACCACCAGATGGAAGAAAACCAGTTTTCTTGTTTGATATATATTCTGGATTACCAATTTCTATGGCCTCAATTCACAAATCCCAGATGACTTCTTTATTTTCTTCAGAAGTATAGCTTCAGGAAAAAGATCAGCCTCCCTTTGCCCAACCAAAAATATTACAGGTAAGTTTAATCTCCCACTGAACACCCTTCTCACAGGAAAAGAGAAATAACAATATAGTAAAGCCATTTACATTTCAATTATAGATGTGAGAATCTTACATAAATAAAATAGCTCTTCACAAGAAAAGAATCCTTATACAGCCCTGTGTCAGCCCTGGAGGCAGAACTTTGACCATAGTTTGTCAAATATGAGACTTACTAACTAGTTATCAACATATTTTCTGAGCTCTTTATTTTTCTTTATTTAGGATAGCAAAACATTTTTAACTCCAGATCCCACTTTTTTATGCTCATTTATATAAAAAAAATCAAGTTATGGTTTTTTAAAACATATGTTAATTTTAGTAGTGATAGATAATGTTTATTTGCAATGTTTCAAAACAAGTAAATACAGCTCAAAGATAAGATTTCAGTTAGTTTTATGGTAAACTGTCACAAGTCTACATATCTTTCCTCTTGAGTTAATGTTATAAATCCTGTTATTTCAATTAATAATTAGATGATATGGATTATAGCAGAGCATTTGTTCAGAGTAGAACACAGTTATTGCAGTTTTTAAACTGTTTTTGATAAATTTTCTTTCCAAAATAAACATAACTGGGCCTGGGAATAGCATTCAACTCATCTCTTTTTCTGTCACAAGGACAGGTATTCAAAATCAAGTTTCTAATCCATCTGACTATAATATCACAACTGAGACATTAGAAAACAAATGACGTCATTAATCCTACCCTTCCCACTTTTTTTCTTCCAAAATTTATTTCTAGCACAATCTGAGAACAAAAGCTTAAATTTGGATTAAGCCTTAGCTGTAATCAGGAATTAATAAAAGTGACCTGGTTAATATGAACATTATTTTGACCAGTGGCATCCTTGTTGCGACAACTTTAGCATGCATTTGCTACCAAACTAAATTTTTAAAAACCAAATGTTTTTCTCACTTTTCTGTAATTATAGTATATCGATTTAAAGCTCAATTTCTTGGTTTTAAAATATTATATTTTAGACACAACAAAATTACAGCTCCCTTGAACCATACGACACCAGAATCAATTACTGTCAAATATACTTTAACTACAATTCTAGTTTTTTTCATTATTGATTCATTTTCCTATTCTCTTGTCTGTCTGAGGAGCTGGGGAAAATAACAGCAAAGGGAAAATAGTATTTAAAGCTATGAAGGATTAAAAGAAATTTGCATATTGAAAACTGCTATTCAATAATACAAATCTCTAAAGTGACACAAAATAAAATCCTATCCTCTTTATTTAGGCTGGTGTTTTAATTCAAACTAAGATAACAAAAATACTACAAACGGGGTGACTTACAGCTAACAGAAATTTATTTCTTGCCATTCTGGAGTCTGGAAGCCCAAGAGGAAGTTACCAGCAGGGTCAGTTTCTGATAGGGGCATGTCTGGGTTACAGATAGCTGACTTCTCATGGTATCCTCACCTGGGTGTGAGTAGAAAGATGTAGCTGTGTCTTCTGTGGTTTGCACAATGTCACCAGTTCCTTTTGTGAAGACACTGTCCACATGGTCTCATGTAGTTCTGGTTAGCGATCAAAGACTCCCACTTTCTACTACTGACTCTATGGGAGGTTAAGAGTTTCAATTTAGGAATTCTCAGGGTAAAGAAACATACAGCCCCTACTATCTGGCATTGAAGAGTCTTGACAAACATGTCTCTTCACATCTTTTTTTTTTTTTTTGAAGATTTATTTATTCTGCATACAATGGGGTACAGGCTAGAGGTGCCAGAGATGAGAGAATTCAGACAGAGTGGGGAGTATAAAAAGCAGATTGAGTGAAATACACTGCTGAGGAGAGCAGCAGGCAGGTCAGGAGAGGTCTGCTATGTTAGTGGGTCAGCTCCCTGGTCAGGGATCAAACTGGTGGTGCAGTGGCTGTGGAATGATTTACAGTACTGTACTTTAACTCACTGCACCACCAGGAAGGGCCCTCTCTTCACCTCCTTTTACATGGTTCAAGCAAAGCTTCTTCACTAGTCAACCTGGCCAATTATGGTCTTAAACATAACATTTGAGTTCTTTCTTTTTTGTCTTTGGTGTTTATAT
>NW_004567108.1:52490563-52519787 GCF_000260355.1 Condylura cristata | reverse complement strand
AAAAAAATTGGGTTAAACTTTTTTGTAATATATATTAATGAGAAGAAAACAATTATTTGCAGGTGAGAATAGCAGTGTGCTTATGTGGGATACAAAATTAATGCCCTGATGAGCATAAAAGTGCACATACCCCCTGAATTATTGCTTTTGTACTTTATGTTCTGTAGCGCCCTTCATAAAAACAAATATATGTAAACAACCTCAGTGTCCCATGACAGATGAGTGGATAAAGATGTGATATATACAGTGGAATATACTTAACAGTTAAAGGAAAAAAGATAAAAATACGCCATCTGCAACACAAATGGATTAGAAGAGATTGTTACGTGAAATGAATCAGAGAGAGAATGGCAAGCACCAGATGATTATATTCACCGGTGGAATGTAAATAAATTAAATAAAGGAACAGATGAAACTAAACCAAAACAAACCCTAGACATCTGACTGTAGAACTGAGACACATCAGTAGGAAGGGCTGATGGGAGGAATGAGGAAAGGGGTGACCACTGGACTCTGGTGGAGGATTATTGGAGTCTGGGCGGTGGATATGGTGTGGTAACATATCTGAAAAGGTATAAACCTATACCCCTAGTCATATACAGTGCTGAAAAGCAACATTTATAAAAGTAAAACAAAAACAAATGAGGGCCCTCCCTGGTGGCACAATGGGTTGGAGCACAGCACTAAGAAGCTAGCCCCAGCCACTTCAGCACCAGTTCGATCCCCACCAGGAAACTGACCCACATGGCACAACAGACCTCTCCTGTCTTGCCTGCTTCTCCCCTCAGCGGTGTACTTTGTGGATCTGCCTGTTCTGTTTTCTACTCTTTCTCTGGTGGATTCTCTCACTGCCCTTGCACCTCTGGCCAGTACCCAGTTCTGTATGCATAAATTAATAAATCTTTAAAATAAATAAAAACATAAAGTAAAAGCAGAAAATTATATTAAAAAACAAACAAAAATTACTGTTCCCTATCATCAAAACTGATAATAGTCATCTGTTAATGCTGATCTATAATGAGAATCAATATATTTCATCTTTGAAATATCTTTTCCTATTGATAGATAATGGATAGAGAAAGACAATGATGATATCAATCTGTAAGCATATGATTTTAATTTAGTATATTTATCTCTTGGAAGGAATTTATAGAATTCTATTAGGATCTTCTCTTGATATTTACCTTTTAGACTGTCATTGCATTCTATATCAACCCCCGCAGCTGAAGATTAGAAGGATGCTCCTTTATTGCAAAGCCAAATAGATTTTGAACTGTATAAATTGAAAGTTTAACAAATGGTAATAGAAGTCTGGCTGAACAAATACATTCACTATAATTTGTGTGAGAATAGAGATTTTGCCTCTCCTTTTATTTTTAGCAGCACAGTTATGTATAAAGCAGCAAGATATTGCTTGTTATTCAACAACATTAGTTGTTGACAAAATCATTGTTTATCACATGTTTTTCATACAGAAGAATTGTTTATATCTTGTAATTTGGTTAAGTTTATTAGGAAATATTATGTCTGAAGAAAAACAAATGTCCAGAGCCATCTATTATTTGATACTAAATTATTTGAGAGTGATTTTCTCTTTCAGGAAAATTCATTCTCACTCGTGAGCTTAAAACATCAGAAAGAAAAATATAAGAATCGAAAGTGAAGCCACTGAACTCCTCTTTCTGACAGAGCATATCAGTACATCCAACTCTATATGAGCAGATAAATATTGCTGGCATAACTGATTCAATAACACATCACATATTCAAATATTTTCCACAATGCACCTATTAATGAATAATACAATGGATAATCAAGGTTTAATAGTCCTTATATTTTTCACAAGCTTTTAAAATTTTTAAACTATTTCTCATTCTACTTCACACATATTTTTTTAACATTACCAGTGTTAAACATTCTCGCAGATTCCAGCAAGTATTAAAGAATTAGAGTTTTCCAAACTTTGAAAATATTCTCACATACTCTTCATAGAGGCTACAACTCAGTGACAGCAAACTCAGAACTGAGTCCTTAAAAAAAAGAAGTGACAGCATTAGCAACATCAGGCAGTGCATTGTGTTGTGAGTACAATCACTCAAAATGATCCAACTTGTTTTTCTGTTGATGTTGTTCCCAATGACATCAATAATTCAAGTATCTATTCTTAAATAACACCTAATAAACTTAAACAAATTTCTTGGGTTCCTGCAACCAAAAATGACTTAATAAATGCAGTATTGGTAAATGGTTTTCCTTGTTTAGCAAAGGAGATAACTGAAAATCGGTTGTGGTCTCAGTTTCACTTTTTTCTTTCTTGGAAACATGTTGCTATGCTAAGATAGGTTATATTAAATTTTCTACTTTTCTTGATCATTGTTTTCCTCTGAATTGGAATCTAATATTAGTCTGATAAAGTCTTGCTATCCCAGCTGCAGTCATTGTTTAATGAACACGATGCTTTGCCAGTTAATTCATTAATCCACACACCACTCTGCCTCAAAAGGACCATATCCAAAGTCTGTTTTTCTTTTCTTACTTGTCTTTATATAATAGATATATACCAGAATAAATGCATGTATATATGCATAATTTGGAGCTACTGCAATACTCATGGGCTTTGAGACATCTCTCAGTAGAACTGCACCCTGTGATTTCATAGTCTCTGAGCAGCAGGATATAGGGAGGAGTGGACCCCAAATGTGGTCTCTGTTCAACTACTCATCTCTGCCACTTTAGTGGGCATACAGCTGGAGACAATATGCAAATCAACGAATGTTGATGTGTTTCCAGTAAATGTTTAATTTAATATAGCCTATCTTAGCATAGCAACATATGTTAAAGCACTCTGAAAATTGAGTACCATATACCTTTCATATGTCAGATATGTTGTTACTGCTTTTTATTATTACTAGTCAATCATTTAAGATCTGAAAACATTCTTAGCTCATTGATGGTAGAAAATTCAAGAGTGAGCTACAGTTGGCCCCAGGCCACGGCTTGCTGGTCCCTAATCTATACCATGGTTCTTAGTGTAGGCCATCCACAGAGTAGACATTCAGGAAATACAGATGTATTTATTTACCATAATTTCTATAAATAGAAGTAAAATCTCTCATATTAGTGAAGAATGCTACTGTTTATTATTGAAGAACTATAAATATACTCTCGTTGCCCTATTTAGAGAGAATTATACCAATAAATGTTAGGTATGCTGCTTTAAAAACTTCTTGTATCAAAGTCTTGACTGTGTATCTAAACTTATAAAATAAGCTTTGAAATTTTGCCTCTGATAGAACTCATGAAATAACTACAGTTTAAATTCAGATATGTTTCAGTATGTAACTGTTTCTCTTATTTTAGATTTGCATTCTTGGAAAGCAACACAAGTAAATAATTTCTGTACATTGGGACACTGTGTTCTGTTCAGAAAACTAGGAATTTCATTCTGTCCTAAAAACCACTTTGGAACATATAGGCAGCTGGGAACATTTTCTATTTTGATGTCTGTAGAAAATAAATCCCTATTCAATAAATTAGCCCCATGGAAGTGAACATGAGGGGGTTACTTATAACATATTACCAGATTGTAATTCTTTACCATCTACCTACAATGAGCCAGAACTTGAAATAGTCTAATTTTTTTAGAAAAAATTCAAAAACCCAGCAGAGCATATGTTAAAGCACTTGATATTTCTCTATACATAGATTTGTTAATTTAGTACATATTTAAACTCCTTTTTATTTTTTAATCTATCTTAATTGACATTATTTAAAATATTAACCATTGAATTAATGTTAATTCTTCCAAAGGACACTAGAAATCCTGGTGCTCAAGCAAAACTCACTTTATGAAACCTACTGCAGTAAAGCATAACACCAACTTGACAGTCTTACTGATACTGCACAAGGGGAAGTCAGGGAAATATATTTATGCAGTTTGAAGAGCTGGGCTAAATATTTTAAGACAAGTATTTCAAGGCAGAGAAATGGTTGTGATGGGCAGAGTTTATGATTAAGAATTTTGAAGTTATAAACAGAGAGGCATGGATATCAATGTAATGAGATTATTTGCATATTAGTGAAGAAAAAATGAGATTGATAAATGTGATGTATATTAGCTTAGTGCATTAGTTTTAGTATATTAATTTTCTGTTACTTCATAACAAATCATCACAATATTGGTGATATAAAAATATTTACCAGTTTACAGTTTCCTTGTATAAAGGAACAACTTAGCTAGGTTGCCTATTCAAGGTCTCACAAGTCTGTAATCCAGATGGTGGCGACAGTTTGAACTATAAAGATCTGTTTGACGTACCTAATCACTTTGATTTTTACCTAATATAAAAATTTACTGGTAAGGAGACCACTTCAACACTGAGTAGTGAGTTAAGTAGATAATGCATGTCTGTTTGCAAGTGGGTTAAAGTATCTTCTAAAATGGATTGGAAAGAAGGTGAAAATATTAACCCACAGGTAAGTCTTTTTAGCACACACTATCTCTCTCACTCCATTTTGTGGAATTTACTATGAATTCATCCTAACACATTTGCACATTTTCTCACATTTCTTATACTTTCTTGCACTTTGGTCTTTATTTGTATTTTATTGTGATCATTCCCTTGTCCCACTACCCTTCTAAGCCCGAATCTTAGCACAATACAATAATCAATTTATTCCATACCTGTCTCCTTAAAGTGACTACAGTGGAAAAAAAAATACAACCATCCTAACACATCACATTTTAGATTCAGGACCACTAAGCTCAAGTGGATCTTTTAGATATTTTCTCCTACCACTCTTTTGAATAAACATATTAAACTACTCATATTCCCTCTCTCACTTTTTTCACTTTTAGCTGATCATTTTGCTTTGTACTTCACCGAGAAAAGGAGTGAAAACGCGGGCTTGTCCCTGCTTCTACATCTACAAAACCAATTTCATTAGTTCTAATGAAGTCTGCTCACCTTGTTAATAGGTACAAACTCCCTGTGATTCTACCCAAAGTCAAAGTCTCCACTGTCCCAGCTCAAAAATTCAAGATGTCACTCCAGTATTCTTCCCCTTTTTATATTAGAACAGTCCTTATTTAAAAACAAAAATATCTTAATGGTTCATTCCTATCAAAACAGACATGTTGTTTCCTATAAATTTTTTTGACTTCTCATGATGCTCTAGATTAATGAGTCATTTTATAAATAATTGATAGAAACTCAAAGATATCTGTACACCACATCTCAACGTCCTCTCTTCCAATTCTCTGTCTTGATTTTATCTCATGTGACTCTACCAAAGTAGTCACTAAGTAATCATCTAATCATCCCTCAACATCACCCTCTGTGTTCAATTTTGCAGGTTTGACTTACAGTCTTGGTGCTGGGACTCTGCAATCTTCATTTTTACTCTGTCTGCTGACTCTATTTTAAGATCTGTCAACCTAGTTCACTAGAGTGAGACTTTAAGGTGGTGGGAAGAAGAAATGACTTGCTCTTCCTATGTCTGCTTGCTGTAGTGGATTTCTAGCCTGCTTTCTTTTCTTTCTTTCTTTCTTTTTGCACAACTCAAGCACTAAGTCTGTTTCTGAGGGTGGCAACTCTTTACTCAGTAATGTTTGAATTCAGTTTGTAGTGTTTTCAACACTTGTCAAATGAACTTCACTATGCCCCTGCCCAAGAGCATCAGCACTAGCTAGTTGGGCATTCCTTCTCAGAGGCAGGACCACATGTAAGATGTGCAAGTGAGAATTCAGAACACACTCCCTCTCAAGATTATGTCTTTGCCAATCAGAGCATTTCCCTAATCTGGCCAGTCAAATATTTCATAGACTCTATGGGTCAGCTGTTCTTAGTAATTAAGTTTTCAGCATGATTCTAGAGCTTTTTTGCCCTTCAGCTATAGGAAATATAATTGTTTTAGATGATAGTAAGAAGGCTCTTCCACATTCACACACAGCTTCAGGTTTTTTTTGTCTTTCTCCAGTGCATAAATGGTAGTCAAAACCATTCTATCTCCTTTCCTATACATATACTCTGAATATCTCAAAAACCTGAAATCTTGTACCAACAACTATTCCCTTGCTATAGTACATCCCTATAGATACTGAAAGTTGCCTCACTAGCACACTGGAGGCATCACTGCTCTGCCCACCCCTGGGAGAGGGCTGCTAAAGACTGTATATTGCGAGTCAGAGTCTTCAGGCCACATCTGGTGCCAACTGTGTCAGCATTCAGGAACGATTCCCAGACATATTCTGCATGAAGGAGAAATTTGGGGAACATACTTGGAAATCAACACTTTTGTGAGAATAAAGAAAGTAGGTCTGGCCAGAGGGAGGAATTTAACTTTTATGCAACCACAAGTGAGCTCTCAGTTGATCCACATGAGGCAATAAAATTGGAAAGTTTTTAAAGATGGAGACTGGATGTGTATAGCTAGCAGTTACCAGTCATTGGTTACTGGCTGCCTCCCTTAGAGAAGGCATGACTTTGGCAAGCCAAGTGTCTTTGACTGAAGGCAATTCTCAAAATGGGATTTAGCTCAGAAATATCAGTAGTCAAATCTCCCAGCAACAGGGTGGGGGGAAAGTCTTGATTCTGAGGGGGAGAACTGGGAAGCTTACTATAATAGACACACTTTCATTAACATATATTTTAGAATTACTAATGACATCTAAATTTTTATGACTTCAAATTTTAGTGAACATAGCATTCAGTTTATATAAAAATGTATATACATAGTGTATATTTGTTAATACATGTTAAATCAGTTAATAAATGACATATTTACAGATATAAATACATCACTATAAATATGTGAATATTTCTTTTTCTTTTTTTTAAAGATTTACTTATTTATGCATACAGAACTTGGGTGCAGACCACAGGTGTGGGGGGCGGTGAGAGGATTCACCGGAGACAGAGTGGGGAGAAGGACAGGCAGATCAACTGAAATACACTGCTGAGGGAGCAGTGGGTGGGTCAGGAGAGATCTGCCACTTCATGTGGGTCAGTTCCCTGACTGGGGATTGGACTTATGCTACAGTGGCTTTGGAGAGCTTCACAGTGCTGTGTTTTAACCTGTTGTACCACTAGGGAGGGCCTAGTATTCAATGTGCTCTTCCTTGGAAATATTAGTAATCAGGAAAGAAGAACTCTTATGAGGATGGGTAATCTTTATTTTAAAAATCAATTATAAAAGAAAATCAATTATACAAATTTTTAATTGCTACTTCCAACTCCTTTATTTATTTATAACCTATTATTCTTTCTATGGCTACAGATGACTGAGTTTGTCTATCGTAGGTAACTGAATAGAACATATTTTCAGTAAATTTTTATTTGAATGGTAAAAATATATCACTAAACGTCTACCTATTATGAGCTATCTTAAGAAGTTAATTAGGGAAGATTGAACAAGCTTTCGTGCTCACGAACAAAAAGGAGATGAACTTAAACAAAAACAAAGATTTAGTTATGAGCAATATAATCTATAATATTAACCACAGATGCAAATTTTGATGTTTAGCAAGATGATTCTGATACATTCCAAAATACCTACAATAGAACACATTTTCTATTTAAGAATCCTAGAAGCGGCCCTCCCTGATGGCGCACAGCACTAAGAAGCTTAAGCCACTTCCACATGAGTTCCATCCCCACCTGCCCCGGAGGAGATCCACAGACATCTCCTGACCTGCCCACTGCTCCCCTCAGCAGTGTACTTTGATCATCTGCCTGTTCTGCTCCCCAATCTGTCTCTGGTGAATCCTCTCACCCTCCACATCTCTGGCTGTACCCCAGTTCTGTATGAATAAATAAATAAATATTAAAAAAAAGAATCCTAGAAGCAAGTATAATCATCTAGTAAAATTATGAATATACAAAGCAGTATAAGTATACCAATCAGTCTTTTACTGTGCATTCACTGGCCTTGTTTAAAGGACAATATGCAAATCAGAAAAAAAAGGCAGGCTTTCGGAATTACTTTGGCATGATTAACCACATCATTTGCACACTGAATCAAATCATCACGAAACAAGGGACTATATTGTCAATGTCCACCTGCCTTTAAAGCTTTTACACATTTTCTGGAGGAGTTAAAACATTATGTTTTCTGAAGATAATTGCACCAGAGAGTTGAAAAGGATAAATAAGCATTTTTGGGTGAATGCTTGTCTAGTACATACTACTTTATGAGAAATGGTAACATAAAAATTCTTTTTCTATGATATTTTTGACTGACTCATTTATTTATTCACTCAATAAGTAAAAGCTTGAGTGTGTTCATTTTGCTAACCTTTGCTCTAGGAATGAGAAGACAGCAGTTGAGAGATTCATAAGATCTGCTGCAACTTGCCTTCTACTGTATCTGGATGGATATAAAAAAGAATAATATTAAAATGGAAATGCTTAAGTAAAGTCAGCTTATTCCTAAATGTTCTAAAATGTATGTAAACCATGGAGATGTAAAAACACACTGGTAATTTTTTATAGCTATAAATTTAGTCCCACCCCCTTATTCATCCTTCTCTAAATCTACGAATTCAGATTCAATTCATTGTGTGACTTTCACTTCAAATTTCTGTCAACAACTGACTGACTCCAGATTAGATCAAGTCCCTTTTTAAGTATGTCCCTACCATTCTTTGCTAATCTGGTACAACTTTGGTAAGCATGCATTAATATACATGATTATTTAGGAATTACCTGTCTCTCCCAGTGAAATATGACCCATGGAGTCTCAGATAGGGTCCGACTTTTTCATTGTTTTAACCCAGGGCAGAGAATGGTTCCAAGAACACTGTTGGTGTTCACTAGGCTCATATTCAGCAAGCAAAGTAATAACAAATTCACTAACACTGAGATCTTTAATATGTAAATGGTAAAGTAAAATTTGAGGAAGATAAAAATTCCCTTTCTCTCTCTTTTTTTTAATCCTCAGATATCAAATCAATCAGTCAATCACACTCAAATGTCCTTGAAATATGATTGATTTGAATTCCAAAGGATGGACATTTTTGGTTTTTCTCATGTCTGATAACAATCACAAAAAGTAACTGGCCCTATATTTTCCATTGTGTATTGATATTTAATTCTTATTTCAAGTTCCTAAATTGTTATAGTCTCTTCCAATTTTCTATTTTTAGTTCATTTTAGCAATTTCAGGTGTTATACATATTTATTCACTTCATGTAAGTTTTCTAAGAGATACAGTTTTTTTTCTGATTATAACGTTGGCCTGGAAATAACATTGCAGCAGCATTGCAATTATTTTTATTCATTTGCTGTCTTTGTCCTTTGTAAGGACTGATCATTCAGACCAGGTGTGATATTTGGGGGTGGTGGTGGGGGTGGTGGGAGTTCTTGGCTAGAATTGACAGACAAGGTAAAGCTGAAAGTGTAGAACTTAGAATTACTAAATGTTATGCCCAGATTTTAAGTTTCCCAAGGACCACCAAGGAGCTGATTCCAATGCAAAGCTCACGAGGGTCTTTACTTCAAGCTCGAGCCTGCGCTCCCAACATGCACCGACACAGCAGCTGAAGTGGAGAGCCCCATAGTCTGGGAAGGTAGGGTTTTTATTACAGAAAAAAGGGGTTCCAGCTCAGCAATACACCCAGCGCTTGATTGGTTAATGTTTGAGCAAGGTTGTCTTGTCTTAACCCACCTGGTCCACATGTGTAATCTGTGACCATTGTAAATTATTTCACATTCCTTGGAAAATGTGGTGCTCTCTTACATACACTGGGCACTTGCTGAATAGCTGTTGCTAGGGGTGAGTGAGATCAAGACATTTACAGTTATCTCTGGCAAAACAAACAGGACAATTTTTTTTATTTGTAGTACCTTTAAATACGTCAATAATTGAAATAACTAAAGGTGTGTGGGGTCAGCAAGTTCATCATAGTAGGTAGTTAGAGTCTTATGGATAATCCACCTACAAAACTTAGAGGCTATTAAGAATTTTCCTGACTAGTGGGTTCAGAAAAGGAGTGACTCATGGTTGAACTGGGAAGATAATATGAAAGTCCTCATCAGAAGGACTCCAAGCCTTTTGGTGTTAAAGCATTAATGTTAAAGCTGTGGTGAACAAGTCCTCTGAAAAGAAGACAGAGAAGAAGGAGGAAAATATTCCATCAGGGATTAACAAAAATCAGAATCATGAGCTCCTTTGTGTCTGTAGCTATTTTTACTACAATTGAGACTGACTATTGGCTAAGTAAAGAAAGTAGTGTTTTCTTAAACTTTATGAGACAGAAAAGATGATAAATAGCACCCTTGTGTGTGACTAACCTTCTTTTTAGCCTAGTGTTATCTGTACTGTTTGTTTTTTTATGTTACAAAAAAGAATCCTTTTGCTTTGAATTCCTTTCTCTTCTCTCCCAAGGTCAGAGCTTTGCAACCTGACTCCAAGATTATAAACATGAAATTTGGCCTAAGGTTTGCTTATAACCACCATTTCTTTAAAAACTGTTCTTGTTGATGAGAAATCACAACAAAAAAAAACCAACAGAATTCATACTTACCTTATGAAACAAGTGTAAAAAGTAAGCCATACCCAAAATAAAAGACAATAAACAAGTTGAGAATACTTTCAATAAATAGCATAAATGTATACACTTAAGTATATAAGCTTACATAGTTACACTATAAGTTTAAGAAAAACACAAATTTAAAATATAAAAATAAGGAATACAAATTTCATTAACAAAACTGAATAACTTGCGCAATAACCACTTGAAAACACAAAGCTTAATTTCTGTCATGACTAAAAGAATGCAAGTTAATAGCAATTTTATCTATCAGGTTGGCATAAATTTAAACAATAAATAATGCAGCGAGAGATAATGTTGTACGTTACAGGGGTAGGAATATTGTTTGATAAACTTTGTGGAAAATATATGGACACACATAGATAAATAATATAGTGAGTCTTTACAAATGAAATGTTGGCCTGTTGAACCATTAATTTCACTTAATATTAACTTAAATAAATAATTTTAAGATTCATGCTCAAATATTTTCAGGTAAAGATTTTCTTCTTTGAATATTCATAATTTTGAACACAATTCTAAAATTTTGATACTTGTTAAATTATAGTACTTCAGAGTAATTTAACATATTTTTTCAAAAATTAAAATAAAATTTGAATAAGCATATATTTGCAATAAAAATACGTATTGATTAAAATCTTATCTGAGGCAGATAAGGAAACAGCAGAGAATCTGAGAGACAAGCCTACAGTGCTGGGATCTGAGAGCACAGATAAAAGATGTTTGATAGAAGAAAAGACCACAGTGAGACACCACTATTCTCCTGTGACAACAGCCTCTATGACCAAGCCCAGAAATAACAAAAGTTAGTGAGGAGAAAAAGGAATTTCATGCACGGTTAGTGGGCATGTAAACTGGTCTAGTCCCTAGAGAAAACAGCATAGAGGTCTCTCAAAATATTATAAATAGACCTACAACTATAATCCAGCAATTTCACTCCAACTCTGGTAGAGAACTATGGTGACCTTGGTGGTGGTTGTGCTGTTGGAACATACACATGAAAGGTGTGATCCTAATACCTATAAATTAGATACCTTGCTATAAAGCCATGTAAATGCAATTAAAGAAAAAAAAAAGGTGTTTGCTAAAAATAAATGAATATGGCCAGTTTTCATAATGGGATAGGAGAGAAGATTCAAGTTCAATATTCAGAGCCATCTTTACTATTGGCCTGAGCCAAAAACAATTGCAGTAGGAAAAGAAATTTCCATCCCCTGGTTGGGTACTAGCTATTTTTCTTTTAACAATGCTTTAGTATAATTTTCCTCAATGCATCGAATCTAGCCCTTGAAAAAGGGCTTAAGTGATTACCCATATCCTCTTTTCACTTCACAACAGAGTTATGACATTCAATAAGAGTGTATGCAAGTCAACAACAAAGGAGAAATGTGGAAAATTTTGAGTAAGACAATACAACAAATTTAAGGGCCCATGACAATTTAAATAATCCTATAAAGTGAAAAGATAAAGTGAAAACAATAGGTCATCACTTCTATAAAACTTCATTAGTATCAACTCTACATTATACTACAGTTTCAGTTTTGATGAGAAAGGTAGTTCATTTCAGACAAGCTGAATATGAAACAGTTGATTTCCTTTCTTTAGAGTAGCAGTAGTTTTGAGTGAGGGAGAAAGGTAAAGCTCTCTACTGCCCTTTACTACTGCAAACAGAGGAAATAATCATAACCCAGGGCAGGGGATGAGGGAGCTAGGAAGACATCCTGGCATTTATAGAAATCTTCGATCATTACATTTTTACCAGAAATCTAGTTGGGTTTAAAAATATCAAAGCTTAAGTGCGTCATTTTGTTAGTTGTGCTCATAATAATATAAGTTAATCCATCCTTTCCTTTCCTATTATAGGAGAAACTCAGGGAGGTATGAAAACAGAATAATTGGAGAAAAGGTTATGGAAAAAAATAATAAATTGGTAAAGCCAAGAAAAGCATCATCTACTGTATGGTTTTATTTCAGAACAAACCTGACCTCTCAAATCTATTTAATAACATAAATAAATCCCTTTAAAATAATTTCTTTAGAAGACAAGTGAATTTGTAGCTCTGATGCAATCATTTCAAAACTATCTTATGCCTGGGGAGTCACAGAGTACCTGCTGAGGCATCACCACATGAAGTTTAAAAAGACTGATGCTTTTTATCACAGTCTTTTGAAAAAAATCACAACTTTCAAAAGAATGTTTTCATAATGTTGACAGGTGTGCTGTGATTACTCATCAGGCCATGAGCTTCACATAAAAAGGCTTTTTCTTTCCCACAGTTAAGAAACTTGGCCATGAAAATTTCCATTTCTCTTCTAAAATAGATGTTCATTAGCAGATCTCATTTATTAAATTTTCTAGATTTTGTGGCAGTGAAGTGAATGGGAATGCTGTAAATAGGCATAAAGAGTTCAACTGCTCAAGTTGGTTGTCCAGTCAAGTAAATAAAAATAACTGGTTCAAGGCACAGCATGGCAGCAGGGCAAAGCCTTGGGGCTCTAGATAAAAGAGTTATGGGTTTGAATCTTCTTTTATAAGACACTGGTTGTGTGCCTTTGAACAAATTACTTAACTGTTCTGTGACCCATTTTTTTAATGGTAACTCTGATCGATAGTATGTAGACACACACACATAACATATGGAATTCTTAATGTGTAAAGACATACATATTAGATGCATAGATAGATAAGTGGATGGATATCCTTGAACTAGACTTCAGAATGGTATGAGAACACTTATTTGTGTGTGCCTTTTTTGACATCATCTGATCTAAGTTCCTGCTGAAGGAGTTATACCAATGGAGTGAAAGAGCCCTCTTTCTTCCTTATAGTTACCACAAGGTCTGTCATCGCTTAGAGGACAGACTACACAACCTGAATGGAAATGGACCAAAATGGACATTTGGAAGGTAGATTAGATCATTGATCTCCCACTTGGGAAATGCCAAGGCCTGACATAAGCATGAGGCAGAGACCTGGCGAGATGGTCAGACAGGTGGTGAATCAGACCAGAAAACTAGCAGCTGTGGAAACAACAAGATGGGACATACCACTGATACAAGAATCAGAAAATTCTTGTGGTGACTGAAGAGTATGATGTGGTTTCCCTGGAATCTTAAGGGAAAGAGAACAGTCTAGATAAGAAAATTACCTAACAGCATGGGAACAAGTTCTATACAGGTATTATCCAAACTTGTAATTGATTATGTGACCTGAATCCTAGAGAAAAGTAGAAAGTCAAGATGTCTGAGGCCAAATGTATCCCACGAAATAGATTTCTAAATTTTTTAAAAACTGTCATTACCCATCAGAATTTGAAAGTTACCTTTTCTTCAGAATCTCTTCGTAAATGTATGTGAATGAAATTTTGTCTACTCTCATTGAAAAATATGCGTTCCAAAATTTCTAACTGCACAAGTGAATCATATGAGGTCAAGGGAAAATAGTGACATAGTTTTTCCAACAATCACTTCCGAAGTTGAAAAATGAATCAAGATAACTCTGCTTCTTCCTATAAGTCCTCATGGATAAAATACTAAGAAAAAGCATTTGTTTTCTTTATGAATCTCAATTTTAACAACAACCCCTAACCCCCAAGAAAATTTATTCAAGTGAGGCTTTTTGATAGCATAAGAAGCTTTCAACACTCATCGCATCGTTTCTACCTCATTCTATCCATTCTCAAAGTTTTTACTATCTAAAGAATAACAATAAAAAAACTTCAGTAGAACTTTCTGAGAAAAAATTTGAAAAAATTAATACCAAATGCAATTGTAAAATGTAAGCTTCAAAAAATAGAGTATATTTCATAATCAAATAGCAAAAGGACTGTACAATAAGCTTATACTAGTCTAGCTTAGATCCATGTACAATTATCAGAGTAATTTTAATATTTACAGTATACTGATGCTCTTTCCAAAAATCATATACTTCTTCCCTTAAAACATAACCATTGAGCTAATCTTCAGATAGTAAATATTTTACCTATTTTTTGTATTAATGCCATTCTGAAAACTTCATTTCCAAAGAAACTCCTTGGAACTTGGTACTTAGATTGATTCTTGCTTCTCTCTCTGTTTCTGTCTCTTTCTGGATAATTACTGCTTTTTTGTTTTGGCAAGGTTTCAAAAAGAGCAGTTGCCAGTATTATATTAATTTCTAAGACTGCCATAGCAAAGCCCACAGACTAGGTAGCTCATAACAGAAACACATTTTCCTAAAGTTCCATGACATAGAAGTCCTGCATCAAAGATTGCCCAGAGGCCCCTCTTCAACACACTCAGATGACCCTGTTTCTCTGACTCACAAGCAGAGCACATTTCCCTGTGCTGTAGTTCTGGCTGGTCAAAGAATGTAAGTCTTCAATCATAAAATGATTTAATTCCAGGGGTCTAGTATACAGTACAGACATTAATAATAATGCACTGCATTAGTAAAACTGTATGGCATACATACAATTTGCTTAGATCTTAAATGTTCTTACCACACACTCACACACAAACATTAAAATGGCAACTATGTGAGGTGACAGATATGCTCATTTTTTTTTTTTGTGGTGATCACATCACAATGTGTACAGTTATCAAATCCTCATATTGTATATTTTAAATATAAACAACTTTATTTGTCAATTATAGCTTAATAAATTAGGAGGGTAACCTTCAACAAGTGTATAACACAAATTAATTACAAATTTAAAGGGAGTGTTTCAGTGAAAATGGTACCTCTCAAAATAATTGCTTTCATGAAAACATTGACAACAATTCTAAGAACCTCTCAGAAATCTGGAAATTAAAGAATTATAGCAATCTTGGGAGTATTCATTTAAGAAAAACACTAGAATTTGGTAAGAACAGTGACTTTTGTCATGTTTTAACTCACACTATTCCTATTTCACATGAGAATATGAGATAACAACACACTCAATAGCATACATTTCCAAACCCCAAACTGTAAGGAAAACCAACAATCTGACAGTCACTGAGAACAAGGGGGAGGATGGGGTTGGAATTGTTTCAAAGCCCCATTCCCAGAGGATTAGCCAGATTGAAGGTTAACAGACAAGACCATTCATATGCCCCAACTCAGAGTTTTTAAAGTGCAAGCAGCATTCCTATTGTTGAGAATGATCAGAGAAAATAACTGAACATCCCTGCTGAATGAGTACCAAATAACCACAGTGGCAACCAACAGGCATGAAAAAGAAAAACTTCAAAAGAAACACTGGTTGAAACATCCTTTGGACGATTTGAAAAGCTCTGACATTCCTGAGAATGGCTAGGTTGTAAACCACATAGGGGATCCTATCTACCAAGTAAAAAGATGTGCTTATCTATGTCAGTACAGTGGCAACTATTCATCAAGAGATCAAGAGGTCATTTGTATGCCCTATAAAATTTCAATTATCTGCTGCCTTCATGGCAGGAACCACTGCTACCAAGAGGATCTCATGGCTCATTGTTTTATACACACACACACACACACACACACACACACACACATAGGCTGCCAGAATTCCAACTTTTACATCTGGCATGTGAGGCCACTCATCATTGAGCCCAAGTGTCTCAGCTTTTTATCATCATCTCTAATCTTCCTTTCCAAGTATCATCCACATGAAACCCCTCTGTCACATACCTGAGGTTTGGATAGTCTCCAAACATTTCCCTTTTTCATCAAGTGCACTAGTTGTTACTGAAAGGCCAAGCTGAAACTGTTTTATAGGAGAGAATTACCTCATCCATTGTTTTATTTCACTTCAACAGTTATATTCTATTTCCCATGTACATGAGAAGACAAGCATGAAAAGGACAAATCATTTCAATGTTACAAAGAGTTCACTGAAGATGGGCCATTACTTTACTTTTATGTCAGCTGCAAGTTTTATAAGATCTGTCAATCTTCATCATTAAACAACACAGGTAGATTTGCTTGTGCTGTTAGAACTGACTCTGGCCTCTCTCTCTAATTGAGTCTGTGCCTGGGTCCCACTTTAAAGTTCTTTTATTTTTCACGAAGTAAATGTATTTTCACTATACATATGCCTGAATCTCAGCTAGACGTTACCATCTTTTAAAAACTAGTATTAGAATATTACTTCAGTAGACTTCAGTCCTTGGAAATACAACAGAGCCAAGTTTACTGACATAAATCATTGCTACAATGATATTGATTAATCTGCTCTTTATTTATAGCACCCTCAACTATAATAAATAGCACTGACCTTTCAAGCAAATGTGCCCTTTCCAGTTACTTGACCACGACAAACTTAGATCCAAAGAATTAATTACCCTTCCTTTGTGTGTACAAAGTACTTATAAATACCGCCATTCAATCATATACCTCATGATACTAAAATTAATTATTTGTATGTCTTAGTTCAAGGTCTGCCTTTTTAGAGAAGGTGTAATGGCCATATTTCTTTATTACATATTCTGCAGTGCCTTACAGTTTCTGATGATATATAATATGTAAAAAGTAGTACATCTTATGTGAAATTGAATCTGAATTTTCACCAATAGGGCAGAGAATCCAGAATTGTACTTGACCCAAGAAAAAATTTTGGCAGTTATTGAAATCATTACATCACATACGCATTTTCAAAATCATGCCAATTTCTCTCAGGAATATAGGTGATGAAAAAAAAAGTATTATTCAGTCCTAATCCTTCAGTATGTATATATCTGTCTTATTATTCTGCATGATAAAATAGGAAGCATGCATTAGCACTTCAATGAAGTATGATGGTTTTCTCAAGGAAATGAACATGTAGAATTGTTCAAATTATGAGCTAAACTAGTCACATTTTTACGGACTACCATTTTTATTTGAAAGAATGAATGATGAACAAATTACAGCTATTCACATTTGGGTACTCAGCAGGCTTTCTTTGCCCAAAATGAACAAAGTGAGCCTCTCAAAGAAAACAACTGACTTTTTGCCAATGATGAAATTGGAGGTTTCAAGCAAAAGTTAAATTTTGAGAAACTTTTAATTGCCTAGAATTTGGCAGTTTCTCAACTAATTTCGGAGGAAATTATTATTGATATTAGTCAATGTGATTTGAAATATATCAACAGTTGGAAAATTTGCATAAATCATTAAGCTAATATATTCCAAATTATTAATACATGATGTATAAAACCTATCATGGGCAAGAAATCCATTGAAAATTGGGCATAGACCAATGGATTTTAATGTTATGGAGTAAAAAAGAGTAAGATTCTACAATTCAACTATTCTTTAAGAAATTGCCATTTGTTGAGTCAATTGTAGTATGCAACTTTATAGAATACCTAAAATGTTTGGAAAGGGCTGTTTTATCCTTTTCTAAATACTCTGTGTGCGTGAATATTTATTACCTGTATCAACCAAACCACCTAGTGCAACAGATTGAATACAGTGGATATGAGAATCTGCTCCCTTGTTAAGCCAGAGACTTTTTAAAAATGCAAAAGTAAAAACAATGTCACTCATCTCACTTACTGTTTTGAAAACATTTTTATCTTCCATAAAAATACATGCATGTTAATATATAATCATTTGTTACCATATAGTTTTTAAAATCTCAACTTTAAGTTCTAGCACAGTAATGTTGACTGGTCTAAGTGCTATAACTAAAAAATACTGATTTAAACTCCACCTGGGCACTTTTCTCACTGTGTTATCTGTGAAGTCACACTTAGACATTTTTTTTTAAGATTTATTTATTTATTTAGGCACACACAACTGGGGTACAGGTCAGAGGTGCAGGGATGGTGAGAGAATTCACCAGAGACAGAGTGGGGGAGCAGAACAGGCCAGCAGACAAAGTACACTGCTGAGGGGAGCAGCAAGAGGATGAGGAGAGGTCTGCAGCACCATGTGGATCACCTCCTGTGCAGGGATGAAACTCAGGCTGAAGTGGCTTTAGCTTCTTAATGCTGTGCTTTAACCCTCTGTGCCACCAGTGAGGGCCCACACTTAGACTTTGTGAGACATACTTTTCTCATCTAAAACTGCAATAGTATTAGTCTGTTTATGCTGAGGGTCCATCAAGTTACGTGTGTGAAACACATAGACTAGTATCTAGTGTAAAGTAAAAACACAATAGCCTAAGATGTTGTGTTTGCTTTGTTATTAAAATTAAGAGGCAGCAGGGCCCTCCCTGGTGGCCTAAGGGTTAAAGTACAGGACTGCAAGCTAGAGGCAGCCGCTTCAGTGTGAGTTCAATTCCCAGCCTGGGAGGTGACCCACATGGTGCAGCAGCTTTCCAGTCTGGCCCACTTCTCCCCCCAGCAGTGTACTTAGTATATTTGCCTGTTCTGCACCCCACTCTGCCCAGGTGAATCCTCTGACTGTCCTTGCATCTCTGGCCTTTACCCCAATTCTGTATGCATAAATAAATAAAATCTTTAAATAAAAAAATAATTAAGAGGAAGCCAACAGTACTGATTTATAGTGCATCATTTAGAGCCAATTGCCAAAGGTCAAATCTTGTATTCTCTACTTAATTTTTCTATGACCTTGAGCAAATCACTAACCCTTTATGTGTGTCAATTTTCTCATCCTGAAACTGTTATAATAATAAAACCCATGGACCATCAGTGGGTGAGAAATAAATAGGTCAATATTTATAAAGCACTTATTACTGTATTTTATGTGTAAGTTTTCAGGAAATTTCAGGGCCCTCCCTGGAAGCGCAGCAGGTTAAAGTACAGCACTAAAAAGCTAAAGCCACTTCAGTATGAGTTCAATCTCCGTCCCAGAGGTGACCCACATGGAGTGGCAGACCTCTCCTGACCTGCCCACTGCTCCCCTCAGCAAATGTACTTCATCAGTCAGTCCAGTCTGTTCTGCTCCCCACTCTGTGGTGAAGCCCCTTACTGCCCCTGCACCTCTGGCCTGCACCCCAGTTCTGTATGCACAAATAATCTTAAAAAAATATGCCTTTTATGATTTCTATCCTTCTGAGTTCTTGTGTAAAGATCTCTCACCCCATTTCCTGACTATATAATGTCACTCAATGAAAGTGTATATTGACACTAAGCTTCTGGCTATTCTGTTGTGGTTAGATTCCTGTAAATCTTTCCACTGACTAGTTCATCGAATCCTTGTTCCTACTAATTCCCAATTATTACCCCCTTACATTCATAGGCTTTCACTTGTTAGTTTTGCCAAGATTTCCTAACATTCTGTTCTATTATTCCACTTCCATTTATTTGTCTGTTTATGGAATTGTTGCCAATCTCTCAACACATGCAGTTGTGTCCTTGTTTAACCCAGATCAGGGCAACCGAGTCTAATTCTACTAAGTATATTCTGCTTAAGAGGGAGAGGGATTAAATTCTATATATCTGTGCATGTGTAAAGACACTACACAGAGTAAAGAGAGTAAAGAAGCCGCTAGTCATCCAGAAAATAGTTAATATTAACCCATTCCAGTAATAATGCATTACTTCATGAATTTACAGACTCAAAATACATTTAATCTTAATTTGATTGGCAGTAAGATCATTATCTTCAGCTTGCTGTTAGAAAAAATTAAAACTCATTTTATATAAAAGTAAAATGATTCACCTTTTCTGATTGTTTTAATCAGTTTTCAAAAATTGGAAATTTGTTTTTTATTGATTCTTTATATATCTTTTATAGATGAAAAATGGGTTTTTAGTATATCTTTAAAATATGCACTCTAGAATTATAAAATCTCACAAATCAGTCTGTTTCATAACGTCCTCAAAAACCAAAGTCAACTAAATAAAATATAATTTATAATAATAATGATAATCATTTACAAAAAATAGAAATACTATGTACCTTCATCATCACATGGTCAAACTGAAATTTACCTAATATGTTTTTTTTTAAGATTTATTATTTATTTATTTGTACAGAACTGGGGTACAGGCCAGAGATGCGGAGGGTGAGAGGATTCACCAGAGACAGAGCGGGGTGCAGAACAGGCAGATCGACGAAGTACACTGCTGAGGGGAGCAGCAGGCGGGTCAGGAGAGGTCTGCCACACTATGTGGTCACCTCCAGGGCAGGCGGGGATCGAACTCATGCGGAACAGGCTTAAGCTTCTTTGTGCTGTGCTTTAACCTGCTGCACCACCAGGGAGGGCCCCTACCTAATATGTCTTTTAAACTCAAATAGATTTTAAGAATGCATATCTATCACATTAGCATTTAACTATAATGGCTAAAGCTAATGGCAGTTTCCTTTGTTTTATGTTTCTATGCATTATATCAGTTAATTCAGTCATTTAATAAATATTTGCTAAAATTTATTTTTATGTGCCCACAGTAATACAGTGATAATTAAGGTTAGACAAAAGTTTACAAAGTTTCTAGAGTAAAGAAGAAATCAGTATCTGTTAAGCTATTCTAGGTTCAAGGGAAAATAAAAAGGACAAAGGAAAGCAATACTTTCAGACTGCATGTTTAGTAATAAGGGGTCTGCATGAAATAAGGAATAAGCCACGAAAATTCGTTGGGGAACAGTGGCCAGGGAAGAACCAAGAGGGAGCAGTTTAGTTGTACATACAGACATACCTCAGATATGTTACACGTCAGTTCCAGACCACTGCAGTGAAGTGAATAATGCAAGAAAGCAAGCACACAGTAGGAAAAGTTTGTAGGACTTAATAAACCTTTACACCTTGCAGTAGTGAGTTAAGCAAGCAACTGCAGTATTCCGAACAAAGCACTACAGATTGCTTAATTTACAAATACTGGATTGCTGAAGTCTGGGTGGTGATGGTAATTTCTCAAGACAACATTTGCCACACATTGATTCTTTCATGAAAGATTTCTCTGTAGCAAGTAACACTGTTCATGGTGTTTTACCCTCAGGCAGGGTGCGAAGGGTTCTTCCAGGCTGTCAAGTAATCAAGCCCCAGAGAAATAAAGAATGAAAGGCTACACGCGCCAGAAAACAGTGTGAAGGAGCAAACTCCAACCCAGCGAATGATGCTCTGAACAGACTCCTCCCCCCTCCCCATGTCAATGAGATCTCAGGTGCTGGGAATAACAATTCCTAGCACGTCATGAACCTGACTTTTTGAACATGGGGGCAGCTAAGAAGTCATGCTGGGCTTAAAACTGAACACATCCAGGGCCCTCCCTCGTGGTGTAGCAGGCTAAATTTCAGCACGAAAAAGCTAAAGCACTTCAGCATGAGTTCTATCCCTGCCCCGGAGGTGACCCACATGTTGCAGCAGACCTCTCCTGACCCAACCGCTGCTCCCCTCAGCAGTGCATTTAGTCAGTCAGCCTGTTCTGCTCCCCATTCTGTCTCTGGTGAATCCTCTCACCGTCTCTGCACCTCTGGGCTGTACCCCAGTTCTGTATGTATAAATAAATCTTAAAAAAAAAAAAACTGAACACATTCATGCTCTTGTTTTCTTGCTTTTCCAACTTTGGCTTGAACCTAGTCTCTAGGCTGAGACGACATTGCTAGTAAAAAGTGTTGGTCAATTAATATTCTTGTCCTTTGTCCCTCTGTCTTCTCATTCTCTTTTTGTGTTCTTCCTCTTCTATTCTCACTTCTTGTAAACCTTTTTTATTTATCTCTACATGTCTGCTTCTGTGTCTTTTCCAGAGGTGCATTCATGACCTCTGCCAACCTCCAAGGGCTTTCCTATAATACACAGAAGTTTAATAATAACATGTATACTTCTAACATGTATACTTCCTGTATACATGGGAAAGTCTCAGCATAAATAAGTAACACCCCACTTAAATAGCTCAGTCAAGACAAGGGAGACTGGCAGAAGAAAGAGGAAATTAAGTTAGGGAGTGTATTGAAGAAATAAAGTAATGCAGGTAAGTTCTGCCTTCCTCTTTGAAAGGATACAGGATTAGGTCTTCCCAAGAGGGACCTTACAGAGAAAGCTTACAGATAATTATTAAAAACAATTTTGGATGGATATTCAATATTTACCAAGTATTATGTTCATTCCCCTTCATGTCAAACTCTGTTAGACCATTTATACATTAAGAAAGTAAAATAAAGATCAGAAGTCTTAATTCTTCTTCAGTTTGCTCAAAACAACTGTCTCTATCCTGTTCTAGTGCTATATCTCTCATGAATTTTTCCTGAATTGGTTAATTCTTTTAGAAGTGATATTTCTAAGGCAAGCCAAATAGCATATGTTATATGATTTCAAAAGCATATTTATAACTATATGTTTAGGGAAGAAGACAGCTGTTAGTGCATATTGAGTGGCTTTTCTTTTTCTTGCTTAACATTTCACCTTTTTTTTGTCATTATTACAAAGAAGAATGTCTTTTCTGAGTTTCATCATAGAGATATAATCTGTGCAAAAGTAAACTTAAACTGCTTCTAACATTGCTATTGTTATGAGACTTCGCCCTACTAGGGACTGTTATTCATTGCTGCCACTGGAACACACTTGAGACAAGTTTGTTTTGTTATAAACATGTCACCTGTTTTTGAAACAAAATTCAGTACTTTTTTATTTTGTGTTCCTGGGCCCAAAATAAACTGTTGGTTTTTTGTGGTTGTTACTCTGTAATTCATATTTCATATAAAAGATAATGGGAAGTTTATGCTTTCCAGAATCTCAGTAATAGAAAAGTTGGCATGGTGTGACTGACCTTACATAAAACCATCAAGCCAAGCACCAGGTAATGAAACAAAGAGAAATAAGGTAGTAAGTTTCATACTAAATTTCATCACTAAAATCCAGGCTAGTCATATAATCAATAAGATGCTAGGACAGTACCATGTTGGATTCTTCTGGAATTCACACTTTACTCACATAAAAAATAAGTCTTCAAAAGAAAACTACTAGATTCAGGGACCAGAACAGTAATGTAGAGATGGTGTTTCTGAATGATACTCATGGGAACCAGAATGTTCAATCACGCTGATCTGAAATTTGATGAAAAGAATATAGAAAACTTCTATGTGTGAGTCCTCCAAACTGAAGGAAAACCTCTTCAATAGTTTGGCAAATAGGTTTTACTTTTTTTTATTGTTAAGTTAAGAAATGTATAAAGTAGGTTAGACCCAGGCAGTGCTGTGAAAGTGAAGGGCAAGGAGAAATCACATTAACAGGTACTGACAGAATCATCAAATGGTTCATCTGGAAGCTAATGTCTGTAGTGTTAGGACAAGCATAATCTGATAATCAGCCAAGGCATATGTCAGGATCTTAAGGTGTGATGCAGTCTACTCCTGTATATAATCCTGATTTTTCCTTTTAAAAATAGCAATATATAGTTCTAGACAGCACCAAGAGAGCAAGGTTCTACCTTTTCACCACTGCCTTACTCCTTGTATTAAGTTATATTACATCATTACTTCAGATGTTCTGCTTTCTCATTCTCATTTCTTTGGGCTTTCTTAAACCAAGCAGAACACCTTACCTCCATTCTTTCTTTTCCAAGCTGGCCACCTCTGTTTTCCCCACTACTGCTGTGACTAATAACTTATTTTTAAAGACAAGCTGTTTCCTGTCCCCTAGATAACATGGCATGGAATAGGTGTTAACTGACCATTATGCTTGTAATAATGACATCTGAATTAGTCACTCATAATAAAGGGACTTGAAAGAAGGCTTAGAACTGAAGTAGAAAGATAAAGACTTTACTTGCATACAAATTATGGAACACTTCCTCTTGAAATCTAATTTGGGAAAAAGGAATAAGAAAGGGCATAATATTACACAGGGAAATATGGCATGTATAGAAATGGAAATTCCCAGTATTTAAAGATATCAGGTCTCCTGATATCTTTGGCTTATATTTAAAATAATTTCCCTCTAGGCTCTCCCTGGTGGCACAATGGGTTAAAGCACCACATTGTGAAGCTCTCCCAAGCCACTGATGCACGAATTCAATTAGCTGACCCCTCATGGCATAGGAGACCTCTCCTGACCCATCCACTGCTCCCCTCAGCAGTGTACTTCATCAATCAGTCTGTTCTGCTCCCCACTCTGTCTGTGATGAATCCTGTCATCAACAACAGTCTTGTATCCCAGTCTTGTAAACATAAATAAATCTCTAAAGCAAATAATAATTTCCCTCCAAAAACAACATTACAAGAAAATTCCTAATTGTGTGTAAAAGAGCAAAGACACAGGCCCTCCCTGGTGGCCCAGCAGGTTAAAGCACAGCACTGAGAATCTAAAGCGCTTCCGCTTGAGTTCCATCCCCGCCTGCCCCGGAGGTGACCACATGGCGTGGCAGACCTCTCCTGACCCTCCCGCTGCTCCCCTTAGCAGTGTACTTCGTAGATCTGCCTGTTCTGTTCCCCACTCTGTCTGTAGTGAAGCCTCTCACCACCCCCTGAGCCTCTGGCCTGTACCCCAGTTCTGTATGCACAAATAAATATTAAAAAAAAAAAAGAGCAAAGACACAAGTATAATCAAGGTGGCTTGAGGAAGAAAAGCAACACAGGCGATTTTGTCTTCCAACCATCATGATGCACTATATAAGCTACAGCGACTAGGTGAAGTGGCTGCAGGTCACAAGAGAAAAAGATTAGTAAAAAAGAATAAAAGAAGGATCCTGGTAATTTGATTTATAATAGAATAGTTATTGAAGATCAAGTGTTGGCAAGGATGTGGAATACTGGCAATTTTCATTCGATGTTTATTGAATTAGAAATTGGTACCCCTGCTTTGGAAAAACAAATCAGCATTATTTTGTGTAGCTAAAGATGTCCCAGAACTCAGAAACTGCACTCCTAATTGTGAACCCTGAATAAACTTATTCACATGTGAACCAGAGATATACATAAGTATGCATGGCAGTTTATTAAAACTCAAAAATGTTAACCTACATATTGTTCAACAGAAAAATTCATAGATATATCACTGTGTGTTTATATAGAGTATCAATAAAATACTTTGATATTCAAATCAATAAAAATGAATGAAATACAGCAACAATAATATAAGTGAAGCATAGAAACAGAATATTGAATATGAAGAGTAAGTTTGCAGAAGTCTTTTATGCTATGAAGAGCTTTTACACAAACACTCATTATCACCTAAACTAAGCAATGTATTTTTAGGAATATGAACTTACATGGTAAAAATTATGTTCAAATCCAGGAGAATAGACTACACAAAATTCAGGAGAGAGCTAACAGGGAAGATACTAAAAGACAAATGAGAACAGAATAAGCAAGTAGTTTCAGTGGAAGCAATCTATTTCTTTAGATGTCAATATTTTTGAGTTTTATTATTACACTTCATAATTTATCAAACAATTAGATGTATTATTTTGTAGTGTATTTTAACTGAATTTTTATTTTTATTTTAGTTAATACTTACTTTTAATATAATAATTATTTTATTAATATTTAATATTTCTATTTGATTTAAAATAGAAAATCTGTAACATAACAAACTTAAAGGTTGGTAAAATTATGAAATGTAGTAGCAATGTAAAATAACAAAAATGGAAAGATTACAGCAAATTATAATCATTTTTAACCTTTGGAAAGGAGAATGGCTTGGCATACCTTCGTTTCACAGGTAACATTGCACTCATGATGATTTCCAACATGTGATCTCAAAACAAACAAACAAAACTCCTTGAACTTCATTTTCTTCATTTATATAAAAGGGAAGGAAAGGTTTGTCTTTTCTATCTTTTAAGATCTTTTGGCTTGTTTAATAATTAAATTAACACTTTAAAATGACAAAAAAAAAATGAATGTTGTATATACAGAGACATCGGAGATATAGAACCTATGAGTGACCAAAGCAGAGGTAAGTTTTGTACCTATTAGACAAAGAAACAAACCTGTGGAAAATCTGTGAAACAGACTCAGGCACTAGTTCAGTAAAAACATTGAGCAGGGTTTGTTCAAGTAGTATTTTTGACGCTAAATTTGCACTTAAGAAAGGAAGGAATGTGACTCTACTTTTTGGTGGTGCTGGGAAAGCACTCTTCACATGGAGATTTAACTCCTGCTTTGGAAGCAGGTCATAATGTCCTTTGCACATTAGCTATTTTTCAAGTAACTTTAATTCAAAATAAGCAATATGCCAAAGTGGCATAATTTAGGATGGGCTCTCCTGGGACCCATCAAGATAGAATGTGTGATGCCAGGAATATCGTGACAACAATAAAAAGTATGCTAAGTATAAGTTATAAAGCATAATAGTCAATGTATGTGTTTAATTATGATTAATGGGCTCAAAAGATAATGGGTTATGTTATTTAACAATAGAGTGGCGCCCCTAGTAAAAGATCTGTGAAGTATCATTTCCTGTTTTCTTTCTTTTGCACAGTCACATTAGAATGCATGGAGGGTAATAAAATCTTATTTCTACATATTCTTTTCTCTTTTCTAATTATTATCAACAAGTAAAAACATTGACTGCCTGGAATTTCATCTCTTTTCCTTGCTTTTAACTGTCTCTCTAGGGCAGGTGCTAATGACTAACAAAATGAGAAAAAGCAGAATATCAGGAAAGTAAGGTCGTTAACAATTCACACAAGGCATGATCAAACCCTAAATAATTACAAGTTGTTATCAAAAGAGTGAGAATGTCTATGAGTTTCCATAATTACTTTTTCTAAAATAGAAATAGCATTTCAACTCTTGTGATATTTAACATTTCAAGTTTAGATTCTTTTGGAGAACAATCACTTACCGGATATTTCTGAACTGAGGGCTTTTTCAAAGAGTACTTTTTCTACAAGCAAGCATTTATACATTTGGAAAGCATTTTAACCATTCTAAAACTAATTTCATTCTCCCTCCACCAACTAATCAACTGACAAGTTATTTCAACAGGACTTACTGTTACATTCATTTATGTTATACTGATAAAGTATAGGGAAACTTTTTTTATATCAGCTTAGCCTGAAGGGCAACAGGCTAGGTAGACTGGTTCTATCACTAAATATGTGACTTTGACTAAGTCAAATAACTCCAAGAATTGCCATTATCTTTCAGATTACATGAGAAACTAGTTTTACTTAACCCTGTGTTTATATGCATCATTTGACGTTTTATTTTCCCTCAAATAATTATTAGCCACATATACACAAGGAAAATATCGGCAACGAATTTTTTCTGGAATAATTCCTCTAAAATTGTCAGGTTTGGAGAAAAGTTCTCTCTCCAGAACATCTGAGATACAACATTCCAAATAGTGTAGCTTACAAACCTATTGGTACAACTCAGAAAATTAAATCTAATGGACAGGGTTTCTCAGCCTTGGAACCACCCACACTTTGACCTGGGTAATTCTTTGGGGACAGAGGGAAAGCTGTCTTATGTTTTGTGGAATGTTAACAGTGTTCCTGACCTGTACTGTCCAGATGCCAGCATAACGCCCCCAGATCTCAAAACCAAAACTTATCTAGCTATCATCATATGTCTCCTGGGGGGAAGGAGAGGGCAAAATCACCCCTAGTTAAACACCACCGAGATGCAAAAATAATCAAATTATTGGATCATCAAGGTTTGTTACTACCAAATCATTTCTTACATTAACTAATCACCAAAAAGCCCACTACCTTCCTCCATTCTATAAGCAACAATACTATTATAACTATGATGCTGTATATCTGACCATAACAAAAATTTCCCTCAGGAAAAGACCGTGAAATATTTATCTTATATTAATAGAACTGTAACAAGTACAGGTTTCATGGACTCCACCCCCACTCCAGATACTGGAATACTAATCCCATCAATACCAAGGAGAAGAAGCACCCTGGGACGTGAGGGCGGAGCTGAGCAGCCAGGTTGGGATAAAACCGGACATGTGGGCTCTGGGGGTCTCTTGGCCTGCTGGTTCCCGGCTGATCACTTTGGCTCTCTATCAGTTTTCAGTGTGCGAGTGTAGTCCAAGTCAGCAGAGCTGGTAGGACATTCTAGCTTAACTTGTATTTCTCTCCCTCTTTCCCTGGGTTATTTCTTTACCTTTTTCCTTATAAATAAATCCATTATTTAACCTTTTTGGGTGTGTCCATAATTTGATTGAATCGTAAGCATGCAGATGAAGACCCACAGACAGGCAACCCAGTTCACATTGGGGTGCCCTGTAACAGAACAAGATGTTTTTACTTTTGTAATTATTTTAAGATTGCTATTTCCAAAAGTGAGTCCTTGAGCAGCAAATTATTATGAGATTTTATTTTTAATAACTAGGCTACAAAATGACTGAACTAATAAAAGAAAGGAAATTTTTATGATGAAAGTCTCAATATAGAAAAATAACAGACTAAGTCTCTGGAAAGTTAGATATGTCATGCCATTTCTTTTAAGAATAAGTTCTAATAAAGCAAAATTATAAAAGAATAAATACAGTGGTAACAGTGGGAAGACTGTGCATATGTCACATGTTGGCCATCTTATAAGACAAATAGCACAACTTTAAGTCTCTGTGGTTACTCTTCAGCTATACAAAATGTTTTCTTTCTCATAGCTTATGTACCACAGATCCACCATCTATTCTGAAGACAGCTCTTTGAAATGCAGATTATAACATGGTTTTGGTTAGCTATTTTTTCTAATAGATTATTTTTGCATGACATATAAGACCTTTTAAAAAATAATGTTTGATTAAAAGGCATGGCCGTGATTCCCCCAAATGCAGAACATTTAAAAACCATTACACGGCCCTGCCTGGAGGCGCAGCGGGTTAAAGCACAGCACAAAGAAGCTTAAACCACTTCCGCATGAGTTCGATTCCC